>NC_053455.1:35418457-36018457 GCF_015227805.2 Hirundo rustica
TTTATTCGGGTGTGAGTGAGGATGTCCTTGCTCTCTGGATTGTTTTTTGCTTATATGCAGCATGGCTGTAAAGTGGGAGGTATCTCCTGTGTGCCTGGGTAAGGGGACCTATGTTTCAATTCTTTTGCATCTTAAGAAAGCCTTTGCGCGAAGTAGCAAATTCATCTTTTTCTTCCAATGTAGTTTACAGGAGCAGCTCTTTGGGTTTTCTTTCAAAGGAATTATACAAACACTGCAGTTTCTTCAGTCTAGACTGTGACTTTGCATTTGACTTAGGATCTGTCTCTCAGACCAAAATTTAACTCTGAGTTTAAGATAACATGCTGTTTCATTCTTCTGTTTGTCTAGTTTAGAAAGCTATCCATTCATTGTGCTTACTGTTGTGAATCCCAGGTTAATTTCTATTCTAACTGTGAATTTAACTCCAAATGAGAGTAGTTTAAAAGCTTACTTTGTAGATCTGTAACAATTTTTTAGTTGCTTAATAGTAAATAATGTTTTTAAAATAATCTCAGAAAGCATTTTTCCTTATCTAAGAGAAAGAAGCCTTTATACTTTTGTGGTTGGGTTTCTACCTTTTTCTGTCAGTTTTCAAACCTTACTGTATGCTCAACATAAGTAACCTTATGTTTACTGATAAACCAAACTATTTTTCAATATGTTAATAAGACTTTAGGCCTGCAATTACAGCTTAATTATTGGCAGATATGAATGTTTTCCCAATAATGACACATGTGAAGGCTGATGGCCTGCCATTTAGCAGTCTTACAGAAATGTGTTATTATTGTACTAAGTCTATGAGCAGGTATGTGTGAATTTACTTCTGTATGTGGGAGGAATCCCATTGAGTTGTGCTCATATACCTAAATTCTGTGTATTAAGATATTAATTTATGAGTGTAAAGCTTGTAACATTGGTATTAATGGAAAATCTGCCTGGGATTTAGTACTGAAGACGGATCATACGTTCCTTGATTACTATGAGCAGCCCATTTGGAGTAACTGTTGGTTCCCTTGGTTAGAGTTGAATATCCTACTTTCCAAGCAGCTGAACATGTGGAATGCATGACTGAGAGTGTGCTGGCACTCATAGTTCCAGTTCTCCTAACCATTGCCTTGATTTTTCTAGGCACAGTCCCTTGGTATCTGAAGGGTTTTATTTAAATTAAAATGCTTATGTTCCTACTTATTCTTTTTTGTGAACCTTTTTTTTCATCTAGCCCCTATCAAGTCCAGAGAAACGCTTTGTGGTTTTGAAAATTGCTTAGTGTGAAAAGGGAGACCATCTTTGCAGTTATTTCTGTAATCAAAGGGTTCATAGTTTTCTAAATCATATTAGGCCAATTGCAAGACAAGAAAATATTCAACATAGTGTTTTGAAGTCCAGATGAATCTCTTCAGGCACATATGATGTCAGTGGTTTGATTTTCCTAGTGATACATTAACCTTGGTGACATGCTCATTCTGGTACCTTCTACCCAAATGAAAAATCTTTAACATAGCATCAGCAGTGTAGCTAGCAATAACTATGACTCCTAGTGGATTTTGACTCTTATAAACTTTGGACAGAGAAATGACTGATACTTTTCTTTCATGATGTTCCAAAGAGTGGACATCACAACTTAAACCTGTAAATCTCACTGCTCTCCACTTGCTGGTCCCATTGTTGCAAGGGACTTCATCTACTGTCTTGGTTGTACTGTACTTCTGCTCCAGTCAGAAGATTTATTTCCTAGTTTCTTTAAGAGGAGCTGATGCCAAAAATCAGTTTAAAATTTTGTTTTAAGGAAGAAGAGTAAAAAAGGATGCAACTGTATAAAAAGAATCCATAGCCATAATTAATCCAACTTTTATTTGAGATGCTTTTCTACATTGGATGTCTTACTCACATTCTCTTTATTCTACAAGCTTAGCAGCCTAAGCAAAGTAATCAGTTCTGTCCTTGGCAGAGATGAGTGTTTCTGACCTAAGAAACACAGGAATAATTATTGTTAGGAAGAGAACAAGAGCATTTTTTTTTAATCACTTTCTTTTAAAAAATATATTTTTAAGGTATTTCCAGTGCTATTGTTTCATATCACAAATGCCAGGAGGTGGCCAGTATCATAAAAACATAGATTTAGAAATGTTATATTAGACCAACTGTTATACTGCCTGTCTTAGATTTGTCTTTGTAACAACCAGCAATGAATACTACAGTCAAAAATTGTCACTGAAAGAAGTGCTTTAGATATAATGTTCAAGTAGTGGTTAAGCCAGAAACACACAAAAAGACACAGACACTGTTGTGATCATAAACCATGAGGACTGTATAACTGAGTCTGACACTAAAGTAAAAATGAAGTTTTCCATGGAGAACAAGAGTTTCTCCACAGATTCCGTAGCAGAATGAGCCTATTGACGAACAGCCTTACGATATTCTGCAGTGCCTCCATAGAAGCACTACAGTAGTCTATACACCCATATGCCACCTCATGATGGGAAATGCTTTAAAAGAAAAGGACCAAAATTTTGAAAATTTGAAATACATATCTCTATTTCCCCATTAGAACAATTACTTTGTCACTATTCTTAACTGTACCAGGTTTTATAGAACAATAAATGTGAATATAGCTCTGCTATATGTAAACGAACCCTTAAATTGGCTACCTTGAAAAAGAGTTTCTAAAGAATTATACCATGATATCATGTCATATCTGACATACACAGATGCAAAAATTATCTTGACTGGAAACTTAGACTCCTTTATTGGTTTCCACCACAAATTCAGTAATTATCAACTTTCTGCCAACTTGTCCTTGGAATGTTTCTCATAAATATTACTTTCCTAGATGTTATCATTAGTTACCTAAAAATTTCAATATATATAGGAAAACCATCAGTCCACCTATTTCCGTAAAATAAAAAATCTGTGCCAAACTGTTAAAAGATACAATATACAGTCAGACCCTTATATAAAACATTTGTTCTAAGCAGAACATATGACATGCTTGTCTCAGTCATCTAAAATTAGTTTTTAATCAATAGAACCTCTACTGTGAAAAAAGCCACACAAATATAGTATTAGGAAGTAAATAATTTGTTGTCACAATCTGTCTATTGAATTTTTAGAACATCATTACACATTTATAGTCTATAACAGAAAAAAGATCCTACCTTGGAAAAAAATCTCAGAACCATGCACCCTGGTGTTCAAACAGCCCTCTAGCCTTGCTGAGCTTATCAGTAGAAGCAAATGGTGTGCAACACCAAGTATACTTAATGAGTAAAGAGTGTGCCTGAGTATGAAATGAAAAACCTGCCAAGACATCTCTAAAGTAAATAATCCCTACAGCAGATCTATTAAATGTCTTTGTATTCTATACCAACATTTACAAGATTGTAATATATTGCAAATATTTTCATGGTAACTTTGCAAGTCAAACTGAGCCACCAGTATCTTCCAGATTGAATGGTACAAGAAGTCTTTTGAGAACAAAAAATTACCCAAGTAAACATTTCAAATAAAACAATAATTCTGTAATCTCTCAGTATTAATTCTTAAGGGAAACTTACAAAAAATATCTTTAGGTGAGAATAAGGGCTCGAAGAAGTAATTCTACTGTCAACATTCTTTTGTTGACACTATTATCTTTCTTAGCTTCTATGTGCTTTAGAAGCTATAACCTACCTGTTTTGGTGTCTCTCCTAACTAGTATCTTCCCACTTTGCCTCCTCTCCTAAAACGCCCTTTTCTCCATAGTTTTCACTGTTCATATAAAGATATTACAACTGATACCGTGGTAGGTCTACTCACATCATATTTAGCTTCAAAAACTGTTGCATTTTTTCAGATCAGTCACCCACATTATTATTTCCTATCAACATGCCCATTATTCATATTTTTTCATGTTCTGCTTTGCTGTGTTTTACAGGAATGGTCCTAGTTGGAGTTCAGACATCTTTTTTAAGAATATGGATTCACTATTGGCAAATTTATTTGAGTCCACTACATTATCTTGGCATTTTGGCACCACAAATCTTTCCATCCCCCATCCCAGTTTGTTTTCATTTATGAATTTGATGCATGAGAGCCTGAGGGTTGAGCTCAGTAACTGAAACATTGTCTCTTTCTCTAGAGGTTCAGTTATGTGATTATTGTGACAGGTTTGAAGTGCTCATGTTCCTTCCCTTAGAATTTTCACTAGGTTAACTGTTTGTGAGCCATGCCATGCCCTAGATAATTCATCCCTAGGCATTCATTAACATATACAGAAACAATGATATGGTTCTTTGTGTAGATGGTATTTCTGCTGACTTAGGTTTGCCCAAATTCCACTCGGAAGGATGCCTTGTGCTGCTGTGTACTACTAGGACATTCACATGGACCAACCCTTCTTTCCTCCTCATTGGTTTCCTACAGTATCCTACAGTGTATACTTGTTTGTTCATAATAGCTACTTTCGACTTTAATCCAGTTTTATGGTTATATAAGTAGATATTCAAAACTTACTAGATTATTCAAGATATCAGTTTAGTAATTTCTGTACCTTTAGTTCTCTGGAGAAATTCTCTTTTACTGAGACACCACCATCTCCAGATAAGCGTAGCTTTATTTTTATTGTAATACTGACTGATTGTGATAAACTGGTGCCCTCCATATCATTACATACTGAAATACTGTTGAACCTCAAAAATGTGTGAAACTCTCTTTTTTCCAGACAGGTTTTGGTCTGTGTTCTGTCGTCTATTTTAAGTGTGAAACCTCATTGCTTTTAGCTGGGGGTTTTTTTGCTGCTGAAACCACAGACTGTTGAGCTGGGGAATTGAAGCACTGTGCTCTTCAGACTGTTCCTCTTCTTGAACTTCTTCAGTGCAAATAAACTACATGGGATCTATCTCCCTTAGGCAATGCAAGCAAACAGAGTGGTTGTCTTGAAGGTGGGTTTTGGGTTTTTTTCTATGGATCTTGAAGAGATCATCTGCCCTTTAAGGTAGATTATTAGCTGCTGCTTTCCCATTTCCCACCCTTTCCTATTGAATCCAAGGGATCACAAATAATTTTTATCCTTCTGTTGACTAAGCTTCCTTTTACCACCATAATCTGAAAACATCATTCTTTTAAGCCAGCATTATCATACGCTCTCTGCTGTTGGAGAGGCCCAACTTTCAGCTCAACTCTAAGTAACATTTCAGGGCTTGAACGCATTTTATTGCTGAATTCAACTGTTTCTCACCACAAAATCTTTCATCCTGCCAAAAAAAAAGCCAGCCTTGAAATCCTGTGGGAGAATCCTGTTTCAGAGCATTCACTTTGTAGCTCTTTGTAGTGAGACAGGACAACGTTTTCAAAACAAGGAAAAATCTCTTAGTCAACCTGACTTGCATTTTAGGGCAGTTGAAAATGGAATAGCCAAACTTGCATGCCTATGCCCAGATTCTCGCTTGTTTTAGGCTTAAAGAGGCAAGATTTGCTATCTCTGCACGACAAAACAATTTTTGACATCCCTTTCATTTTTATTTGTTTTCAAGGCCAACCAAAGTATTTTCAAAGGTTTATATGTTTTTCCTCCATGGTTATTGCTTGTTTGAAAAAGTTATTTTTTGGTTATTTGTCTTCTGTTGTACCTCCAAATTATAATTGCATTTGTATTCTAAATTTGTGGTGGCCTATTCATACAGATTCTGGCATGTTAATTTATAAAGCATATCATATATGTTGTTATGCATTGCTTCTTGAAACACTTTTTTTTTTTCAGTAAGCACACTGAGCTAATGTTGAGGGGTTTTGGTTTTTTACAGTTACAATCCAGACAGGGTTAAAAATACGACCGTTAGCTCCAAAGTTCTGATCAAGTTTGTGTTGTATAATTAGATTCACATTTTTTAGAGAAAGTTCCATATTCACTGTTTTCTAGGTAAGATTATATTTTTAGTATACAGTGTTAGTGACCTTGTTTCATCTCTTTGCAGTTCGAGCCTTATATCAGTGTTGAATTTATTTTCCCCTAAATATTCTAAAAACTGTTCCTGAATTATTTTGTGTTCGTAGGGGATGAAAAGTATGGCTTGTTTGTATTAGGCATCAAATTTATTTATTTATTTATTTTTAAAATATTTCTTCCGCTGTGATTTTTTTGAACTTATATTTGGTAAGAAATGTTAGGGGTTTTTTTTGTACTGCTATGCTGTATTTCCTTACTGGATATTGAAAATAGTTTCAGTTTAGGAACATCTTGATTATTAAATATTGCAGTTTCTACTATGTACATATTGTAGTTTTATTTGTGTTCAGTTCTTAAAATTGCTTTAAGAATACTCCTATATACTTTTGTTAAAGCCTAATTAGTATCTGTGAAAAGATTTTTTATAATTCTTTAAAGGATATCTTACATAGTGCATCTATAAATTCTGTAAAATTTCAGAATTTCATGATGTTAAATATTTGTGTCTGTCATTCCTATGTTTATGATAATTATTTCCAAGCTATCCAGTAACATATCATTAAAACTTGAGATACTAAATGAAAAATATTCTTTAATTTTGCTGGAAATATTTTATAAATATTTTCAAAATAGTAATAATGTTGAAGTAATTGTTTAAAAATAATTTTGATAGAAGGTCATGATAGTTACATGAAAGAAAAAGAAATACAAAAAGGTACAGGATAATTAGAAGATTATATAAATGTCCATCCTGATCTCTTGATTCTACTTTATGAAATACTGCAATATACTGTAATGATTTTTTTTTTTAATTAGTGTTGCTCTGGTAATACTCTCCATTTTTTTTTCCTTTTCTTTCTTTCTTTCTTTCTTTCTTTCTTTCTTTCTTTCTTTCTTTCTTTCTTTCTTTCTTTCTTTCTTTCTTTCTTTCTTTCTTTCTTTTCTTTTCTTTTTAATGTCAAATCTTTTACTAAAGAACTGTAGGATAATTACTGGCATATATGTAGAGACATCACATATTTTAAGATAGAATTTTAATGCCAGTCTGAATCCAAATCTTGAAGTTGAACTGGGTTACCCACATGCATAACTTTTAATTTATTGTTTATTCCTAATATATATGCCAAGAGTTATATATAACTTCCATTTTTACGTACTTATCACAATCAAAAAAAAATCACTATATATAGATAAAATATGTGAGGTCACTGCTGTCTTCATTCTATTTCTACTTCATGTTCCTCATAGTGCACCATGGACCAGTAATTGTACTACACTGCAGTCCCATCATTTATGCATTATTCCATCAAAGAAATACCACTAATACTAATCATGTAAACACCAACAATTGCTGGTTGTGTTGGATACCCTGAGGATGGTAGTATATCCAGGGCTAAATATGAGCATTAGAGCATAGTCATATTGTAGTAGTGGGATTTTTCTCTTAACTCTGGTTGGAAAAGGAGCTGGCAAAGGTGCAAAAATGAAGAGAATGAAATGGAAAAGAGCAAAGAATAAAATTGAAAGAGAGAAGAGTGAAAAGAAAAAACAATTGTAAAAGACATCAAATAAGTAGCTACTGAAAAGGTTAAAACTATGGGTTGAAAAGTGAATGTTTGCAAAGGTCGGTTAAGAAGAGGTTAGCTGTAGAATCATAAACAAAAAAAGAATTGGAGAAGAAAAAAAAAAGAGAACTAAAATGAGTCAGACAGAAAGTAGGCAAAGTGTAGAGAAATGAAGAGAGAGAAGGAAATTCATCCTGCTGGAGATAGTTTCTCCTGTCACTCACAGATAAGTATTGCCTCTAGAAAGGTCAGTTCAGGCATAGCCAAATGACAGAAGTGATAGGGGGGAACCACATAATCTGATGTAAGGTGAATAAAATAGGGCTCAAGAAGTCATTTTTATCATTGATAGGACAGTGTTTACTTTGACAAATCAATGAATTCCCCATTGAAATATTAGGGGAATTCTGGTGAGTGTGACTAACCTTTTTTTTTAATCCTGCCATTTTTGAAGTCAAATTTCTCACACCCAAATGCATGGCATAGCATATTCTTATGTGGACAGAATGTCAAAGACTTAGAAAGAAACTGATCTTCAAAGAGGTAGTGAATACCAGGACCATACTTTAAGAAATTAAGTAATGTAGTTAAGAAAATTGTTTGTGAAGTCTTAATTTATTTAAAATCTCTAGTTTGAGAAACAGATCAGGCCTTCTGTAAAGAAAGCACAATATTGCCTTGTTTCTGTGATGTCCCCAATTTTAGTATTGTGACAACAATACAACTGCTGTTTCAGGTTCCTTTTTCTAAATTTATGCTTTCTTTCATCCTATAATTGAGTGTTAGCAATTTAGAGTCTAAGTTTTGATAAAAATTAGAAGTGCTGACTATTAATTTTAATTCAATAACAACAGGAAAAGCAACCAAGTGCCTCAAAAACCTCAAAAGCTTCAGGATTTCATTTTCATGGTCATTAAAGCTGCCATATATATTTAATCCAATAGATGATATTGTAAGGAAGATGAATATTTATCTCATGCTGCAGCATATTCCTTGTATAATTGACAGAATAGTTAGTGAATTCTTCAGACCAATTTGGTTTGCACTTTTTGTATTTATTAGTTACTTGAGGTAATGTTGCATTTATAGTTAATTTCCTTTTACTTGAACAAAACTGTTTTACTGGATAATTTCAGATTATACTAACAAATAGAAAGGGCATGACAGAAAGAAAAGAAAGCAGCATGATAAACGTTGTGACCTTCTAGTGAGAAACAGTATGGCATGCATAAAGGACTGCTGCACTAAATGGACAAGGGGGGAGAAGGAAGTGGGTAATTATTTGTAGCAGTGCTTTTACCGTTGTTGGAATGAGACAGACTAACAGTGGCAGCAGTCATTTTGCTGAATCAAAGTCCATGTTAGTCGCATTATACACTGCCACAAAAGGTTGTTAAGGCTGGTATTAGCATGTACCACTGAGGACATTGGAAGGACTCGATCTGTCACACTAAATCGCCTTCTTGCCCTCAACCATTGAAGTCTCCAGCTCCTCTGACATGTTCTTTCATTAATGGCCTGGCCTTGACAACTGATCCTAATTGCCTCTGAACCACACTTCATGTATTATTGGTGTCTGCCTGCCCTGGTTCTTGTCAACAAGCCACAGCATGCACAGGGTGTGCCCGGTGCTTTTTGCTGAAATGATGCTCACATAGTCGTTTACCTCTGAGGATTTGGGTCTCGCTGGGAATGAAGTATAAAGCTAAAGATCTTCCTGCCTCTTCTTAGTAATACTTCAGGGTGGATCTTTGCTATGTACTTATTAGGCACGTATGAAGACTCAGTATAGCATCAGGCCAATTATGCAAGTTTCTATTAAAGCAGAGACTGTAAATGCAAAACAAAAGTTGCCTGCGTTTTGGTTACTGAGTGTTTGCTTATTCCTTCTGAAAAGCTTACTGAACTAGAATATATGGCTTATACTACATTTTTCATAAATAAAAGTTCTGGGTTTATTTGAAGTAATAGTATAAAAGAAATATTGTTTGTAATATTGGCAGAATTCCTGTTGATTGAAGTGTCCTGACTATAGAAATATGTAGGAAAAGGATCTCATTAGTTGAGATGTTAAAGCAGAGAAAATTAAGGCAAAAACTATTCTAAAATCTTAATGATCTTTCCTTTTCCGTGAAACAGTATCATAAATAAATTTATTAATATTTCTGAGAGTGTTTTCAAGCATACATTTTATTTCATAAAGTAGTACCTTGCTTTTCCTGATTCTAAACTCTTTTACTCTTCAGTCTTGCAGATTGTTAAAAATGTATAGATTTTAATTCTTATTCTGCGATATGCATTCTGTTTTTACTGTGAAGTTTTATTTTTAAATCTGTAGTCCTTTATCTTCCTGCCCAAAATATTTTTATGTTTTAAGCGTGGCTATGATTTAAGACTTTTATAATATTTTATAAGATTTTCTATTATTACCTCAGTCATCGAGAAGACTAAATAATTTGAATGGGGAGCCTTTTAAGCATGCAAGTTTTACCAGTGATAATAAAAAATAAATCACAGAAGCTCTTTGGTGCTAGGTATCATTTAGCCTAATCTAGACAGTGACATTTGGGCCACTAACAGCATAATCATAGTTATTGCTACAAATTGCTCCATGTTTGAGTTTTAATGTTATAAGTAAATTATGCCACAGGATAAAATATATGCTTCTTTGGGAATTAAACATGTTTATTTCAGCAATATGGATATAGAATACTTGGAGAAGGCAAATTTCTTTCATGTGGTGATACTGCCACCTTCTGAGCCAGTGAAGAATCAGTCAGAGATGCAGCAGTTTTCTATCCTGGGGACTTAAGAATGTGCTGCAGGTTGGTGGTATCTTAGAGTCAGCAGTGTAAGGTCCCCCAAAGACAAAAGTGCTCAAGACTGAAGATTGCCTGAAACCTATAGCTGAAATCGTTTCAAAATCCACTCTGGGAGGCAGTTTAACTTTACTTTGAGATTGCACTCCTGCTGTGAAAGGAGACTGGCAGACTAGAAGAAATACGAAGAAGAGTCTATGATGAAACTTTTGATAAAAAATGCTTTTCTAAAGAGGTACTGCCATTGAAGTCCAAACCCAAAAATAATTCTTATTCCCTGTATTTTGTCAAAAGACTGATCCTGAGTTAATTCTGATGCAAGAATGACATAGAAAGTTCAGTGGTTTTAGGACAGAGGTGGCCACAGCTAGGATTAGAAGAGGAAGGGGATTGTGGATGTTCTTTCACCATCATTCATTCAGACAACGTGCCCTTCAGCAGAACAGCAAGCCCTTCTGATTTTCTCGAATTAGGAAGATTAGCATGAAGCGCATAATGCGGGATGATGGAATTTGTCATAATTTGCATTGTCCTGGAAAGATTCAGTTTGATAGAGCGATGCATCTCAGAGCATGTCATGTCCCACGGGCAGGTCATGGAGGAAACTCGGCAGAAATAATTTCGCGATATGTGCATCAGTTGTAAATGCCTCATAACCAATTTGTCAAAAAAGAAAAAAAAAAAAAGAAAAAAAAAGAAAGGGGAAAAAAAAAAAAAGAGAGGAGGTCAGGAGAGTTGAAGGAGGCGGGCATTTGCCCAAACACACATGGAAATTATATGTGGTAAAGGTAAATTAGACTTGTGTCATTTTGGAATAAGACAGGATTACATGCAGGTAATGAACACATTCACAAGTTACTGGTACAATTTTTTTTCTGTAGTATATAAGAAAGGGAGATCTTTCACCACTTGCATTGTGAATTTCATTTATGAAAATTCCTTACAAAAATTATCAGACACAAGAGCTTCAGGATCAGTTTTCTAAGCGATTGCTTCTGACCTTGATAATGTTCCCAAACTGCAGATAGAAAAGGATAATCAGCATGTAGTTGACAAAAAGGACATGACAGTGTTACTTACATGCTGCGGCATTTCTGGAAATAGGCATGTAGAATTCAGACAGGCAAGGGGAACACACTTATTTACAGTAGCATAGCAAGAAGAAAAGGTCCAATGTCATGAATTGACCATGGTTTATTTATGGACCATCTGACAATGAAGCAACAGTCTTTGATATTTAGAAATCTTTTTTGCCCAAGAACATTATAATTAGTGTTCATAGGCTATGTTATTTATCATTTCAATATCTGGTTCTACTTGAGGAAGACATTTTGCAATGCCTCCTGTATTTGTCTTCCTTTATACATTTCAAACAACAGATTAATGCTGGTGGTTCAGTAACACTGATCATTTGTGACAGTTGAGCATTTGTGAGTTGAGGGTCTAATAACAAATACAAAATAAAATAGGAAAAAATAAAAAGGAAATTGTCACTTCTAAGGACCTACTTTACTGTCTGTGGGACCCAGATAATTCTTCCTACCTGAGGCTGATTGTCAGGCTGCTGTCTTTCAGATGGTTATTGTTGTAGAATACTAATTTTTGAAAACTGGATGACTTTAGGGTACTACTCAACATAAATAAGTCTTTCAACACCCAGTACCTGGAATCAAGATGCATGTGAAACTAGTAACACTGCACAGTTAGAATTTGATCAAGTGTGTTGATGTGGGTTTTTGGAAGAAGGTATTTATAGGGTTCTGCATAAAAAAAAATATTTTTTTAATGTCAGGCCAAATCAGTCAAAATAATTTTTGTCTGCAAAATATTCGCTGTCTTTATAGATTTTTGTGAGGTTTTGATATCTTCTTTTTTTGCAGTTTACAGCTTTAAGTTTGCAGACAAATTACTATGCTAGTCAGGGATCATAATTGATGTGTGGTACTGGTGAAGAAAAAATACAATTTCTGTAACAAGTAAAGGCTCTTATATCTTGTCTATAGATGGAAAAAAAAAAATGGACTGTATCTTTTATTGCATCAAACCCTCAGATCCTGTATTATTTACTATTGCACTGTACATGTGAAGAAAAGGAATATTTAGAAGCCTGAGTGTGGTTTTACTACTTTGCTGGATGATACATGCTGATTATATTTTGAAATGACAGAATGAATAATCTTTGCATGTCTGTATTTAAAGGTTGGTTGGTATTTTATTCTTAAGATACAGTCTGGTAACTTCTGAGGGAGAAGCAACAGGTGTCCAGTTTTTCAGTAGCTTTTTTACTGATGTTTTTTCAGAAAATATTTTGCTCTGCTGGTCACTTTACTAGCATAGCTTGACTTAGAATTTTGTGGCTTGATGGTGATGAGTGAACAATTTTGATTTAGTAAGTAATCTTTAAAAAATTCAGATCACTATAGATAGTGTTTTCCTGTGTGACTTAATTATAGAATATAGCAATACAACATCTGGTGGTATGAGAGCAGAGCTCAAAACACACAGAACTGATCAAAAAATACAGTAGCTTTGAAACTCTCTGTTTACAACTGCTACTAAATACTTGTATTAACTTAATCTTGGTAAAGAGCTTCCAATCAATTTTTTTTCTTTTTTTTATTTGGCCTCTTTGTGACATTTTTTGCTGTCCGGTGATGGATTTAAAGCATGTCCATTGGACTCCCCTTTCTGATGACAGGTGCTTTGTAAAATGCTTAAATTATGATTGTCTCTTCACATGACATTTTCTGAGAATATGCCCAGTGAACGATGAAGCTGTGGAAGTATACAGGAAACATGTGATATCATTTATGTACATTTTTCTCCATATTTGCCACATCTGATTGTGAGGGTTCATTTAGCATATTTTATAGGGTCCATGTGGTGTTATCATTCAGTAGCTTATTATGCTGGGTAGAATTCATGTTGTTGTGGGGGGTTTTGTTGTTGTTGTTGTTTGTTGTTGGGTTTTTTGTTTGTTTGTTTCGGTTTTGTTTTGTTTTGTTTTGTTATTTCCTTTGGAGAAAGGCAATATGTAATATGAGATATTTGGTGTATTTTTTTTTTTTTTAATGGGGGAAATTCTAAAATAAATAAAAGGTTGAATAAGGATAAAGGTAGATGATACTGTTCAAAAGGAATAATAGGAGCCCATTAGAAGAAAACGACAAAGTTTCTTTTCTAAATTTATGAGAATTTCAGAGAGAAAAACAAACTGACTGCTTTCACATCTGGAAGTCTTCAGAGAAATGAATGGAAAGAAGACTTTGCTCATGCACAGAAACTGTTGTTCTTTGAAAATTACTTTGCTCTAAAGGGATTTTGTCTTCTGATTATTGGTGTAGTTTATGTGTGGAAAAAAAAAAAACAAAAAAACAGTTTTGTTTTTCCAGTTATTTATAGCACAGATTCAATCTAGAAATTGCTGGTTGATCTGTGTTCTTTCTATTCTTAGAATTCTTAACTTAAAAGATTCTTCAGATTCAGTTCTTCTGTAACACAACGTATGTATTCCTGTATCCTTCTGATTCCTTAGAGCTTCCAGTGTAGCTTTTAGTTCTGAACATCTGAAAATCCCTGTTTGAAGGCAGACATTGGAATAGTCTGTGGTTTTAGCATACTTAGTATGTTGTGCTTTAGAGAAGACAGAGAGAATGGAAGGCAAGAGAACAAAATTTATGCAGGGAGAGGGAAATCCTTCTTGCATTTGTCTGGAGTTAGGTCTTTTACTGGACTTCATGTTCCTGGCCAGTGAGACTTCGAGAACTCAATGTTTTAACTTCCTGTAAAAGCAAAGTAGTGCAAACCAGGCTTAGTGCAGGGGTCGGTAGTATGGATCTTTATTACTTGTTTTAGTATAGATATGGGGATGTAAATCTTAAATCCTACAATGCCATATAATATTTTTATAATTTTTAATATTTATATTTATATGTTTATTTTTATGTATTTTTTCTGGGAAAAAAAATATATAAATAAGAGCCCTGTAATTATATAAATATAAAACATCAAAGAGAACCTAAATATTTAAGTAATTTTCTTTGTTGAGAATTAATAACTAAAGCATCTGTTTAAAATCATTAGTCTATTTGTGAATTCTCTAGAAATTTAGAATAATATTTTATAAAATTCTATTACTGTAGCTGTTAGGCTTAGGAAGGGGTACCTCTCGTGGTAGACAGGGAAAAAAACAGTTAAGTCAGACAGTACTTTACAAAGAGTTTGTCCTCTACATCTTTTCAGATGGTCTGTAAAAATGGGAAGTGGACTGAGGTGAGAAGAAATAGGAGTGCAGAAGTAATATCATTTGTATATGAGGCACAGTGAACATAGTACTCCAACAGTGTTACAGTAAAACTATTTAGAGGATCTGGGAGGGGAAAAACACAATCCAGAGATTGGAAATTGAGTCTGGACCACACTCACACAGCTAAATTGTACGGTGCTCAGTCTGTTGGCATTTTGGCTACTTCTGTAATTTCATTGTTCTGAGAAGCTAAAAGAAATGGAAAGTAAAACAGAAGGTATTAGCATTGAGAGGAATAGCAAATAGATCAGGAAAGAAGGGGAAAACTATTCTTAGTGACTAGGAATATCTGAGGCACATTCATTCAAATGTGGAATGGTGTGAGATAGAGCTGTGAATTACACAGATGTCCTGCTCATCTGCCAGTCCATGCAGACATTCCACAGAAACAGAGAATGGTTGAGGTTGGAATGGACCTCTAGAGGTCATATTGTCTGACATCTTGCTCAAGCAGGGCCACCCTGAGCAGCTTGCCAAGGATGATGTCCAGTCACCTTGAAGTATCCTCAAGCATGGAGACTCCACAACCTCTCTGAGTGAGCCATGCCAGTGCAGTAAAAAAGTGTTTCCTGATGTTCAGAGGGAACATCCTGTGTCTCACTTGGTGCCCATTGCTTCCAGTCCTGTCACTGGGCACTGCTGCTGAAGCCTGGCTCCATCTTCTCTGCAGTCTCCTTTAAATTATTTATATACACTAATAAGATGCCATTCCTGAGCATGCTTTTCTCTAAAACCAAAATACTCCAAGTTCTCTCAGCCTTTCCTAATAGGTGAGATACTCCAGTCTTTTAATCATTTTTGTGACCCTTTGTTGAACACTGTCTCGTGTACTGGGGAGCCCAGAACCAAACACAGCACTCCAGGTGTGGCAACAGTAACAAGCAGAGGGGAACCATCAATTCCCCTGACCTGCTGGCAGTGCTCCTCTGAATGCAGCTCAAGATACCATCTCTGTATTACATTTTTATTACTATTGCTATTACCATTATGTACTAGACATTATTATTATTATTGCAATTTGTGAAAAGGATGGACTCTGCACAGACTCCTGAGCAATGCAAAATGTCCCTTTCCTACAGAACGTCCTGTGTTCTTGAACAAAATAGTGAAAAGATGTGGAACAGTGTAGCTCTGGGTTGTAGCAAGGAGAAAATTTTCAACATTTATGCTTGTTTGTTGAGTAAAGAGTATATAATTTGTGCAAAAAGTTAACTGGCTGAATTGACTTAGATGTATTTTTAATTTAACACTTCAGAGTTTGGGGAAAAGTAACAAGTATTGCCAAGGTTTAATTTGGCATAATTTTCAAAAGCTGGTGGCTTGTTGGTCGTAGTGGTGGGGTGTTTTTTTGGCTTTTTGTTTTGTTTTGTTTTGGTTTTTGTTTGTTTGTTTGTTTTTTGTTTTGTGGGGTTTTTTGTTTTTGTTTTGGGTGTTGTTTTTTTTTTGGTGGGGTTTTTTTTTGTGTGGGGGGGGTGTTTGTTTTGTTTTGTTTTGTTTTGTTTTGTTTTGTTTTGTTTTGTTTTCTGAACTAGAATCTTTTTTCTTAAACTTAAAAGTTTGGAAGAAATTTCCAGAAAATAAATAGCTTTTGATTTATTCTTATAAAGTGGATAAGCCATAAAATATTTAGTTAAGTGTGAGTTTTCTCAGTAATGTTGCAGGAAATTAAGATGTCAACCATACTTGCAGACATCTCATTTACTGAATCTGAAGTGTTATTCTGAGAAGTACTTGATGTAGGGCTTGGAAGACTGTAAATTGAAAAGAGAGTAAGATGAGGAAGCAGAGGGAGCTATGGATGAGTGAGACCTCCAGTATGACTGGTGGTGTTTTCCCATCCCAAGAGGGAAGACCAAAGTGGATTAAACATGAGCAGGTTCCAAGTGATTAGTTCAATTTATTACACTCCCAGCTGAATCCCTCTTTGTCTGTGTGCTTTCCCAGCCTTCCCTCCTGTTCATAGTATCAAAAAGTTAATTACTGTAATTTAAAAAATGTACATACAGAGCCTTAGTACATGTAAATCTTGGAGGAGGGTCTGAAACACTGCTAGCCTGCTTTGGCACCTCACCGCCACTTTTGCCATTCTTCTTTATTTTAGCTCTATGCAATGTGTCTCTTCACAATTCTGTTGTTTTTCATGCTAGGCAGGAAAGGTGGCTGTTCATATTTGTTTCCTAGCTCTATAAACAATTTTTATTCCTGCATCTATTATTTTTCACTTCCTTTTGATTATGGAAAAGGTTTTTCTGCAAAAAGAATTAAATACCTTCATCACTTAACTAGCATTCAAAAGGGCTCAGCATGACAGTAATTTAAAACAAAAATCCTTTTTTTTTTTTACCATGCTAGTAGTTAACTAACTGTATTTTCAGACTAAGATTGTAGTTCATAACATTTTCTATTTCTCTGAGTTCTCCATGGGAGCTGCTAGCTGCTAGGTAAATTTGAATCTCTGGTTGTATATAAGAGAGACTCAAAACTTTAGAAGTATGCATGTATGATACAGATATTGACATTTTCTAAAAAAATGCTATTCCATGTGGAAGTTAAATAATCTGCACTTTCTGGATATTGAATGTGATTTGATAATAAAATTCTGCTCTAAGCTACACTTATGTAAGTAAACTTAAGAGTGAAACTTTGGTCCATTATACGCCAGTTACAGTCCTGAACAGCTAGTACTGATATGCTGAGCAGTGATTAAGAAAGAAATTTACCCAAGATATAAGAATCTTTTTACTGACTGCAATTCTTATTTGCTGTGAAGTGCTCAAAATATTAATGAAGTGTCACCCTGAAAACACCGTTGTTCCGTATGCAAAGCAGAGTATAGAGAATGCTAGAATACAAAAATTGAATGCAATCTTTTGAAGGAGTTGGAGAGATAAAGAACCAATGCAAAACCTAGAGATTTAATGCTGAGGTTCATTTTGTCATCATATTCTAGCTTTACCAGGGTATATTCTTGTATGATATGGTAATTCCATTTAAACTGAAAGTTTATAGCAGTAATTACAGCAGCAACCACTTAATTGGGATTTGTTTCGGTATATTTATTTATTTACTTACTTCATTTTTGTTTTCTAAACAGCTTTTTCGATTAAATGCTGTCCTTTAAGTGTAATAAGTAAATATGCTTGAAGGTCAAGTTGAAGGCAATCCCATTAAAAGAATTCAGAAGAACTTCAAATAAACCTGAAGGACTCCCACTATGTGTGGATGTCTTACATTCTAAGGAAGACTTACAGTGGAAGTCTCTTCTGTGTGTACATCATAGGCTTGATACATACTTGTATTGTGGCATTTCTGAGTTGTGAATAGTTACAAGGTTGTGTGAAGTTTCTACTCTGGATGAGCTGACAGATGTCTGGAGGTGTATAAATACAGAATAAAATTCATGGACAGAAGAAAGTGAAAAAAAAAATTAAAAAATTATAAGCCTATTTATGCAATCTGTATTGTGAAATTATTGTGGCAGAACACACAGAGTTAGAGAACTCATAGTTTGTAGATCATGTCACCACTTAGATGTAGGGAGTGTCCAGAGATGTTTAGCATGGGCAAGTCTGAAGCAGATGCACGTAAGCAAAGCCTTAAGTACTGAGGGGAAATTACAATGAAAACTTAGGCAGTCTCGGGACTTTGGGCAGGAATTTCAGGTGTGATAGTCTTTCATTGGTGATCTAACTTCTACTAAAGACACAATTGAGATACACACTGCACAACAACATTGTGTGTATTTTCATGGGGTGTTTTTATGTGTTATTTAGGTGATGGATTCTAAATCTCAGGTATCAGGAGGATCAAACTAATATGAACTGATGTTACATGTGGGCTTGCATTTTAGCATGTTATAGTGGTTTAGTTTGTGTGAACAGTGCAGTAGTATCTCACAGAGATCATGCTGTCAGATCCATGGATAGTGCAGGGCTTGGAGTTTCATCATTATAAGACCTTTGTTTACTTCTACTGTGATTCTATAAGAAAGTTTAAAACTACTATGGTAGGTCCTTTTTTCAAACTGGGTTACCACTTTCATTATACATAACAATTTTGATTTAACTCTGAGATTTCCAACTACACTGCAGGACTCTGTCAGCTGTGAAGCAAATGACTCAGCTGTCCTGGAGACTAAACTCTGGTATCCCCCTAGAATAACTTTAAGCTTTACTGACAGAGTGACTTCCAGGAGCTCTGGGTGATGCTCTGTATGTTTGTAAATAAGCATTCTGTAAGTCTCCAGAGCTATTAGTCACATATCCCTCAGGAAAAAACTTCCTGAGTATGAAATGCTTGCTGTGAATTAAAATGTTTTTAATATACTTGAATAAATTACAACTAAATATCTTTTTGAGGACAAAAGGAGAAAATAATCTGATTAGGAATGTCACCTGCCATGTTCCAAAACACATGGTGTTACTATTACTAGACTCATATTAGATGTCTATACAGTGTTTTACTGCTAATTCAGAGAATCTGGGCTGAAAGATCTAACTGGGTAAGGTGGGAAATGAAAGGTTAAAGAATCTTGGGATGCTTACTGAAAATCATCTGAATATTTGTTTCAAATACAAGTCTTCCTTTCCAGACCTGGGCAAATTGTTTAATTGTAATGGTTCTTTTTCTGCAAATTTCTACGTCACTATGTTTCCCTCATTGTTAATTTTTCTTTCTATGGAGTCTCAGAACTGTAGAAAAATGGCCCATTTGTATGCATGGAAATTGATTCAAACCATAATGAACTTTTTCGGACCACAGTTGTATCAAGTTTTAGAGTTGGTAGTGAGACACTGTAAATTCCGTGGCATACATAGTTTTGTGCAGGAAGGCAGACTAGTTCTGTTGGGGAGTAATATATGCATTTTTTGCACCTGTAGGTAGTTATTTTTAGGTTGATTCATATTTTTCTAGTTAGGACAGGCAAACCCAGTGCCTCTGGGATAGAGAGAAACCCTCTTAGCTTGTAGAGGAGAAAGAGACCCTCTTCAAGGTCTTAGCAATCCAAATTCAAACAGAGCTGATACAGATGATCAATATCACTTTGAGATCTCTGACATACCAGAGTTCTACAACAGTCTAATTTCATGGCAGTAAAAGTGAAGAATATATATGTGAAGTATATGAAGAAAGAAATTGCAACGACATTCTTGCTTTAGAAAATTGAGCATTAAAAGCCCTAAATTGTTAAGATTTTTTTTTTTTTTCCTGATGGAGGGTTGACCTAAGAACTACTCCTACCAAGGTCAATTGCCCAATAAGCGAGATTGGCAATGTTGAGACTCATCCACCAGCAGAAGAAGCTTCTGTTTACGTCTCTGTATACATGCCAGTTCCCTGCCTCGGTGGAAAGGAAATTATAATAATTAAACAGGATGGGATTCCTGAGAAAGCTGGGATGATAGCAGTAAATAATATATTAGCACTAAGAGCGACCATATTACTGAATAATGTTTGATTTACTTTTTATCATTTTGGGGTCATGTGGCTTGCAAATGTTGCAACTGTTCTGTGACACACACTCAGATGAGACACACTTGATTTTATTTCCTGCTGGTTTAACTTTGTTAAAATTTTTGTTAGTCATGCTGAATTGGACTTCAACAAATGTTATCAAATATATGTAAACTCCAGAATTTTTAGATTGATTTCAGTCCTTGGACAAAGAGCATATAAAGTTAAAAAGGGATATTTATAAGGTATGGTTTTTTGGGACTTGGTCCTCTAGAGTCAGTCACAGCAGTCTTCTGTTAGTGGGATGGAAAGGATTTGAGTATTCCTTAAATGGGTAGCTTACTAAACATTTGCCAAACATTTTCTTTCTGGGCCTTTCCCTCATGTGAAAGAATCTGTCAGATCTTATTCTGTATTCAAGGAATTGCCTTAAGAACCTAAGTCAACTCTGC
This sequence comes from Hirundo rustica, assembly GCF_015227805.2. Lineage (NCBI taxonomy): Eukaryota > Metazoa > Chordata > Aves > Passeriformes > Hirundinidae > Hirundo > Hirundo rustica. Next base: position 35,438,977 of record NC_053455.1, read on the forward strand.
CAGTGGCTCAGATTGTGTGAAGTTTCAGCTTTCTTTGTAACAGTAACAAGTCTGCAAGGTTATTTTTTTCCTACGTCCTGAAAAGGTAGCAATAAATTTGAATTCAATAAATGAAATGTGAAATTAGGTGAAGATAGGATGATGGTGAGTTTTCAGTGGTTATAAAACATCCTTTCTCCCAACTTTATCTGTTAAAATGCCTGATAAATGAAGAAAAAAATAATCCTTGGGCGAAATATGTTGTTTACTTACTTCCCATAATTGCTAAGTAAGTTTCAGAAAAAAAAAAATTAAAATCACTTTACCTATACAGTGAGTTGCAGAGTCTTCAGAAGAAAAGTGTTATAGATACAGGTAATGTAAATCAGAAGTAGCTGCAGGTAGAAACTTTGCCTTTTTGTAACTCATCTCAGGAAAAATCCCTTACATATTAAGAAGGTTAAGTATAGCAATTGGAGAGCAGTATCAAGGACACATCAGGATGTTTTAGGAAAAAAGAAGTAAGATCTTCTAACATCAAAGTTAAGGAATAAAATTTTGCAAAAGTCTGTTAATGTGATTATTTTACTGTTTGTCCTAACTCTAAATGTCCTGCTAATAAGTTTGTGTTTATCTTCCTAAATATAAATGTACACTTATAATGCAAATGCATTTATATTTCACTTATCACCCAATTTACCTGAAGTTTCTATATGTATCCTGAATTTTTGGTATTTCCTGATCAGTGCTTAAGTTTTATTCTCTGATTTGTTAATATTATGTATATGTAAGTGTTTACTTGTCTCCCTATGTGGTAATACCAAAACTGAAGTTGAAATCATTAATAAATTAGTTTCCTGCTTATTCTACTCCTACTTTCTCAGTAATTAGACAAATATTCGGACTATGTTTTTAATACAAGGCATATTCTAGCTTTATGGAATTGCTTCTTTATTCCTCCTTCACTCTCCTTGGCATCTGCATGTGAGAAGAAAGTATAAGCCAATGCTAATATTATTGTAGTTTCGCACCCAAAATGAGGACTGATATTGCACAACTGCTCAGGAACCTGGAACACCTTATGCCTTTAATATTTTCTTCTTTCCAATCAAACTGGGGGAACCATTTAATGTCAATTTTTATTTACTCAATTTTTAAGAGCTGTAATAGTGATTTAGTGATTCTTCTGTGGGAACAGAAAAAGGACTGTAATATAAACAAGAATAACTTTGTTAGGCATCTATTCCTCTGAAATTTTCCAAAATAAATTCTTTATTTTTTTTCAATAATTTTTTACTTGTTAATTTCAATTTTTCTGTAAAAAATAGCAAATGCAGACCAGATTTGTGTTAAGCTGCTTGCTTGTTGTTTTGTTGCAAACTTGGAATGAGATTATTTGTTTGAACCCCTCTACCTCTGCAGTTCAGTATAATATGTATTACATTCTGATCTTGCCATTAATCATACAGCAACTGACAGTCATGCATTCAGCAAAAACACTGGTTACACCTTTCTTATACTCACTATCCTCATGCAAAACAAATGGTCCAGTGCAGCTCATTATTCATTTGACTTAAGCCTTTTGGTCCTATAAAATGTCCATAATGTTTTGTGAGCTTTCTACAGACAGCTACATTTGACAAGCCTGCCATCCAATTAAAAGATAATGATCATGAGTTCTGTAATAATCAAGTTTTGTGTCCAAATTAGTTTTCTACTCTCATGCTGATCTTCAAGAAAGCACCATTTCCCCCATGGATGAGACTTCATCTGCGCAATAGAAAGTTTTATTCTTCGCTAGAAAAGGAGTTTTTATCCCACCTACAAAAGCTATGCTGGCCACAGGGTATTTAGAGTCTCAAATATTTCAGCTAATATAGTGAGCATTTCATTGAAAATGTTTATTTGAGTAAATTAGAATGTCACTGTTTCAAATGTAAATCTTGAAGCACTGCAGACAAACTAGCTTCTTAGAATTAATCAAGTGTCTTTTTGAAACATGAACATACATCACACCATTTCTGTTACAGTAATATTTATATGTGCATGTATTTTAGGTGTGTATATGTATATATTTTATGATCAAAGTTTATAAATCTTGGAGCACAAATTACTGAATCCACTGTAGTTGTGTATTACTATTAGCAGCAGTAATAAATGACCAGCTCCTTCAAATGTGGCTGGGTTTATAGATGCTACATCCTTTGAGTAATGAGCTGTTCTTTACCTTGACACTTTTCATGTCTTAAGTGTTTTTAATCACATACTGCTTATATTACATTGATTATCTGCAAGAATGTTGAAGCTTTAATGATCCGTGTTTTGTCAGTGTAAGAACTTAGCAGTACCCATCATATGATGTTATTCAGTATGACAGTTACTCAGCTTATACTTCAGGGAAAATATCAAAGCTAATATCTAGTTTGTAGTATAAGTAATCTTTCATGATTACCAGTTAGGATGATTTGGGACTGCCATCACCCCAGTGGCTCCTATATTCAGTTTTTCTAAAGATTTTATATTTCCATTTGTTAGTCTTTCTACTCTTCAATTGCAGTTGCTAGAACAATAAATGTGAATATTTTTTTGCTTCTCAATCTTACAAATAATAAAATCTAAAATATAGCAGCTCACCTAGGTAGCAGAGAAATTGTCCTCTGATATTGTTTATCTGAAAGGAAATGCAGGAGAAGATTGCCATGACTGCAGATTTATTGGAAGTTTATATCATATCTGTATGGTTATGCTGGTGTGTAGTGCTTGGCTCCTTCTTGCAATAACTTTAAAGCCAGGGAAGTGACTGTCGGATTGACAGGGTGAAAGTAGTAGTAATAAAAGAGGGAAAAAGAAGACAACGTGCATTTACAGTTGATACGTTTAAAACTTATACTACCTCCAGGTCATACAGATATAGAGGGAATGTGACTGACCTGACTGTTATGGAATTTGTGGTCAATTACTACTTAGCTTTCAGTGGAACACTTCAGACCCAAATGACTTAATCCTCATTTACGACATTTCTGTTTAGCTTTATTTCTCCACTTCTCGAAGTGACTGAGATATTACTGTTTCTATATAAACAGTGACAAATATGCCAATAGCACTTCAAGAACAAATAAAAACAAATTTCTTCTTTCATATCTTCATTATAGGGTTAAGGCATACAATTTGATATTCATGCACACAGTCGTAATTGACAGCATTTGAAGGCTTCTCTGTTAGTTTAGATAGAACTGTATTTTTCAGCAAGCCAAAGTGCAAGCTATTAAGTGTGATGCAGGATGAGATATTAACCAGAAAAATTAAGGATGTTCACCTGTGCCTTTTATTGGGAATTCTTTGTGTCATTTTCCTCCTATTATCAGCCCTTGGTAACTTCTGCTGGATAAGTATGTGCAGAAATATGGAAGTGCCACAAGTACTTTTGCTCTCAACTCCTGTGATTTGTGACTTTGCTCAGATTATGTCTGACTAACCATTTGGCTAAAATGGCAGCACTATCACAGCCATTTCAGCTACTATCACTGTCAATCCCAATGAAACTGAATGGGTGTAATTTTGAGATATTTTTAGGAAACATACTTTATTCAGACAGGACCTCTGAGGGCAGTAAATTCTAGGGCATAGGGAAGGATGTGCAAGAACAGTACTTTCCACTTTAAATTACATGTTTCAATGTCTAATTAGAAAGTTTCAGTGGTTTCACTGCTGTCATCTGCTTTGTGTCATAGCAAGGAAATAGTACATATTTTCATTCACTTTGGTTTTTTACAGATTTACTCTATGTTTTAATGATATTTATGCTTCAGAGAACTAAAGAAAGAAAAATTTTACATCACCTTGTGTGCTTAATATATTGTGGACCAGTTATCCATCTAGAGTTAAAAACAATGGTTGCAAACTAGGTTGCAAACAAATTTTGCCTAAGGCATGAACCATAAATTAAAGTAATAATCATCCCTGCAAGAGACAACTTTTTTTCACTGCTCTTTTAAAATAAAAAAGAAAGTAGGTCAGAGAAATTTAGGATCTTTTAGAGTATGTACAGTATTGTATTGTTTGCCAGCACCTAATTTACAATTACAGAGCTGCATGAATATTGAAATGATTCAGCTTCCCATTATAAATGTATGTGGCAGTTTGGTTGTTGATCAGTTTATGAAGTTAATGCAAATGAAACTGTCTTCCTGTCAGCATTTGAAATATATAATGCAGTCATGTTGTATATTCAGGGACAGGCCATTGACAGTCAATTAACAAGTTTGATTGGTATGTCAACTCATTCTTTTGAATTGTTAATAGTATGTTAATAGCATTCATTTCTTTGTGCAGTCCCATTTGCAGCTTCACAGTTACAGCTATTTTTTATGATTCTGAGTAACCTAAAATAGTGCCTTAATAATAGATTATTAAACACCTGTCTGGTGTAGCTTAGGGAGGTTTTTCTAGACTGGGAGTTTGCAGTGGATCCCTTTGATATTCAAATCAACAAATGATAGCCTTTTTATTCAAAACGTAAGTTCTTTTGATGGTTAGCTTGTTAAGAAATATTCAGCTCCAGTCTGACCTGATCTGGTTTCCCATGGAAAAGATCTGATGCTGTTTGAAGGCTCATAAATGGAATGCCAATGACAATTTGTTGTTGACGTTTTGCTGCCTCAGCCTTCAGATGCTGCTGGTTGATGTGCCGCTTTAGCTTCACCAAATAATGCTTGCAGGTAAATGATCTTCTGATTGATCAGATAGTTTCAAAGCAAAGAGTTCTCTTCTGTGGTCTGTAGTCATGGTTTTTAGGCTTGGAGGGGTACTTTAAAAGATGCATCAAAGTTGACAGATGAATCTCGAGGCAAGGAATTCTGGGAGACAGCAGAATTATGGGAATATTTTTGAGAGAATAACACATTAGCAAGAGTTTTGAAGACCTTCAAAGGTCTATCAAAGCAGTTCGCTATAGCAGATTTATTCCTTCTTTAAAAAAAAATTAAATGGGGTACACTGGTTAACTCTCAGGTTCCTGCGTTGGGAAGGTGTTGATCTGGTTTATTGTTCTCTAATGATGTTTTAAATAGCATATTTAATTTGAATTTCACTATTATCTTGTTCTGCATACAGAGCCTAGTCCTGCAAGGTGCAATTTCTGCTTTTACTGAAGCTTGCATAAAATCAAAGCATTACATCACTAATATACAGCATATACTGGTGTATACAGTGTATACAGGGTATACAGTGGAAAACATTCCTTTACATAAATATCCATGACATTTAGTTAGCATTAAAATCAAGACATAAAAATTGTGATTGGAATAGCTCTTTTTCTCCACCTTTCTTCATATTATGGGCATTATTCTTTTATACCTTTCTCCATTCCCAGTTAGTGCTCTTCCTCATTGTAGCACAGCTATTTTTCTAAAGAATCAGACTAGCTATTAGAAGTTCAAAACATACATCACAGAAACAGTTCCTTTCTCTTTGTTTGAACATTTAATTATTCACTATCAGCATGTGATAGTTTTTCTGCAAAAACGTGTAATTGTTTTTTTGCTGGAGAGCTATATGAGTTAACTCATTGAGATCTGAGTGTCAGAAACTCTGAGATTTTGGAGTCAAATGCTGTGAGCAGTTACATTGCCGAATGTGAACTCTGGAATCGCACACTGAAAGATGCTGTGTATTAAATATACCTCACTGGACTTAGCAAACAATAATTTGTGCTGATTAAACTTAGGTCAAATTTTTTTTAACAACAAAACCCAGTCTTTTCACAAAATCCTAAAACATAATTTAAAACTGGTAGATGAACGGTCAAGTTGGGCAATTCAATCTTTAAGTCATATAAATAGAATGTAAAATTTATATGAGACAGTTTCCAACACTGAAAATTTTGGCATTTTTGCATATTTTTTGAATACTGTGCACTGTTTACCTGATAATTAGAACCTCATTCTGTTGGGTTGAACAAGCAAAGTATTAGACATTTTCATTGTCATGCAAGGTTGTTTTCAGTAACATACCTATAATTTCCCTTAGCTCAAAAAGCAATATTAGATGTTTAAACTGTTCTCGGCGTAATTTGTAGACTTTGATACAGCCTCTGTTTTTGAAGAGATACTCAATTTGTTATTTATAAATTTCTAATTAAAAGTTGAAAGCTTTTCTGATAATAATGTCATCAATATTGTTATCTAATTCATCATTTCTGTGCTTAGGTTTTACCCATTATAGATCCAAGAGAACTTCTTGATCCCATCTCATGTTCACATTAGGCTTGTGTAAGCATTATTATTTTATTTTCAAAAATGTGGTAAAAACTCCCGCCCCAACAGGGTTTTTATTTTGTCATCCTGTGTCTTTTGAAGTCACAAAAACTGTTCTGTTGTTCAAACAGAATTATCTGCCGAAATGTGCTGTAGTATAAGGCTTATCTTAAGTGTCTGTCATAGTGTTAAATGTTTGTAATCTCAAAAACTATAAAGTAACAATGACCATCTCATAGCAGTTTGGAATGCTTATAATTTCCTTTTCGGATAAAGTTGGACTATCAAGATAGAAATCCTGATCAGTCATGTACTAGCTTTGATTTAATGTTCATTATTAAGCTTTTGCATATCATAACTAGTACTTTTCATCATAGAGCAGGATCATGCCATCCTATATTATTCAAGATCATGAAATTATTTAAACAAATGAGAACAGTTCTAGTAGAAGATATTAAAAGATGTGCTTCCTGGAGTGCCCTTTGTCACAACAGCACTGTCATTATAAGGCAAAAGGAAAATACTAAAGAAGGGATTTGATCCTGGGTCTCAGCAATATTGCAGCTGATTAACCTAATTGCTGGATTATTCTTTGCAGCAGTCAGCCCCTCTCTTCCTCTTATTTAGCCCCTTTTAATTTCAACACTTGCCTTTCTACCCCTTTTTCTATATCTGAGGGCTTGACTCTGCATTAGTTTTTGCTAGCAAAATAACTACTTTCATTAATAATGCAAACAAAAGAGCGAAGCACATAGCAAATTTGCAGGCACTGGTTCTTCACATCACTTAGTGATATAAGATGGATAGAAACCTGGTTGCAGCTTGAATGACACAACATGAGAAACATGTTTTATTAGTAATTTTTTACTTACTAATATACTGTCAATATAGTGCAGTTTCCAGTTCTCAACTTTCATCCTTTTAAACCACTTAGAAAATTCCATAAAATGAAATAAAAGGAAAAAGTTGAACATACAAAACTATAAACTATCCCCCCCAAAATTAGAAAATGTATAATGCAAGATAGTAACTCCATACCCAGATGAATATGTATTACTGTACAGAATATAATAGTAATACAGTTATAGACTAATTATGAAACAGAATTAAAATAAAATTTGTTACAGAAATTTAATTTTTAAATGTAAGTTACCACTTTAACAGTAGGTAAGTTCTTTTCTTGAAGTGCTGCCAATCCAAGTGACTATCTGCCCACTGAAGGCTCCATAGTAAACTGCCTCATTGCATGGTTAGGAATTTAATGTTACTTTATATAAGGACGTTGTCCACACTGCTATTCTGGTAAAAGGTCAGTATTTAAGCATACAACAAATAAAAGTTGTGAAAATGTGTGGATGAGCGTATTTAGTGTATTTCTGAAGCTGCTGTTGTGTTTCACTAATTTCCATTGATTTTAATTTTTTGGAACCTTTAGATTTTAGAATAGTTAACAGCATGCATGTAACAAAGGCATTACTTTCTTCATGCATTTTGTTTCTTGAATTGCACTTCATAAACGTTGTAATTCAGATTACATGAGAATGTATGATACATCATCACTGTGGAATTACAAAGTCTTTAAATTTATAGATCAAGTGATATCTTACTGTTCAGAACACAGAATTTTAGCTATGGACTCTTGCTGTACTGCTAGATTTAGCAGGATTTTGCAGTTGATACCATGGAGTCCCTAAACCTAAACTCATTTCTTTTTCAAGTTTGGTTTAATTGATGATGCAGAAAAGATAATATTACATTAGTTTGGCCAAGAATATTAAGTATATATGTAGATCTTTGTTGAAAGTTTCGGTTTCTATAAATATAATCAGAACTTGACTTGCAAATTTGCATTTTAAGATGTATCCCTAGAGAAAGACATTTGCTATTTAAGGAAGTATTATCACTGAAATATGAAAAAATAAGGAGAGGATTGTGATAAATACTGTATGTCATATAGGTTATATTTTATATGCATTATTGTTGTGTATATTGTACAGGTACATCTAGCTGCATGAACAAGTCTCCTTTCCTTTCCAATGGGAAATGGTGGTAATGCATATTATGAATTGGACTTCTTCACTAAATAATCTTTGTCATACATTAAGCTGTTTTAGTGTTGGTTATTGCTGATGTAAGTAAAATCCATGTGAGAGTAGGTATATATAGAGGTTGGGTAAAAGGGGAAAAAAAAAAAAATCCAGAACCAGACTCTATGGCTAGAATGAGAACTATTACTTTTAGCTTACTGTAGTTACAGTTAACTTGTTTTCAGTTACCTGGTATGCAACTGCTTCTTTCTCATCTCCCAGTTATCACAAACCTTCTTAAAGGTAGCCAGTGACAATCAAGCATATTTCAAGTAAGAATATTAAGCCAAGTGAAGGCTGGGAACAAAATCTTTCTGTAAGAATAGAATGTCACGGTGTTAATGTGTTTCATACACTGTGAATTACTGTCGTGTGATGAACAGCTTTCACTTTTCAGTACAGAGTATTTTCTCTGCCTATCTGTCCCTCTTCTGTTTATAATCACATTAAACTATTTGACAGTTGGCATGAATAAGGATTGTAGACAGGTAGGAAAGGGAGAAAACCAACTCACTCTTTATAGGATTTTATGTCTGCAGTCTTGATTCTCCTTGGATGCTGAATTACACAACAATGGTGCATCCTCAAGCAGTAGCACCCTTATTGTTAATAGAAACTTAAATCTAGAAATTTCTGCTGTGCTTTCTTGGGCTGCTTTATCACTGCCGTGGTAGTTGAACTGGTGATTTATTTTACTGTAAGTGGAAATTGTCTGTAGAAGCTTCGGTTAATGCGGAAAGGATATCATGAGATTCCTTTCTAAGTAGGTTGTATGTTTAAGGATAGAAGCAGGAGACAAAGTCTGTAATATAAACACATATAGGGAGCTAAGGAAATCACATCACTTAATCTTTTGTCTTTATCTTCCTTTAGATAGTGTGTGTATGGATACAGTTACCCTATAACCCTTCTCCCTTATGTGCTATCCAGTTCCCTAGAACTGTAGAGAAACAGTGGAGAAGAGTAGAGAAAAATTTAGAAATCAATTGTCTTGTCAATATAGCAGCTATATCTTTCTCTGGTGATATTTTATAAAGATTTTGTTACAAAAATAAATTTAGGATTAAATAGTAAAACCACAGATTAACTGTGTGGGAACTCCAAATAAATGCTTAGGTAACCTCATGCAAGTTGTAGATATTTTCCACTTAACAGAGGAGGTTAAAAACTGAGGGGGGGAGGGTAATTTTTGCATCTTTACCTTGGCAGATCAAGATGCTTATCATAATTTGAAGGCTGCTATGCTGAGCTGCAAATGGAAGAACAATGTTAATAAAGAAATCTAAAAACTCTTGGGAAAAAGAGTTGGCTCTGAAGAATCATCTGAAATTTTGATATCACCTTTTACAGACTTCCTTTTGAAATCATATCATACTTTTTGTAAAGGTTATGATGTCAGTGTGGGGAATTTTAACAAATTTTGCTCTTTTATTAGACCATTGTCATGGGAACAGAGACTGCAGCTTCTTTTGTCCTATATTGAATGTGCTTCTAGTAAACAGAAGTTAAGTTTTAATATAAACTGTTCAGGAGTTCTTCAGTCAAGTTTTCTCCCTTGTTCTGAATATCTGTATTTCAAAATATTTTTGCTGTATGTTCTGGCACGAGTTTTCATTTTTCCTAAGCTGTCTCATTTTCGTATTTGCTGCCTTTATTTCAAACCTGTCTGTGTCCATTTTTATTATTTCTACTGGTGCACATTCCAATTTAGTATCCTCTGTGGGTTTCATTATCATGCTGTTAATCCCTTCTTTCACTGACTTAATGAAGATGTTAAACAAAATCAAGCCTAATACCAATCCCTATGGCACCCCACTTCAGTTACATTGGCATTTTCATTACTCTATCCTTACAGACTATCAGCTAGTTAACAGCATTTATAATTAGGAGAGTTTAAAATGTAACTTCCAGATATGCCTTATCATATATTTTAAGAATCTATATGAATTATAAACATTATCCTCCCTTATCTCTGCATGTATAATTCACTAAAAAGCACAATCACCTGTGGACATAATATGCATTTTCTAAAAATGTGGTATCCATTGCTCAAGAGTTCAAGTCCACATTGAGTCATTCCTCTCAGTTGAATACTGGATCATTTCTCTCACTATTGGATACTAGTCTTTTCTACTTTGTTTGTCTGGACCCTGACAAGGCTTTTAGTTTTTTTCTAGTAAATACCAATTTAAGTGTCTCATTCCCAATCCCAACCCCAATTGTTAGGAATAGACTCATCCAAGTACATTTTTTTAAAAATTGTTTTGTTTGGCACCTTTATTTGAAGTGACATGAATAGTAAATGAGGAAGTGTTAATCAGTTTGGAGGTTTTACTCCATCTTTTAGATAAGGTATGTTCATAAAGCTAAGTGTTCTGCAATTTTTCACAGTTGGCAGATTTGCTAATGTGGTTGTGTGAGAACTTGTGATTTTTTTCAAAAGCTTGAGAGGAATGGTAAGCTTTGTAAAAGGTGGCAGATTAATAATCATGAAGACTAGAATTCCACTGTCCCAAGGAAGAAATGCATCAAAGATTAATACTCTTGTTAGCTTGCTCATTTTAAAATAGGGAGACTGCTCTTTTTATATTTAGGAAAAAGCACCCTTCAGAATGTGGAGAACAATTTATCCTCTGTGGCAATTAAGTCTTTGAGCTGTCTACTGTAATTTTCCATGAAGGAACAATATGTACCCTGGGCACTAATACAGCACATGGGCCAAAATATGTGAAATAAGTAAAGATTATTTTTACCTCAATTTTGTTCCTCTCTCTGTCTGTTGGAGTTGACTAAAACAAAAATCGTGGAGAAAATTTCAGACTAGCTGTCTGTCATGCCCACATGTATATGTTAGATGGCAAGCATTTTTCACCCACTTTATTGGAATCTTTCTAGATGTTTATAACTACAGATTCTGACTTTAAAAGCTGCATTTATTTTTGATTTATGTCTAATACTCCCTTGAAATATGAATGACAGTTTTTGAGGTGGGTTTTTGTGTCTGGTTCCACCACAGGTTTTGTATGTGAAAATTTCAGGTTTTGAATCTTTGTCTTCTGTAAATCAGAAGAGTTGAGTTTTTATTTCTTTCAGTTTAAGAGCAGAATAAAATTGATTTGACATTGATCGAGATTTAAAAATAACCAACACATTCCCAAAAATATGTACATAACTATTGCAATTTTCTGTGATAGAACAGTTTTTAAAAGATTCTTTTTAAGCTAAGATTTAGATCTTACCTTCTCTTAAGTTTTCAACCTGATTTTCCCTCTCAAGTCTCTATATTTAGCATTTCGTTAAACTTTAAGGTACTACAGACCTCCAGGAATGTATTAGATGAGATTGTCTGCTGTAAATCCAGCACTGTCAAAAGGTACATTTTGAGGTATTTGATTTTTAGAGGATTGCAGAGGTGTTTACTATTGGGAAGTGTAGAGTATGATTAGGAGATATTCATTATGTTGGTTTAGTATTCATAACAGTATAGTGACTTCTTCAGATGCTCTGTTGAGTTTAAAGAACTGCCAGGTTCTGTGCTGCAGTGTTTGTATACTGTGTGACATGATACTTCTCCATGGTATAATTTTAATTAGGAAATGCACAAAAGTTTTCAGTGTGTTGATAACGTTATGACACTCGGTTCAGTGTCAAATGTGACTTTGTGGGATGATATATCTTAATTTTCTTGAAATGCAGAGAAAAAAAAATACAACCTAGGTTAACATTCGTGAAATAATAGTACATTTTCACTTCTGGTTAAAAAAAAGGAAGTTCTATGAATTTTCAACCCCCAAATGTTTAAATTCAAAGAGAGAAATGTAAAACACACATTGATACACAACTGAAGAACAATACAAAATGATGAGTGTTTTGTTGTTTTGTAGCTTGGGTGATCAGATACATATTGAAACATCCATCCCAAAACAAGAACTAAAAAATGGACTTACAGCATCTGAAAACTGAATTATAAACCCTTTAAAACTATGGGAACATTATGGCTAGCTCAGTAAAATAGCCATAATATGCTACTGATTAATTGTTATTAATTAATTGTAATTGTTACAGGTTTTTTTGACCTAACTAGGAAAAATATATCCAGAGGGAGGTTCTGAAGTTTTGAGTATGATGTGCAAACATTTGATTAAGCTATATGTGGAGTCTTAGAAATTTAAATTTTTTTGTTCAAAGGTAGTAAATTATTGTTATTATTAATAATAATAATAATTAGGAATATATCCTTCTTCCTTTAGCTACTGATAACTGTACATTTTTACTCAAAAGAAAGCCTATATCAAACTCAGTTACTATGTGTTATGAACTAATTCCTGGAATTTTTAGACCATAAATTTCTAAGAGTTCAAGAAAAACGTGAATTATATTGAAGGTTGGGTGTATTCGAATCATGTTAGTCATATACAATTTGTTTTCATAGTGTGAACTTCAAGCTTTCCAATTACTGTTTTCTAAACGATGCCTTTAAAAAGTTTATTCATAGTAGTCAGTTGAATTAAAGATGTCACATTGCAAAAAGCAATTTTGCTATCATTATCTAAAACAAGAGGGCCCTAGGAAGAAAGGATTATCATATATTGAATAAAAAGTTCACCACCTTGCAGCTTTAATCCTGTTAGAAAAGATTATTTCTATCTAACTTAATCAGCCAGAGGTCTTTATTGCCTGGAGTATTAATTGATTTAGGTCTTCATTAAGGTCAGAGGTACCCGTGGCTGACCAGAGGCAGCCTATTAGTGTGTTGTCAGTTCTGCTTATTTACATTGACTGAGCCTAATGGTGGGTTGTGTCACTGTTAGGTCAGGGGGTCACTGAACCTTTTGTGCACCCTGACCTGTTAAAGGGCAGCAGTCACTCAGACACCAAACTGCATTCATAACAAAGATTTGGCTGATTGCATATTGACTCCTTCCTTCCAAGAAACATGCATTTGTGTTCCAACTATTAGCATTTGCTGCAGTATCTGTGCATGAATGTTTGAGATCCCTCTGTTAGAAGTTTCCAGCAAGTTTTATATTGTCAGTTAATCACTAGCAAGTTTTAATAATACCAGCAGGAACAGTTTCATAAACTTCCTATAGATGCTCTTGGCCTTTAATATAAAAATAACTCATAGGTGTCCTATTACTTCTTTTTCTTTCTAGGCAACAATAATTGCAACTTTTCCTTTCTGATTAGCAGCTTAAGTTAGACCTCAGTCAATTAAGTCTGCTTGTCTCACTGTTTCTTTTCCTGAAACGTGTATATATATATATATTTATATATATGATATGTTGTGTCCTTTTGGTAACTTAGAATATTTTTTAAAACTATTTCATGGGATTGAATAGTTCCAAGTGGCACTGAGTCAGTTCTTCTGGCTGTTCCTTCCATGATACCGTAAATGCTTTCCTTCTGTTTTCCTAATAAATGAAAGCACCTTAGGAAAAAAAGCTACTATACAGTTTTTCATTGGTATAAGCTGCGCCCTAGGTCTGAATTATATTTATCCCTGCAAGACAGCTACACTGTGAAAAGTAGTAATTCTCAAATAATCTCTTAACTTTCTATCTGTGAGAGCATACATTGCATCCTGTGAGGTTCTGATTGTCCACTGACCTCCTCTGATTATTTACAGTTGTGCTGACTGAGCAAAACAGCTGCTAAACTATTATGTTAATTTGTAAGGACCCACCTTTCATTTAACTTGCAATGATACAAATGAAAATAAAAAGGGAAGAAATGTGGAATCACATGAGGCATTTATAACCTGCTTAGTGCTGTGAAAAAGTATTAGAAATAAATTTTGACAACTGGGCATCTCAGCAGTATGATGCTTGGGTTTTCAGGGTTGTCTTTGAATCACATCTTTATTAAATTTTAGCACTGGAAATATGTGTATGGACTGCAGTGAAAATCGAATCACCAATGAGGCATCTACTGTACACATCTGGATCCTTTAAGAATCAATATAGATCCTTTGTATTGTAGTTTGTTTCTATGCTGACTTTTCTATGTAATGCAAGTCCGCCAGGCTGGATACACTGTGAATCTATACCCTGAAAGATCTTCTGTTATCCTCGTAAATGCTCCAAAAAAATAAACTGTTGCAAGGTTCTAGCAGGGTTTGCAGAACACTTTCACAACACAAGTACTGACACCATACATTGTGACAGCTCCTCTTGTAAGATTTCAGTACTGTGAACAAGATAGTATGATGACTTCCCTGATTTAAATGCCTTTTACTCTGCTAACAATTTTCTGTATAATACTTCAAACATTCCAGAGACAACGTCTTGAAATCTGCTAAAACAGTCTTTGTACTGGTTTGCCGCTTTGTCCTTGCTGATTATTTATGCTTGCTTTTTATGACTGAGTCACTGGGAAAGAGAAGAGAGATGCCCCTCCTCCTTCCCTTATTCTAAATTATGTCCCCCTGAAATACAGTTGCTGCAAATCTGTGGCCATTTTTTTATCCTTTTCCCCTCTTTCCCCCTTGTATCCACCCTTCCATAACATGGTGGCTTGTTGGGAACATTGTTTTTCTATTAATTGCATCGTAAGATACAAACAAGTATGTTAGGAACAGAGGGATTTTTTCAATTGGTTTTTAAAAAACTCTGTAAAATTCCCACTGAATATTAGCCAAAAGTGGTGCCAATTTTGCTCAAATCCTTCAGATATCTTTTTATGACCTTGCTTATGACCAGTGGGGCTAATTGTATCAGAACTGTCCAGGATACTTTAAGAAAGTGCTATCTTGGTCTGTATTTCAAAACACTGACAGATATTTTGTCGTTAATTAGTATTCATATTATGTCTCAAACAATCTGTTCAAGAATAGGGGAAGTGAACTGGTTGAACAGCTCTTCTGTCTACCTAATAATTAACATGGGTGATGCATGGAAAGCCAGCAGCTCAACAGGGAAAAAAAAGGAAGAAATACCGTCAGTGTGATTTTTTTTTTTTTTTTTTCTGTAGAAGTGTAAACTACCTGCATCAGAGTTTTTGACTAAAGCATGGATTTCACTTTGCAGAGGTGAAAATGAATGGTTTGCTTTAAAAACAAACCTGTGCCCCTCTGAATCATATCTTTCTGAATTTGTTTCTCGTCTTGTCAGTATGCCACTTGGTAGCTGGCTGGACTCCCTTGTTCAGTGGCACATATTTTAAAATAGCGCTGTAAAAAAAAAAAAAAAAAAAAAAAAGAAAGACCATTTGTTCCTATAAACCAAAATATTGCTTTCATATATTTTTCCCAAATTCAGGATTAAATATAGCATTTTCAAACAATATTTCAGGTATTTTAAACAATTTAAATAGTTGATGTGTTTTGGTTGATATATTGTTTCCTCTGCCTCCTCCCCCTCTTCAGCTGCTAATCATAGAACTTGTATGCCAAATTGTATAAGATACTCTTCCAATAGTTACATGTGTGAGTCTTTTGTGAGACACAGACAGTTATGAGGACAGATTTGGAGTTGCATATGGGTCTGTCACATGGTTTGATTGCCATGTCTTCTAGGACACAGATTTCTTTTTTAATTATTCTTAATTCTGAGGAATTTTTACAGTTTATACAGTAAGTTCTGCAAAATTCTTCTGAAAGATTCCTTGCGCAGTCCATTTTCTCTGTCTTTACTCCTAGCAAAATTCTTCCTGTGCTGACTTCAAAACTGCTTACGCCCACCTTACTTCCCACTTCTATACTTAGTTTTCTTTTGATAGTGAATAAAATTTACTGTTTCACTGATTAGGAAATGCACAGATGCTCTAGAGAAGTGCAGCATAAGATGATGAAAAGTTTTGATGTTTACATTGAGATTTTATAAAAAAAAAATTCTTTGAGATGTCTGAATAATAAGAATAAATGTTTCCTTTGCTGGCTGCTGTTAAAAAAAGTAGGTCTTCAGAGTGTTGCTGGGAAGATTTTGGAAAATAAGCCTGCATTGCAGTAGTAAGTCTGTCCTCCCATTAAAGTCCATTTTCAAAAGGACACCCATCTTTTTGTTCAAGTAGCATTTTATTTTCAATTTGCAATTTGCTTTTATCTTCTGGTGAAATTTAATCACTTTTCGTTCATACATTCATTTAGGTGTTTGAATGTATTTTCACAGTATTCTTAAATTAGTTTACTAAAGATGTTACAGATATGTACTTTCTGGCATGGTTTTATATAAAACAAAGCTTAAGACACAGAAGATTAAAAAAATAGCATTGAACCAAAGATAGTGTGCAGCATCGCTCAGAAGAAGACAAGACCATATTTAACCATGTTGGACATCAGCAGCTGTAACAGTCCACATCAGATTATTGTTTTAAGCTGACATGTGTATCCATGCATGTTTGCTCTATTTGTAACCAATGATGGCAAAGAACAGTAGTATTGAAAGAAACTAGCTGGAAGAGAGAAAGGTGCTTCCCTTGTCTTCTGTAAACTCCCAGAGTCTTATGTACTTGATCTGATTCTCTCCTAGGTGGGTGATGTTCTTTACTGTGCTGGACAGATTGCTCTGGTACCTTGCACAATGCAGCTTGTTAGCAGTGGCATACGCGCAGAGGCCAGCATTTCCCTCCGTCACGTTGGGCGAGTTCTTCAAGCCATGAGCCAGAAGACTGCACTCCACCACGTCATCACAGCCACCTGCTACGTAACTGACAGCAAGAGCATTCCTATAGCCCGCTCTATGTGGCAGAAGAAATTAAGAGAATGCAAAAAGGTAGCTGCCATATCCGTTTTCTTCTTTCTGGGTTGTCTTTTCTTCCTCTCTAAGTCTTGCAGTAATATCAGAATTTTTGCAGTACATTTCAGAGGGTTTCAAGTAAAGGTTTGATTGATCTGTTATGTTCTGGCTCATAAGTGGTTGTGCACAATTGAGAAAGAAAACTGCTTAACAGAAAGTTATATTCACCACTAACTTTGTCGTAATTCCCCAAAGCATTGTGTTAAAGAACTGTTGAAGAACAGTCAATTTCTTCAACAAAAATGTGAACAATTCCTCGTTTGAATTACTTCTGTCCATATATTTTTGCCTAATGAGAAGTGGGCATTTTACTTCAACTTTTTGTCAGTTGTTCTGTTTAGAATCTTTTCCCCACTTGCTTACAAACAATATTATTATGATAACTGAGTTTAGCAATTTACTGTTCATTATTGCTTTATATTCAGCTGAACTTCTAAGACCACATCTAGACATGCCAGTCTATTGGTTAACCCTTGATTAACAGCATAATAATTTCCATAGTGATTTATAATGATGCCATAATAATTCCTGATTTGCATGTGCCTCTTTTCTTAATAGCCATGGAACATCCAGACAGCATTAGAAGGTAGAGGCCACAAATCTTGTAAATAAAACATAACTTTTTCCCAAATGTATAAAAGCCAAATGCATAAATGCTGTATCATTTAATATAGCTTAATAATATAGCCTAATAATTATGTTCTCTGCACTAGGCAAGTGTCTTTACTCATAAAGATATAGACCTCACTTACATGCTTATGCATCACAACTTGTTGTACTAACAAAAAACACTCCTAAGTAATGTTTATTACTCCTCCAAGATAAGATTCAGGTCCAGTATTGAAACTGATTTCTGTTCAGTTTTTTTTTAATTAAATACCCATTTTTGTTCTGTGACCAATTAGTAGCATACCATGGCCACAAACCCTCTCTACTTTCTGATTTGCAATATAAAAGATTGGAAGACAGATTGGTGGTGTTTGCCAGTTCTTTGAAACTTATCCTTTATCCATATACAGTCTTTTAGGTCTTCCATACTTACTATGCATACCAGCTACTCTTTATCAAGTCTTTTATTTCTTCCACTTACTAAGATGACTAGACAGTATTGTATGTGCTTTTTTTTTTTTTTAGCTGCCTGAAAAACACTGATGAAGTTGCTTACTTTTGAGCTATCACTAATATCTGTTCCATGTCACTTTTTCATTGTTCAAGCCATAGCTTAAAAAATGGAAGTGATAGCTTGACAGTTTTCAAGAATCTTTAAGAAAAACATCCTACAATCAGGCAATCCTGTAGGATGTTCATCAGTCTTATGCTGTGTTTATCAGATCATAATTCAGTAATGACAGTATCAGAAAGGAATAAAAATAGATAATGTGTGCCACAACACCATCTAAAAATGCTTTGGAAAAAACCCTAAATTTAAATGGGAGTGAGATGTTATTAACAGCTCCATGTTCTTGTTTCTATAATTTTGTCAATAGGAGGTTCAGACAGAGGAATTAATTTTTTTCCTCTGGATATGCATATTTTTGATTAGTAGGGGTTTATGTGCAAAGTAAAACAGAGAAAAATACTTACCAAATATTTCTGTTACAAGGAACTATAGGGAGGAATTACCCTGCCCTGAAATACAATTGTCCTGTTAATAAAAATAGAGATTTTATATTGAAAAACATTAAATTGTTCTTCAGTTGTACTTCTGCCTCAGTTGTTTCATACTATCAGTGAAAACAAGTAATGCAGTTTTTCCTTTGGAGCAGCCTTCCAGATCCTGTAAGATACTGCCTTTCTCTGTGGAAGACAGAACGTGGTAGCCATACTCTGAAGGCATATTCCTTACCTGTGTGGTTTTGTTCAGGTTTTGGTATCCCAGTGCTACTGCAGGGAGTTCTGCTGAATACCATGACATGACATGATGTTCTGTTTTCACCAAATAAACTAAGTCAGCCAGACCAAAAGTATTTTATTATCCTTTATTTTAAGCAGTGGCCAAAAGCCTGAACCAGTAGCAACCTAAAGATTACTTAATATCTCAGTTGAAATTGTTGTCCTTCTGTCATCCATGAAAAAAAGAGTTTGTTTGGGCAAATGAAACAGTTCAGCTCAGAACTCATTTTTGTAAGCTATACATCATAAAACATTGAATTAATTATGTTGTAAAGATGGAATTCAGACTCTGTATTTCTGTTCATTGAATGTTCTGTATTTAGTAGCAAAGGAATGGTATATTAAGATAATTGTATTTAAAACAGTGACTAAGTCATATACATCAGAACTGCCAAAGGTTTTTTTCTTTAGACCATGAGAAATTTAGCATTCTGCCATGTGGTGATACCTGGTAATTATCTTCTACATAAATAATATTGTTTAGCAATTTCCCATGAATCCTTCTACATGTTTCATGGCAGTAGTAAGAAAAGCACAAAAAGGATTATATAAAATAGGACACCAATAAATTGGACCTAACAGCACATAATATAAAGAGAAGTATGAGAACAGTTTTCTGGATATGTTTATATGGCACAAAAGACTTACTTCTAAGAGCTGGATGTGGACATGCAATTGCTCAAAACTTCATTTGAGATAAGGCCACAGGGTCAGGCACAGTTAGCTGGACTTTAGAAGAATTCTTGTAATATTGTTAGTGACAATTGTCTTTTAGGAACTTCTTGAGTTACAGAGAAAAAAGATCAATTACATTTTAATAAATGTATTTTTTAAATTTTAGATAAATTATAAAAAGTATATTTCAGAATTTCTTTTTTTTTTTACCAGAGGAAATATTTCATATATTATTAACAGAAAAGTGGTTCTAGTGAGGATGGGAGGGGACTGTAAGAGAGGGAACAAACAGTAACAGTAAGCAGGCTGGACTCCCTAGCAACTTCTAAATTGTTTCAGTCACCCAGCCTCTGGTCCCTTCCTTATTCAAGTATCATTCCTTCCTTCTTACACAACTCCTTTCTACTCCTGTCATCCCGATTTCCCTCACTGCTTTTGGCAGCTCAGTATCTGTGCTCCAAGCATCATTCCTGCAGCCTGAACCCTACAGTATAACTCCCTGAGCCTCCCTGAGCTCCAGTTCCCCACAGTCATCAAGGGTTGTGTCCTTAGAGCTGGAATCCAGCCCCTGTTCTTCTCTCTTCTTCCTTCATTCGTCCCTTTGAGTCGCAGCGTCATTGGAAAAGCCATTTGGGGTGACAGAGGAAACAGCAATCTGGTGCAGGCGTGTAAGATTGTAGTAGAAACTAAAAAAAAAAAACAGTGGGGAGGGAAGGATAAGAAAGCAGCCCCGCCAGGGGATCACTCAAAAAAACACCACCTGAATCACTGGGCTGAGGATCTTTGGATTGACATTTTGAATGCAAACGAGAGATTTCTTTTGTTAAAACTAAAATGGTATTGTAAAAATTGAGATCTAGAGTGAAGGAGCTGAAGTTAGTATTTAGTTCCATAGGTTCATAAGATTGCACTTTTGTTGCTGGAGAAATTCAAATATAGTTAAGGGAAGCAATGGTTAAAATCAAAAGAAAAAAAAAGAAAACAGAAGCTGCAAAAATAGCATAAAGACAATTATGCAAACAAATAATCAAACCCAAAACCTAGGAAGACTTATTGGAATTAACAAGTGCCAGCCATCATCAGCTTTCTTCCACCCTATTTTTAAGTTACATTCCTTCCACAGTTTCTTTGTGATTGCCAGGCCAACTTAGGGACATTTCAATACTCTTGAGGAGATAAATTGAGGGACTTCCTCCTGCATACCTAGTAGCAGTTTTCTGCTAGAAAAATTTAGGCTAATCCAGCAGTTAGCATTTAGGTGTTTTTTGGGCTTTATGTCTTCTTGGTGCTTTTCTTAAGTAGCCAAAAAAAAAAAAAAAAAAAAAAAAAAAAAAAAAAAAAAAAAAAAAAAAAAAAAAAAAAGCTTATAGTATTGCTAAAACTTCCTGGAAGAAGAACTGACAGTTTTCCAATTAAGTCTCGTCTTGTGTTTTTCTTTACTTCACATCTTTTAATGACAGTGTCATGTAATATGATGATTTTATAAGCGGTTTTGCTAACTCATTCGGCAGAGTAATCAATAGAAAAAATAAGCCAGATGGGTTGTAGTCCATTTGTATTGGGTGGGACAGATGGCATTATTGATAGATGGAAATATTCCAAATAATTATTGTATAATGATATAACAGTGACTGTGCCTGCAAAATTTTATTAATTTACTTTGTGAGTGCACTTTATTTAGTAGGGCTTGAGTTGTACCATTTAGACAGTACTCCCAATATATTTAGTTGGGAGCTGAGTCTACACCCTAACTTTTCCTTCCCCTACCCATGTGCTTTCTGTGCAGACACATCCCTGTAGTATTTTGTTAGACTGTTTCAAGTGGTGGATTGTACTTCTGCTTATACAACAGATTCCCCTGGGCTAGCTGAGGTGGGCAAGATCATGATTACATTTTTATTCTATCCCTGAATGCTTGTATTTTGCTTTCTTTTCTTATCCTCAGCAATACAAAGAGGAAACGTGCTGTGCTGTCTCAAGATTTCAGGCATTCCAGCTTGCTTAACTGCTGCGTTTTCTTTTTTTTACATCTTGCTAATCCCTGGCAACTCTTGGTATAGCTAGATTAATAAAATGTGTAATTTCTTATAAATTATAATAAATACTCATTTAGACTGTTGCTATTCAATTGTATATTCCATGCAAAAGTACTGTGAGTTAATTCTTTCTGTGACATAAGAGCACATTAACTTCCTAGCAGAAAAATTTTGAGGCCATTTGCTGCTTTTGAAATAAATTTGTTTATAAAAAAATTGTTTATAAAAATGTCTAGATGCTAAAAGTTAGTTTCAGTTATTTTGGTTGGATGAAATACATACAAAACTTG
Source organism: Hirundo rustica (assembly GCF_015227805.2). Taxonomy (NCBI): domain Eukaryota; kingdom Metazoa; phylum Chordata; class Aves; order Passeriformes; family Hirundinidae; genus Hirundo; species Hirundo rustica. The sequence goes on from NC_053455.1 coordinate 35,460,926, forward strand.
GAGGCAGATTTTCCAGAACTCTCTGAAATGTTATCTCTGATTTCTTTGACATAAGAAGAAAAAAATTATTGGGAAATACTTCAGTGTGTTTAGTACTCAATGTTTTGTTATCAACAGAAAGTTTAGAATTGGTTGTATTTCTTAGTGAACCCAAAACACTGGTGAAGGGAGATTTTACTACAGTGAAAACAATATATTTTTTTAAGATGAGAAGACAGAGTTGCATAGAAAGGTAATATTTCATTTGATATCAAAGTCTTATTAATAGCACTAAGGTAATTTTATCTTTTTTTCAGCAAGTCATTTTACATATAGTATTTTTTTCTTAAATTCTGATATCATAGGTCCCCTCTCTGCAATAGGCAGCTGCCAATGTATTTTCCATCCCCAGTAATGAAAAATCTCCTTGGTGAAATATTTTGTGTGACATAAAAAAAATACATCTTTTTACTTCTGTAAAAGCACTCACGTTTGAACATTAGTTATCTGGTACTCTCTCACCAATAATTTTCTGAGCAAACATACTGCAAACTTCAAAAGTTCACTAGCCCATCTTCTTCTGACAGAAGCTTTCTTTTTTTTCTAATGGTAAGAATTCAGGATGAATGGCTGTGATCCCATGATTGTTTCAAATCCAGCAAAGAGTGCTGCAGTTAACTTTCATTCTGTCAGGAATGCCAGTCAGGTTGTTGACAATGTGTGTCTTAATAGTGTGTAATGCAGAAGTGATGGAAAAAAGATTCACAGTGTTTTATTTGATATATATTGTGAATGGGCTCCACACTTATTTCAGCACTCTGGTAACTTGATGCCAAATTTAAAAATCTAAATTAAACCTTTTGGACCAGATTTAAAAACTGTTTAGATGTCAAAAGATGTAAGTACACCCAAACTAGGATTTTTTTAAAGATAGCTAGGATCAGTTATCTAGGACACTGGGCCCCTTCCAGGGAGCCCCTGCACCATACCTTCTTTGACACTCCTGTAAATACCATTGGTGCTTTCCTGTATCTTTCCACTTTGCTTTACAAATAATGTACAGGTCCCAAGTTATAAACAAGTTAAATCTGGAACAAGAATCTGTCTAGCTACATGCAGTTGTTTCCTGGAGTAATTGGTATGTTTTCATGGCAGTCATTTAGAATGGCATCATGCATCTGTAACAGCAGTCTACATTGTTCAGACATTCCTATGCTATTTGAAGTATACAGACTGTCATGAATTTAAATAAAATTCATGCATTCTCTAACACTCTATCCTAAGTACAACAGAAGTATCTTATGCTCAAATAGAGGAAGTTGAAGATTTTTCTTGCTGCAAAGGATTGGACAAAGGTTTAAGATTCTCTTTTACCTATAGAGAAAATGACTATAAAACTTAAAATGGAATACTAAAAAACTTCCCAGATTTCTGTGAGAAGGTACATATTTTTTCACCATCCTGAACAGATGTTTCTAAGCCAGTAATATTCAGGTACACTTTTTTGTCTAATTTATTATATGTACTGGTTATTAGCTTTAATGCAATTGTTAGATTTCCAAAAAGTGTTGTAAATTCTGTGTCCTGTAGATTATACTATAGGTAATATTAATTTAATTGGTCTCCTTTTACCAGTTTCTTGAATGAAATAGTCATAATAGGAGTAGTAGAAGTAAACAAGTATTATAAGGGTAAAATGACAGATTAGAACACTGCTACATTTCACTTACATTGCAGTAAAATCTCACACAGGTTATTTAATATGATTTGTAATATCACCAGAAGAAAAATAAAAATTTTCGAAAACCATTGCTGACAGTCAGTACCTATGCCTGTCAAAAATTCAGTGGGAAGAATGCATGTTTCCATTTTCCCTTTTTTGTCCCATCAGGTTTATAACATCTATGTTGCTACTAGGTGCTATTCTGAATGTTCCACAGTTTGATATATAAACTCGGGCTTCTTTTATGGCCCATGTTTAGAACACACAGTACATTAAATTGCACAGTGCTGGTGTGTCTTTCATCTCCTGCCTAGTGTATTTCATTTCCCGTGCATTCAGTTAGGCAAAGCTTTTCTAGTCATTTGAAGCAACTATGATGAGAATATTTAACAGAGGTCAAATGGAGATAGTGGAAATCCAGAGTTCCTTGGAAATAGTTTGCCATTTGACACTGGGCAACAGTGGGAGGTAAAAGGTTTGCCACTTAAACTTTTTCTTAGAAGAAGATTATGATATTCTATTTGTAACATTAGTAGACCTTAATCATGTTTAAAAATGAGTGCAGTCAACTAAAAGAACATGACTTTATCTGAAGCCATTTTTAGAAATGGAATATATGTATACAAAAGTTATATGAATGCATAATAGTCTAAAGACTATGCATTAATTTACCCTGTATAATATAGACCAAAAATATGAACAGTAGAGAATAAGAAAGGAGAGCATTTCTTCTGTGATTGTTTGTGGTGATATCTACAGATACAGTCAAATCCTCAGCTGGTATAAGTCAGCATAACTGTGGTTTCCATGAACTGATTTACACTAGCTTATTTGCCATTTACAGGTAATATATCCATGCATTTGAATGTTGCTTTTCAGGTAGACAGAGTGAAGAAATGCATGTCAAGTTATTCAGGTTGGTGAACAGCCTAGTTCATCCATGCTGACTGACCTTCCCCTGCAGCAATTCCCTTATAAGACTGGTTTGAGGGATTCTTCATCTGCTTTGCTGAAAACATTAATTCTGTTTTGAGCCTGTCACTTTTGTGCTAAGCAAGAGTGCATGTATGCATCCACTGTTCACTTAGGTCAGGACCTCTGGTCACAAGTCTGATGTGTGATGGCTGTGAAAGCCATTAACCGTTTAATCCCTGAAGTGAGTACCTGTTGTCACTATTGCATTATAGAGGGACGAATGCCATTTTGGTTGAAAAGTGATCAAGGTCCAACTTTCACTCAGGAAACTTCGCTATTAAACTGTAGTCCAAATTACATGCAGGGAACTTTAAATTCCCCACCATGAAGGATAGAATTTCAGGATTTCATCACTGCTGCGTTATCTGGTTTTGTATTTTATGTTGTTTATTTTCATTGTAATGGTTTGTTCTGTACTCCCCTGTTCTCCTGGAAAGTCTTATATTCCGAGGTTTGTCCCTACCCCTTTTCCCTGTCACTCCTTCCAGTCCCCTCCTTTGGGCCCTGCCTGTCACTCGGCTGTTCCTCCCAGCTTCTGGAGAGTTTAGGTAAGGACATCGAATGATCGGGCAAGAGCCGAGGAGATTCCTCCCTTTATGTTCCCATTGGTTTCTTTAAATGTCCCTCCAACCCTGTTCCACTTCCACCTTATCCCTCACTGGGTGTTGGTTTGTCCCCTCCTACATAAACAGTCATATTAACAACTCATCCTTCCTCAAACTGTAGCAGGTTAATATATTTCAGGCCACAAATATCCTTTCCAAGTTACTGCTTCGAACAAGTAGTTTGATATTCAATACTAAGTAGCTACTCTAGATCTCGGTCTTTTCCAGGGAGGATATTTTAATTTGTCTAGTCAACGTAAGCCCTGTAAAAATCAGAAAACTCAGATCTTGGAAACTAGTCAAACTTAGGTACTGAAAGCCCTTCCCCGTGGCAATATCCTCTTTGTTGTGCTTAGGACCTGAAAAAGCATGCCTGTTTCAGGAAGGAAACTTGCTATTGAATAATGTATAGGGTTTTCCTGAGTCTTCATAAGAGCCTCTATGATGCTGTGTTTTGGATTTGTGGGTAACATACTAATGTTGCACATTTTCAAGGCTTTCAGGGCTTTTGCGCAGTCAGCACATACACTGGGTGTAGGCAAGAAGCAGTCAAGGAGATATCCCAGACTGTATGACACCATGCTCAGCCATAAAAATTGGAGAACTTGGTCTTCCAAGGCAGCTATTCCCCAGAAGCTGGCTGGGCATCAGTCTGCTGGTGGGAGGAGGTGAAGGACTGCCTTTGCATTGCTAGTTTTATTATCTTCACCTGCTGGTGTCCTTCCCTCAGCCCAAGAGTTCTCTCATGTTTGCTCTTCCTATTGTCCCTCCCATCCTGCTGGGATTAGGGGGACATGCAGCTGGCTCTCTGAAGAGGAAGCTACTTGTGACTCAACACCTCAAGCAGATTCAGCGTATTATCACTGAAGACAAACTCCACAATTAACTAGGAAAATACATACCTTTCCTCCCTCATCAAGCTTCAGTCAAAATTAGAGCTCAAAATATCATCTCTTCCTTTTGAAACTATTCAAGAATCTTGTCTCTGATCAGATACATTAACGATCTTCTACTATCAAAAAGCCAAAAGGGGGAAAAAAAAGAGAAATTAGCTCAGGAAAACGTCTTCATTCTTCCAGTGGAAGTACTTAGTTACTATTTTACTGTGTGATCCAAGGGATCCTCCTAAATTTCAGCACTCGATTATCCTCATCTTTGGTTCTGTATGCTGGTCATTATAATAATTTCATTTCCCTTTCTTCCTCCTCTTCTCTGAAGGATATCACATGGTCTTCAAAATTAATAATAGACCTTTAATTTTCTTATTCATAAAAGTCAAAGTAACCCAAAAATAATTTATGCTTTCCTGTACTCCGCTTTCAAAAAAAGCACATAAGACAGTGTGAAATTCCTATTTTGAAACGTCTTCAAATTCTTGCATAGCAAAAATGAGCAGTGCTTCTGGTCAATACCCAGTTACATGCATGCCAGCTAGCAGTGAATAATCACTTTCAGTTTCTTCCCTGTTTTTATTCAGCTTCATTGATAAAAAATTAAAAATGCATCCAGCTGATATGATACCTGTTCACTTCTCGTCTGTCCTTTGGATGTAACATCATAAACACAGATGGTAACACTTGAAATATAACTTTGATTTTATCTTGGACATTATTCAGTGTTAATATTATGTAGATCTTTATACATCTCACTTATAAGCATCTTTGTGGAAATACCCTGGCCATATTCTGTAGGTGGCCAAAATAGTTACTTTTGCATATATATATATATATATATATATATATATATATATATATATATAAAAAATTGAAGAAGCAAGTCTTAAAGAGGGTAATGTAACTGTTAACTGAAGAAAATACTAATTGTCAACCATTTTAAGTTAAGATGGTGATTTTGGTAAAGGATTGTTGCTATTTGTCAAATGAGCATTTGTGTGGAGTTGTAGATATCAACTTGGTAACTGCATAGTCTCATAGTAATTCTGTGCATGTTCTGCAAAACTACATGGAGGAGACATATGCGTATACAGATTTTTCTCCCTCCCTCCTCTTATACATATATATGCATATAGACATATATATATGTATACATTAAAGTATATTAATGACTATATATTTGTATTTTTCTTAGTATAACACCTTTTAACAAGGATATATATTAATATATGTATTTTAAAGGCCATTGACTGAAAACCTTCCATTCTAACCTTCTGTACATGGAGTACCTGCCTTCAGGAGTGTGAGTTAAGATCCCATTCTATATTTCAGTTGTAATCTGAGAGACACGCCTTTATGTTCAGAACAACAAATTTGCTTTCCATATAGCTCATCTTAGTGACTGCTGAGAATGGCTACACATTTAACTAAAACTTGGCTTAGAACTTGTAGGTTACTGTGAACTTTCTCTCATGGTGAGCCTGGCTGGGGTGGAGTTACTTTTCTTTTCAGCAGCCTCTATAGTGTTTTGGATTTGTGGCTAACACTGTGTTGATAGCAGACCAATATTGGCTGTCGCTGGACAATGCCTGCACAGTGTCAAGACTTTCTCTTTCTCCTACTTTACCCATACCCAGCAAGAAGGCTGGGGTTTGGCAGAGCTTGGAGGGGATGCAGTCGAGACACCTGAGCTGAATTGACCAAAGTATTGTATTATATAGCATATAGATTCATGCTTGATGATAAAAACTGGAGCAGGGGTGAGGTTTCTCTCCTAACTTTTTGGGCAGCCCACTATAGTGGGTTTTAGGAAATTGCCTGAATTGCATCATCCGGGTTTGACTTCTGTAACACTGAACTGGGAGAAAACTGGTCCTGCAAAGTTCAAGTTCCAAAGTGTATGTAGGACGTTATTGGTCAATGTAAATGGCTTGAGTTAAAATAAAAGGCATGTGAAGCCCTAACAGTCTTATGCTATGCCATTTAACCAACCTTGTTTTGCAGTCATGCCATATTGAAAAATGAAAGTAACTGGCTGGTCTGTTGAAAACAACATTTGCCTCAAAAATATTCATATACATAAGATGGAATGTAAATGTATTTTCCAGTAAAAATTTATGTACTAAAAAACACCACATTCAAAATGAAATTGCTTGCCAGAAAGCCAATCATACTCTGAGCTGCATCAGAAGAAGTATGGCAAACAGGTTGAAGGAGATGATCCTGCTCCTCTGCTCTACTCTGGTGAGACCTCACCATGAGGACTGTATCCAGCTCTGAAATCCTCAGCATGGAAAGGACATGGACCTATTGAAACAAGTCCAGAGCAGGATCAAGTTGATCAGAGGGATGGAGAACCTCTCCTATGAAGGAAGACAGAGAGAATTGGGATTGTTAAGCCTGGAAAAGAGAGGGCTTCGAGGTGACCTAGTTGCAGCCTTCCAGTACCTTGAAAGAACTTACAGGAAAGATGGGGGAAGACTATTTACAAGAGCATGTAGTGCCAGGGCAAGGAGAAATTACTTCTGATTGGAAGAGAGTGGGTTGAAATTTGATATTAGGAAATTCTTTTCTGTGAGGTTGGTGAGGGACTGGCAGAAGTTCCCCGTGGAAATTGTGGCTGCTCTGTCTCTAGAGGTCCCTTCAAGACCTGGCTGAGCAACCTGGTTTAGTGGTAGGTGTCCCTGCCCATGGCAGGGTGTATGGAACTAGGTCATCTTCAAGGTCCCAACTTGAGCCATTCTGTGACTCTGTGAAATGATTTTTGAATGCACATCTTTATATCATATTACTAATCAAGGTGGCTAGCACAATGAGGGAGAGCGTGACAGTTAGTAGAAGTTCAGTAGTGCCACCAGAGTTTTTAAACTTCTGCCTCCTGCAGCATCAAAATTTTCTTCCTTGCGTTCTACAAAATTTAGTTAGAGGTTTGACAAGAATAGCTAGTGTTGCAGTACATGTACAGATGAACAGATGATATAATTAGAATATGTGAGGTGAAAGCTGATATTTGGTTTGAAAATCAGTTCCAGAGCTCATTGTCAAAGTCCCAAAGAAGGGAGCAGACTTTCAAAGAAAAGGTCTTTGCAATCAGTATCCAAAGTTCAAATTCTAGCATAAAATCTGTTATCCTTAATGCCCACAAAGTAGATTTTGACTATTAACTTTGCTTATTTTCTGTCTAATTTGGGTACACATTTGCAAATGATTTTTAACTAACTTTCTGTCTTGAACAGCCTTAATTCAGTTCAACTCTTTTTCCTAAGTGCTTATTTTTGACACTGCACATGAAGAATAAAAACCCTCAGAGTGACAGTCTGTGATCATGTTTCATGTGGCAGACTTCATTTGCCTTCAGTTAGTATTACAATCAATTTATGACTTTGTTCCTTAAATACTTATCTTTTTTTTTTTCCACATTGTAACTGATATATTGAATGATGTATGTTTGAGAGGTATTTCAAGGATCTTAACTTCAGTCGTTAACTGGTTACGTCTTGGCTCCGGAACCTTTAGTTCCTTGAGAGAAAGTTACTATTTTTTAGGCAAATAAACCAGCTTTTCGGTATGTAATTATTTTCTTATCAATTTTACATTTTCATGCCGTTTTGAGCACCTAGCATGCCGTGCTTGAATTTATATTTAGCTCTGCAGGAACTGCTTTAAATATTATTATTAAGAAGGAAGAAATCAAAAATCAAAGTGAATTTTTACTACAATAGCAAGGTATAGGAAGGTACAATTGCTGCAACAGCAGCCTGGATTAGTGTATAGAACTAACTCACAGCTTGACAGAAAATCCCTGCTGGGGAGGAAATGGAGGGGAACTGGCAGAATTTTGCTACATCTGCTCCCTACTGCTAATAAGCTTTAACCCATTGCATTTTTATTATGCTTGGTGTTTAGATATTTTACTTCCGAAATTATATCTGTAACTATGAGAACACATAAAAGGAAGCTCGACAGGTAGGGCTTTTTAAAAATTTAAAGCTATCAGCAAGGGATGTTAAAGGCCATAATGAGTAAGATGGTTGCCTTCTCAGTGTGGGATTTTAGAGTTCAGGCACTTCAGTGTTGGTAGAAAGGCTGAGCAGAAGTATTGGGTAAAACTGATTTCATAGCTTCAGTGGCTTGTACAGCTAGAAGGCACCATTAGATTATTTATTGTGACCTGTATATCACACACCATTACATTTCACCCAGAAATTCCCATTCTGAACTCTGTGAGTATACTTGCACTAAAATATATCAGACCTTAGGAGTTCTAAGTACTTTATGCCACAGGGTGAGAATGAAAAGGCTGAGCTTCACATGCATTAGGAAGAGGCTTTGTCAGGTTGGTAACTACACAAGCTACACATGGTAGCATGACTACTGCAGAGTAAAGCAAACACCCAAAGGCTTGTATGGACTTTACAAAAGTGAAAAACCCCTCTTGACCCCTTTGAATTAGGGAAAAAAGATATAGGTATTCATATTGTATCAGAGTTCTGCTGAAACAATAAACAGTTCTCTAAGATAAAATAAAAAATAAAAAATTAAATCCCCACTCTCCAGATCAGCTATAAAAACCAAAAGTTAAGACTTAATCTGTGTCATGATACATCAGTGTGAGTAATTAAGAGGGAAAATCAGAGTCATGTCCATTTTTAAAATTAATAATAATTGTCTGATTCTGGATTTCAGGTATTTTGCTCCTTTGGCAGCCCTGCTGGCAGTCCTGTTCTCAGCTTCTCAGCTTCTCAGCTTCTCAGTTTCTCAGTCCAGACACATTCCCTGCATTACTTTGAACATGTTTTATCTGAATAATCAAGGCTATAACTAAGATTTATAACCATCTAAAAATATGAGGGAAATGCTATTGTATATTTTCCATTTGATATTATCACATGCTTACCATAACTGATTATACATTTTATTATATCTATATTATAAATTATTTATAATATGCATTTTAAAATCTTTCTTTTACACTGGTGGTGGCATGATTGTCACATACAATTATGAAATGTATTTTGAAGAGAAAATAAAATGTGTAAAATTCATTGAGTAGTTGAAAACTTGATGTTTGTGGGGTTGATGAGACTGTGCTTTTAGGTACTGGTTTAGAACAAGACTGTGACACTTACCTGAGGAATGATGCATCTCCTACCTCAGTCTTTCAGTAGGAGATGCTTCTCCATTACTGTGCATGCAGAAGCCTGTGTCTGTCTTTCAGCAGGCTGGTTTACATTTTCTGGGTTTTCTTCCAATTTTTTGTAACAAGAAATTGTTTGAGCTTCCTTTGCAAGAAAACTTCCATGTTGATAACTGGAGAAAACAGAGGTGTTAGCCTAGTTACTGCAGATTCTGTGTACCTTCTTCAGGCTTTCAATTGTTTATTTGTTCTAGAGACTTGTTCAAAGCTGATTATGTCTTCATTGAAATGTGGTACTGATTGCTCTTGTTTTGATCCTGTCAGAGCTTCTCAGCTTCTGAAATAAAAGGATGAAAACACAGTGATCCAACAATAGAAAAGAGAAACAAAATTAACAAGCAAATTATATCCTTCTGTACTAAATATAATCAAAAGAGAGCTTGTATGGTTATGTCTTAAATTTCAACAGAACCCTTTTTTCTATCACACAGAAATTTTGAAAATTTATACCACTTCTTCTCCTGTATTGACAATCAATGTAAAAGGCAGATAGTAAGTTGTTAAATTATTCTGTTTGAGCAACATAAGCTATAGATCATGTAAATTTATTGGACTGGTTTTTTATGAACTCTTTATTTTCATGAGTTCTATATTTGCTTTGTTTTTTTATGTAATGCTTACCTATTCTTCCAGTGGCATCATTCAGAGACCATTCACCATGAAATTTTTGATTCTGCAAGGATTTCAACATATCCTTTATGCACCAGAAAGCTGTCTCAGTTTATAAGGCAAATTTACTGTATATTTATTATGGGATTTGCATCTTAAGAACGTTATCCCTTGGTTTTTCTGGTAGTTTCTTCTGACATTCTTGGTTGACTACCATAAAATTTTGGCCCATCACCTTGTCTAATCCTAATAATAGCTGTCAATATATTGTATAGATTTCAATTTTCCTATACTCTCACAAAAATAACTTAGGATATGGTAATTTCATCCTCCTGCAAAATGCATCTCTGGGAAAAGTTAAGTTTGCCCTGTTAATTGCTGACCATTTTGTTTCCAGTTATTAATTTTGCATCATTACTATAGCTCATGCATTTTTTTCACAAATATTCACAATTGTTGAGGTAAAAATTTAATTTGTATTTCTTTTATGTGATGTGAGCAGGTGGAATTATAATCATTATATCAAAAGAATACATTAATCAGAAATCCATTTAAATTACAAAAATTGATTGAAAGCACCCTGAGAAATAGTACTATCTCTAAATTTCTATACTCATATTTGTTCCCTTGTATCTTCTTTTCCTTTTTCATGTTTCTGTTTTCTACAGATAGCTAAAGACTGCACAAAAAAGAAATTACTCTGAAAAATGTGCTATCAGATGCTGCTACAAAAAATAAAAAAACACTTGGTTTGCTCTAGATTTTCCATGGTTCAGTAACACCAAAGTACAGGCTCATTTTCCCAGCTGACATGGTACAAAATAATTTCTACATGACACAGTGGTTACCTCTAGCTTTGTCCAACATGTTTAGGAATGAGTAGAGGAGACTAAAATTTCTAAAGAACTTGTTTCTTTTCATATTTATAGTATTTATTCTATGACAAATATTCAGTTTATAAGAGTTCATTTTTAGTCTGCCAGTTTAGTGTTAATGTCTTTTTGACATGCACCAAATAATTTGTTTTATTTCAGAAAGAAGTACTAAATGTCTTTCTTACTTTTGTAAGCTTTCCAAAAGGAACATTGTTAGCAATTTTATTGTTACAAAACATTGTGGTATTCATTATTTGCGTTCAGATATGGTATACCAGGAATGCGTGTGGCCTATTTATTAGACATATTATTATTATAAGATGTTGAAAAGAATTGCTTCTATCTTACTTTCTTTAGGAGCTGACATTTTTATTCTTATGCAGTTTTCCTAGTGGAATCTTTACTTTTTTAAGTCATAAACCTATTGTTGTAAGAGACTCTAGCAAAGCTGAAACTGGATCTCAGGAGTTTGATGCACTCTGTTTAATGCAGGCAGTGTAAAAGACATTTTAAATGTATTATTTAAAGGCACATTAATCTTGCCACTGTAATGGTGTAATAATGCATACCATATAAGGTTTTCATAAACTCAGCTTCTAAAAGTAACATCACAGTATCTTTCTTTTTGTTCTCCAAGTCACTTCTTTGTAGAGATAGCAATTATGCATTCATCTCTGTCTCTTATAGCCTGATTCCATATTCAGCTGAGAGATAGGCCTTAGTCCTTACACAACAAAAAGCATATTTCTCGTTTAGAACAAAGGGAGGATAGTCAAACAAATTTATATAATAAAGGCCAAAATGTGTACCTTTTTCAGTTTAATTAAGCAAAATAGTTAAATACTTATACAATGGATTTGAGATAGGTTTGTCTTTAACTCATTCTTCTTTGTTTTCATTGGCTTTTAATAGCTCTGACTTGGATTATTTTTTTTAATTACAAAAAATAAGATTAGCACCTTTAAAACAAAGCTCTGTGTAAGTTTTTCATTTCATTCAGCCCAGTGTTTTTCATTTAATTTTGCTCATTCTATTCAATTCTGGTTTAGTTTTTAGCAGTATTGTGAATGCATCAGGCATTCATTAGTATGAGAGTATTTTTTGGCTCTCTGAAGATGCACAGTGAAAATTGGGTTAATCTTTACTAAGAACTGAGGCACAGAAGATGCAAGGATTTGGTAATACTATGAACCAATGTGATAATTTCTTGCATCAATGCAAAGCTCAGGAGAGTAGTATGCATGCAGCAGTTCAGATAACACTTTTGCTTTAGTGTAGGGTTAATTACAAGTTTAGAAACCCACTGATGAGCTCTGTTGTTCACCTTGCTTCTTGGGATATGAAAGAGCTATTTCTGAAATTTTATCCCATTGATAAAACCTAAGGAATGTTTCTACCAAGCTGCCTTTTCACTTCAGTTTAGGCACAAAAAGTACAGAAAGTTCCTATTCTCATTTCTCATTATTAGATATTTTACTGAATGGTATCTTGCTTAATAACTGCAGTACTGTGGCCTTCAACAAGTTTTCAGCCGAGCCTTTTGACCCTTTTTATTTCTAACCAAACATCCTTACACTTTTGCAGATTTGAATTGAGCATCCATCACAGAACTTCTTTAGTGGGGTTAACAGAGCAGTCTGCCTGGGTGGCTACAGTGTAAGGCAGTTCTAAACCCGTTCCTGTGGCAGGTGCCTAAGGCAGACAAACCTCCTGCTTGGCACTGTCTAGGACTGTTGTGTTTTAGTTGTCCATGCTGTCTCTATCAGTTAAGGCAGAAATGAAGATATGTATGTAACTCTGAAAGTAGTATTACAGTTCTGTATGTGATTCTCCTTTTGGAAAAAGGAGAAGAGGAACCTTTTTTCCTCAGAAGGAGTAACCACATTGAACTCCTACTTCTTCCAGCCCTATATTCTGGTGCCAGTATCTCTGCTGAAGAGGCTTAGGCTCTCAAAGCTGTTATCTGCATTCATGTACTTGACTCGGTGTTTGCAATTCATCTATAAAATCAGTCTGGAATATCACAGATGAACATAGAATTCCTTTAGAATCATGGAAATGTTGGAAGGGACTAATTGTGAAAAATCTCAGTCCATACAACAAGTCCCAGTTCTTTGCCAAACACACCACCAGTATCAGCATAAATGTTTATTTAAGAACTTAACAATAACCATAATGGTGTAGAGCTTACTTGGTATTTTGACTCCAAACAGTAGCCCTAAAGAGAAGTTAATAATAAAACCAGTAAAAGCATAGATCTACTCTAATATTCTCCTAACCTCAAACTATTTTAATTCATATTTAAATTGATCAAATCAATTTAGTTATAGAAATCACAATATTTATCTAAATTAATAACATATAAATAAAAATTATCTAGGAATTTTATCATATCTCTTTTATAATGCCCACTGAATCTGTGTTCTAAGAACTTGTTCAGGCTCCCCTTGAATCCCTGTAAAGTTCTTGCAACCAGAGCATTCTCCATCAAGGAGTTGTAGGTGTCACCCACCATCATTTGTTTTGAAACCATGCTCTTACTGATGTGTTTTGATGGTCCATAGCTCTTTGTACAGAAAGAAAAGTGTGCAAAATCAGTTCTTATTCCTTTCCACTCTTTTTATGTCGTGTATGACTTTGTAAGTCTCTGTCTCCTCATTAAGAAGGCTGCAGAACATTTCCAATCAGATCCTCCAGAGCTTTTGATCATACTTGTCCTCCGAATATATTTTGGATCCAGTATGCCCTTTTTCAGTTGAGAGATCCAGAGTTGTTTATCTTACTCAAGATGTTGGTGAACTGTGAATTTTTACAGTGGCATAAAGTTACCCACTTTGTGCTCTTTCTTTACTTGTTTTCTTAACTGCTGTCAGCTTCTGTGATTCTTTATTAACCAGTCCATGAAGACTTTTCAAGATGTCACTTAGCTTAGCATGGCAGTTTTCTCAGTGTTTACAATAAATGTAAAGAAGAGTCACTTTCTCAGTCATCTTAAAATGTACTCTGTACCTTTGGTTTTCTCCTGTGAGTGATTGAAACATGCATTGTATCTCCGGAAGAATATCAGTATTTTCTTCAGGGTGGGAAAAGTCCTTTGTTGAACTGTGGGGTTTTTTGTAAAGCAACGTGTTAAAATAAATGTTTGTAGTCCTTTTCCAGATATGGCATAGATACAGTGCATGTATTTAGAAAAATCTGCCTTTTGGCCTCTTTTTTCAAATTTTCTGTATCTCAATCTTTTACATCTTTGATAAATTAAGCAGCAGATAATCCTGTTGGCAAAGGGAAGATATTGTGAAACATGTTTTGAGGACAGTCTAATGTGAGATAAATAGAGCTAAATCACTTGTCTTACAAAATCTTTGTCCGATGTTTTGGGATCTACCATTTCCTAGCACAACAGAATTGGAATTCTGTCATAGTGTGGTCTCTCAGATGATCCAGTTTACATCCATTCCTGAAAAAAGTTATTGTTGTAGCACCATTTATTTTCAGAGCGTGACTTCTGCATGCGGAACCTGTTATCTGATGTCCTTCTCCAGCCCTCTATAAATCAGATCATGTAGAAGTATAGCACATAAGTAGCATCTTTCTCCATATGATCTCAGCAGTCAGCCATTGAACCTTTAGATCTCCTTATTTTTCCCTGTGACATTCATACTTCTCTTAGTGCAGAGCTACCTTGTAGAATTTGTTCCCTGAAAGGATTAAATCCAGTGGAAAGGCTGACAAGTGGAAATTAGAAACCTCAACACGCTTTTCCCATGAAATTAAAATCATTTGGAAACTGGTAGCTAGGAAAAAAGGGTTAAAGGGCAAATATCTTTAAATGACAACTACACCTACAGATTACTGAAATCTATGAAGATTCGTAAAATTCAGGTACTGCATACTTTTAAGGAATCACTGCTTTCAACAGTGTTTGTCACAGCAGATTTCTTGTCTCTCAACAAGAATTTTTAGAGCTTCCTGAGAATTATTTGATAGTTCTTTTTCAAAAATTGTAACCCAAGCTATATGCTCTTCTATCTCATTTTTTTTCTGATCAGGACTTTGAAGCTGTAGAAGAAAGACGAGACCAAAACCTCTTACCCTTAACAGGACAGTCTAGAGCAGTATCCTTGGGCAAGAACCCTAAATGCATGTTTTTGTTCATAGTACCACAGCCGTCTGCCAAAAGTGTTGAATCTCACTGATGAGAGTGCAGAAATCAATTGTAAAAAAAAAATTAAGCCAATAAAATAATTCCTCTTTGTTTTCTCTCTTAATACTTAGTTATACTGTTTTAGCATCATATAATTTATTAGCAGACCTTATATATTCATCCTCATTTACTGGACAGGCTATCATAAAGATATTCAGTTCTTTAAGAAAATTGTAAATTTCTGAAAGGTAACTCATAAATGCAGTATCCAAGTATAACACAAATATCAGTGATTTCTTGAAAAGAAGTCAGAAGAGGTTACTGTTAGAAGTATTTTTATATGATTCTGTAGCCACTGATGAAAGATTATTAGTCCCCAGTAGCTCTATCATTTGTGCTTTGTGCAAACTCTAAAGTTAAAGGTTATGAGTGTTATGGTACCATACAGGTGCACCATGAGTAGTCTTTCACACAGAATGATTCTCATTTGTTAAATTTGGAAATGTACTTTGTCCTGGCCTTAATTTTCATGTAGTTCTTCATATTCTAAATGGCAGCTGAAGGCAAGCAGAAATAGCGAGTAATTGATTTAACAACCTAAGACAAGTACAGGGAAGTAGAAGAGTTTGTCTTAGTGCTTGATGTGACCTGAGAGAGCTTCTTTAGACTGCTTTTTTCTAACCAGTACCTCAGCACCTTGGGCCAGCAAAATGGCCTTTAAGCCTGAATGAGCATGACTTTTTTTTTTTTTTTTCTCAGTCCAAAGCTCCAGTATTTCATCTTTTCAAACTGTTTTACAGCACTCCAAGCAGAATTATATTGACAAGGTTAGAATTCATCTCCTAGAGGAGAATACTGTGCTCCTACTAAGTGCTAATATAACATTTATGTGTAGCTACCTTAATAACAGCCCTGGCCAGCCTAATGAAAGTACTGAAAGCAAACAGTACTCTGTGAGATTTTATTATGACTGAAGTGATTGCAATTTGAGACAAATTGTCCCTATTTCTGTTACCACATCAAAACCAGAAATGCTGAAGCAATTGCTACATGTTTGGGATAGAATTACACTCCACTATTGTTAATATAGAAGTAAGTGCATTTTTCATGTAAATAGCTCACAAGGGTCAAGCATCAAAGATATTCTGTGCAAAATTCTTGTCAATAACTTTGTGAGTGAATTTTGAAATAAAGTGCCTGGAACGTGTCATTATTTCTTCCTCTCAAAGTTGAGAGCAAGTGGTTGAAAATTGAGCTTGTGAATTGAAGGTACTGCACGTTATATGGCCTTATCGACTTCAGGCAAAAATGACAGGTTTGCCCTGTTATTATTTTTCCTTTCAGAGGTCAGGCAATAGACAATATTAACAGTATATACTGGAATGTAAGGAAACTGGTATATAAAAAAAGTTATTATCTGTGTACAGAAGATGGTGTAAGTCACTAATATTAAAAAATCATAATATACTGTCCTCATAAGAATTGATGGAAAAGTAAGGAAAAAAGTAAAAGATAATGAAGTAAAAGTAATGGTCAAAAAAAGCATTTCAACTGCTCAGGTATTTGAAAGCTATTTAAAACCATCAGAGGAAAAGGAACCCAGTTACTCAGATGTAGCTACCAAGTTAACTAATTAGACATGCTAGTTGATGTGAAAACAATTTAAATATACATTCTCAGTGAGCTCTGCTATTTAAAAAATACATTCTATCTTCTAAGCAGGTTTGGTCAGGATAATTCTGCTGTTTATAGCTATCTGAGCTATATTTTTGCTGTATCTGAACTGAATCTTTACTAGTCCAACTTTCAAAATAAAACTTAGGTAATTTACTGACTCATTTCTGTAGTTTGGTAGTTCCTACCATGTTTTTATTCTTCAAAAACCTTTGGTACAAAAAAAAAGTCACTGTATGCAAAAAGACTTCTTTTGATTGCAGAATGAGTGCAAAATAAATTATGATCAGCCTTTTTTTTTTAATGGTACAGGCATAGTAGTGGTTTGAGATTGCAAAAATTCGGAAATACTGTCAGATAAATTCATAATTACTCAAGATGACTTCTCAGTGGGGAAAAGCAATAAATGTACTGCATATACATTTTTAATATTTTAACTGAATATGAGCAACAATTTCTACATTTCTGTAATGCGGACAATATTTTGTTTATCTTTTAGGTTGAAGATTCAGAGATAGATCATGATGAAACTGCACTATGTGGGTTGCTTGCTGTGGTTGTAATATCTCACCTACCCAGAGATGCTGCCATTGAATGGCATGTTGTTGCAGTAGTTGATAATCCACTGCAAAGAAAACATTTCGCAATGAAGATGCTGTCAGAGGGCTTCCAAATTGAGTGCGAATCTGTGGAATCTAGTTCTGCGTCTTGCGCATCAATCTCCATGCGCCTGAGCTTGATTTCATCATCCACTTCTCACCTTGATTTAGATGGACCTCTTCATGACTTAGTTGCTATGTTTAAACAAGCTATCGACAAACTTTCAGAAGACTGCAGGGCCAGTCCTTTGTCCTTTAGAGCTTTCTTCAAGGACCATGTCTTTGATGCTGAAACACTACGAAAAGGTAAGACTTACCATGACAGGAACTAGGTGTAATACTAAGCAAAAGGTGCTTCTTATCTACTTCTGCATCAGATTTCATTGGAGAAAAAAAAAAAAAAAATAGAGGAGTGTTTCAAAGATAGGTAGCCAGGAAGGCCAATGGCATCCTGGCCTGTATCAGCAATAGTGTGGCCAGCAGGACCAGGGCATGGATTGTCCCCCTGTACTCAGCACTGATGAGGCCACACCTCTAATCCTGTGTTCAGTTTTGGGACCCTCACTGCAAAAGAGACATTGAAGTGCTGGAGCATGTCCAGAGAAGGACAACAGAGCTGGCAAAGGGTCTAGAGAGTAAGATATGTGAGGATAGGCTGAGGGAACTGGGGGTTTTTAGCCTGGAGAAAAAGAGGCTCAGAGACCCTACTGGTCCCTACAACAGCCTGAAAGGAGGTTGTAGCCAGGTGGGGGCTGAGCTCTTCTCCCAGGTAACAAATGACAGAACAAGAGGAAAGAGCCTCAAGGTGCACCAAGGAAAGCTGAGTTTGAATATGAGTAATAATTTCTTCACCAAAAGGGTTATCAAGCATTGGAACAGGCTGCCTAGGGAAGTAGTGGAGTCACCACCCCTGGAGGTATTTTAAAGGTGTAGTAGACTGATGCTTAGGGGCATGCTTTAGTGGTAGATCTGGCAGTGTTAGATTTACAGCTGGACTCAATAACCTTGGAAGTGTTTTCCAACCCAAACAATTCTACAGTTCTACAATTAAGATACATTTGTTCTTTTTCTGGCTACAAGGCACGTTTCTCATATTGAAAGGCTTTGTTCTTGGACATTCTGAAGTCCAGGCAGGATAAAGTCCTGAATTACTTTTGTTCTAATCTCATGTCTGCTTTTGAGTAGGAGGTTGGATTATATGAACTTGCTCTAGTTATCCTGACTTTCCATGCAAGAGAAATATGGCCACCAGTGTAGGGAGAACGAATCTTTTGCTTAAAAGTGTTTTGTTTAAAAGTGTCTTTTTGTCACAGTTGAGAACCATGTTCAAATAATCAATTTCTGCCTTATAGCAGGAACTCTTTTGAGAATAAATAACGAAATATTAATAAGGAAAAATAATTAAAATAAGGAAATGGTGGTGTATCTTCTGGAATAGAGGGTGACTGGTTTTGAACATGGGCTGATTTTTAACTAACTTATTTAAATAGAGCGTGCTATCCAAACAAATTTGCTGGATTTTCCCCCAATGTTTATTTTTTCAGACTCTCATTCTCTTACCAAGTAAAGAGAATACAGAGCAAAAAATGTAATATTGCAACTGCAATTTATTTCTTATGTTGTAGATCTGCATTTTGGTCTATTCTCTATTTGGGACAGCTAACATTATGCAGGAGCAGAAAAGCTTATTTTATCTTTCAGACCTACAAAACTGGTAGACCATACTTGTATTGAAATCAGTAAGAACTTTGTTATCAAGAAGAAACAAAATCAGGTCCTTAGTCTATATTTATCTCAAACATGCATGCACTTTAAAAATCCTTGCAGACCACAACTGATCCATATTAATTAGCTGACATAAATGTTAGCCCTCAAATATTCTACTGTCCTATTTTTTTTCTTAACCTGCAGCAGTTTTTGAAGAAAATTCAACTTGACATTGTTTAATAGATTTAAAGTACAGGAATTGAAAGCTATAAAAATGTGGCATAGAATAAGCATATTTAATCCAGGAAGCAAGGAATGAACATATAGTCTGACAGAATGTTGTTGTTTTTACTACATCTTGTTTAAGAGCTAAAAAGAAACCTGATAAAACATGCTTCTGGCATGGGATTAACATTACTATTTCGCCTGCTTTCTTTCTGATATTTCTCAGGCCATAGAGTAATTACTTCCAAACAAATTTCCTTTGCTTCCTAAAATATATTTCTCAGTATAATGTATTAATTGAATGCATAAAAATTTGATTCAGTTCCGTTCATTTTATACTACTAATAGCATAGACATAGAAGGATTTGTGTGATTGTCATATAATCATTTTTGTTGTGTTCAGATCTCTGCACTGTCATAATAATTCCTGTCATTATACCAATTTTATCATTATCCCCACTGGTAAGATATACATGCTTGCAAATCTGTAGAATATATAGACTACATTAAATTTACAAGGAGCACTAATTCACCGATGAAGAATTTTAAAATAAAATTTTTCTTCTTAGGAAAAATTTCTAGAAAGTTCATGCAATGGAAGAATAAGTGTGGTATATATTCAAAAAAAAATTCTCCAGTTACAGTGGTTGTTGCTGAAGTGTGTCTTGCTGATAATTTCTGTAAGAACACTATGTATATGTATAAGTATATGTATGTGTATGTGTATGTGTATGTGTATGTGTATGTGTATGTGTATGTGTATATACACCGACACACTTTTTCTGGTTCAAAATCAGAAGTCTTAATATATTGGTAAGACACAGGACATATTCAAGTGCACTGGTAATATGTGTTCTTGGAGCTTTGTAAGACATCTAGTCTCCAGTGAAGCATGCAGCATATTAGTGAATGATGTCCTTGACTGTCTTTTGCACTAGTAGTATAATTCTACTTCTCATAACTTGAAATATACATATATATTAACTCTCAGTTTAAAGAGTGTTGTGTGAGGTGTCCAATTTGTTCCCATTAATTTCAGTATCCCATTGACAGTGTCCATAAGTAAGATGACATAGTCTGTGTTTTATCTTCTCTGTTATTATTGGCAGTTTTTAATTTTGACAGGCAGGACTACTGACACTGTATGTGTCCTTTAGTGTGTTTCCCAGTTTTAATGCACCAGAGATAGTGTCGGGTCTTTCTTTTCATTTGTAAATCTGCAGGCCTAATATGCAGACTTTTAAAAAATTTTGTTTCCTTAATGTGGCTGCCAGAAAGCAAATTATATTGAGAGACCTGTTTTTCAATTGCTATTTATTAATTCAGCTCAGGTAGTGGAGGTTGCTAACCATCTGTATGAGGATCCATTAGTGACAGGTTTGATCTCTGACTTGTGTTAGACATTGTTAATCCCACAAGTAGATCAGTCCTTTTGGGTCTTCCTCTGCCAGCAGATACATTTTCTACTGAAGAAAAATAAAAATGTAGCAGAGAATAATAGACACTTTTCTTCAAATACTTTTAATGTGAAACACATACAACATGTAGAATAGGTAGAAATTATGATGCTCAGAAATCAAGAAAGATGGTTAAGGAGATAGTTGTTCCAGGTTGGTGGATTTCAGGAGGACTTCTAGCATGTCACAAGGTTAGTAAAGAGTCTTCAATAACTCTTGCAAGATCTTGAATTGAAATGTATTGTCTCTTCTAGCAAAAGCAGAGAAAAGAAATAAAGGTAGCATTTTTCTGATTAGAACTTAAAATCATTGGAGTGAAAGGAACTACTGCCACAGGCCTTCTCAAATGAGCCTCTGATTAGATAATACAGAGGGTTTTGGTATAAGAAAGTTGCCACTTATTTAAAATTGCCCAAATAGATATTAAAAATATGTCGTTACCTGACACAGTAAGATGAGAACCAGGAATATATCTACTTGCCATATTGTAACAGGTTATTGGGAATTATTACAGCCGGTGTTATGAATGTCAAAAGAAGCTAAAGGTTTGTAATGCAAATTGGAGACAGATAGCTTTCTGTCATCCTAAGACCAGATGTGAAGTTTTATTGAACGAAGTGTAGTACTGATGGTGAACTTCTCAGAGGCAATCCCTCATAACATGCGAGAGCATTATGGGCACCGTGCTGAGACCACAGAACGTATTAGAAGTAGGAGGATTAGATTAAGCTGACATATATACTTAGTAAGATGCTGTTAAGCCTCTAGAAGTCTTTAACATAAATTTGACTATTTCTTTCTTATTCTCATTCAAATATGCATTAATATAAACGTGTCAGGATGATTTGCTATACCATGCAGTTGACTAGATTATACTTCCGTATAGGAATGATGAATGTTTATAAGTCATCACATTGTGATTTAACAAGCCTTGTTCACAAGATGTATGCAAAATACTTTTGAATATTTATTTGGGAATAGAGAAGGTCCTGCATTCACCAGACACCATATTACACAATGCCCTTTTAATAATAAAGGAAAAATGGACTGGGAATATAAAAAGGCAAAAGAAAACAGGAATAGACCGTCTGGTAGGAACACTAAAATGAATATATAACTAGTGTTTAATGTGGCTCTGCTCTGTGAATGTGTAGGTCTAAAAGGCCCTTAGGACTTATGAGTTTATCAAGTTTCAATGACACTATATATATTTTTTTAAAAAAAAATCTAATATGGGCTTAGTATAATTCAGCTCAACTGTAAAAAAAAAAAAAAAAAAATTACTTGTAATGGGACTTTTTCTTCTGTCACAAGAGAAGCCCTGGTGGTTAGGCACTCATTTAGAGTCCTTGCAGTGACAGAGTAACAGCCCGACACATGTACAGCACGCAGCTTTGAAACTAAAGATTTTCCATCTGGTAAGATTTAAAGTATTCTATTTAATAAAACATGGCATTATCAACACATTTTCCACATTTTCCAAAACACAGAGTTTCCAGTACAGAGAGAATGCATTATGTAGTGTAAATCTGAGAGAGGAGGAAGAAGATCAATTGAAGATACCAAGATGCACTTTTACAATAACGATTGTCTGTGTTCATCGAAGTTTACTTTTTTTTTTACCAATGTACTTTAAATTTGCACTGGAAATTTATTTCAACTTAACTTTTTTGATGGATATGGGAGAAAATTCTCCATGGGGACAACTGGAGTCTTAACCTTCACACATTTGTAGGTCTATGAATTCTCATGCGAGTAATTTGTATTTACTCAGCAGCTGTGGAGCACTACTCACTTGAGTAGAAACTAAACAGTCATTATGAACTCTTTACTGACTAACAATGAAGCAGGTGATTAAATCCCTTTAAAATGAAATTACAGTCACTTGCTCAAGCTTTGCAGGTGCTAACTAAAATGAAGTATTTGTTATGACTAACATATATAATTTGGCTGAACAAAAATACTTTTAAATGTCATGATGCTGTCTGAAATAGACTGTAAACCTTAAACTTGGTTTTCTACTGAATTCTATTAATTTATTCTCAATGGAAAATGTGAGAAGAATTGTGAACCTGAAAGAGGAAAATTTCATTTTTAATTTCTTGGGTTTCCTGTTAAGAAAATATAATTGCCAGGTATAATAGTGCAAGCAGGAAACAAAAAAACAAACAAACAAACAAAACACAACAACCAAAAAAAGAAGCTATATTAGTACTTTGGTAAATTAATCAGCTTATAATATATAGAAAATAGGGATTTGTGAGTATGTTTGAAATTACATTTTAAAAGGATAAAAGTAACTAAAATTGTTCTTGAGCCACAGAGGTGGCAATCTTGCTATTGCTCCCCAAACTATCCAGTCAAGAGAACTGATTGATTAAATGGTTGTTAAAATGCTGAAATTTTAAACTTTTTCTATTTTCTTTCAAGGTTGTGCTGGTATTGCAGGTGTATATTTTTAGCAAAATATCTCACAAGAAACTATGGGAAAGGATTTTTTTGTTTGCTATCCAAGACATGGGGAATTATTTTAATACTGATGTTGTCTCTCAACTGAATTTGGATGGAGAAGTGACTTATGCCTGTGAGACATCCTAAAGTATATCAGATCCTGCTTTAGGCCTTCTGTCCTTTAGGATGGGAAATTTATTTTTAAGTGCACGGAAACTAGATTGAGAAAAATTCAGCCCCTCAGTGCCAAGGCCAGGGACCAGAGCCAGAACTCGCTTTTATTGAGTAGACCACTTGTGACTTCTAAAGGTTATGGATTGCACAATTGTACATAAAAAAGCTTGACTAAAGCTTTAAATGGAAATAAATTCTTTAACTCTTTGACCCAAGATTGATATAGAGTATACCGCTTACATCCTTGATACAGAACACTAGCAATATATTGGAAAGGTTGTTTTAAGGTATGGTGTACAACTTCATGTGTCTTTCAGAATTTCTGCCACTAAAATCTAAGATATATTAATAGGCTACTCTATCCATCTATGTTTTCACTTTTTTTTTTTCTAAGTTCTTCTGACTTGTTTAACTGGGGTCCAGTAGCTTTTCTAGATTAATTCATTCACTAAAAGAATTATTTGTATAGACTTTAATTTTCCTGTGGAAGATTTACATCTTTCCTACAGGAGACCTGTAGGACAGAACGGACCTATCCGGAAACAGACCTTCTGTTGAAAAAAGTCATAGGTATAAAGAAGAATTTCCAAAGTGATCTAACGTGTTGAAAAGAGATTTGCTTTCCTCATATATGCAGTTTGGAAGGTGCTAGGCACCCAGTGTTCCAGGCAGTGGCTTTGTTGCTTAATGGTAGTTAATACATTAACTCAATAAATATTGGAATTTGTTGAATTTTTTAAGCAGTAGGGTATACAATCAAAATCTTAAGAGAATAGATGTAAAGAAACTTATGGAATGAGAACTCAGTCTATTCTGTAATGAGTCAGAAGGGGTAATTTGATAATTAGCTCTATGATGAATCAGAACAAATTAATACCCTTCTGGAAAAATCTATCGTCTTGACAAGTCTAAGTGTACAGGTCTGTCCATAATGTATAAATTTCTGTAAAACTGTATAAAAGTGCATTAAGTACATAAAGTACAAACACCTTACTACAACAAAATTAATCTTGAGAAAAAATTTTTAGTGGTTTGTTGACAGAGAACAGCTATAAAAACATGACATCAGCCTTGCAACCATTGCCAAATTTTTATCATCTGATGTTTAATATGTGAGGAATATGTGACCTGTCTAGCTATCCAGAAATCATTTGTAACAAATTCAATTTAAGGACACATCACAGATTACAGTTTACAATTACATAGGAAGTTTTTTTCTGAGAGTGTTTCAACATGCCAACATTTTGGTACCAATTCTATGATTCTAAAACTATTAAAGTACTTTGATTTCTAAAGAACTTTTCATCATTTGTATAGATCTATCTCTATATTACTTTTTATTTACAAGTGAAGAAAAAAACCGATGATGGTGTTTGGATGAACGAAATTACATCTGACATAGCAAGTCCACTGAGCTTAAAACAAAGGTAGCCTCAAAATGAACAGGGTATAATACCATAGCTACATCCCTTGTTATTGTTTATTCTAGTTATTTATTTAGGACCATTGTGTGAAACAGAATACTGCAGTAGATGGACCTTTAGCATGACTAGCTTGTGTTTTGTATTCTTCTTCTTTAGTACCAAAATGCTTGCCATTCTCTCTTTGTCTAGCAAACCTAAAAAATAAATCTGTGAAAGAAGTTACTGAATTTTTCAAGGAAGAACTGTGTACAGAGTTGCAATTCGAAGCAGTTGGCTGTCTGACCATTGTCAGTCATTCTGTCACATAACCTCTTTACTGAGAGGTATCAATTCTGCTCAGAGCAGTAATTTGTATAACTCTTGGATAGAAAAATGGAAGCTGAGATGTCAGGACCAGCACTGACTGATAGCCAAAAACCATCCATAAATCTTATTTGAAAGTCTTCTACTTCCTCTCCAGTGTATCCTCTAGTTCTTCCTTCTCCAGTATCTCAAAGTTAATTTATTTGTGTAAGATCTTGCCTTTTGTCAACTGTAGACACCAGTGATTGTGCCTATGAGTTTTTGTCAGATGCCTTGACTGTCATAAGACAAGCTGGGCTTTTCTTGTTGGGACTTTTCCTTGAGATAAGCAGCTGCTGAAAATCAAATTTGTAAGAGTTCTAATAAGTATAACAGTTAAATGGGCAATGCCTTGAAGTCCTTTTGTAAAGTGTCCCAGTGTCAGCCCTGTTGAAATCCTCAGTTCTGCAAGCAGTAGGCTGTGGTATCTTCTCTTCTTTGTCCAGATATATCTGTTCAATATATGTGGTATCAAATACAGCTGTCAGGAGACTGTCAGCAACACATCTGAGCAGTCTCTGAGGTTATCCAAAAAGTTTGGCCATTTGTTTGGAGACAGACATGGGTTTTTTTCTTATCTAATGGCATGGAATAAATGTTTACAAAGTTGTGAAGCTAAAAAAGAAATTGAAAGGGTGTTCTGACTCAAACCCTGAATGCAGGCAGAAACTTAACAGTATGAGAAGATGGTGCTGCAGGCAGAGTTTGATTTAGAAGCCTGGATATTGTTATTTGTCCATCTGGGTAATGGAAGCCAAAGAAGCTACTTTCCTGAAGTCCAGAGACAACATGGACACAAGGATTATTGATCAGCATGAAAAGTGATGAGATGTCTTTGTACTTCATGGTCCAGTTGTTTCCCTTGCCCTTGGCCCTTCTCTATAGTCTGACATGTTTCTTTTCAACATAGAGAGGAGGCCTGAAGACAGAAAGCAGAGTAAGGAAGCAAAGCCTGTTTGTACTCCACAGAGATGGTTAGAGCAAAAGAGTCTCCTGTGTTTACTGCCTCTGGTGCATATTCAAAGTTGGACTTTGCAGCCAAATTTAGCATCCTCAATACTCAGCTTACCGGTTTCATTGTTATTATTCAATAGCATACCTTCTCTTGAGTTTTTTTATGCAAACTAAAAGATACATATTCTTTCTTGCTCGTGTTTTATTTCTTGGTTTGTGTTTGGGTTTCTTTTCAAGAATGCTAAAATGTGGATCTGGATTTTTTTATTATTAGATTACAGTCTTAAATTCTGGAAAAAGTGACTGGAAAATGGTCTGAAGGATACTGCTTCATAATTATTGTCTAAATTTTAAAAGTGTCACAAATCAGATTTATGTTTAAAATATTTTCAGCGTGCATTTGTAAAGGACGCTTTCTTTGGTTTTAAAAATCCTCTCAAAGTTATACTCTGAGGTGGAAGCAAATATATAAAAACTATGTTTAGAATCCATAAAAGTACTGTAATTTTGTTCAACCACTTTACTGCCTGCAAATTGGACTTGGGGTTTCATTTGACTTCTCTGGTATAATGATTCCATTTCACCATGAAAAAGTGGAGATGAAGATTGTTTTCTTGCTTTTGCCATCTGCACTGTAACTTATAATCCAAGAACACAGCTGTAACTAACCATCAAAAGAAAGTATTTTGCCATTGTCACACTTCATGCAATTAGAATTTGCATAATATATTCAGTTCTGCTCCCAATAGCCTATTTCTTCTTAAATTTTGGATAAATTTAGGTTGAAAACAGTATAAAGTTATTATGTCTTAGTGAGTAATTTCAATCCTTATTAAAACAAGCAGTGAAAAATATCTACTTTTTGGGGTTTTTTTTGTTTTTTTTTTTTAAACTTGCTTTGGACTTTCCTCAGCCTTTACAAGTAATGCATCATCTCAGCTTGGTTAAAATTCAGTTAGTAGCTCTAATTCATTGACACTGTAAGCACATTTGTAATACAGTCCCTTTAGTCATGTCTCTTCTACTTGCACTGTTAAGTTTGAAGTATCAACATTGGAAAATTGGAAAACATTGGAACAACATTGGAAAAAAGGTAATTTTTTCCATTTTAGTAAACTAGAACATCTCTTCTCTGTCTACATTACTTCTGAATGGCAAGAGTGTAGCCAGTAGATGGAAGGGATGTCCGCTGGCATACCTGAAGTACTAAGACAGGATAATCACAGGAGGAGATCACCAAACTGGAGAAAGTCCGAAGAAGAACCACTAAAGTAAAAGGTCATGTGAGTCACACATAGAACAGAGGAAAAAGTACCAAAGGAACTGGCTTAGTTCCACCTAGGGATGAAGTAAATTGCAGTCTTCCCTTTCCTTAATAGACATGGCAGAGAAGGAGAGGATTTTTTCAGACATGAACTATGCCAGGATAAGGAGCAACAGTTATGAGTTGCAGCAGGAGATATTCCAGCTGGACACAGGGATTGAATTTTTCTCCCCGAGAGTGAAACCCACAGGCTGTGAAAGTTCCACCTTGGAGATCCTGAAAACCTGACAGCACAAGGCCCTTAGAAAACTGGTCAAATATCTAAAGTTACTCTTGCTTTGATCATCAGGGAGATTGGGCTACGTGGTTTTCAGAGAACCTCACCCCCCAGAGTTAGTCTCTGATTCCCAAAATTATTCTATGACTATAGATTATTATTTAATTACAATGAATTGGCCAAAAATAGTGCCATTTAACTGCAGATTCAGAAAGAAAGAAAAAAAAAGGTGTTTCTGTCTGTCATTTATACCCCACACTCTTACAAATGTTTGCTCCCACTACCTATTTGAATAATAATTACTGAAACCAACAAGCAGGTTTTTCATATCGGAGCATAACTTTGAAAGAGAAATGTTTCTTTAGAAGTTTCTGGACTCTTTGGTTTTGATGGGGGCTCTTTTTAACTCATTTCTCTTTAGTTTGCACATTTTTGCTTTCTTCTTTCCATCTCTTTATCTTAACAGAGCTTACACAAATTTGGAGTTAGAATTATCATTGGGCTGTTGTATAGCTAGGGTATTTCTTATGAAATACTTGCTAAAGCCAGTGTGCTTCCAGAGTCTAATTCATTTGATAATGATTGAGACATCTGAGTGTGAGGAATCCTGTTATGAAGTTCAATATTTATGTCATCAGTAATGTCTTATCTTCTATAGGAAAAAACTTTGTTTTCCTCATTTAAGCATATTGGTTATATTATTTGTTATGGGGGCTAGATACTGATTTGACTGGGGTTTAGTA
Source organism: Hirundo rustica (assembly GCF_015227805.2). Taxonomy (NCBI): domain Eukaryota; kingdom Metazoa; phylum Chordata; class Aves; order Passeriformes; family Hirundinidae; genus Hirundo; species Hirundo rustica. The sequence continues at coordinate 35,489,217 of NC_053455.1, forward strand.
GGTTTTCTAAAATAATTTTTAAATAATCTGCAAGATAAAATTTTAAACTATAAAACTATATAAAATCCCTAGAAAACTTCAAAACTGAGTTCAAAAACTGCTTATTAGGACATAAAGACTTTAGGAACTTTGAAAATCAAAGTTCATTCTCTTCACCTAATAGTAATATTGCTGGAAGCAGGGAAAAAAAAAAAAAAAAAAAAAAAAAAAAAAAAAAAAAAAAAAAAAATTGAAGCTGTTGTTTCTGACATTTACAGAGTCCTGACTTCTTTTAATCATTCTGCCAGGAATGTCAGAGTTAGTATTCCAGATAATTGGGAGAAATTAGGTGTAAGAAATATAAGAGTATCTCACCTATTTTTCTCTTAAATATATCACAGCTGTATCACATCCGTTTACTGATGCTTTGTATGTAAATTTCTTTGAGATATACAAACAAGTTCCTGTTTGTGGCGCAGAAGAACTGACTTTGTAACTTCACACAGGATAGCAGAATTATAGGGCTTTATTTTCCTGAAGTTTCTGGCCTAAGTTACAGATTCTCAGCACCTCTCAAAATGTGTTTCTCTTTCGAGGCAGTGCAATAGTGAGAACAGTTAAGTAGACCCCTGAGGAAGAAGAAGAATAGATTGTTGAAGTCCATGTTTTGCTCCAGAAAGGAGCCTGAGATCAAATCTGTTTTGAGATTGCTCTTCTAATGGCCATAACTTCATAATTTTAAAATAGTCCAGTGATCTTGTCATTTCCAAGCTTTTATGGAAAGAACAATGAGAAGTCAGCCTAAGGCATTTTCTATACTTATATACATGAAGATAAATATATTCTAATTTAGCTGATTACTCTTTTTTTTTTTTTTTTCTGTGCATTAACTACATAGAATGTGCTTTGAATTCTTTTGTATTATATTATGTAGCATAACTTACTTGCTGTGATTTAATCAAGTATTTAGGTCACCCAAACTACAACAGCAACAGAAATAATAAGAATATCTATCTTTAGATGAGGCTTTTTAAATTTTCTTTTTCTTATTATTTTCTCTTCTTGTGATTGTTTTTATCTTGATAGTATGCAAAGCACCTAAACTTTTGATCCTTTAAAAATTGGGAAACAGAAACCTCAGCTGTTTAACAGTGCTTTCATTAAAAGCATTGCTTGTCATTTTTGGCTTAACTTGTTTCAGAATACTTTATGCAGGAGTTTTGCAAACTTGTAAAGCTTGTTAAAATTTCATTTTGATAGAAACCATGCTGCATAATACTTCCTCAACACAGAAATTAATGCTTATTCTGTAATAAGTTTAGCATAGGATGCATCTCAGAAAATGTCTTTGGTAAGTATGGATTGAAAGGAACACTTCGGTGTTAGGCAGGAGTTAAGCACATTGCTTACAATATTATTTTGCATTTTTTCATGGGTTTTACATTTCACTTTTTGTGGATATCCTGCTGAGAGGCTGAGAAGCTTTTCGGGAGTTCTCATCATAACTTAAAGCATACTCATTCCCAGTCAATTATAATAATTTTATCATTTCCAAGGTGCATTCATGTCATATTATAATAGATCTCCTCTAAGAGATGGTACAGTTTTAGCTCTGTGCTGTCTAGAAACCTCAGTTGATTATTTTAATCATTGTAAGATCCATTTCCAGTCATGCCTCTCACACTATCATTTAGGAGAAAAAGCAAACAGTACACTTTCTGCAAGACACTAAGACTTACATATGATTGCCCAAACATAGGAAGATTGTTTTATTTTTCTGGTACACAAAGGAAACCTGTCCAAGAGCTGATGGAAAAGCATCATACGGCAGCCAGAAGAAGCCATGGAATTAGAGGCAAGACCTTGGCCCATCTACACCAGAATAATTCTAGTGAGAGACTGCAGTTTGTAGTTCATCCAAAGGATGGTCCCTGCTCTGATGTGTAGATAAAACAATCTCAAGCTTGTTTTCAGCAAATGCTAAGAATCCGAACTATGAAAATCAAATCAAATGTCATTAGCTACTGTTCTTTTGGGTTTTAGGTGGAATGAAATCCAAAGCTATTAACGGAAATTATGTTATTAACATCACTGGGAAAAAAACTCAAGCATAGTTGACCCAGTTCAAAGGCACTATTTCATGCTTCATTTTCAATAGGGATGATAGAAAATGTGAGGCTTCATCTTGAAGTACTCCACTTGCTTGATCTTTTATGCTCTTCCATTTTGGTCTCCTGTTTTTGTCCTTTCTTTTAACTTTCATTTGTCCTTTATTATGGACCATATAAATCATGTCTTAGCCTTGAGTCATGAAATACAAGAGTAAAAACTTCAAGGCAGGCACAGTGAGCCAAAAATCAAGAGGCAGCAGTCTGTAGTTTCTTGATCCAGAAAAAGGAGATGCAACTGACACAAACCAGAGTATATAGCAAGCAGGATTATAAAACCAAAGCTTCTGTTTCAAAAACATATTATTCTGTGCTGAAAATACAGTTGGTAGCCAGAAGTAGTAAGCAAAAACATGTGTACAGAAATTCACAGCGTGGATTCTACTGGGTGTCATTTATTAAATCAGGAGCCACTAATATGTTGCTTTGTCCCCGCTGCACAAGGAAAATAGTGGCATGGAAACAAAAGAAACTTGATAGACCATACACAGTCCATGCAGGGCATGGACAATGCAACACATCCACCCTGTTGGTGGTTGCCAATATTTGAAAAAAGAACAGGTTTTGTATTAATAAAAGGAATATAGAGATTGGAAAACAAAAAAAAATTCTTTTTAAGTTCCTGATACTGTGAATTACTGATGTGTCCCCTGAGAAGTGCAGAGTTCTGTTCAGTGCCATTGGATTCTGCTTGGAGACAGCTGGCCTCCATTTAAGGTATTGTCTGGCCAGAGCACGACAGCTTTGATTCAGAAGAGTAGTTCAGCTTTGTGTTGGTATCAGGGTTCCTAAGCAAACTGGAACTTTCTTCTGAAGTATTATTCAAGTCAAGTGATTATGATGGGCCAGAGGTTGCATGATAAAGTCAAAAATTTGGGTTTGATTTGTTGAGACATTACAAAAACAGTGTCACCTCTCATTATACAGCATAGTTACTTCATTTTTTTAATTTGTAATAATGGATTTTTTTTCAGTTAAAGAGAATGTCTCAGTGCCATATGAAATGCTCACTCTCATTTCCTGAATAGGCTTAGAATGTTGTCCCCCCTGTCACTGACCTTGAGCAGTTTGTCCATGACTTCAATACATGTTTGTGCAAGATCAAGAGATTCCATAGAAAACTTGTGGCCTCCTAACTATGGTATGTTTAGGCACCAAGAACATTTCATTAATTCAAATAATTTTTCATTTTTTCATGTTTTACAGATGTTGTTCTGTCTTTTCTTTTATAAAAGCAGTCTTACCCTGGGGTTAGTGCATGTTTATTTAGGCTTTGTCCTGCACAGAATACCATTCTTTTATGTTGATTCCATCATATAGAAGCATACATTTTAAAATTTAGCAAAATAGGAGAAGAAAGAGGAAAGAAATGCAATACTTTTTCCTGTGTTCTTGTTGATGTGTCAGCTTTTACTTTGAAAACAGAACATGAAGTAGCCTCTGTACATTTACTTCATGGTACACAAATTTAACCCATATCACTGATAACTTAGCCTATTACTTTATATACTTTATATAAAATCAACAATCATTAGTCGTATGGTTCCTATACTAAACCACGTGTTATCAGTTAGGAGCAGCAAGATAGCAAGATGGTGTGATTAGAAATATTTATGCTTTAGGTACTGCAAAACACTTAATGTGATTTGTAATGTAAACCTAAATTATTTCTCTAGAACACGAAAGAGCCATTAATTATTACTACATACTTTTCAGAAAGCCTTTCAGAATAAAAAAGGAAACCAGGCAATTCAGAAAGTATTTAGGAACTGTAAGAAATACCATGTTGTCCTCTATTAGATTATACTGGCATCAACAAGGAAAAAGCTTTAAAAGAACAGGCAAACTAAAACAGTAACATGTACATTATAATTCTTTATGTATGTGTGCATGTACCATGTAAATTGACTAATTTGAAATAGTAATTATTTTTAAGATACATAAATTAATGTGTAATAGAAAATTCCACTAGCAAATGTGGCACCAGTTCAATACATATGCACATACCTAATCCACTCATATAAATGTTTATCTGCTTTTCTGAACTGCAGCTCACATTTTAAATTATCTTGCTGAAGGTGGTCCTATAAAAAGACTGGGAAACAATAAAAATCCTTTAACTAATTTTATCAGGCCTGAAGAAGTAAATATTAAAAAATCAGAGGACTGTGATAATTACATTAAATTAGAAGTGAGGATCAGGAAATAAAATTAAATATAAAAATTTTTCATTGTGTACACAAGCACAATTTATATGTAGAAATATATATATCTAATTTATATAGCAACCTATTCTGTGTAACTAAAGTATTTTGTGTAATTGATTATTATCAAAATTATCAGCTTCCATACCACAGTAATGTGCATAAAGTATTCTCCTTTTCTTGTTTAGAAAAATAGTGTGGGGGGGGATTTCTGTGCTGCTTATGTCTGTATGATACATTTTTTAAAATTTAGTGAATGCTGACATTCAATTGCCTGGCTTGATGCAGAGATAGAGTATGCATTTAGGTCGATAGATAAAAGTAGATGGTGGAAGAAACTTGATTTAGACTGTACCATTTTCTTCCTTTTAAAAACCTAAGATAACCTTCAGCAAATTCTTCACTGTCAATAATCCAATTTATTTAATACAAAATTTCTCATCTGATATAAGTTCATTTTGACACTACAATAAAATAACATTTACAGATCTAAAACATACAAATTTAAGATATGGGTATTACTAAACCTTAAATATTATTTAAAGCATTTTACTTGCAATTACTGATAGAAATTAAATTTTTAATAACTCTACTGGAAAAAAAAATATATGAAGCCGGGTATTTTAAAAGATCCCAAAATTATTATATTGTATTTTGTGTTGTTATCATTATGAGTCAGTTTGATTTATCCCAGCTTGGAATATTAGACAAGACATGAAGGGGTAGGAACAGTCTTAAAAGTTAAAAAAAATATATATTCATATATATATATGTGTGTGTGTGTGTATATGTGTATATGCACATGAATATCTTCTTGCTCTCTAGTCTCTTCCAAGAAAGGTTTCCCCTTGTCAGTCAGCTGATCCTAATATCATCTTAGAGAAGATATTTTGAAGTAAAGGCTTCTTTTCCTTCGTGCTGTTTTACTATGGTTTTATGTAGGTATATACAAGCCCTTTGTGGTTATATTTAGCTTAAGTACTAAGCTTTTCTTTTTACTTTTGTCTTGCTGAACTACTTAACATTTTCTGGATTTTTCATGTGTTCAATATTTGCCTAAGCAGCCTGCAGTCACTTTCTTCCTGATGTTTTAAGAAATTTCAGCTATTTTCTTCCAAGCTAGGATTCAGACTCAGTGTTTTTAGAGACCATTTTAAGTTTCTAGTATTATGAAGTATGTCTAAAAGATGTTATACTTCAGTTTCCAAAATGTTATTTGCATCTGATTGCAACTCTGCAAACTCATCTTAGCTTCTTCTTAGTTTTCACAGTGCTTCATAGGAAGTGTTTAGTCTATTCCTAAAGTGGGAACAGCATAGCAATAGCTGCTCAGGGGTCTCCAAACTCATTTTTCAATGTGCTGGTTGGAGAGATCATACCAAGACAGAGAAAGCAAATTTTACCCTTATACTCTTGATATTATACTTCACAGACTGTATCTCATCTATTATTCTGCTGTTACCCACAGGAAACTAATGGGAGATGCATAATTTTTCTTGCAAAGGCTAAATTATATAGGAACTAAACAACTCTATTTGATTTTCATATAGTTGCAAGTTAAATTGCAATATGGGAAATTGGGAACAAGTACATTTTGCTTCTGGAATGATCAGATTCAGCACTAGAGCTCTTGATACAGTTCTCAGGGAACAGCCCTTCTGCCAAATGTTCTCCATCGCAAAAAGCCAGACTCACAGACACACTATAATCCTTAACAAGTATTTTGTAAAACAACTGCTGGTGTTCTTGCAGCAATACTTGTTAGTTTTACTAGTTGTGTTAAATTTGCAAAGTGACAATTCCATGTTAGCTCATTTGATAAATAGCCTTTGACCAGATATGAATCTTTTATCTCCTCCTAAAGGCTAAACATTTCTGCATGTTTGGAATTAATTGCATTAATTTCATTAATCTGTTTCATGATCTTAAAGCTCCTATGGGTGTTTTGTTCTGGTGTTTGAGGTGACTTGCTTGATCATCCCCAAGCTTCATCCTGCAGTTGTGAACTGGAGATGACTAATTCACTAGGTTGACTTAAAGCTGTTTGACTGTGATTGTTGTTGCTTGCCTTCTTCATGGATCACAGAGTTTGTTAGACAAAACTCCTAAAAAGTCAAGTAATGAAAAGGAAAGAAATAGAATTTGTCTAAAATTTGCTAAAACATTTTATTGTCCCTAAAAGCATAATCATGACCTTCTGTTGAAGCGGATAGAAATTTGTAAGCCCCTAGGAACCTTTCACACAGATTTCATTGCAAGATTGAAGCTAAAATGAAAGGCCAGATAGTTCACAGCCATTCTGCAGGCTGTGGCCTGAAAAATTATAAGTACTGGAGTATGTTCAGACTGTTAGCAATTAAAGAAAGACTGTGAACATTCTCAGTGTTCTGTCCATGCACAGCTTGTTGAAAATTCATTAAATTCACCAGCATTAGTGTCATTTCCAGGGGAATATACAGTTTACTGTAGCAAAGAATTACCTGGAAGCAGTGACTTATTTCTAATAAACACATTAATTGTATTGTGGATTTCCAATTATATTCCTCAACTGTTTCTTTAGTAGTCATGTATTTACATAAAATTTTTAAAATATATGCCACTATTACCAACCTAAAAGCTAATTTTTTTTCTTACATATTCTCACTAAGAAACAGAAGGTTTTAAAATTCCCAGTTATGTTTTTCATCTTGTGCCTTCAGAGGTATCACACTGAAGTCTTGTTGGAATTTTGTAAGCAGCAATGTGATGAAAAATAAAAAATATTCCCAGCTGTAGTACTTTCTGTATTTTTATCTTGGGAGACCTTAGAAAGGAGTTTAGTTTCATCACTTGAATTTTATTGAGAAGTAACCTGGAGACAAGAGAAGGAGGACTTATTCACGTTTTCTCAGTAAGCCTGTGACAGAAATTGAACTTTTGTCTCCTGAATTCTAGCCAATTTTTTTCTCAAGCCTACTCTCCTTCTGCACAGGAGCACAGATTCCAAAATGTCAAAAGACATAAAAAGCAGACAATGTAAACAGGTGCAAATGAACACACAATTCATAAAATCCTGGCTCCACATAAGTTGGTGGCAAAACTTCCTTCAGCTTTTATGGAGTAAGGACTTTCATCAGGTCAGACCATCTTTTAAAGAAAATAGTTCCATATTTAGACTAATGGGTATTTTCAGACCTAGTTTTGGTGGGGGGTTTTTGTGTGGTTTTTTCCCCCATATACAGTTCAAGTTACCATAGGTTCTCTAATTAAACTTGATACATAATTTGATGTTAGCTTATATTTCTGAACCAGACCTTAACCCTATTCTTTGAATTCCTTGTGCTTTAAAAAAAAAAAATATGCGCTGCCTGTTCTGAAACACACTAAGCTTGGTTTTTATCATCATCGTTCTGACAAATCTGTGTTCTTGGCTTGGTTCCTTTGTATTTTCATTATATATGTATTGTTTTATCTGTTGGTGACAAAGTTCGCTGTTACTTACAGATACTTTCAATTAAGTATATTTTCATTTGTGCTGTGACCACAGAGTAGGATGAAGAACGATGTGCTATCGAAATTTTTAAATGTATTTTGGATTTAGAGCATACATGTTTGCTATAAAAAAAATAATGATAATGTTAAAAGTTACCACAAGTTAATTTTGCTCAGTAAGTAATGAACTTCTAATAATCTATGAATTAGTAATTAAAAGTTTATATGAAGAACATGTTTTGCTCCTGACATTAAAGTGTGGGATAGTGGCTATGGTTATTCAATGTCTCTGATTTTATTTATTGCTTTTTAAATGGTTAAATTTATCTTTCTCCTCCTTCAAATAACAGTCTGTGGGAGTGGGTAATAAAGAATGCATTGAGACATAGAAGGCAAGGAAGAGATTTGGTGTAAAAATTAAATAATTTGTAGCTCAACAGGAAGGAATTGGTCTCTATGTAACCAGTGTCTGTCAAAAAGTACAAAAGAAAATACTTTTCTTTTCCTTAATGTTTGAAAGGAAGCTTACATATGGCTGAAATCCATAGAGTGAACCTTCATACAATCATAAAATAATCTCATGCAGTATATTGAAGCTGATTTACATAAAGTCACTCTGGAGAGCAAATGTTTTCTTGAACAAATTATTTCTTGAGGACTATATTCCTTCCTTCTCCTTTTAAACTACTCGTAAGAATTCAATTATTTCAGAGAATTCTGGCTAGTACCTTTCTTAATTAAAGTGGTTCCAAAATTAATGTGGCTTATTATTCCTCACAGGAGAGCCCACTCTGTTTGGAGAGAAATGGCAGCCAGGATCTAAGAAATGCTTAGGAGAGATGAGAGAAATTCCACTGGCCATTGCATAAAATTGAAAAGGTAAAGTCAGAACAGGACAGATGTGATGTATAATGGCCATTTTAAACTAGTGTTAGTTTCCTGAGGAGCTGCCTTCATTTTCAGACTTTAATGATGAAAAGTATTGGGTGAAAAAAAAAAAAACCAAAAACCCCACAACCTGCACCAAATCACAATATCCTTTGCAACGCATCACCTGTAAAAATGTACTGCTCTAATGTTAGAACAGTAAACTGAAAAACAGCTGATACAGAAATTAAACACATCAGCTTGTTCTGCAAAAGTTAAATTATTACTGGTTCTGTGTGTTGTGCCAGGGACCACTCTGGGTATATAATTTTTCTTCTGACAGCTTGGATTCAGGAGTTTGATCTGGTTTTAACAACATGTTTGCTATAGAAAATATTTCATTCTACTGACATACTGCTGAGCAGTAAAAGATCCTAGCTTACACAATATGGGTAAAGCTGTGCTCAGTATGGTAGATGCTGACTTGTCAAATGGTGAAAGGAACTTCAATACTACATAAATTAAAATATAGATAAAGATACTCTACTCTTACTATGAGAGAATTAAACCTTGCTTATTAAAATTGTTGTGGTGGCTGTGATGAAGATTAAAGAGAAAAATGAAGCTCTTTTGAAAATACTGTGGCTTTAGGCCAGACTAGTCAATTGTTGCATATATAAGACTAATTTTGCAAGTAAATTCCCAGCAATGTATGCACATGACCTGTAGTCAAATTCATGGAAGAGTACCAGGAATATGCAATTTCATAGACTGTGCTCTAAGAATTCATAATAACAATAATGTAATCAAAGGAGCATTATCAAAAGTCAGTGATGTGATTGTATTGCATATATCTAAGTCTTGTTGTCAGAACTAATGGTAAAGTCATACTTTTGTTATCCTTCCTAGTACAGGTACATCAAACACAGTGTAGTACAAACGTATGCCAAACTATCTTTCTCTACACAGAGTACATTGTCTGATGTTTTTCCTTAATGTAACAGGCCAAAGCTGTCAATGTGAACAGTGTGCCAGTCATTGGCATTAGGTGAGGGTATCATATAAATTTCATCAGTAATTACCAGGAGAAAATTGGTTTTACAATGAAGGTGGTGAAACACTAGAACAGGTTGACCAGAGAAAGGGCAGATGACCCATCTTTGAAAACATTCAAGGCCAGGCTGGACAGGGCTCTGAGCAACCAGAAGATCTCCCTGCACATTGCAGGAAAGTTGAACTCGATAAACCTTAAAGGTCACTTCCAACCCAAACTATTCTATGATTCTATGATAAAAACTGAGAAACGGCTCTTGCTAAAAATATTTCATTTCAACCAAGTAGCAAGTCCTAGTTGAGAAGACACATAATTGTCAACATTCAGGCATCTTTTATTTTGGACACTATTCTGTATTTATATAAGCAAGTGATATTTTCTTTTTTTTGTATTAATAACCAACAAATAGTTAATATTGAGCCTTTAAGCAAAACTTCATGGATTTCCCTTAACACTGATGATACCTTTTCTGGAGTTACCTTAAGGCAGTACAGCTTTGCTTTGCTGTGCTCTAGCTGTCTGACTTTATCTAGAAGAAATGTTCATTGATTTAAAAGGTAACTGAGAACTGTACAGGTTGAAAGACCTGGTTCTAATTGATGGTTAATCAATTTTGAACCAAAGTCAGAAGAAAAAGGCAACCAGGTGGGTGGTCCTGTTTCAATCTCTTAATATAGGTGAGTATGTGAGGTTAACTTTTTTATGTCCCATCAGCTAATAGAGTTGCTGCTTCTAGGTAGTTACAGCTATGTCTGTGATGGTATAGTGCCAGAAAACATTCCAAGGTGACAGCATTCTCTATACTGTCCCGTGCAGTTCCTCTGCGCAGCACTTGGTGCAGTCTGAAGGAGGGTCATGGGCTGGACAAACCAGTGGGTCACTTAGGCCAAACTTTCATCTTTATTAGGTGTATTTGTTCTTTTCAGTGCTTCCTAAAACTTTATCATGTCGTCTTGGGATTATGATGACCTCACTGAAATTACTAGCTTTACCATTGATTATGAATTGAGTCCGAATTATTTTCTTTAATCATGTTCCAAATTTAAAATATTTTTTGCACTTCTTGTCTTGATTAGTTTTTTTGCCAAAAACAGGTTAGCATGTTCAGCATTAAAATCAGCACCACAGAATCCCATACCTATGGAGGACAGTATATGTTAAAGAAGAGAGCTCTCCAAACCGTGCTTGTTGCAGTGATCCACCTACAAGTGTCCCCAGTCTGGAGAGTCAGTAGTTTGCTGCATGAATGTCTTTTCTGTAGCACTCCTTAGCAACATCCCTGTAGGCTACAAACATGGCCTCTGCAGTCATGCTGCTACTGTTTGTGCATTCAACTATTTAAAACCCTTTAGCTGAACACCAGAATACAAGTGGCAACCTCTTCAGCTTGCAATGTCTAACAAGGTTCTGTGCCAGCAATCCTATAAATGTAGGGAAATATGTCGCTGTGAGTTAGTGCCTCTTGCTTTCACCAAAGCAAACAAAAGTTTACTTGGTGACCCTTTATTAATAATTGCATTAGCTAGAGCAGAACTAATATATTAGTATTAGCTAAATTTGGTTATTTAGGGCTAAAAGTATGTGCGTTTATCTTACCTAACAGTGTGTATATGAAGCGCTTGCTCCATAAAAAATTACTTTCTATCGTGCATCCATTTAACTACGTCAGTTACACATTACCCACCAAATGTCACCACTAAGACTGCCAGTGACATGCATATCCTTGGGCAGATTTAAATAGCTTCCTTTATTTTAATTAACCTGTCAGAGAAAGCTTCTTCATTTCCAACACTTAAAATTAAGCTTGGCCTAAAGTCTAAATTTAGCCATGCAGCCATGGTATATTTGAAGACCAGTCCCTTCCACAAGGGTTTTGAAATGTTTTCACAGTTGCAAACATAACAGGAAATGCAGACTAAAAAGTAGCAGATCTGAGTATAAAGCATCAAATTTATATTGTTACTTTCTGATTATAGCTGCTTCTTGTCTATTTCCTTTAAAACATCTTCCAAGCCAGAATTACCAAGAGGCAAATTTCTGTATTCTGCATCTTTTTAAAATTAAACTCTTCTGAGCAATGGGACTGACAAGGAGAAGTTTACTAGACTAAGAGATTGTAAATAAAGTACATCTAAATCATTCTGTTGTTATAATCATCTCATTTTAGCTCTTTTGTCTTTTATGAGCATCAGTTAAATTTCCACTTGAAGCTGATCTTTCGAGACTGGAAAACCATGCCAGAAGAATTTGAAATAGGAAGGATTAGCTGACCATTTAATGTAAGGGACTGTGCAATGAAGTTGTTTGCAGTAATAACTCATTTAACCAGAGGCCTATTTAAATTCTTTGTTGCTGTTATTAAAAAGAATGATGCAATTCACCATTGCCTGGACAGCTCAGATAAGATCAACTTTGTCTAACTGCCTAAAAGAAGTTAACTGTTTTGTTTAACCTAATGACCTAGGTTCTTTGTGTTGGTTGATGGACACCTCCAAGGGACACTTCATCGTATTTTGAAATGGGATTAATAATCTTTTGGAACAGAAGACTGTTTTTTATCAGATGTTTAACTGTTAAATTTCATAAGAATAATTTCACCCTAAATTTAAAACAAAATCTGGTCTTAGTGCAAACCACTGGTTTTGAATTTGAATTTTCCTATTTTAAAAATATTGTTTGCAACACTCATACTAATGAGTATGACTTATACTAATGAGTCGCCATAAATTCTTTTAAAGCAGTCCTCATAATCCAAACAAGTCAGAATGAAAACAATAATTTTGAATAGTGTGAATTGTGTCATTCATTTCAATGGACAAATCATTGTGGTAGATCTGTGCTGAAACAAAAAGCTGTCGCTATAGATATCAACCTTTCTTACTGTTCCATGTCTGATTCTTTTAGAGAAAAGCTCAGCTAATAACTTTATTCAGTATCTCAAACAGCCTAAGTGCTATATTTCTCATCTATCTGCCACATTTCCCAGCTATTCTGACCGCTTGACAAAATTTTGTCTTAAGGAAAGAATACCCAGGACCTAAAAATGTGGTAGCCATATAAATTACATTAATTTTACACTTGACTTTTCTATAGTGTATCTGACTCTTTATTTAGTAAGATAAAATATTTCATTAAGGCAGAATTCAAGGCTTGAGAATATACTCGGTTTTAACAGGCTATACAATTGATTTGTAACAATTTAATTGAAAAAAAAAAAAAATAGTCTAATCGCTCTTAGCACATGAGTTATGTTCAGCCTGTAAACTCCTTATTATTCATATGCAGAGGGATGTGTCCAATGATTAAGACCCCAAGGATTTGATTGAAAATATAATCTGCATTTCTAAAGAAAAAATAATCAGTAGGGTATTTAATTCTTAACAGAAATGTTGTGATGCATGTCAAAGCATCACTAACTCTTAGTTTTAAAAACAGTATCTGCTACTTGCTTTTCCATTGGCTGGTTCACTGCTATATCTGTGCTATACAGTCTTGATCTAATAATTGCTTATTATGCAGTTGTTTATCCGCTCATTTGAAACATCCTGAAATTCAGTCTAGCTCAGCAAATTGCAGTGCTTAAGGCATTTTTACATTCTTGGAAATTATAATATCCCCAGAAGGCAAAGAATTAATAATAAAAATCCTCTTTTGTAAAAGATTATCATTGCAGAGCAAATGGAGCAGATCTTCTCTATCTTAGCACATTTAATATTCTCATTTTTTCTACGAAAGTTCAATGGAAAGACTATGTGGGGATCACTGTTTTATTAACTTGTTAAGAGACAAATTCACTGAACCAATGCAGCATATTGATTTCAGTGTCTGCTATATGGAAAAGCAGCAATAGTAATGGATGACTTCTAGACATTTCCATATGAAAGTTACCTCATTCTTCAGACATTTTGTGATCTTGATTTGTCTGTTTAGGCTGGCACTAAGAAGTTAATGATTCAGATTACAAGGATGCTTTCTTGTTTATTACTTAGAAGTTTTTCCTGCCTTCCAAATGATTTATTCCTAGTATGCCCACCCTTATTGAATACTTTGCAAAGGAGTCACAGTTTGTCTCATTCTATTGGAAACAGTATTCTGGTGAGTAGATTTCTGGATTGATAGGCAATAAACAGAAATTAGAACACTACATGCAACACATTTTTCATCAGTTCTCAAATACTATTCAACCGATTAAGCATGCATCCATCTCTGGGGTTGGAGAGCTTAATCTAGTTCTTAAAATCCATCCCGTAACACAGATTACTTAATCTAATTTCCTTTATAATTGCAAACATACAAAGGTAAACATCATAGCTAAGATATTTAAAGAGAAGGGAAAAGGTAACAATCAAATGAAATTGAGTTGAAATTCTCTAGGTACTCTCCTTGAACTTTCTCAAGTTCACAAGCATACCTGTCTCCCAAGTTTTATTTTTTGCTTTATATTTTGAGGGGGAAAAATAATCTTGCTGCTTAATCTAGGAGTTCAATGCTGATTTTATTCCCATTGTTCATTTTCACATTGCAGTATTCAAATATCAAGCAAAACCCAAAAATCTCAGAGAGTATGCTGGCATCTGTGTTTCCTCACCCTACAAAATGAGTGATTCATGTAGGCAAGGGCTGAAATCACAGCAACACAATTCAAAAATTAATCTTCATATATCTGCACTCTTACCTTATTTTTCTACAAAAAGAAATGTTTGTAGGGTCCGTTCTCAGCTGTCTATGTTGTATCACTTAAAGGTCACAAGCCTTTCTACTAAGAAACCTTAACCATCTAGACAAAGAGTCTTTTCATTAGCAACATTAAGACTACGGAGGTAAGTGGTTTACAGGAAATAATTATGTATTTTTGGGCCAAGCCATCAGAAATATCTTCTAGATGTTTTTATAAAGCCTTGCCCTAGAATCTGTACAACAGATTGTTTAAATTTTTATCCTGAGTTTCAAAAAATATGAATAATTACAGAAACAGAAAGATGGAAAATGAAATAGAAATGCATATAGCATTTCCAAGTATGTAAAATTTACTTCTGACATAAGTTGAGATCACTGTTTATTATTTTTCTGTAAGCTATTAGCAAAGGGGTTTTAGAAGTAGCAGCCTTATATGTTCTTGTGGATATACAGGATATACAGTGACCTACTTTGCAGAGATGGACAGAACTGTGTCTGTAAAAATATTTAAAGTGGGTCTCTAATGCAAAACATAATTTTAAAGAGTCTTATTGAAGCAGCATCTTTTACATAAGCTCTGAGATATACTAAAGCAGTAACAATTATTCATCAAGTGATCTTAAAGCATTTCACAAAGACAGGGAAGTACTTTTTTATTCTGCAAAATAGAAGTATGAAATCTGGAGTTTTATTTTACAAAGGATCAAGTATTTCAGTTGCTTAGAAACACAAAAATGAGACAGAAAGGTCCTGCCTTACCATTAAGGAGCGTGTCTATACACCACTGAAGCTTTTGCAAAATTAAAAAAAAGCATAGCTCTATACCTCTATATATGTTCATGAAGCCAAATAAATTGCCCAGGGTCTTCCAGCAACTCAATGACAGAGCTGGCAATGGCATTCCTTCTCCTTGGATCTTTATGCTGGGTCCTTTCCCCTTGACCATCCCCTTCATCAATGCATTAACTGAAATGTGAAATCATTGTTTTACCTATATGAACACTGGAGTAACAGCAAGAACTGAACATGAGGTTCGTCTGAGGAACTTTGACAAGATGTGCAGAATGCAAGTGAGCCAGAAGCGCTTTATGACACATTCAGAACCTGAATTACAGTTTTAGTAATCATCAGTTCCCCTTCTTCTCTGTCATTTCTTTATTTAATATATAGCATGCAAGAGACTTACCGTGCAAGTTTTATAAGCTTGCAATAAAAATATAACAACTGTTGTATTAAATTATTTAAGTTGTAAACCATTGTAAAAAGCAGAAAAAGTTATATCGATGTGGAGACAGAAAAAATTATTATGATGGAGTATAAAATACATTGTGCTGATTACTACAGAATTTTTGCCTACTTTAGCATATTGTAAATCCTTGGTTGGCCTTAAGAATGAAACTGCATGTAGATTTTTGTAAAGAATTGTGGCAAGTGATTTAACAAAAATGAATCTAAAATTTTTAGATTAATAGTTTAAAAGCCAATAATCAAGAACATGGCAACAAACAAAAAATATTTGATAGGTCAGAAAGAGAGGATTGTGGCAAAGCAAAGGATCAGCAAAGGATCATATTTAAAACTTCCAGATTTCCCCTGAGGGAAAGCTAGAATTCTGAAGGAAATGGATTACCAACTTTTTATTTTAAGCAAGTAGAATAGTATTTTTTCTTTAGTGCTATGCTTTACTAAAGAGATGTACTGATAACTTTGGCTGCATTTATATTAGTAGCATTTAAAAGTGCTAGATTTACCAAAATTAGGAACTACAAAGGGAAATAATTATATTTAGAATTAAATTCAGACTATAAATTATAAGAACCATTTCATTCTCCTTTCTTCTACTTCTTTATTCCTGGCTAGCCAAAAATGAAACTGATTAAATGATGATGATTCATAATAATAGCAATCGTCCTCCTCCTTTAGCATTTTCCTGTTTCACCTTTTGATCTTACCAGATCTTTTGGGACTTTTAATGACCCCAGGTGTTCTTGCAGCAGGTTGCCAATGTGTTTTCTTTGCCCCGCAAAATGATTTGGCAAAAATTCCGTTAGGCAGAGCATATTTTTTTGCCTTCCTTTCTGCCAAAATGGCCTCTCTGCAAAAGAGAAAAGGAGGTGTACTAGTTCTAATGAATCTTCCTAGCAGTGGTGTAATTGAAAAACCACCTTGCAAGAGAAGCATTTTAAAAAGAAAAGCTAACTCATTCAGCTAATGTAAGAGTAGTAAATGCTGGTAAGGCCACTCTAGTGATGGTGTTCCAGGTATGACATTCCCAGAGAAATTAAGACCCAATATGTTTAGTATCAGTGTTGAAGAAAGAGAGGGCTGCGTGGGCCTCTTAGCTTTACTCTAAAACTGACATCTCTTCTTAAAAAATTATTTCTCTCTACCTATACTGAAAAATTGTTAAAAACAGATCTCATGCTGTTTAAAGATCACATCGTTAAACAGAACGAAGCACAAGGATAAATTATGTTCTCACAGTGCCTGAGAGGTTGGGCCTCTGTTGGTAGAACAGGTAAAGGTCACCCTTCCATCACTTGCACTTCATGTTTCTTAAAACTCATTAAAGCACCACATACATTTTCCTTCTGAGCATTTTCAATTTCATTAACCTAGTGTCTCTTTGAGCTAACGTAGCTCTTAACAGAAATGTAGCTTAAGGCTCCAGAAGCAGAAATTGCTGTCAAAAGAACCAGTGACCCAGCAGAGGAGCTGTCAGTGCTGCTGACTAACTGGTCACCTGTAGGTCCTGGCCCACCTGATGGGTCTAGGGACTAATCCACCTGGGTGAACCTGAAACCCCTTAGCAACAGAGCAGATCTGGGCAGCTTTTCCATGTGCTGGGTTGTGCTGTGTACTTCACCGGTCACACAAAATGTATAATCCCAAAAGGCATTCTACAAATGTTTTGGTTTTGTTTTTTGGGGTTTTTTTTAAACCAAATGTTTGAGACCATGTATTTTGGTGAAGAAACAATCTTCTTTTTATATATATATATATATATATATATATATATATATATATATATATATATATATTTGTGTAATATTTTAACTTCATTGTAGACTTTTGTGATACATCATGGTATAAAAGATATAGCAATGTTTAGTAAGATATCATAATACAGTTAAATGTATAGACAGATATAATAGACTCTTTTATCATAAAGTCCACAGGTAACTTTCAAATTACCTGTAAACACCCCCACCTACTGATGGTGGAAGAAGAGCAGAGGCCTCCAAGCAGTGAAGTTGTTCAACAACAGAGCAGGTGGAACATACTGCTTTTCTGGGACTATGATCTTAATTTCCAGAGATCCAAGAGCAGCCCAAGCAAAAGGATGATTCAGTTTTTTGCCACTGTACTGTTGTTTGTGAGGGTCCTCTCTCTGGTCTGCTCTCAAGAGAAGGGGTGTATGCTGAGTCAGCATTTGGGGGTCAGTTGTTGGCTTTTCTACAAATTACCGCAACAAATCATGTAATTCTTCCACTATTTTCTATGGCTCAGTTTGTTGCCTGTCCTATGTTCCTTTTTCAGCTCTCAGGTTTTTTGTGTCAGTGGTAAACTCTTGGTGGTAGACTTTGTCTGCTATTTAGTGTTTATTTAGTGCCTGATAAAATGACACGTAAGTCTTGCTGAAGGCTTTTGTAAATTATGCTATTAATAACTTCGAGTTAAAGCAAAAATGACTTGCAGCTCAGATTGCTATGTGGCCAAGTTAACAGACCCTTTTTCTTCCATTTTGCTCATGGCTGACACAGCTGAATGACTCTCCCAAGCCTCCTATTCCCAATTCCGCAACTATGAGCTCATATTACACAGGAAGCACTAGCCCTGAGATTTATTTGTCATCCTTGGAGGCCATGAGAAGGAACAAAAGACTTTCATCTCTCTCTTTTTGTTCCTTGACTGTAGGGAGTAAAAGAGCACTGATATCTTGGGTCACTGCCATACAGGATAAAAATCCAATTAATGTAAATCTGCCAGATCAAGGGGAAGTAAGTAGTGTGGCTATCAAGAGCCCACAAATTTCTGGGTGGATCATCAGCAACCTCTGGCAGCATAATTTCCCCATTAAAACAGAAGATGGGTTTTGTTCCACCTCTAAACACCGGTGTACCCTGTTTTTTAAGCCTGCTCTGGCTAATTTTGTGTAAGTTGCCAATTGGAGCAGTAATGAAATTTTAGTAATTTGTTGAGTCACTCAGCACAAAAGGCAGTGAATGCCACGACCACTCTTACATCTTTCAGGCAGCTTTGATTAAACTGCTGTGAAGCCAGACCTGGATCAATATGAATGATCTTCATTGACCTAATAATGTATTTAACATGTTCAGTGCACTTTTATCTGTTTCTGTTAGAATACACTGTTTACATTAGTGCAGGAGATTGATTTAAAGTTTCAGAGTTCTTTACAATGGTAAACATTAGAAACAACCTCACTAGTTTGCATATAGTACAATATATTTTTATATAAATATATAAATATATAAATACATAGTCTACCATGCAATCTCCTCAGCAGGTGTAAATTAGCATAGCTACCATTTATAGTTATTGAGAATCTGGCCTAGAGACTGAAAACAATTATTCCATCAGTATTCTTTGAAATGATCACAGCCTAACTTGGCATAAAGCAAGTACCACATGATCTTCTCTGTACCCAATTGAAAGATGCCTACCACATCTTTTAGAAAGCTTTTCTATTATTTGTAGACTAAATTCTCCTACCAGCAGATGTATGTGGTGCCCTCTAATTATATAAACATCTCTTAGTGGCCTTTTGGATGCACTGTGTCCAGTCAGATATTTCTTTAACCCACTGGCTTTGAAGACTATATAGCAGACTTCAATAAACGAACAAACGTGGAAGCTGTACCAAACATATCACTTGGGGATGTCAAAGCACTTAACAAACATTGTTACAACTTAGTCCATGTGTAACCACTGAAGGACATATTTGCTTCAGTATGTCTCATGACAGCTTCTTAAAAAATATACTTAAGTGAATTTAACACTTGTGAAAGGTGCCAGATTGACAGGCCCTAGAGATAAAAGTTCTTGCGTTACCAGCAGGCACAGCCGGGCTTCCCACACACGCTGCCCCACCAGTGTCCCCAGCCCTACCTGAAGGGCACAGCAACCAACTGTCCTACAGCTTGCAAATCTGCCCATTTCATGCTCCTGGACTATGGGCCAAGAGTCAGTAGCTGTAATTTGACCTAAGGGTGAAAAACCAAGTTCCATAATTAATGCACAGGTGCTGTTGCAGTTGATCATTTTCACACCAAGTTTTCAACTAATCCGGGGGGAAAAAAAAAAAAAAGAAAAAAGTATATGTTTATCTGATTTAGAGTACAACAAAAACATGTGTGAGCCTCCAGTGAATCCTGTGGTTCTGTCTGCCCACATAGGCACATTCAGGTGAGACTATATGAGTGAACAAGAACATACACATACTCTGAAGCGCATTCTTTAATGCCTTCTGAAAAATGGGCCCTTACTGCTTCCTGTGTTTGTAATAATCTGTCTCCATTCATAACTCATGCCTGCTTGGTGTCATTACAACCCATCCTCCCCAGAGATTCTGGACACAGCTGGCATACAAATTCAATAACCATCCACCCCATAAAGAGATTGGATCGTTACAGGGTTGAAGGATAGCACACAGGGAAAACAGACTCATGATCTTTGCACTCTGTCATGGTTTTAGAAAAAGCACAAGTTCTTCTCTGAATCATTGTACTTGGAAAGTTTAGTCCTCCGTTCTCTTTGAAATTATATTTAGACCTCACCGTATTGGAAGGGCATGCTTACGTGTTCCTTTATTTAGTGCAGAAGGCTAATGACATTTTAAACAAAAGTGCACATTTATAACCTTCTATAGGCCAATTCTCAGTCTGTATAGGACATGACTGAAAACAGAACATTGGAAAACACACAGTGATGAGTTTTCATGTTCTGCTATTTTCTAAGTTGTAGCCAGCAGTTTGCAAGAATTATTATGGAAGCCAAATCTTAATTCTTTCTACTGAGAAACAGCCCTAACTAATGCACAGATAGGAGCTCAGCAACATTTGTTTATCTTTAAAAGAGTCATATTTATTTCTGTAACTTACCATTGATGTGCATGATAACATACCTAATTGGACTGGTACTGTGCACTTTGGAAGGTATAACTAAAGTTGGATGTCTTATAGCTGTTTTAGGGATGACATTTGGGTCTGAAATTGTAATTGTTGTAAATACTCATAATTTTATGATTATCATTGCCTTATTTCCTTTTCTTCTCAGCATTTCTGGAGTATCTGTCACACTGTACAACTTTAGGAAGTGTCCCTACCATCCTAGGTCCATACTACACCTAGGATGAAGTTTAGGTTTCAAAATTTGAGAGGAAGTTCATGAGAGAATATATACTTGGAAGAGGGTGTTTTAAGATCGTAGTGTCCAGGAACTCTGCCTGAATATGTTGTCTCACCCAGCCTCAGTTTTGCTGTGCAGGCTGTTTACTATTAAAAAAAAAAAAAAAAAAAGGTCATATTCTCTTTCACAGGTTTGGTCTCTTTAGTACTGGTTTCATGTTTTATTCAACCTAGTTTCAAATACTTGATGTACCTGAGTCAGGGCTTTGGGGTTTTTAACTATTTCTGGGTTTTATTTTTTTGGTCTGCTTATGTTTGTATAGTACCCCAATGTCATTTTCTTTTCATCCATTTTATTCAGTAGTTCCTAATTTTACCTATATCATGTTATAAATTTCACTTCCATCTGCTACTTTTTACATCCACTATTATTAAGTCTTTCTTCATCAACCACCTTTTTAATATATTTGACTTAGTAGCTGGCCTTTTGCTTTCAGAGGCAAGAGGCTTTTCTTGTCTTCTAATGAGAGAGAAGGAGGGCAGCACCAGCAACCTTCTCGTACAGAACGCCAGTGCTCCACTCCCAGAAAGATGCACAGGAAGAGAAAAAGATGTTTACCAGTTTTTTCTAAGATGCACAGTATACTTGAGCACCACTGAAAACACTATTTGGAAGCAAAGGCTTCCTGAAGTTTATCTGCCCCTTCTGAAGCTCTTTTTCATTTCATCAGTTGAAAAGTCTTTATAGATGTGGAGTATTGCTTTAATTTTGATTTTAAAAGGCTAGAAACTAGAATTCCTTATTAGGGAATGATAGGAGAGAGGTTCTTTCAGGACTCAGTTAAACAGAAGCCTTCAGAAGAATAGAAAGGGATTGGTTCAGTCCCATCTTCATGTAAATTGAATTACAGGGTTTAGTAAGTGAAAGAGATCATAAGATAAATCCCGCAGAGGCCAGGAAGCACTAATTAACGCCCACAGTGAGTAACTTTTCTGAAATTGGTCTTTAATCAAACTTTGCTCTGAAAACAAAACAAGACATTGTGGCAGCTTGATAAAAGAGATGCATCACTAAGGCTGACAGGCCCACAATCAAACCAATACTAAAAATAACTGTTTTGTCTGCTAATTTTCTTTCAGATGCTAAAAAAATGCATAAGCTACAGTCTAAAAAGACTCGTACAGTTACTCAGCCAAATGACTCAGCTCTAGAAAAGTGAGGGTCCTGTAAATGTTAATGCTCTCTCTGATGAAACAGAGGAACAGCAGAGAGGATTGTGAGGCTGGGAGAGGAAGAGGCAGCATCTGAATTCCTTCAGAGCTGATCATTTTATACCAGTGGTCCTTCTCCTCTTGCTGCTGGTTGTGCAGAGTTCAGGCATCCTGACTGACTTACTAGTGTGGATTAAGATAAGCCAATCACTCATTTTTCTTGGATCTCATATGAACAGTAAGGTCCATGACCGCTACCTTTTGTGCTCACAACCTCTCCTCACTAAATTTGAGAGCAGGAGTTATCAGTATGGTATGCAGGGAAACAGCTCATTTTCTTAATTTCTTTTCATCTGCTCAGCTGTAAGAAGAGTTGCTACAACTCCTATGGGTACCCATCAAGCCTAGAGCAGCTTTCATTATGTTTTCACTGTAGCCTGCTTGAAAACATTGCTAGAGCTTTTAGGTTTGGGATAGATCCCAAAGGGACAAGAAGTCCACTGCACAAATAGGACTAGCAGTAAAAAATAACAGAGCACTAGTATTCTTTTTATAGCAGATCTTTCTCTTGGCACAAAAAAGACATGGACCTGTTGAAGCAGCTCCATAGGAGGGCCATAAAACTGGTCAGAGTAGTGGAACATGTTTCTCCAGTGAGGAAAGACTGACATAGTTGGGGTTATTTAGCTTGGAGATCTTGGGAGATTGTTTATTGGCCTTTCAATATGTACAAGGAGCTCATTAGAAAGATGGGAGAGACTTTTTAATAGGGCTTGTAGTGATAGTGTAGCCCTTATCCAAGGGGTAATGGTTTTAAACTAAAAGAGGGTAGATTCAGATTAGATACGAGGAAGACATTTTTTACAATGAGGGCAGTGAGACACTGGAACAGGTTGCCCAGAGAGGTGATTGATGTCTCATCCCTGGAAACTTTTCAGGTCAGGTTGATTGAAGCTCTGAACCACCAAGTCTGGTTGAAGATGGCTTTGCTTATTGCAGGGGAGGGGGGTGGACTAGATGAGCCTTGAAGGTCCCTTCTGACTCAAACTATTTAATGATTCAATGATTTCTCTTGGTGAATGCTCTGCTGGGTGAAGTGTTGCCCTCTTTCTATGTCCAAAGTGACAGAGTCCTATCAGTATGGATCCTAATGACCATATCCTTCACAAAAGAGGTTGCAATCATCTAAAATGCTTCTCCGATATTAGGAACAAGCTGAAAGAGGATGGCTAACATTGGCCCTAGTGCTTTCAGTACGGTCTGTATTTTCATCTCTTAGGTGGGTACTTGAAAAAGGTATTTTCAATGTTACAACTAAAACTAGTTTTAGTGTGAGAAGAAAGAAGTCGGTCAGTATAGATGGGTCCGTGTGAGGAATTCTTGGAGATAAGGTTGTATGAAAGAATTGTTTGCAAATACAGATGTGCAGATCTGGCTGCTTTGGCAACTGACCAAGCACATGACTTGTGTTCCAAACATAACTACCACTCCCTCTATAATTTCTTTTCTTTTTTTAATTTTGTGGTATGTATACTTACAAATAGGCCTGAAATGGTAAATCTGGAGGGGTTTTTTGAAGTCGAAATTATACTAGTTACATTTTTTGTTACCAAATGTTATTGTGTATTTACCATTCAACAGAAAAGCTCATTCATCAGTTGTCATTGAAAGAAGGGAGAGAAATGTAGACACAGTTTAAAAAGTCTCAACTACCCAGATTAGGTTATCAAATTTATGTAGCAAAGAATGCAAGTTGTTTTATAGTCACAGTTCCAAGAACTGCCATAGGAAATTACAGGCTTAAAGTGGTTTCACAGCCTTATCCAAACTCCTACTGGTCATTTGTTTCATTTATCATGGCTATAACAGACTTCCCCTGCAATTCAAAGCAACTGCTTAACTTGTAGTCAGATAAATATCCTAGGCCAGAGTGACTGAAGTGCATCATCATATTCTAAGAAGGAGCTTACATCAGTTTTGAAAAAAACCAGTCCCTTAAAAGTACAATGACCAACATGAAATAATGTCATCAAGAATAGTAACAAAAAGCATGAGGCACCACATGAAAAGCCAAGTATTGGATCGTGAAAAATATCCATATTGTGATTTAAAATCTTTACAGCTGCAGCAAAAAAAATCAGCACAATATTTTGCTAATCCCTTTTATATTCCAAAAGTATATTCTTGTTTACTGGGTTTGATTTATTTTTTATAGAAAACATTAATTGCAATGATGCAAGAAAACTATGCAGTTTTGTTGGGTTTTTTTCTCAAATCTTATATTCTACTACATTTTATGTTAAGAAAAATATGTGGAAAATTTTATGTTAAGAAAAATATGTGGAAAACCCTGGACTGTAAAAACAGACAATATTTTAAAGAAGAGTTTATGTTCTTGTTGTGGTTGTACACCACAGAGACAGTCAACTGGATGTTTAAGAAAGGGAGGGGCATCTCCAGTTCCTCCTGTTTCACCTTTTCATTGCACTGCCTGATCATTTAAGGCAGAGGTTTGTCCCAGACAGCTTTAATTAAACTATGCTGTGAAACTGTAGATAGATCAATGGAAATGATCCATAACAAGCTAATCATGTATTTAACAGTGTTCAGTCCAGTTCAATCACCTTCTAACATTTCTGTGGCTTTACATTTATGTGGCAAAGCCCTGAATGTGTATATGTATTTTTAATCCATCTCATTAGTGACCATATGCTTTGGCTTCAAGGGAGACAAGAACTGTCTGCAATCTGCCAGGGATTTAGGGACATCAATAATTTGTGAATAGTCATGTTGGTACTGGTCGAAGGGTTAAGTGTTCTGCACACCAGGGGCAGATCTTTGGGGACTGGAACTCTTAGTCAACTGTTAGGAACCTGATCCCCTCTGATGCATCTTTTCAAAGTACACGCTGCATGTCAGATCTCTGCAGCAGAAGCAATGGAGCTTTATTAGCTCAGGGATTTCAAAACCTGCTCTAAGCATCGTAACAGTATTTTTGGTTAAAAAGTGAAGGAAATATAGTAGTAATATAAAAGTGATTTTTTTACTGGGCTAAGTGTGATCTTCCTTCTTGCTACCATTTTCCTTTTTGCTACCATTTTCCTTTTTCATATGAGCTATTAGATTACTACTCCCCTGCAGATATACAGTGAAGCAAGGGTATGGCAACAATAACAGGGACCTGATTTTGAAAATATACGTGGATTCTGCGGCCTCACCTGATAATGCCTAAATCCTGCTGAGGCCAGTGACAGCAAAGATGGAAAAATCACATCCTAGTCTTTTGGAATGACCCTTTAGCAGTTCTCAGAGCACTAGTATGAAAATCATCTTTAAAAACAATTGCTTACACTCTTAGTTTGTGCTGTGTTACATGGAAGGGCTGCTAAGTTAGCATGAGAGATCATCAAATTATTCATTTCAGTATCCTGTCTTCACAAAGCAATGGCAGAAATAGATGGTAATGCCAGAAGATGCTGAATAAATTTTGTTCATTTTAAAGTTTTTGTTTTGTCCCTATTCCTCAGCTGTACCCAGTTAAAAAAAAAAAAAAAAAAAAAAAAAAAAAAAAGGCATACCAGTGCAGAAAGACACCAAGACACTTCATGTGGAACCTGCTCCCTAAATTTCTGTGGATCATTTGGGAGCAGGGGGATCCATCTTGCAGGATGAAGTTCACTTGCTTTGAGCAAATTTCATGTACTTACAATCATAAAATCATAGGATGGTATTGGCTGGAAGGGACATTAAAGATCTTCCAGTTCCAAACCCCCTGCCTTTGGCAGGGATGTGTTTCACTAGACCAGATTGCGCTGAGCTCCATCCAACCTGGCCAAGACCACTTCCAGGACTGGGGCATCCACAATTTCTCAGGGCAACTTGTTCCAGTGCCTCGCCACACACAGTGAAGAATTTTCTCCTAATATCTAATCTAAACCTACTCTTTCTCAGTTTTAAGACATTCCCCCTTGTCCTATCACCACAGTCCCTCTCCATCTTTCTGGTAGGGTCCCTTTAGGTACTGGAAGGCCACAATAAGGTCACACTTAAGCCTTCTCCTTTCCAGGGTGAACAAACCAAATTTTTTCAGCCTTTTCTCACAGAAGAAGTTCTCCATCCCTCCAGTCATCTTCAAGGCCCTCCTCTGCAGTCACTCCAGCAGGTGATGTCCTTCCTGTGCTGGCACCCAGAGCTGGATGCAGCCCTGCAGATGGGGTCTCAGCAGAGCAGAGCAGAGGGGCAGAATCCCCTCCCTTCCCTGCTGCCCACGCTGCTCTGGATGCAGCCCAGGACACGTTTGGCTCTCTGGGCTGGGAGTGCCCATGGCAGGGTCATGTCCAGCAGCACCCCCAGGTCCCTCTGGGCAGGGCTGCTCTCCATCTGTTCATCCCCAGCCTGTGCTGTACAGGGGATTGCCCCAAGCCAGGTGCAGCACCAGCACTTGGCTGTGTTAAACCTCAGGAGATTCCCATGGACCCACCTTGAGCTGTGTTTTAATGGCAACAAGGACATAGGTTTCAGGAAGCATTGGTGTCCAGCGCTTCCTGTTTACATGCTGCTTGCATTGGCGTAAAGGCATCTCAGCTGGGCTGTCGGCTGTCAGCTTCCTAGAGGAACACCTGTTAATTTCTTTGAGGTATTTCCTTCATGTTTCCCTGCTGACTTCTGTTACCTCAGGAATCCCTGGCTGGTCTCCATAAAACTGCAAGTGTGCTGCAACGTGGCTAGCATAATTAGTGTGGAGTGTCACAGGAAAAGAACACATCCACAATGCACACCACTTCTTTGCTGCTTGATAATCAGCTGATTTTGCTTGTACTTAAACATTCTGTATCAGGGCAGTTTAAATAACTCTAAGACTGGCATCAGTCATCTGTAGCCTCTATTAAACCTCCAGTAAACACACTCACTGTAACTGTTTTTCCTTTACTTGTTTTCGATTTTAAAATACTTCCATAAGTATGGCAGACAACTGAGCGAGCATTCCCATACATGATAAAAATGAAGGACATTTTTGGAAATCTTTGTATTCAAACAAAGAGTTACATATTCAGAATTCAGAATCATATTTTGAATGAGTAAAAAAATGTAAATAGTGTCTTTATTGATTTCCCATTATTAAAAATATACAATTAATATTGGAAGAGTTAGAGTAATTTATAATAGCAGGTAAAATACATAGCTGTCTTGTTTTTTTTTTCTTTTCTTTTTTTTTTTTTTTTAGTTTGCTATAATTGCATAGGTTGCCACAGATTTACTAACTGTGCATTGTCTTCTGTGAGACCATAGAGTAAAATTTCACTGTTTTAGAAGATCCAATCTCTGCTTTTTAGGGAAAGTTTGCATGAGCAGACTTCTATCCATGATTTTTAAGTGTATAAATGCGCAGAGCTAAGTTGCACTGCTTTCATATCAAACTAATTGATTTGTAAATACAGTAAAATATTTAGAGGCATATGTCCCAGATTTTAATCCACATTTCATTTATGCATTCCTCCTGGGAATAGAAAAGGCACTGGTCTTTAGGAAAGGTGGCTCTTCCTGGTTGGCAAGCAAGTTCACTAGGGCACATTCAAATGTTAATATTTATGGCTATTTTGGCTGCCTCAAACCCAACAAAGAATGAAGTTCTGTTTCCAGATAGCCCCACTTTAAAATTCTCCCTTTAAAAGGAATACCTGGATTTGTTTTGGTAGCTTTTAGTGCTGATTCGCAGCTTTTAAGCCTGTGCATAAAATGTTGAAGTCTAAAATTGTATTTTCACCATTTCAATTAATAAAAAAAATAAATGTAATTTTAATAGGGGCAAACCAGTGATTTTGAGGTGGCTTGTCTTTACTCCCTCCACTTAATGCCTTCTGAGTCATCATAGCTATAAAGTTTTCTGAAGTCAAAATTTTAAAGAAAAATGCTAGTTGATAGTTAATTACCAGGTCACTGCTGAATATGTGTAATACAGAGAATGAGTTCCTTTTTACACACCACATGAAGAAGTCCTTTGACCTTTGAGGTGACTGTTGATCTTTGGCTCACCCTTGTCTGTCTTCACTTCAATGCCAATGATGCTAATACAAAAGGAAGCCAGCAGAATTTCAGAAGACTTGTACTGTCTTTGCAATATTTTGTAGGTAGCATTGACATTATTACATTAATTTATGCTACTGCTGCCAGATAAAAAGAGAGGAGTTTTGGCTTCAGTGAATACAATTGCAAAATTCCTGTTTTATCCTGGATGAGGTAACACTTTGACTGAACTGCCTATTCGCAGTTTCACAGGCAGTGACGCCAAAAAAAAAAAAAAAAAAAAAAAGCTCTGACAGTCTGCAAGTTCTGCCCTCTTTACACCCTTTCTAGCCAAGATTGCTTAGTGTTATAAAGAATTGCCATAATCCCAGGAGCTGCTGACAGAAATAAGTTATTGAAACAAGAACCTTTGCAGGCTATACCTTATCATTAGAAAACTGTCTTTTGTGGGTCATTCAGTGGGTTTTTGGTAGTTTTCTTTACAGTTCTGTGTGGCTTGATTTCTGAGGCATGTTCGCTGAGGCTGAGTGCGACCAAGCATGTCTTGATGCCAAGTTTAAATTTCCCATTCTTTACTTTTCTTTTGTATTCTAATTAGATCTTCTCAATTATTAATTCTGTTCCCATAATGGGCTTTTAAATTTGCAAACTTCTACCACACATACAAGTCTCTTTAGAGCTTCTTGTAGCCAGATTCTGTATTTTTAGCAGTTTGAATCTTACTGTAATTCCAGATACTCAGTCATATATGTTGCCATTCCTGGACTTCCTCCATTATGTCTTCAAGATGGCATGCATGCATTGATTACAAACTGAAATCAAGTTCATAATGTTTTTAAAAATACCCCCTTTTAACTTCTCTTTCAACTGATGCCCCACAACGGGACTTGAGAGAAGACTTTCATTTATGGACAACTACGTGCTGATCTTCCAAATATCAAAAATTACAAAGACTTGAATTTAAACTCTCTTTTTGGTTTTTTTACTATCTGCTCTAGTTCAGTTCTCTGTAATCAACAGACCACTCACTCACTCACTCACTCAAGGTTGAGAAATACATATTTAACTGTTTTGCTGAAGTCTGGCCTTAGGCAACATCTAAAGTTAATCTCAAATTAGTCAAAAAGGAGGTGGGAGATCTTCCTTCTATATAAGGTGAAAATTTAAGACTTGCATTTCATTTAATTGCTACTCCACAATAATTTTAAGAAAAGTATTTTAAAATCATTCTTAAGAGTTAGGACACAATAAGACAAGGGGGATTAATTACTTGTTTTGTTTCTATTTTAGGACTGCAAGAATACCTCGAAAAATATTTGGAAGAGAAGACCCCAGCTCTGATTTTAGTACCTGTGTTGGATTTACCTGACAAAGATGTTATTCATATAACATGCTGGCTAAGCTAGCAGTTTAAAGATGAGTTGATACAAAACACACATACATTCCGTCCAGGAGAGAAAGAAGAGTTGATACTAACTCTGTTGGATACTTTCATGAAGCAATATTTTTTGATTTCAGCAAAGTCATATTACCTTGTTAATAATGCTTCATGATATGTGACATAGGTTTGTATGAAGAGTAAAGCTTTCTTTTAAAAATAATGTACTTTTTTCTGACTTGTTTTTAGATGTCAGCAGGTGACTTTTGGGAGATGCAGTCGGTCTGAGCAGACCAAAGAACATTGGTTCTTTGTTTGATATATTTAAGTCTGGTTACAACACACCAAATATAACTTTAGATCATTTGGATGGAAGTGAAACTAGAATATTACCTCCAATAATGTTTTAAAGACTGGATTCCTTTCAAGTCTATGTTGAATTTACTCACTTCAGGCCAACTCATGAAAACCTTGTTTGTGGCCAGATTTTAACCATTTCTTAGCACCCAGGAAGAAATATTCAGAGTAGTATTTAGGATGCACATTTTACTGAAAAAATAATGGAAAAGATGGCCAGACAGTAGGATTTGCCACCTTGCTTTCTAATCCAGGGGTATTTTTGTGTTTTATATCTGGTAGACAGCTCTTATTAAAGAGCTACCAACATTCAGGTAACTATCAGCTACCAGTATTCACAGCTATCATAGACTCCGGGCTTCGGTTTTCTCCAGAAAATCAGCAGGAGTTTTACCACTGCTTTCACTAAAACAGGCTCAGTCACACAGGTGAAGCTCCTGTCAATTTCATTACCGCTGATATTTTACTCATTACATAAGGTCCGTATAGAAAAGAAAGCCTTTTGGACTTTGCTTGGAGCAGTAATGCACTGCAAAAAATCTTACTTTCAGATAAAGGCTACAAAATTAATTTTTCAAGAACAAGTATCAAACCTTTGCCTTGCCTCTATTTTGCATCTATATATTCTCACTGCTTCTCTTCCAGAGTATAAGCACTGGAGCTAGGAGGCCAGCACTCCAGTTATCCTTCTCTCCTGCCAGCATATATCTGAGATATCCCCACAAAAGTGAACTGTATGGCAAGACATTCACATTGAGGTGACTACGAGGTGGACTTAGCACTCCAGTTTAATTTTCTTACCCGCTATCAGAAATGCACTTTGCAGCACCTGATATAAATCAAGAGACTAAAGATAAGGGGATCTTCCTCTGTTAGAACTTCTACATGTCCAGCATACTATGCTGATAAATATTTGAAATTAGAAACTGTTAAATGTTATTGCTCCTTACTATTGCTTCTAATAATATAGCAGAGCTGCCATCTTCTTTTGTAAGAATTACTTTTTTCACAGATTGTTAAATGTTTTTGAAAGGGGCAAGGCAAAGAGATTTTTATAAAACAGTGTATAAATAAAAGATTGTATTAAATTTCTTAAAGAAAAAGGGATGAATCTGTTAACAATACATTAGTTGATTAGTATTCAGGATCATTTTTAGGTTAGACTTAAACATATTTGATCCTTTCCCCAATCAGAAAAGGACTCGTTACCTGGATGTGCCTGGTTTATTTGAATTCTACTCTTTTAGAAGGCTAAAAAATTTTCTCACTTCTCCCTGAAAATGCCAGTATTTTGTTTCTCAGTGTGGAGTATCCATGGGCCAGAGACACAATGGACTGCAAGAGAAGAAGTTGTACTTCCAGAGAGATAAGGATAAAGGTCATTTTTTTCATTGATGCATATGGAAACCAAAGAGATGGCAAACTTATGTTTCACTGTGTCTCCTGTAGCAGTCGTTTTTTCACCATGAATTTAAAAAAGATCCTGAAACACGCTGATCTTAGTTTTTGTACTGTACTGGATATTTTAAGGTGGCAGGATATTTGCTCCTAAGGAAACCGGCTTTTCCTGCAAGTCTTCCTACAAGATTCATGACTCGAACTAGCCTGGGTTTTTTTTCAGTCAAGCTGCATTGAGAAATGGTAACAGAATGCATTGGTCTGAAAAACATTTGTGTGATCTTTTATTTTTCTCTAAACTGAAAGCAGACCTTTTCCTTTTTTGGAGAGAGAGAAAGAGAACTTCAACAGGTTTAAATTGTGAATACATAAAAAAAACCCCATTTGCTAGCTTTTTCTCCTAGAGAGGCTTCAAACAGTTTCTGAGTGGTGTGAATGACTAAAACTATACGCTCAGTCTACACTTTTTTAAGTATGAACAAGGCCACTTGTGCAACATTGATATGCAAAGAAGGTGAGTAAAGTGTTTTGCCCACAGATCGGCCTAAGACTTTTATAATAGAAATAGCACCATTTTATCTGCCTTAAGCTGCTGTACTTTCATCAGAATTACTGGGTCCTACATGAATAATGTGTTTCAGCAAATTTTGACTTTCTTGGTAGCAAAGTGGTAACTGAAGAAATGAGGTGGGAAGATGGGTACAGACATACACACACACACAGACATCCACATGGTTTAGTAAAAAGAGGGAAAGACATCAATATTCAAAATTTAGAGATATGGGGCGGGCCAGGGGTGTGGGGGGACACTTGTGGTTTTTTGTTGTGGGTTTTTTTTCACAACAAGCTTAGTGGAGTGATTACCCCAGCAAGTTTTAATTTTGAGACTATAAATTCCCATATGTGTAAAACTCTGGTTTTGAGGACTTTGCACACAAATTCTTCTGTTTCTCTAATTTTTACTAAGCCTGCAAGAAAACGTTTTGTATGCTTATTATGACACAAAATGTTGGCTTATTCTAGCAACCCATATGTAATGGGTGGAAAAATGTCTTTAAAAATGTAACCCAAAGTTTTAATTTTTCATTTCTCTGCTTAAGAAGTGTTAGACTATGTCTTGCACACCTTCTCTCCTTTTTTTCTTTTTCAAAAAGTAATCTATATTTTGTTATAGTTCTCAGTGTCCATAAAATTATGTCTCCTGCCTCCTTTTGAAAGTCTCTGTATATCAATTTCTTTAATTGCTTGAAAGTATGACCAAGTGGCTCTGTAAGACCAAAACTGATTTAGTAACTTTTGTGCTGTACTCATTTCAAAACCCAGTGATGGCAACAGTACCAGTGAGCTTTTACAATGCACATGGCTAAGCTGCTATAAAGGCACCAGAGCTGATCTTCCTAAATAGATTTTAAAATGACATTGAGATATTTTAAGCAGAGATTATTTAATTTTTTTCCCTGTGAGTTTTACAGTTAGGTAATTCAGCAGCTGATTTGTTACACCAGATAGCATGGGTGCATCTTTCCTCTTAGCCTTCAGAAGTCTGATGAGTACTGGAAGCAGGGTGTCTCCTGAGTATTAGCGAGGTAATCTGAAGCAGCTCTTCTCCTTCAAGGACATCCTGTTCAATCCATTATCTCCTGTCTATGTGCAGAGTCTAGTCTATCAAAATACAGTGACTGAACAAAAATTTTATTTCAAATAAATGAGTGCATTGGTTTAATAAAAGATTTCTACTGCATGGTGTAGTAGTTCTCTAAATGAACACTGAAATCCTAAAATACAAAAACTTTTCATGTGTCCAAGTTAAATCTTTGTTACTTCTTTCAGGATGGCTTTCCTAAAGCAAGCCTAGTTTGTTCTATGTATTAAAGTAAAATTGTTCTGAGCTCTCTGAGAACTAACTGGCACTTATTATTAAAGTAACCTGCTTTTACTGTTATAAATGTCTGGCATTGAGAATACATATTAAGAATACTTGACAATTTACTAATTTATGATCTTTTTACTTGTATTTTAATATTTCTGGCAAGCCAGCCTGTGTTGATGTATTAGACAAACATTCAAAATACAGACTTGAGATCTCGAAAGCTTCTTTTTTTCAACTTTCATCTGAACACTGAATATTTTTGACCTATTTTAAATTTTAATTTTAAAAAACAGACTGGGTACCTGTGAATTGAACTCATATGTTACATGCAAGTGCCCTTTTACAGATGATTCACTGCTCACAATTTTCTGGATTTGACTTCTGTTGAATTAATTCATAACTAGGATTTGACTATGATTTTCTGCTTTTATCATTTTTTAGAGCACTGTCTGCTTTTTCCCTACAATCCCAAACAGTCTGGTTGTTCTGAGGCTCTTGGCACAGGTTAAGTCACTGGCCCTAGGTCTCCTTGCCATTCTCTCCGTTTCTCTTGCAATGTTTAAAAAACATTTGTTCGATATGTCTGCTCATACTCCATCTCCTATTATATAGCTATTTCATGACTGTATGAATCCTAAATCATTTCAAAATGCTGTTTGCATGATTGAACAGGGCTGATGAGACTTACTGTCTACAGTACAACAGGATGGACTCAAATAGGTCAGATTTCACATTTGCTTTTCCCAGCTTTCAGAAATTCTTCTCCGAATTATAAAGATCCCCAGTTCAAAATAAAACAATGGTTCACAATAAAAAGTCAAGCTGATCTAATGCCATGAACAAATTGACAGCTGCCCTGATCTAGTAACCTGTTAAGGCACATGTTCAAGTCAGGAGGCAAAGGTTAGGACCAACTCCACCTCTTTCCTGGGAGAGTTTAAGTACATCCATTAGATTTCTTGTGCCTTTATTTCCATATTTGTATGTTTTCTCACCCTTGTAAATGTGTTAGCAAAAGGATGCTATGTTGTAGTCATACAACCTGCAATAACAAAAAGTTTAGACTGAGTGAGCAGCACACATGAGTGTGAAAGTAATGTTGTAGTGGGAACCAGAACGAATGTGATCACAGACAGAAATTTGCATGAGTACAATCTGGAAAGCTTTTCTCCCAGAACAGTGCCTGCAGCAGTCTCAGATCACAGAAGTCTATAATACATCTAGTAACATTAACAATACATTTTACAGCATGATTCATCCCTGATGATTCTGAAATACTTTACAGGTCCATCACATAAAATTTTCTTGGTCCATCACTGGGACAGCCATACACATGCTGGTGGCCTCCCCTGCCCAACATAAGTGTAGGGCACGCCTCAGGTTATGGTGCTGGGAGAAGAGCTCCTCCACTCTCCACAGCCCCCAAGTAGGGGTATTTACTTTGGCAGGAGAAGCAGTTTTCAACCTCAAAGGCGTATCACCTGGCAGCCAGAGTTACTACTTTCTGTTACTCAGGAGAAGATTTGTTCTGCTTTGGATTTTGCCATGATAGAGAGGGGAAATCTCTCCTCTGTGCTCTGTCTCTGTTGTCTTTCTGCAACTCCTGCTACTGGCAGCTGTTGACAGTACTATCTTACCATAACATCCTCCCTACATCACGTTATTGCCATACCCTCACTTCACAAGAAAGACATCATTTGTCTAAGCTAGAAGTTGAAGCCATTGCATTAGGGGCACAATCTCATGCAAGAATTGCTTCCCCTTCACTGATTCCAATGGTCTTGTTGGTAGCTGCCTTGACATTAGTTTGTTTTGTTGCTTATAAAAGACCAGAGGCCCAGAAGGAAGAAATACATTTCTCAGATGTAAGAGTTATCTCATTGCAACAAAGTTCAGCCCTACTCCCACACATACCCAACCGTTCTGCAGCAAGACCCAGATACATGCAAATGTAGAGCCTTTTGTAACTGAACCAAATTACCACCGCTCCAGAGCTGGATCTGTTAAGGTTCAAAGCAGGAGGTGTTAAAGGATATTAAATAATAGAAAGGAAACACAGACAAGAAGTTATTGCCAAAGGAATGGTATTACTAGGAACTGGTGGGGAAGTCAAGCTAAAAAGGCAAACAACAGGTCTAGGGACCTAAGGGGTTTATTCTTTATTTATGGGATGTCTTTGAAGGAAAGGACCCTGGACTGCCTTCTCACTACTACTAGTTCTTACTATAAAATATTAATGAATGAAGAACAAAGAGAAATAAATAGATTTGCCCGGAAAGAGATCCAGAAGTGAACTTTAAAATGCATCTCTCATCCCTTCCACAAGGTAAATGCTTTGACGACCCTAACAGCGTGCTTTGGTCTGCTTCTGAAGGTGAGGGTGCCTGAAATGAGGGTAATATGCAAGAGAAGCCACCAGCTGTGCACCGTGTTAAGGGATATTTCTCCTGGGTACTGCCACAAGGAACGTGGTTAATAGGTCTTGACTGGAGAGCTGTAGCTCATAAATGTGCTTCTCATCTGTACTCCTTGATCAAGGTGCTGTAGTGTACCAAGATGTTGATTCAGGAGTCGTCTTCATTGTTATGGATGTTGTATGAAACTAACTATTTAAACACTGAAAGTCTGAGTATCTCATATTGCAGATTAGGCAAGCCAAATGTGATTATCTTTAAGCTTCAGTCCCCAGTGCAGACAAAAAGCTTTCTCAGGTTGAGATCCTGCCACTCACGTAATTATTTAGAGAAAGACAGCTCCACTACTTCAACTCAGTACTTCACAAGAGGAATGGGAACATTAGGAAAAGTTTTTTCTTTGATGTAGAATATGCTGCCACTTTTTTGTTATTAAAATAGGAGCTAACTTTAAATAAATAAAATTTTGCCTGGAGGCTTCTGAAAACTAATGTTGTGTTTTGACAGTGTCATTTTTTCTGATTCCTGAAAGCATTATGTGAGTTAGCTCAAGACTTCAGCATGATTTTTCTTCTATGCTACATACAGTGAATTAGTTTTTCAGCTCTGGATTTTATTTGATTTCTCTCTCATACACAAGCAGAGTCACATCACTATGCAAGTTTCCTGCCTGACAGGCAAAAGTTGGGTTTTCCCCTTTTTAATGAACAGGTGGATCAAACCCCTGTAAATGAAGCAAAAAAGAGTGTATAGCAAAGTGGAAGCAGCTACCACTATTTCTAACTGGAAAAAATCAATGGAAATAATCATCTTTGAAAACAAACTCAGAAAATTAAGAAAGGTCATGCAAAATTCCCACAAGACAGAATTTTTTTTTTTTTTTTAAACAAACCCCACACTACCTTCACATGCAAATTGCATGTAAGGCTTTTTAAATTGGGTTTGTAGGTTTATATTCCCTGAATTTCTGCTTTTCTTTAAAGAATATTGATGTAAGAATGACATAGGATTTTGAGAACAAGCAGATAGTCTTTAAATAACAGCTGATTTGAGACCCCTCTCTGATGACAATTTATGGCTCTCTTCAAAAAAAAGTAAAAAGGCATTTAGGTGTATGCTCAACTAGAAAACTCATATAATGTGTGCTTGGTGGAAGAAAAAGGATTGCTAACAGCACCATGTGTTTTACAGCATAAAGTGCAACCCTAAAACTACACGTTGCTGAGCATTCTTAATGTGCTGTGAGCAATCCCATACACTGTATTTCAAACACTGAGTGCCCACCCTAATGGGTGCATATATCAGGGGCGGCTACATTTTTTGCTACATAATTTCAAGAGACAAAAAGAGCTGGCCAAAGGACTTCAATTCCACCTTACAGCTGTCAGAGTATTTTATTTTCTATTTGAATGAAAGTAATATACTTTAAATGGTTTGGGGGTTGGGTTTTTGGGGGTTTTTTTTTGGTTGATTGGTTGGTTGGTTTGGTGGGTTTTTTTGATCATGGTTGTATTTTCCGCCCCCCCCAAAAAATTATTTACTTTCTGCTGAAAAGGTCAGATTTTCCATTCAGATTTGGTTTTTCTCTGGAATTACCCTAAAGCATTGAACCATGGAAATTTTTCTGTTGCAGAACTTGTTGCAATTTACATCTTTTAAAATGTTTAGTTGGAATGCCTAAATCTATTTAAAAGATTTTTTAACATACTTAGAGACACGCTATTTCAAATAAAAGAAAAAAAAAAAGAACTTTCTCAGTGGTGTAAACAGAGTTCAGAGATGTGAGCAGAGTCCTCAGAATTAAGAACTCTGATGATGACGAACCTTGCAACAGCTACAAGTCATCTGTTCATGATCTCTTCTGTCCTATAAAATGAGGACAACAGTAATGGGTATGGATTAGATTGTTCTGAAGATTCTCTTGTAGGCAGTGACAGATATACAATGAGGTGTCCTGTAAGTTGCACGCATCATGGAAAAGAACATTCCCAATGCTCTTTATGCCTGTGGTTCATGAGGTAATTTTGAGTCCTGAGTTGTGACAGACATTTTTTTAAAATACAACACAGTTTTTCACTTGCTTTCTGGTCCACATAGCAGATTTCAGGATGGGTGGGGATGCTATTGCAGGTGGAGACACAAGCCTAGGCTTGTGTCTTGTATAGCTGCAGAGTTACTGTTCAGATTCTGCTTGAATTCTTCCATCTCTGCACTACAAAGCAGTATGTAGCATGGGCATACTTTGTCTTTTGGAGCTACTCCTTCATGGTCACGGTCTCTCTGGATCCTCAAAACAAGAAATGTGTGGGTTTACTATTACCAAGATTTTTTTAGACTATTATTTCTCCACAGAAGCTGGGGAGTTAAGACTGCAAACAGGGCAGGAGGATTGAGAAAAATGCTTTTTCTCTTCTATCATCAGACAGTGCATGCCATTGATCTTCTTCCTCTGTTACCACTGTGTTTCTTTTGTCTCCTTTCTTTCCCCCTCTTTGGGTTCCTGTTCCTCTTTTTTGATTTTGTTTTCTTCTCTCTCTCCCTGGTACTGTCTTAAAATGTTTAATGTGCATTCAACAAAAGGAAAGATCCAGACCTTAGAAATCCAAGTTAAGATCATGAACATAAATGTAAGTGAAACTGCACACAGAAAAAAAAAAAAAAAAAAAAAAAAAAAACACACTGAAACTTGCACCTGGTCCCATTGGCATGAGATATATTTAGAAACACAAACTGTGTTTCATAGATCCAAGGCAAGGTGAGAGCAAGCCTTACATTGTACCCAGGTGTCAGCTGCAACTCAACAATATGACTCGATAGTGAAATACCATCTGTTGCCTTTGCCAAGCCCCACATACATCTTTCAGATTGACCAAAGTGACTGGGAACTCTTCAATTGTCTCCAACTCTACAATTTATATTTTGACTGAGTGGAATTTGTGCTCTCAAGTCATGAAAGGACCTTTGACAAAAAGTTTCTTGGGAAGGCAGCATTTTATGATCTGGTGGCTTGAACCAAGATTTCCAAAGTTTAGCAAAGCAGACGACATAAACTATGCAGTCAAACTACTGCAAAAGGTGTTAGAAAAATCCTCACTATTCCTTGTCTCTTTTACCCGTGTAATGTGAGGCTTTAAAGGAGGTGCACCAAGAGTGCCACCTGAATGTTGAAGCTGAACGCCTCTCCTAAAAATCTGCATCTTTGTATGGCTGCTCAAAGAGGAACTGATTTCTTCAGTGGTGAAACCCCAGAACAGGCTTCGCAGAGAGGTGGCTGTTGCCCCAAGTGTGTCAGTGTCTAAGAGGAATTT
The DNA here is from genome assembly GCF_015227805.2 of Hirundo rustica. Lineage (NCBI taxonomy): Eukaryota > Metazoa > Chordata > Aves > Passeriformes > Hirundinidae > Hirundo > Hirundo rustica. The sequence goes on from NC_053455.1 coordinate 35,527,966, forward strand.
GGACACTGTCCTCAAGAACACGCTTTGACTTTTGGTCAGCCCCGCAGCAGTCAGGCCGTGGGACCGTCCCTGTAGGCCCCCTCGGACTGAAGCAGCTGTTCCCTTCTCGTTGCTCTGCCCTGCTCTCCTGGCCCACTTTCAGAGCACCAACCAGCCAGTACTCTGGACCTGGGTTTCAGTGTAAGGTCCCAGATTCTGCGTAAGTACGTTACAGGTCACACGCTTTACAACTTAAACATCCCGCTTGGAAGCCTTTGTCACCGTTCTCAGGCAGAAGTGTCCCTGTCGCCGCAGCGACACCAGCTGCCGGTGCTGACGGCGTTTTTTAATCTCACACTCTCCCCCGGAAAGGAAAGGCGGTAAAAGCAACCCTCGGCAGCCTCCGAAGGGGCACAGAAAAGGGGCTTTCGTCCCCCTGCTTCCCCTCTCTCGTCCCGTCCCCGCTCCCGCCCGGGCCGCGGCAGCCGCCGCCATTTCGCGGGCAATGCTGCCCCCGCCCGTTCGCGCCGCGCAACAGCACGGGGCCGCCCGCGGGCCGCCGCAGGGCCGGGCCGGGTCCGGAGCGACCATGGCGGCCCCCGGGCCCGAAGCTGCCCTCAGTCCGCAGCTGTGCAGAAACGGGCACGGTAGTTACAATTAGTGGCAGTAAGTATGGTTCCTGAGCGATGCATGAAGTGTAATGGACAGCAAACACACACAGACACACCCCCCCCTTACCACACCATTTGCTGCTTTGCAAACTTGAGGGTTTATTTTAGTTTTGTGTTTACCTTTCGGACCTAGAACTATAAATACAAGAATTACATTCACAGCAAATACTGAGAGATACGAGTATAATGTATCAACAAGGAGGGAGAGAGAATGAAGCTGCAGCTTGAACTGGTGCCAAAGGGAGAGTTAAAATGCAGGAAGAAAAGAGAAGTCTGCTCTGCTTTAGACATTTCAAACCCCTTCTGTCGGCTGCTTTCTCATGCTGCAGTTCTTCCATATGCTCCCTACACCCACCTACACACACTCACAATTTACCAACATACTTCACATCTTTGCTGAATTAAATTCCACACCATCATTCAAATAAAATAAAATAAACAGCTGTTTTCTTTCCACCAAAACCTAATGTTTTCTGACTTGCCAATTGTGAAGCATTTGAAAGAAGCAGGCTGCTGGAGATGCTTTTGTATTGGCACATCGTGACAATGCACACGGGGCCTGGGCTGGACCTGGACACTCAGCTGTGCTCTTGGAACCACTCCACTTAGGGAGGGGACCCTTCCCAGGAGGAAGGGGCTAGAAGCTATGCAGACAAGAGTAGACCATCCTAGTGGTCACTGAGATTCCAGAATATGCTTTGTTTGAGTCTCCGGGCCTGTTAAATAGAATATTCAAAGCAGCACGGACAGGCAGGGCACTGCAGAACTACATCACTACAGGTATTTATTTCACAGATTCCCTTCCTGTAGGAGAAGTATATCTCCCAGAAGCATAGAGACTGTGGCTGGCATTTACCCCACCTGTGTCATCATCTGTGTTAGCTCTCAACTGAATTTCCAGCTGAAATTTGAAAGCCCAGCACACAAACAGTAGGAAGGCAGGGCCTAGAAAGAGTCATCAACAGGACCCTGTTGGCAGACATTCCTGTAGTTTGTCAGTCACGGACCATTGTACATCTCTGGAGGTCAAAAGGCTTGAAAGCAAGACAACCAGCTCAAGTCACCACCTCAGTATGAGTCTGCTGTACCACTCCTTTCTGACTGTTCCAACATGGTTGTCCTAACAGTTCTGGCAGGGACTGCTCTCTCAGATCGTTGATTGTGTTGGTCACAGCTGCAGGAGCAAGGGTGCTGCACTGTACAGGTGGAAAGCAGATAATGCTATCTAACTCAGAGCTGACTTGTTGTCTAGTAGAATCCAAAGACCAAGATTATACGTTTATTCATAAAGCACATTGTGTGACACAGATTCTTTACATCAGCTGTATCAATTACTCAGGATATTGTGTAGGTCCATGCTATGCCAGCAAGAGCAACTGAAGCACACAGGTGCCTTGCTCTCAGCTAAGAGCAATTCAAAGTCATAGACAATCGTGAGTAGTCTACTCCTACCAAACACCAAGCCAGGCTGGACCAACCCAGAGAGGAAACAGCACTCTCCTCTCGCACTGTGCAATACAGTACACTGGGATACAGGATAACCATAACAAAATGCATTTAAAATGCATGTAAAACCTGCAGAAGGGTTTTGGATCAGTATTAGCTGTTGGCATCAGTCACTAACTGAGTTAAGTTTCTGGTTCATGATGTAAGTTTTCATCTGTCAATCCAGTCTTGAGTGCTTTGTGTCACTGCTGTTATTGGGTAACAATTTCTACACCCAGCAAGGTGGATTAGCAGTCAGTGGTACTGGATGGGATGCAAAACAGAAGATATTTCACCTCCATCTCATTGCACATCAACTCAGAACTGCCGTCTGATAAAAGCAGCTGAGGAACAGCTTACTGTAGCTGTAAGAAGAGTCTTTAGGCTTTTCTTACCCTAAATATATTTTTTTTTCTTCCTATGCAGATGTGCTAAGGAAGACCAGGGCTCAGGGGAAATCTGTGATGCTGTTATGGGATACGTGAGCTAAAATTTTCTTAAAGTGACACAAGTTGATGTATCCCTTTTGGTTCTAAGTGCGGCCACATGCCTGTGAACTGTTAGGACTAGAATCCAAAGAAATACCTGATCCTGTTGTCTACCTCAAACATCAAAACTTCTACTCATCCTTATATTGCCACTTCCCAGTTCATGAGACAAATTATTTGCCTCAGAGAGGCCTGCCCAACCACGTTTTATAGTTTATTTACAGAGCTACCCTCCTGATTCTCCATGTGTTGCTGGTGTCAAGCAACTCTCCCAGAAACCTTTGAGAAGGACAACAGAAGATAACTTCCAGCAACTAAACTAAATATGAGAAATAAGCAACTTTAATCCTTTGCTCTAAGGATGAAGATGTATGTTGTTGCAGCAGCTCTCTTGTTAGAGGGTAGAAATGAGCCAAGACACAGACTTCTTGTTCATCACAGCATGTAAGGGATCCTGGTTTATTCCTCTTTACAGTTCAGCCATCCTGACTCCAACTATTCACTGTCTCTGGCTGCAGCAAGCTCCTACTGTAGGTTTCCCTTGCAGTCTCTGGCTGCTGGTTATTTCCTGCTAAACTATGACTGCAGGTATCAGTCTGTAGACTCTGACTGCAGGCTTTTACCTGGATAGACTGTGGCTGCAGGTTCCAACAACAGGCTCTAACTGCAGACCTCCAGACCAACCCCACAGCAGTGGTTTGCCTCAGGATCCTTCTTCCTCAGGATCCTCTTATTCCCCTTTTCTGAAGGTTCCTCCTCTTCCACGATCCTCCCTCACTAGCTAACCCATTCCCTTTTATCACTTATGTTTATTGGATATAAGTGTGACTCATCAGGGGTAATTAACACAGGTGTTACTTATCAAGGCCGAGAACACCTGTATTCCCTTCTACTACAATATGCTCTACTACAGTTGTGAAATTAAGAACTCAACTGGGAAGAAAAGCATTCTAATAAAGTTTATCAATTGCTCTGATGAGTACAGAGTAAGATAATGCAGGTCACATTGGTAGGATCTTGTCATGCTGTTAATTAACAATTGACAATGATTGTTGAGCATGACAAGAACCCATAAGAAAAGCTGAAAACTTCTAGCCATGGTTGGTATTGAAAGACTTTAAAGACTTTTTTTTTTTTTTTTTTTTTTAATGGTTTTTGAGTGTTTTTCAGCATCTGGGCTCCCTTTCAGGAACGGATCAGTGGCTAATTACATAAGGAACAAAAAAAAGCCTCCAAGAGTTTCTCTGCTTTTTCTCTCGGTCTTTTCTGTTTCAGGTATAATCTCCTCAGTACAAAAATAAAATTTAAAAAAAATAAACAAATAAAAACCCTCTACACGTGTTCATGTTTCTGAGTTATTTTGTATCAAACTGAGTGTTACTCCTATTTTCTTATAAAAGCCTCCTTTTCCTTGAGAGTAATTGCATTGACATTGGGCTAACCTTTTTTTTTTTTTTTTTTAATACTGATTTAACTGTAAGAATTTGTTCCCTGCAGTACACTAGAATTGCTAATAAAATATGCTTCCTTGATATTAATGAGATGTCTAGATTTATGCTTATACATTTTGATCAAGAGGGGCCAAAGTAAATGCCAGTAGGCAGTACAGTTTGCATCAGCACAGAAAATAAGGGGTCCAAGACATCACGAGCATTTTCTAAGAGGCTACACCTGGTAATTTTTTCTTTTTTAGGACACTGGATATTTAAAGCATATCTTTCTGGAGCTAGGAGCCAAGCAGATGGTTAGATAAATTCTGGCTCTCCAAAGCAAGGGAACATTCCACCTCTTTGAAGGGCAGGGAGGAATGCACTGGCTCCAAAGCTGGAGGAGCACAGTAGTGAAACCTGCTGGTTTGCTGGTTATAGATATCTTAAAGAAGGGAATATACCCAGGACAAAAAGAAAAATGAAGTTGTGGGAAGAAGCAAAACAGCCAAGGTAACCTAAAGGGAGCAACAAAAGAAAAAATTAAATGCAGAAAAATACTTTTTTTATCTTGTGAAAGCCACTACTCTTCCTCAACATATCGGTGGGGTCAGGCAATGAGTGTTGAGTATGAGGAACTGTACTACAATTTGAAATTAAAAGAGCTACATTTTAAAATCAATATTTTCACTCTTTCATTTTGTTCTGTTTTCTAGAGGTACCAGTTGTATTCATTTATGAATTTATGAATACATAGGTTCACTGTAGCTACTGTACTGGGTCTCAGAGATACTGAGTCTTAATTTATTGCTGTTAGTAGAGTCAATTATAGCTGTCTTTTTGACTTTGTGGCTAAAAGAGTGTTGATAACACATTAGTGTTTTGGCTGCTTCTAAGTCCTGCTTGCATAACATCAAGGCTTTTACTTTTTCCCAACTCTGTCCCCCAGCAAGTGGGCAGGGCATGGGCAGGAAGCTGGGAGGGAACCCAGGGGACAGCTGACCTGAAGTGGCCAAAGGGATGGTCTGTACAATATGGTGCTGTGCTCAGCCGTAAGACCTGAGGCAGAAGGCAAGGAAGGGGAGATTGTTCAAAGGAAGCCACTGATTTGGCATCAGTATTCTTGTGGGAGGTGGTGAGTGATTGCCTTTGCATCATTTGACGTCACATCCTTTTTCTTCACCTATTAAATTGTTTTTGTTTTGATCCACAAGTTTTCTCACTTTTGTTGTTTCTGTTTTCTCTGCCTTTTCACTGGGGAGAGGGGGAAAATGAGTGAGCAGCTGTGTGGGTGCTTGGCTGTTGGCTGGGGTCAACCCACCACAGCAACATTAACAAAATTTCATAAAGTCAGTCAAAATGCCTTGAAAATACTAAAATTCCTCCTTTACACAACATATTTTGACAATCAAACAAGCTGCAATATATTCAGATCCTTCAGCTATCAGTTTTGGTTCTATTATCCCTCTCATATAAATCAGGCTGTCATGGCAGGCAGGGGAACTTTTGAATTGCTTTGGCTACAGGAGGACTCAAGAAAAAGAAACCTATTAGAACAGGTCTTCTGGGATGGACATTAATCTGTATTATTTGTGGAAGAAACCTTGGAACATGATGCTCCAGGCCTCTTTGCTTGAGACATGAGAAAAGTATCTAGTGAAAACTAACAGCAGGAACCACTTCAAGACTGATGATAATAAGGAGAAAAGGAGAAAAGGAGAAAAACTCTCAGCACTCCTTCCCTGCGTATTGGGCACCTGATTCTGGCGGCTCTGCAGGCTCAGAGCTCTGCTAAGATGCATTCTTTCTTAATATTTTAATGAGCTGAGCAAATGACAGTCCCAGCTGTGTTGTCTTTGTTACTGTTGCTAAGCAAAATAATGGTAAAAAAGCTCCTTTTTCATCTCCTAAATCATAAAAACAACTGAACAATTTGTTTGATATGTGCAGAAATTCATTCTGTCTCTATGCCAGCTCAACCCACACACCTCAGTTCACTCTTTCATGGTTTTCATACATACTTGTTCAATTTCTGTAACATATGCCGTTACACATCCCAGTCTGATTGTCTTGCACAACCTATATATCCTTCAGGCCACACAGAGTCTGTTCAGTTTGTCCTATTCATCTGGGCTCCAGCACAGCTCATGGTAATATAGATCAATGCAGGTTTCTCTTCTCTGGATTGGCTGAATATCTTGCCTTGCTGTTTTATGCAGTTTTAGAGTTCAGCAATGGCATAAGAGAAACGCTGGCATATTTTTGCATTCTTGCTCTCTTTCCTTCTCTGGTGACTTCCTGCTTTCCTAAAAAAGCTTCCTTTTCTCTTTTACAAACTAAGAAAAGAAGTTCCAGACTCCCTTCTCTTCATTAGCTATTGAAAAGAAATTGCGGCGGGAGGCGTGAGGGAGGGCGGGAGGGAGGGCGGGAGGGAGCGGAGGGGAGGGAGGGACGGAGGGAGGGAGGAGGAGGGAGGGAGGGAGGGAAGGGAGGGAGGGAGGGAGGGAGGGGAGGGAGGGAGGGAGGGAGGGAGGGGAGTGAGGAAGGAAGGAGGCAGGAAGGAGGGAAGGCAGGAAGGAAGGAAGGAAAGGAGGAAGGAAGGAAGGAGGAAGGAAGGAAGGAAGGAGGAAGGACAGGAAGGAAGGAAGGAAGGAAGGAGGAAGGAAGAGAAAGGAAGGAAGGAAGGAAAAGGACAGGAAGGAGAAGGAAGGCGGGAAGGAGGAAGGAGGAAGGAAGGCAGGAAGGAAGGAAGGATGAAGGAAGGAATAGACGGCAGGAAGAGAAGACGTGCAAGGAGGCAGAAGCCTGCCCGACTGCTTACCTTCTTACTTCCTTATTATTCTTTAACCGCTTCATTCACTTCCTTTCATCTTCTTCCTTCCTTCCTTTCCTCCCTTTCTTCCTTCCTTCCTTTCCTCCCTTCCTTTCCTCCCTTCCTTTCCTCCCTTTCTTTCCTCCCTTTCTTTCCTCTCTTTCTCTCTTCCTCTCTTCCTTTTTTTTAGCCATCTGTCTACATTTTCCTTAGCCATTTGAGTTTTCACTCATGGGTAGTTAAAAGAGGTTCTAGTCTCATATACATTTTGGTGGGGCCTGATATCTACTCTGTTCTTCAATGATTTGTCTTCAAAAAACCTGCCCTGTGATAAAAATGTTTTATCTAATGTTGTATTAAACCATTTCATCTATAATGTGTGTAATGCTAATTAAATCATCAGTGAATGGTAATTATCCCTTTCTGATCAATGCTAATCTCTGATCCTGAACCCTGACCTGTAACACACAGTCAACAAACAAGTTGGGAACCTACAGATAACAGTTCCAGTTTGAATAATGAGGCAGAGCAAAATAAAGAAGTGATTATTACCCCTCCATAGGAAACTGGTAATAGATTTGCACAAAAAGAGGGGAAATTTCTACTTCTTGATGATACTGCCTGACATAAGTGCTTTCATGCCTGACAAAGCTGCTGAAAAAAGAACAGTAAGTAGGAGAAAATATTTGCAGTCATAATGAGTGTTTAGGTTTGAGGGATCTTCCTTTGACTGTGGAGTTCAACATTACAATTGTGCTACTCCCAGGTTTTTAATATAATGAGATTTCTATAAAAACACTACCATCAAAACTAACAAAGAAACTCTAACATAGCATCATTTTTCAAGTTCCAGTACAGCATTTCCTTTTCCTTTATGACAGAGAACTCTGAGTACTCATGAGCTCACTGTCAAGGACCCCTTAAAGGAAGACTGCTGAATCTCAAAAGTGTTTTCTATTCTCACCACAGTTACCTTTTTGTCTGTCTGCTGGGCACAAATCCTGAGCAAGGTACAATGCTCTACCTCATTTTCTTCAGCTTTTTGCTCTCATCTCTGGAATCTACACCTTTCAAGTGCGGTTAACCGATTACACACGGAAAAGGAATTTAATAAATCACATAGGCACACTGTAAAGGATTTTCATGCATTCCTTTCCTATGTAAATGGTCTGTAACTTTTTCATGAATCAGTCCCACAGACTCTTTATTTCACATTTCCATCCTCCTTTCCCTGTAGAATTGCAATTTAAATGGTCCTTAAACTTTTGAAGACAATTAAAGGTTAGCTTTGCGTATCAGTGACCTACCAGCAATTCCTCTCCAAAGCTCTGATATATGTACAGTGTTTGATCTACACCTGACTGATTTCAGGGAGGTAGAAGTGTTTCCATGCTGCTCTGAACTCTAGGTAGGGTTGAAAAATAGACTCAGAAGGCACCACAAAATCGCTACCACTTCCTGAAAGCTTCACATAGTTCAAGGACACCATTGTGGATTGCCGTGATTTTTGACTTCATATGAGTTTTGAACAACACATAAATTATTAAAAGGGTTTGGACTGCCTTGCTAGAAAGATTTAAAGGATGTTCAGAAAATACTTTTGGTTAGTAATGTGTTGTTTTTCTTACATCAATCCATAACAGTATTTTGTTAGAAATCATATAGCTTTTATTCCCAGCAATGGAGACTTACAACTGTGACTGTCTAAGCAGCCCCCTTCAACCCCAAACCTGTGATTTTTGTATTGCAGCAGCCCCATCAGACATGATCTGTGTGGGTTCTTAGAGGAAATGAGGGCTGCCTGACAGCTTGGAATGACCATGTGTGACTTGATCAAAGGTGGAGTAAGATCTACCAAACTGTAGGGACTCACCACGTAACTAGATTTTGAGTGAATTGTGAAATATTTGAACAAGATTCTATTCCTTCCCTTTCAGCCCCTTCCAGCTTTCTCCCTCTAGAAAAGCATTTTAATACATAGAAAATAAATTTACAGGTCTCTAAAGGAGTTGATACACATTTGAGAAATATTGTTGCACAGCATGACTGCACAATTTTATTCCATTTGGGACAAATCCAAAAGATGAAAATTACTATAATATTGGAGGGTGGAATAGCACCAAACTCTTTCAGCTTTGTCTGGAACGGACACAGCTTAACTATTATTGTCTTACACAGTGACTAAATATAAATATTATAAAATATTTATAAATAATGAGTGCCAAATTTATCACATTGTGGAGTTTTACTGGAACATGTAATTCCTGTTCTTAATCTAGCATTTATAAATTTTTTACTACTGATCACTTAAGAAAGTCATCTGTCCATATAGGTTGTCTTATTAAAAAAAATATTAATGAGGAGATGGAAACAGCTTTGTGATTTATTCAATCTCTATGAGACTGTTTCTGCCAGTGTGTGTGGTGATAAATGCTAGGTTAACTGTTTCTGTGTTTGTTTAACATTCTCCTGAGGAGGGCTTGATGTGATTTAAGCAGTCTCATATATTTAAAACATAGCATTAATATCTAGTCTGTGGTGAAAAGACAAAGAAGGGCCACAGGTGACTCAGGCACTATTCTCACAGTGTATAGCCTTTGTCTTCCTTTGTAACACCTTATTTGCATCACAAAATACTACTGATCTTGAAAATCTGGATTTAGGAAAATATATTCTGGAAATGACATTCTGCATTACAGTACTAACAATCTAATAAAACTTTGTTTAATAATGGTGTAGTATCTGGTTTCCACCCTTTTTTTTTTTTTTTTTTTTTTTTTTTTTTTTTTTTTTTTTTTTTTCCCCTAGGTTTGCATGCAACTTGGTATACAGCAGCTTTTTCTTAAAGGAAAAAGAAAATTTTTACAACATTCTCATTACACACAGAGGCACACATTCAGAGTTGCATCCTTTCAAGCTATTTTCTAGAACAGTCAGTAATACAGATGTGATGAATCAGGCCTCAATTGAGATTCCAGTTGCATCCCTGTTTTCCAGAGAGCATTTGGAATTGCTGAAGTAATTCAAAGTCTGAGATTTTTGCCTTATTGTCATGAATATTTGTTATGCCTTGTCTGCATTTGATGAGTATCTGATTAAAATGTAGAAAGCTGAATCCATATGACAGAGAGCCTCATTTTTCTCACTATAGACAGACTGAAAGTAAAAAAAACATTACTAGAGAAAGCCCACTGGATCAAATAATCCCAGTAAGGTTATGCAAAAGTGGTTGGTTTTTGTTGTTTTTTTTTAGATCAACCATTATAGAAGAAACGCTATCATCGAGCATCAACTATGGAAAACCCAGGCTGTTAGAACTTCATTAAATACCTGGTGAGAAGAGCTGATGGAGACTGCTCTGTGTCCAAGTTTTGATTCACCTGCTATTGCCAAAATACCACACATCAGAGTTCAAGCGAAGTGCTCTCTATAGAAGGACTTAGAAAGCAGATTATCTAAAAGCTGTCAGCTTTCCTTTGGGTGAAATGATAAAGTTGACAACCAGATAGTTTAAGTTTTGGGCGAGCTAGCTCTGAGGTTGCAGCTGTTACAGAAAATGTAACATATTCCCTTCCGAATTACCTTTCATATAATATAGTGCCTGATTTTGAGATTACCTCTAAGAGACATTAATTCCAAAAACTGGATCTGCTGTTTATCCATAGATTCAAATAACTTTTGGTCTTTGAGCCCACAGGCTAACTAAAGTTTTCCAAAGAAGGTCAGAGATTCAGCACTGCAAGGCTTTTATCACTAGACATACAGCTGCCCTTAGGGCAGTTTCCTGCACTTTCTAAAGTATCACCGGGCTACAGAAAAAAATCACCTGACTACAGAAGCAAAGATGATTTTTTCAGATAATATCCTGAAGAAATTGACAAATGTTGGTCCTTTAATACCTTCAATTTGGGATGCTAGTCAGCATCAGCCTCTACTACCTGAATAACCACTGTCAAGTTCTTATTCTCTGGAGTTCAGAATTAAATATTAAGGCAAGTTCAAGTCATGGTCTGTTTTCAGAATCCCTAGCAGGGCCTTATTTCTCATAAAATACAGATTCAGTGACTGTTACACACACAAACTATGGTCTTGATATCTTAAAGATGCACTTCTAGACAATTATTATAAAACTGAGGGATCTTCCAAAGAAACACCAGAAAAATTCTTATAATGTTACCACTGTCGTGTTTTTATTAGACACAGTAAAACTTTCCTAAAGCACAAAAATTAAATCATCTTTCATATATACTTAATTAGAATATTATGTTATGTCCAACTACACATTGCCCGTAAAATCTCTTTGCCAGAATGTTCTTTTGAAGTAGAAAGGCAGAGATGACATAACAGAAATAATTGATTACCTGATGATCTTGCATATCAAAGCTCTCTGTTTCTCCAGTTTCCATTCTTCCTCACCTGAGCTGGGTGAAACCAACACTTGTCACTGGTAGATCGGACTACTCTGGACATTTCTGAATAGGGTATGTTATTGGGGGTTTATGTAGCCTTAATGAGTCTGCTTTCAGGTTTACTGGTAAGTCTAATCATACTCTGTTCTGTTTAACAGGTGCTAAAGCATATTAGGCTGACAACTGCTATTGTCATTGAATCAATTCTGTGTTTTTGAAGTAAACAGAGATATTTACTTATTATTATTTTTCTGAAGTTTCACAAAGTGAAAATCCGGGTACAAGAAGATGTACTTGGTCTCCGCTTTGAAAGCTAGGCCTTACTGGCCAACATGCTGATTTCATACAGCCAGTAACACACTGGGATTCGTGGTAACCAACCAGCTGCAGTGCCGCAAACACGGGAAACATTGTATTTCAGGAAACACAGGAAAAATTCAAGATAGAAAAATTAGAAATGGATCCCCAAAGACATTTTAGGGGTCACAGCCAAGTCCAGCGAACTATATTAAAAGTGAATCTAATTTAAAGGAATCCGACATCTGGACTCTCTAAAATTTATCATGCAATGGGTTAAGCAAAGCTCTCAGCTCAAACATAAACACTGGGGATAGCTTTTCCTCTGAGTCAGACAATGAAGAGAGTTTGCCAATATGGAAATAAACCAGAAATGCCACACTGAGGGAGGAGAATTTATTTAGCAGTTTTCCACCGTCTCTGGCAAACAGACAAATAAAGAGCTCTTGATCTTCTGTGGGGATCTATGGACATTTGCCACTCAGTTATACCTTGGAATTTTTTGTACTTGTCATACCTTAGGAAAAAAGAACCAATTGCAGAATACATATTTACATGGCATGAAATTATTCAGTTGGATGCTAACACTTGACAGAATCTCTACATTTTTAACTACTGAAATAGTAACTTTAATCTTCTGTCCTTTCTCCATAAGCCAGTTCTGAAAACAAGCAAACCACACCCTATGGTTTGCTCTTGCTGTTCTGTCATCATCTTCAGCTGGCAGCCATTGTTTCTTGCTTGGGAAGAGAAAATAAGCAATAGATACCCATCCAGCTCCATTGCTGCTCCTTCTGGAATACAGGGTGATTTATACTGAGAATACTGTGCCATACAGAGATTTCAATACCACAGTCATTGCTACAGTACACAAACTTCTGTCTGCAGTGCATTAAGCAACATATTCCAATATCTATATATGAGCTTCATCAGTGATGTAGATCTGGAGTGCCTTGTTCGTAGCCTGCTGGGTAGGTGAAATTTGTGAAGGCAATTCAGTTACTGATGTATGTCCTTCTCATTCCTCACTCTTTTAAATAAGGATCAAAACACGGACAGGTTGTCCTGGCAACCTGCTCAAAGGATCAAACAATTCCTCTCCCAGGTACGAACATATGAGGTGATAAGAGTTGCTGTGCTGGTCATACACTGAACATATCTGCTGGTGACCATATTCTTTACTCCCTTTTGCAGTCGGCATCTGCAGTTTCTTCAGACAATTTATAACACATGCTTTCAATATAGGGCAGGGATATGCAAGAGTTTTTTATGAGTGGGATCAGAGTGCAGTTATTAATTATTTTTGTAGTACTATAAACATACGGAGTTCTCTCTGTTCTTCCTAGGATAGCTAACAAAGCAATTTAAACATGATGTAGCCCAATGAAAGGGATCAAAGGAACAAAACATGGGGCAGTTGGAAGAGGGCAGAGATTATAGCATTATATCTACATGGTTGGACAAAAAAGGCTAGCATGTAAATGTAAACTGCACAAGATAAATTCATGAGAATAAAAATTTAAAAATATATAATAAAATAAAATAAATAAAATAAAATATATCCATGTCTTTTATATAATGGAATTTAGGAATAATGATAACAGAGGTCTCTCTAGTATACCAAATGAGGTTATCCTTGCTGTTAGAATGTCCAATTCAGAAGGAATAAAAGTTAACAACTGATCAAATCAAATTAAAATATAGAATCCCCAGCATACCCTTTCATCATGCTTTAATGGCATGTAAAAAGCACGTACTTAGATAGCCAAGTGAATCTGAGCAAATCTTTATGCGCAGATGTCATGGACAAGGATTTACCTCAGCTTTTTACAATATTCTTTTGAAGAATTGCAAATCTAAAACTAAATCCCAATGTATAATTACTTAGAGATTCTATCCAGAGAGCAGACTTGGATCATTTGTGAGAGCAAAACCAGTCCAGCACACAAGAAATCTTTGAACTGTACATCCCATTTAAGGGTACACATAAGCTTGTATATGAAGAATATCCAGCTGTAAAGTCAAATAAAAAGGGGCAGTAAAGCTAGCCTTTTCTTGAAGCAATGCCTGAGGGAATCTAAGGGAATTGGCTTTGTGAAATTATCTGGAAGGTGGTTTCAAGGCGTACTATTATCACTCTAAAATATTCCTCTCTTGTGGAAGTAAATTTTGTGAATTCATCTCTATTTTTATGCAAGAGAAAAAACTATGGAAGTTACTCTCCTCTCCCAGCTTTAAAATACTGGAGGTTGTTTCTGTCCTCATTAGTTTTGCTATTAACCTCTAAAGGAATAGAGCTTGATTGTAATACTACTTCAGGGGCCTCTGATGATTCAGTTGCTAATCCACTTTTATATGTAAATTACACATTTAAATCATTGATTTAAATGAAACTGAGGGGAAGGAGATGCTTGTGATTTTGCTAGGTAGAGAATCAAGGCCTATGTAGTTGTCACCTCTCAGAGCTATAAAACAAAAAGAAAAAACAAACCCCTTCAGAGCAGCAAGAGTATCCAGTTCATCATCATTCTGCAAACTAGTACCTTTATGGGTTTTGCTCTTTTTCTTTTCCATCGCCACTGTTCTTAATAATTCAGTACCTTGTTTCTTTAATCATATTATTAAAGGCTATAGACTGATGATTCATTTTGCTTTCTTTGCTCTCTCGGTGATGTCCATTAACAAAGACTTACTTTTCAGCGCCATTGACTCAGTTATCTAAATTATTTATTTGGTTGAGCAGGTCAGTGTATCAAACTTTTTTTTTCAGTGTAGCAACTACTTATAGCCCAGATTAGAGTTTCATATTGATTTTCTCGCGGAAAATGTGTATGAAATGGATTGTGCTTTAAAATGCCAGAAGTGGTGAAAGCAGAGCTAAAGAAGGTATACCTAAAAAGATAACAACAATTCCTCTTGCTCTAGCAGTTCTTACATTTGTTCTTCTCTACATTTTGAATGAGTAAAAGACTTTTGAAAACCATAATGGTGCCGAAATTCCTATAAAGAACTTCATTTCCTGCTGGTTAGGGTATTGGCCTAAGGTATCAAAGTCAGATATACATTTTCTGCCTTTTGCACTCAGCACAGAGTATTAGTCCCTGGCCACTCTAAATTGGAGAAAAAAATGGATTTTAATGTCTTCCCCACCCAATGCCTGTACACTAAATCATCACCTCCAGAGGACCTCATGTAAATGTTCAAAGAATGAATACATACTGAGAACATTTACTTTGCATTAAATTTTTGAGATGCTTCATTTGTGTCAGTGATTTCCCATTGCCTTTTTGTCCTGACTCTAAGGAAACATAGGTTGCTTGTGGGATATGTTCGTATTGCTCAGCTTCATTTTCTCCCAATTTTTTACTCTCCTATGACCATCAAATTCATAATGCCTCCTTCAACTGCTTCAACAACTGATCCTACTATCCTTTCCTACTCCCATTTCCTAATAAAAATATTTTTAAAGATTTCATTGCTTTCAGTCTTTCATGTAATCCAGTAAACAGAAGTATTTGTTTCTACCTGAATACTTGAAAAAAAGTAGTCTGATAAATTCTCTTCATTGTGCTTCATATGACATTGTAAAATGCTATTTTCTTTGTTATGCCCTCATTCATAGACTTCTGCATAATGCTCATATCACTAATTCAAACTCTCCCCTGTAGATGAATATTGGCAAACCTGTCAATCCCAAAAAAAGAAAAAAAATATTTCTGTGAAATAATGTTACTTTTGAGGAACAATATTTTCTTCACCTAAATACAGTAGTTTGAGATGATGGAAAAACTTTTTCCATTCAAAGTCCATGATCATCTGGTGGTGAGATTCCTCGGAATATCTATACAATTCTGATAAATTCTGTAGGATCTGTGTAAAGCAGTTACCAGAGACGAGTGGAAGCTTGGTTGAGTACAAAAGAGTACAAATTAGTAGAAATTATAAAAGAAAAATGGAATGCAAAACTTGCAATAAATTCTTACTACTATTTGGCAGATGGAAAGGATCTTTATTGTCAATTTGGTTTGTTATGGAGATGATACAGAAAAAGGTTTGAATGCAAAAGTATTGGAAATTCCTTTACTTGAGATCTGGTACCACCACCTGTAGCTTTGTCTGCAGAATGTGATTTTGGGAAAATTGACAGAAGCTATTGTATTTTCTCCAGATAACAGGAAAGCTTGATCCTAGGCATGTTGTGACACCAAGTACCATGGTGTTTCAGCACTGCACAAGTAATAACAAATTTTATTTTAAAGCAATTTTTTTGATCAAGAAAATATTTAATCTCTCCATTTCTCAGACGCAAATTGAAGCACAGAGGAAGTCTGAAAGTCATATTTTTCCCTGTAGTAGACCATGAAATCATTTTTATGTGGGAGATGAATGATATTTCCCACCAAGGAAAACCCAGGGTTACCCCACCCTTGTAAGCAATTACATATGGGAGCAAGACCATCCTTTAAATGACTAATTTGTAATGAAAAAAGTTTTTTAGCAGAGTGAGAAATGTCAATCAGATCCTTAGCACCTATCTTATTAGAAATAATCTTATTGATAGGCAATGCTAAATTTTCAGTGTATCCCATTATTGGTCCTTAATTTCAATGATGTAGAGCAGATTCCCTCCTCACTAGTTCTGGATCTTGTTGTACAATAGAGGTAACAAATACATTATTTTCCATTTGACAGCAGAGAAAATCATGCTCTTATTATCAAACCCAGTCCAGTCCAAACCCTGTGGGTTTGATATCTCTGGGTTTGAGAGATTTTAGCTTGCTAGCAGCTGCTAACTTTTTCCCAAGGGAAAAATTCTTATGAAAGCATTTCTCAAAACAATTTTGGCAAATAACTATCTGTTCTTAAAACAATATTTCTCTAGGTGATGTTTTGCTGATTTTCTAGTTTCACTAATGGGATTAGAGAAGTGTCATTCCTATTCACCAATCATGTTAAGTCTGTATCGGAACACTTTATAAAAGGTAGTAAGAATTAGACAATAAAGCCTTTTTTCTATGCACTTTGCCTTCTGAAATATTTGGAGTCTCTCATCTTTCTTTCATGTCCTACAACGACAAATACCCTGAAATCTTCAGTACCATTCTCTACTGAAAAAACGGAGGTGGAAAGTGTTTTGATAATCTTTGACTAGTGAATTTAAGTAGCTTTTATTAAATATTTTCTGAACTTAAATGCCTATAGAATACTTGGAAAAAGAGTGTCATTTTTGAAATATCAATTCCATAGCTTCTGAATTAGTGAAAGCACTCTAGGTAAAATTCAGGCACTTCATAGAGTGGACGAATTCCCAGCCACTTCTTCATAGCACAGGTTCCTCTCTACAAAAACTTTTACTCAAGATGAAAGACTAGTCATGATGCTGTTTACTTAGACTCTTAAATGTTTCAGCAGAAAAAGCAAAGTATATGAAAAAAGTAACAAAATCTAAATCTAAGGCAAGAAAAAACTTGCAGACATTTACCAGTATTCTGAGTACAGCCTCATGCCCCCGCTCCATGGGATTTCTCTGTTTTCAAGTCACCACAAAGTGCAGCTGCATAATCATGGTTTAAGTTGTTGAAAAGAGTTGCATGAGAAAAAACAGTAAGAAGGGGGCTGGTTGAACCCTCCTTGCTCAGAAGCTGTGTTCAATTCCCTGCTCTTTCACTTGATCCCTGCCAAGGGTCCTTGCCCATGCCTGACCATTTACCCCAGTGATCCAGACTTGATCCTGACTCACTGACTTGCTTTAACAACTTGGACTTGCACTTGTCTCACCACCACAGATTTGTCTGGCAACCCCTGGCCTGTTGGCTGACCTTCATTGCCATCACCAGACTTGCTGTCCTCTGGTTTGAGTTTTAAAGGATTGGACCTTTGTTAGTGCAATCACAGCCCTGCACTTGCCTTTGGTCACCCTTGGCTTCTGGCTCCCTTTTCTTTAGAGAGTAAAGAGCATTCTGCTCTTGCTGCTCTCAAATAATACCTTCAAATGCCATAAGAAATCATAACACACACACTCAAAAAAAAAAAAAAAAAAAAAAAAGAGAGAGAAAAAAATAAAAGACAAACACAGCAATGGAAAAAATCCTTTGCAGGTCACCTTAGGCATTGCTTTCTTGGCAGAAACCAATTTGAGTATTTATAGCCTAGTTAAAACCCATTGAAAGTGCAGGTCAAAATGGAAACACTGACCCTTGCCTACTGCAGGGCTAGTGATCATCACCCCTGCCTAAGTACTTGTAAGCTGCTTGCAATAAAAAAACCTCTTAGTTTCAGCCCTCCAAGTGTCAGCCCTCTGTACTGGTTAATATTATCGAGGGAATCCTTGCCTGACAGAAAGTAATTTAGGATCCATTAAATATGATTACTTGGCCTTGAAAATGATGGATATTGAACAGAATTATAGGATCACTTTACAAAAGAAAGGTCTCTTTTACATCCTTTCTTGTGGGGCATTAAATAAAGTCTGAGAAAACTCCTAAGGGATTTCTGGCATTTATGGGTTACATTTATGAAAAGAAGGATTGATATTCATATTAAAAACTAAAAATTTAACAGGGTGATGTAGTAAGCACATGGACAGCTGAGACATGTCTAAAAAGTGAGTGACATGTTCACCAACTGTTTTCATTGCTTCGGTTATATAGAGATATGAAAAGTGCCTTTAATTTCAGACTAATCTTTCATGTACTCTATTGGAATATTAACCCCAAGCGGTTTCCTAAATTCCCCATACTTCTCACTATATCTCTGTTTTTAACTGAAGTATTTATGCCAGAGGTTTTCAAAATTCTTAGGTCACTGTTTCCATCAATGTCCTTTACTAGCCATGTGTTGAAAGGGAATTGTATAGAGTTGTACAGAGGCTTGATATGTTTGTGCTGCTTTAACCTAACTGGAATCTATTCCTAAGAATATATTTTAGGTACATGGGAGGTTTAACCTCGTAGCTACTAAATCATCTGCCTAAAGTTTAAAAATACAATGAAAATAGACAGTTTGATCTTCCTCATAAATAAAATTTTAAACTTTTAAAATACAAGTTTTTAATTTTTATTTTTCCATGAGAAGGTGGAACAACTGACTTATCCTATTGAGAAAGTAGGAAATATGACCCCCAAAAATAGAAAAAATTGTTTTGGATGGCTCCTCTGATCAAGAATCAAGGAGGAAAGGGGAAAAAAATAAAGAAAATATAATAAGGAATAATTAGGTTTTCTGCTATGATCTTCCTTATCTCATTGTTTTCCTGTAAGAAGCTGCCCTAGAAACCACAGCATCCTGAAATCCTGATCCTCCCTCTGATTATTCTCTACAGATAAGTGTTCACCTTACAAACAGAAATTCTAGACACTTTATACCTGAATTTTTCTCATTAACCATAAGGCAGCAAATTCATCATTAAGGCAAAACGCATATTTATCATCTACTTCATGGACATAAACACAACAACAGTTTGGGCACAGCAAAGGCATGGCCCACTGACAAATCCTGTCTTGTGCACTGTTTTCATATTAGGAGGAGGTTTGATATATCTTTGAGTTTCAAGCCAGTGTTGTCAAGGAATTCCCTGCCAAACTGATTTTTCATTGGAGTGTGTATGTTGAACATATATTCAGACATTGCAAGACTGTGGATGTGTACTTTGAACCATTCACATACACTAGCATTTAAATTTTAGTATTTTTTTTTAAATATTAATATATCCACTCAATGACATTAAATCACCCCTCTGGTTTTTAGATCTGACTGTATTCAGTGCACAGCAGAAGCAAGTCCAACCCCTTCCAGAGACAGCCTTTCTGCTACTTCATATAATGTGGTACCTGTGTAAACATGGCACAATATTTTATGGGACTACGGTGCTTTAATTTACACTGACAACAGCTGCTACATGCATAGAGCTGGGGAGATCTCAGGCTATCTCAGATTCAACAGCAAAGTAGGTTAACTCTGAGCTGTTTTCTTTTGACTAGTAAAACAGCAACAATCAGCAGCTTCATGCCTCAGGCACACATCACAAACAGATACATGGGTTTCAATCTCAGTTTTGCCAGTTGCAGAGCAGAGCAGTGAAGTGGGATTTTCCACATCCCTTATGAATATCTTAGCTATTTGTTTGTTCAGGAAGAAGGGCAGTCTCACTTGCCAGTTTCAATCAGGAAAAACACATGCTTGACATGAGATAACTTCACCAAAAAAAGTTGGATTAAAACTGATAGATGGGTCAAAAACCCCAGTTTTAGTGAATGAGTATTTTCTAATAAAAAGGTGGTTTCCTCAGACAGTTCTTGATCAGTTCTACTAATGTAAGCTTTGCACAAATTTTGGTGACTTTATAATACATTAAAAATGTAATTAAATTTATACAAAAGCAATTCCTCATGGTATCACTATAGTTTCATAATCCTAGGCATGCAAACTAATGCAGCACTTAACCTCTCCCTTTTTAAAATGAATGAATGGTTGCATAGCTGAGAATATTTAGAAGCATACAAAGTTTCTTTTTGTTTATTTTCTCTTTCAAGTACATAACTGGAATCCTCTTGGAGATAATGACACCTGAAAAGTTCTATCAGCTAAGTATAGAAGGAGATGCAGAGAAAAAAAAAAAGATAGGTAGTAAAGAAAGGAGCTCTAGTCAGCCTTTTATCATTATACTAAAAATCTTTATTAACTATGTTCCGATGTATGGAAGTGCACATAAAAATATCTTTTTAATTATGCATAATCTAATTATTCCTTAGACAGCAGTCTTAGATAGCCAGATTAAGTCAGAAACACATTTTTTTGGTGGCAACCTAAACTTCGGCTTGGCTCAGAGCTGTGCAGGGGAGCAAAGGACCCTGAAACCACCTGAATGTCGGGGAAAGCCTCCGACACCTGCCAAAACAGGAGCTCATAACGGAAGTGCTACCACAACCTTAGCACTTCAAGTGCAAAGAGTATAATCAAATTTAAAAACTATTTTATCTCATCCTTTAAGTGTATTGTCATAAGCTGGCTGTTCAACAGGAACATAGATGATGACAGCATGCAAGCAAAAAAAAACCAGGGTCAATTGATGCTGTTTGTTATATGTATTTTTGTAAGTTTTAAGAAAAAAAATACGTTACACAGCTTTCAGTGGTTTTTTTTCTATAACTGCTGCTGACTGATGATGAAGCAATCCGGCAAGTTGTGTTGCAGTATACATCTTCTTGTACATTGTTCCCCTCTCAGTACTAGAAGTGAACATAATGAGAAGTTTCAATACCCAGACTGGAGAGAACAACAATCTTTCAGGGTTGGCTCTGGGCAGCACATTCAGTACAACTAGCAAGAAAGTGTCTTCTTCTGGCTAACTCGGGAATGTACGTTATGTGAAGACAGGTCCTGGAACTTCATGCCTAAGCATGGCACCTTGCTTATGCTATCAGTCTGTGCATCAGATGACTGATGTCAAGCAAACACAGTAGTTTGGACTTTGTCCTACAAATGCCGCAGCATACCCACTAGGGCAAGGATAGACAGGCATGGTGAACAGATGAAATTCAGTTTGTCATAAACAGAAACACAAGTACTTCCAGATTTTAAGAGGATCACATGGAGTTCTTAGGACTGGCTAGATATCCAAGATATATTTTTTCACATAAGGGACCTCAAGAGTACTTAAAGTACAAATAGTTGACAATATCCATAACATATGCTAGAAGGTAGACAATCTGTGGAAGTATGGGATGGCACCCTGAAAAATTGGCATTTCCTGTCTCTCCAATGCAAAGGGGAAGTAGACAGATGTAGGCTGGTATTTAAATGTGTTACACTCTCATGACAGTTCTGGAGTAGTCAAGGTCACACAAGTAAATGACACGAGTACCCATGTACTTTAATACTGGAGGGCTTGGCAGGTGTGTAGAATTTACCAATTTTCTATCTTCTTCTTTTTGATACTCATGTTAAGGTAATTTAAAGCTGAAGTCAGAAGGATGAAGCACTGTGAGATGGAAAATATCTTTTACCTTAATATCCAATCCTACACATCTTATGCAAGTAAATATCTAGCCTTAGAAGCCAAAAGTGTATTTTTCTCCAAACTAATAATTTTATAATTCCTGCAATATGATTTTAGTTGGCATTAAGCACATCTGATCAATTTCAACATATTTCTTGAGTTATCAGGTAATTTAATAATTTTATCATTTGATTTTTCAAGATTCTCTGCAGTTTAGATAAAACTAATTGTATTGACAGATAGGAGTTTTTGAGCAAGTCAATACAGGGGCATTGAAGTTTAAGAATAGAAAGGATTTTGTAGCTCATCAAATCCAATTTCCTGGTGCCACAGGTGGTCAAGTGTTTCATGTTCTACTGCTGTTACATTTCTGGAAAAATAAACATACAGCCTTCCTAATTGTCTCACTTTAAGCCTTACAAGTTTTGCTGCTACTTAAGATTCTCAGTTTCCCTCTCTTTTCACCTAGCTGGTGATCCGTATGAAAGTTGAGGCAAAATATTCACTGGATTTTGAATATTCAATGCATTTTGAACCATGTGCAGTTTATCCTCCATTGCTCCTTTATCTTCAGTGAACAGGGATGTCACTTAATGTTCTCTTAAATTTATGTGGATGAATTTGTATGTAGATTTTATCTAATTTTTTTAATATTAATAATGTTTGATTTTCAGTAAATCTTATTTCACCACTATACTTCACATCATTGATGTTTAGCTTTCCTTGCTGACCATGATTTTGTTTAATTTATTCTAATTTCGTGAAATTCACCCTTTCTTTTGAAATCAATAAACCTGAAGACTGACTTCTATTAATCCACCAGCTAATCAAAATGTTATCTGTATGTGATCACTTAAAAGGTTGTTTTTATGTCCAGCTATTCTTTAGTGCACATACCACTTAAAAAATCAAATCAGTTCTAAAAGAGAATCAGCTCTCTGATTCAGTAATCATTCAGTATTGTCTACCACATCTGGGGATAACTGATTCCAAATATTCTTATTGGCACTTTTCTCCCAGGGAGTGACACAGAAACTGATCTGTCCCGCAGTAATTTTGACTATTGTGTTCCTAGCTCATTTATTTCTCCTTAACTAAAGCTGTGGTCCCACAGAGCTATGAGCTAGTTTAAATGTTAGATCCTTTTGTCTTTCAAACCTCCATTAGCTCCAACTACATATAATTTTGTCCCTAATATTTCCAATGATGGAGACTTCACAACATCTCTTGACAGCCTCTTCCAATGTTTTACCATTTTCAAAGCAAAAAAAGTTGGGGATTTTTTTTCCTCATGCTTAGGTGAAATTTCCTGGTTTTCAGTCTGTGCCTCTTGCCTCCTGCTCTAGCAGTGGTGACCACTGAGAAGAGTCCAGCTCTAGCTTCTTCCCTCCCTGCCTCCCACTTCAAAATGTATATAAACACATTGATAAGATCCTGCTAAGTCTTCTCTTTCTGAGGCTAAACAGCCACAGCTCTTTGAGCTTCTCCACACAGAGCAGATGCTTCTTAATTATCTTAGTGGCTTTTTGCTGGACTCATTCCAGGATTTCCAGCTCTACCTTCTACCGGGGAGCCCAGCAGTGGGCACAGTACTGAGAACATGTTTTGTTTTCTCCACATCTGCTTTTGTTTATGTTGATTTTACTAATTCCATGAAAGGAATTAATTTCCATTTACTGAAAGGTCATTTTTAGCTCCTGCATGCATACATATACCTTGGAATTATATTGCACAAATTAATGTTTCAGTGATGTAAGGAGCACTTTATCACTCAGAGGCCACCTAAGCTATGGCAAATGGCACCAGATGTGTAAAGTCAGAAACTCAAGACTCACTTATTAGACACAGCATGTGCAATTTTATATTGCATTTTAATTTTTTTCTTCTATATAATCAGAAATTTCTTTTAAATTGAAACGAATCTACAGGAAGGAGGTGAAGGGAAGGGGAACTTTCTATGGAGTATGTCAATCTGTAGATTAATTAATACATTGATGCCATTTGAGAGCCTGAATGTACCTGTCTTCCTACTGAGATACCCACTGTGCAATCAGTGGTAATTTAAAAATCAATTGCTCTTCTGCAGTAATTAGGTTTGTCCATTTAAACAGATAAAATTGATAGAGCTTGCAACTAATTTCAAAGCAGGGATTCTTAAGGGATTGTAGAGATTAAGAGCTGTGAGCCAGCAATTTGTGGGTTTTTCACTCAACAAATTAACATCTTCATACACTGGTTTGTGTATAAGTTTCAAGTACGTTATGCCAGATAAGAAAATTATTTTGAAATATACTGCTAAACAAAGCATAATATATTACTAGACAAAGCCAAAAATTTAAAGAAAGTGATTCTTAAAGGTACTGAAATATAATTATTCTTACATCTCTTAGAATTAAATGTGTTGTCTTTAAAATTTCATCATATTCTTTTGAAATTTCCCTTTCTTTTCCCTATGTTTTATAAGCCTGGCTGAATAAAGTTTACTCTTCTCAAAAATTTCATTAAAAGTTGTTTTCTGTTTTGAGCATACAGAGAGAATTTATGGAGCTCTTGACACACAGTGCTTAATCAAATAAAATATGATACTTGCATGTGTAGAATACATATTTCTGAGATTCATTAAACAACTATGTTCCCTCAAGGCAATTCATTGTTATGCACCAGAGGGCTTTAAGATGGACTATTTAGGGAAGAAAAAAAAAAAAAAAAAAAAAAAAAAAAAAAAAAAAAAAAAAAAAAAGGCAGAAAATAGGACAAGAGAAAAAGGAAGAAACCTAAGACTAACATGAAATGCATATTCACAGTTTTAAAAGTCTTTGCAATTTACTGCAGCCCTGAGGTGGCATTAATTGACACATTAGCAAGTTATATACTGTGTTATGTGTCTATTTAGCCTATAACACAATAAAAATAACACCAGGGGAATCGCTGTAACACATTGCATATACAGCTTGTGTTTAAAGTAGGGAACACCTTACGAAAGCAGACAAGAGCAGATTAATGATAATGTGTTGCAGTTTACTCACAGACTGTCCTTGCAACTCATGTAATTGAATTGCCAACTGTCAGCTTGCAGAGGCATCTTCACAATATTTTAAGGCAAAATATTATACTTCCTAAAAATTAATGGGAACAGAAATTTATTTGAATGAGGTCTGGCTTTCCATATCAATAGACTACAGCATATACCCACAGAAAGACTAATCACTCATTTTCTGTTTAAATTAGGACTGAGATGCTAATACCTACTCCTGATAGTGTGCCTTCTACAAGAAGTGGAGCAAAATGCATTTAGAATAATAATGTAAAAGGATTACATAACTTATGTTCTATTGTAAATTTTCTTTCACAAATGAAGGAACAACTCAGCATCTCAGGATCTTGAAATTCAGCAGTAGTCAGTGAAATTATTCTATTGCACAATTTTTATTTAAGGAAAGTTCAGGAATTCTCTCGCTTATTTTTTGTGTTTCATTTTCTTTGAAAAACAAATTTTAAAAGAATCTTGCATGTAACACTGTAGCTATCACAAGAGCTAATTCTGTATAACCTCTCAAGCGCCACGTTAGATAACAATCATGCAGATTGTTTCAATATGCTCCTGGTTTATTATCTGTTAAATGTAACCTTGTCTAGATAAGTAAAACAAGGATAATACTTATACCAAAGCATGTACATCCTGAATATTCTGCATATCCTTAGCATGCAGAAAACTGCTACAAATGTTAATATTAGCATGTAGGGAGAATGAATAACATCTGGGTGTGGAAACATCAGAAAGAAAAACCAGCTGGAGAATAGTTACAAGAATGGTGTGTTTAATCGAGCACCTCCATTAACAGGTCATCAAGATCCCAGCACATACCTACCTACAGCTTCGAAGATGAGGCAAAGGGCAGCGACTAAATCCCAATGACTCACTGAAGTGGGACAGGATTGTGAAAATAAGTGTGGTCAGGTTACAGAAAGACATATCCACAACCAAGATGTGGGAAGAAAGCATAAGCGAATAGCTGAAATCAGTTTAGATTTAAAATAAAGCCAGTTTCCACTTCAAGGAGGTTTCAGATTGTTGCTACAATGTTGCAACATGATTTCCTACAAACCCTGCCTATTTTGTCTTTGGTGTCATAAAAACATATAATTAACTCCGTGTGTTTGCAGTATTTTCTACAAAAACATATTGAATTAATTCACCTGCTTTGTTATAACTGGGCTAGGATTGAATTTAGTATTTTTGGATTATACTTACTGGTAACTTCCAAAACTACACAAGAAGATTCTCAGCTGGTATTCATTGCAACAGTTTTGTAAAAATCAAGAGAGCTACAACAATCTGCACCAGCTGTGGGTCTGCTATACTAGTTTGTTACCAAGTACATGCAGGACTCAGCTGCTTGTGTACTTGCTTCAGGCCAGACCAGAAGTTTCCTGAGCAGGCTGCTAAGGCTGGATATGCTTTAAAATGAAACAGAAGCTTTACAAATAAAAATGTATGTATTCAGATGATCTGCAGTTATTAAATGATGAATAATAATTCTAAATAACTTCATGAGATGCATGTGGCAGTTATTATGCAATTTTTGTAGCTAGGGGATGGACATCTAGAAGCCTAAGTGACTTCCCTGTGGTCATGTAGTGTTTCCAAGCTTTCACTCTAGGCTGTCCCAATCCCCATTTTAACCATAAGACTTGGCTCCCTTTCAGGGAGGTTAATATGTGACTGTATGCTACTGAAGCAACAATCAACACTAGCTAAACTGTTTGCTTGAGCATTTCAGCTTAAATGGAAACAAAATTTGCTCTGTAGAGTTACAATTTGGTTTGTGCATTGTAAACTAGATCAGATATCATTTATACCACTGGCGATGAGAATGATTTGATTTCTAACATTGCTAAGCTAAGAAGTAGTGATTGTTTGACAGACGCTTGTTTCTAGGAATCAGAAAAGGACATTTCTAGGTATCTCAAGAGCAGTTGTTCACAGACACCAGAGCCTGCAAAATTGTCCTTAGTCTGCGAAATGCTGCCAACTTCTCTTTCATTGATGTATGAGTAGACAATTACTTTTTTTATATATACAGCAGTTTTTTGAAGTTTCCTCAGCACAGATGATTTCTACTTGAATTCCCAATAGGACTGGGAGAAAGGGCTTAACACCGAGAGCAGAAAGACAATTTAAGTTACTGCAGCCTTTTTAAAACTTTGCTAATTGACATCTTTTATATTTTATTAGTTCTACCCTCTTCTGTTCCTCCTGCTAAGAGTCAGATCCTAGCCCCATCCATTGTACCAAGATGGAGTCTTGGTAAAAGGACAGCTGAAAAAAGATGAGTGAGCTGGCAGTCATGTTTTTCTAAGAAATTAATGCTGCACGTGCCAATAATTATTTGTTTAATGTCAGTCTGCATGAACAAAAAAAAATAAGCAAAGCCCTTAGGAAAATGCATCTGTATGAAAAAAATAAAGCTCTTATAAACTTTATCTCAGGGAATGATTTATTTTGTCTTCAGTGTTGCAATTTCACTTACAAAGATGGTCAAATCGATTATCTGATGTTTAAAAAGGCGGGGTTTGGTGAGCTGTCTTTTTTTTTAAAAGTAAAAAGGAAAGCACTTAGAAAATATCTACTGGTCCTCTGTAATTCCTGGGATATGGCAGATACATTAAAAATAATAAATTTTAAAAATAGAAAAAAATCTGCACTCTCTCTTTATGTGCTTTCAATAAAGAGTTTAAGATTTGACCAATGGAGTCCATATTGAACTGTAAATGCAGGTGGCTAAGTCAAAAGTCATTTATAATCTCTTACACTTTGTTGTGCATTTGCATGTTCTTTTATGAGGTAAAATCAGAGAATAGAGTGGTGTGGTTTGGTTTGGCAGAGACCAAGCCCAGATTATCTACTCTAACACCTTGCTGTAGATGGGGCCATCTTTCACTAGACCAGGTTGCTTAAAGCCCATTCAGCCTGGCCTTGAACACTTCCAGGGATGGGGCATTCACAGCTTCTGGGCAACCTGTTCCACTCTTATTTGTGCAATATTTATTCTTTATGTCTGATCTTAATCTACTCTCTTTCAGTATAGAATTTTTGCTTCTTGCCTTGTTACCACAAGCCTTAGAAAGTCTTATAAGCCTCCTTTAAGCACAGGAGGGTAGCTGTAAGTTCTCCCCAGAGCCTTCTCTCTTCCAGCTGAACAACCCCAGCTCTCTCAGTGTGTCTTCATAGGAGAGCCAGGCCCTTTTTGTGGCATCTTCTGGACTTGCTGCAGCAGGTTCTGCACCGGGGACCCCTGAAATGGATGCAGGACCCAACTGTAAATGGTTTCTGTCTTCTTCTGTATGTCTTCAGCCCTTAGCTGGCCATTCCTCTGAGGTAACCTCAGCCAAGCTGAGGCCACCAAGGGAGATCTGGCTACTACTGGACACTTGTCCATTCTCCAGTCCATGAGCTCCTGCGTTTGTTTGTTCCCTCTCTCCTGCAGAGGAGGCAAACCTGCCACCTTTATGTGCACGCGTTAATAAAGGTGGTTTCAGAATTCCCGGCAAGCGTCTCTTTTCCCTTTCCCTTCCGGGTACTATTTCCTGGCCTTTTAGACCAGCAGGTTTGGCTTTGCGGTGCGTTTAACACATTACAAGAGTATAACTCTGCCATCGTGCTTCGATCGCAACCCTGCAACTACCGGGAATTGGTTATTTGCTTTTAGCTTGCTGAAGTAGAAAATGTGTCTTATTTGTACGGAACAACGTGCCACACCAACTGAAAATTCAGCAGCAGCGCCGGGGGCATTTTCTGCCCGGGCATAAATGAAGCCTTCCCCGCCCCTCGTCCCGGGCCCGGCCGCGGCCCAGCGGCGGCGGGCGGGGCCGATTGCGCGGGGGAACGGAAAGCACCGGCCCGGGTTTCCCGCTGTCCCGGTGCCATCCGGGGGGAAGAGTTTAGGCGGCAGCAATGCTGGCGGAGATGCGGAAGGTGGAGGTGCGGTAGCTGCTTCTCCAGGTCGCTCCCTTCTTCGTCCCCGCTCGTTGCCCCTTCCCTGGGCCGAGCGCGGTCCCGGCGCGGCGCTGCCGAGCTCGGGGGCACTGCGGGGCCGGGCTGGGGGGTCTCCGTGCGCGGGGTGGTGCGGCGGGGCCGGGCGGCTGCGGGCCCAGCAGGGCTGTGCGCCCAGGGAGAGCCGCCCCGGGGCCCGTGGTGGTGGATATGTGCGTATATATGCTATGTGTGTGCGCGGTGTGCTGTCCGTAAGGGCCGCCTCGCCACCTGCTTTAAGGTTTTTAACTGGGTTTACGTGTGTCCTGTTGGGGGAGTGTTAGTGTCAGAGCCACAGGTCGCAGGCCCCTGAAGCAGAACGTACGTTTGTTCTTAAACCAGCCCTGCTTCACCATCGTACATCTTTTACTTTGGTTGGCTTCAGGAAGCGTGTCGGAAAGTTACAAGGAAAATAGGAGAGAATGAAGGGTATTGGCTTTGAGGAGCCATAATGCCTGATGTTAATTTCTGTGTAACTGGCGAGTGAAGGTTCCATTTCTGGTGTGATTTGTTCTCGCATTGTAACCGTCTAAACTTTTCTCTCGGGAGAGCTGGTGAGGAAATCCAGCGGGCAATGTGTTTGTCTTGGTGCTCAGGTTCCTCTCTCTCTCTGTCGTCATGTGTTTCATAAATCAGCAGCTAGATTTTCACTTTCTTGTTATGTCATTAGTGTTACTGGAGGCACCTTATGTTTCTTCACACATCTATTATTGTAATTTGTTTTTCTTACATAATTGTTTCTGGGAAATTATAAGCATTAGCATGCCTCAAGGGTTTGCAGATAAACTAATAATAATGTAGAAAAATCCTGCTTGGAAAATTTTGAAATATATATAATTTTCAATTCCTAAATGACTTGTTTTGAATTATAATAACAAGTCACCAAAAAATGAGCAAGAATATATTCTCTTGTATAGAGTAAGGTGTATGGGTGTGGGAATTGGAGAATTGTTTGTACAGCCTTCCTTGGAGACCTCCAATGCACATATCTCTGCACATAACTTATTTGTATGCTCATTAAGAAACACTTTGCAGCTGTAAGGACAATAATATACTTGAATTCTCTCTACTGTAATCTGGAGCTATTTTCATTCACAGTGTTTGGGGAACACTTATTTCTATTTTCCTTAAAAGTGATTCTTCTGCTTTGTCTTGCAGGGGGTGTGTCACTTTTTAAAATTGTGTCTCCTCTTTTTTAACCTAAACGTTCCCAATTACTTTAATCTTTTCTTGTATATTTTGGATTTAAGCTCAGATCATTCTTGATCCTCTTCTCTGAATTCATTCATTCTGGTCAATTCATATGTTTGACTCAATTTGAAGGGCAGTATTCAAAACTGGATAGACTACTCCAGCTGAATTCGAAACGGTAGTAACTAAGTAAGAAGGAAGATTTATATCCTCTCAAAGCTTTACATCTGTTCACTCATCCTGGTATGGATGGTAGCCTTTGGCATATTCACCTTCTGTTCCAGCTTAGACTAGGTATTTTCTGCACTGGGGGATTATTCTGTCCTAAGTTGAAGATCTTACTTTTTATTTAAGTAACCCCTTCCTGATTGGTTGTTTGCTTTTTTTTAACCAACCAAACAAACAAAAAAAGAAAAAAATCAAAACACCACAATGCAAACTTTTCTGATTAGTAAAGACTGGATTAGAATTCAGAATTTTCTTCCATCATGTTTTCATTTTGTTGCAGCTTGCTGCCATCTGTAATATTAAGGAAACAGTCAATCATTAAACAGTATACGACTCAGGAGGGTCCTCTCTGAACTTTCAGTGGCCTACATAACTCCTTGGTTCTATTTTTCTACATGACCTTCCAGCCAAGATGAAAAGTAGTGACAACGTATTATTAAATTGGACCTTTGCCATAAACTAAATCCTTATCACATAGCAAGGTATGTTTCCTAACTCGAATTAGGACAAGCCTATGTACTTTCAAGGCTAGCAGGAAGCAATATTCCAAGCTTGTCTTTTGCTCTTTGATCTTCAGCAGCAGCATGTTTACTCCTTAGATGTCCAAGGCACAGGACACCCTGAAATAGATGTGGAGACGCCTGTCCTTAGTAAATAGGATTTGAAAATATATTTGGGCCACACAGTAATGCCCATCTTGGCTCCTTTCTCCTTCCCTTGCGTCCCCTTAGTTTAGCTTATCTGAGCTTTCAGTCTTTCACAGGGCAAGAAGATCACAGCAAGAAGCTCTGCTCTGCTTTTGACACCTTGTACTACAGAGTTTTTCCTCATTCACTAGATAGAATCTTAAAAAATGTATAAGCTAAATACAAAATCCCCTGTGCTAATATACCACAGCTGTCTCTTATTTCGGACTTTTTTTCTTTGCATGTCACTGTAGTGTTTGAGCATTTTCCTGATGTGTAAATTAGGTCTGTGTGACAGTGTGTTAACTGAAATTCATCACTCTTTACAGTTCTTCCTTAGGAGGTTTTCTTTTCCTGCTAATGGAGGCTGCCTTGAGCTGCACAGAAACTCAGCATGGCAGAGAATCTTTTCTCCTTTTCTCAGCCTGCCTGTCTTTGGCTTCATGGTAGCACAAACTAGAAAGCATTTAGTGTCACACACTTACTCTCTCTATATTCCCAGCTTTCACGTGATGTGACAACTGGGAGGACAAGGGGGTCTCCTAAAAGTGTGTTTTCTTCCATCTTCAAAGGAAGACTGAGACTGAGTAGCTGTTAAAATTCTACAGGAAAAGAGAATTGGAAAGGAAAAGTTGACTTTTTCAACTGCTTTATCTACATTGAACTGTTTCAGTGAGATTAAGAAACTCCTTGGTGTAGTGACAATCACATCCAAGGCAGACATCCAAATGTTCCTTATTAAGGGCCACAGTTACATAGGAGCATCACTGTTAGGGGTGAAACAATTCTACCTCATGACTAGGTTTTCTTTCCATTAAGAAAGCTTAAGAAAAATCTTGATTTGCCAAATATTTTCAATCTTTGTGCATGTTTCTTGAATCTCATTGTAACTTGCTTTAAAATGCAATAGACTTTTATTCTTTGCAATTACTCTCAATAGACACTTTGGATATTTATGAATTTTTTAAAAATAAGGACATTATCTCTTTGTGAAGTGACAGGAGTTTGGAGACGCTGAAGAAATTAATTTTTTATTGTGCTGGTATGTTGAATGAATATGCAACTTGTAATAACTTTGAGATACACAAGACATTTCTACTAACTATAATTTGTGGTAGTTTGATACTACAACTCACAAGTGCCAACTGTTATGCTCTTGCATAACAGTTTGCTCCCTTCATCCCTTTTATATTGGTAATATCACAGAGGTATTTTTATTCTGTTGCTTGTACTATGCTTGTGGGCAATACTTAATCTGTCTTAGATGCTGCAATTTAGGAACTAAGTGACCAACTGAAATCGGTCCAGAGATGAGTGAAAATGCCTTTTTTTTTTTTTTTTTCCTTCTTTTTGTGGCCCTAAAAGCAATACTTAGAAAACCCCAGAATTTTCCTAGTTTTAAAACAAAAGGGAAGAAAGCAGACTTTTAATACATAAAGTTGTGACAGAAAACACTGACAATAACTCTGTAGTAAAGAAAGGCTCTGTGTATTCTATTTCATCTGTTGAAGGCTGGTTTTTTGGGAGATGTTTTGTCCTCCTCTTCCTCCTCCAGGGGGGAGGGAGGAGGATGTCTTCTGATAATGGCCCAGCCATTAAAACCAGGTGGGGCAGTGTTTCTTATCTCTTTCACCACCCCTCCATCCTCCATGGGGACATCTTCTGATAATGGGCCATTAGGGCCCACCAATGACATGACACATTCCATTATCCCATTGGGAGATGCTCCACACAGTGGGGGAGGAGCCAACTGTTCCTAGCTAGATAAAAACTGGGACTGAAGGACACAAGGGATCCGGTTTTTCCACTGGATTCCTGGAGGGAAACTGGACCCATCTCACCACCACTGGACTTTCTACAGGACCATCTCTACTCTACAGAACCACATCTGTTACTCCAGGAGGATTTATTTGGACTGCTTCCAACACCCTGACCACCAGGGTGCCAGGTCGTATCCCTGACTCCCTGTCAGGGTTTTTTCCAGGATCCTTGTTTGCTTCCTTGCTTGTATTTTTTGTACTACTACATTTGTATTTTCCTTTTTATTTTTAATATTCCTAGTAAAGAACTGTTACTCCTATTCCCATATCTTTGCCTGAAAGCCCCTAATGGCAAAATTATAATAATTGTAGGGAAGGGGGTTTACATTCTCCATTCCAAGGGAGGCTCTAGCTTTCCTTGGCAGACAACTGTCTTTCAAAACCAAGACAGCCATCTAGACATGGGTTGGCCTCATAGGGGAAGGCTTGGGCTAAATGTTTGGTTGAAGTATTTTCTAGCTGTTCCTATGAATATTTTAATAACTTTTCATGCACTCAGGAGCTTGAAAATTGTTTTTTTTCTTGTTTGTAAGCCATTGAACTGGGACACAGCTTGCCCAGCTGTGTTCCATGTTGAAAATTCAAAGAAAATTAGAACTATTTAATTATTTTGGTTTAGACTAAAACAATAATTATGATGAATTATGATACCTACTTTGGTATTCATGCTGACTTCACTGTATATGCATGGTTAGGTATCACGACCCTGATATTCTAGCTTTATGGTAAGGTAACAAACATAGCCTGTGTTTTTTCCGTGTTCTGGGAGTTGGCTTTGTTATGGTTATAGTTTATGGCTAGTGTGTTGCTCTTGCTGACTGACTCTGGCATTTGCCATTTTGAGAGAAATCAAAACTGATTATACTGCTGGATATAGCTGATAAGATGCCGAGACATGAATAGTAAATTTAACAATATATTGAAGCTAAGTGTTTTTCTTTTCGCTAACACTGTGTTTCATTTAATGTATTTCTGAAATGCAAGAAATCTTAGTTCTCCTTTTCTCTCATCTTCATAAATATTATATATGGGAGTTAGAATTACTGCTGTAGAGAAGACATTTATTACAATAAGTTCTTGATTTTTTTTTTTTTTTTAATGAATATAATGTAGCTGAACTGTGTATTTGGAAGAATAGATGCATTTATAGCACAGATGACTTAAACTTGTTTCTCTTCTGAAAAGTAATCTAGTTTTTCTATATCAGGTAACAAAAGTAGTGATTACTCTGTTATAAGGAAAGTATTTTAAGCTAAATTAAATCAAGAGTGTGCTAATCTAGATACTTTTGGTATCTTATGTAGAAAACAAGAGGTAAACTTTGACAATTATGTATTAATAGGCTAAATAATAACTCTCTTTCTTATTTTAGGGACCAGTGGGATTTAAGAATCTCTCTCCTAAGAAAATTTGCTGCTTCTACAGCTTTCCTTCTTAGTGTGCACTTGATGATTTCACTTGAAATACCTAGCTGAAGAAATTAAGAGTAGGCGAGGTGTAATTATCTTTTAAAAATGTTAAAAGTTCAGCATTGTGTAACAGCTGTCAAGATACCCAAGAAAAAGCCATACATTTGTGACATGTGCTATAAACAGTTTGAAACTCCTTCAAAATTAGCTAGGCATTATCTCATACATACTGGTCAAAAGCCATTTGAATGTCATGTATGCAATAAAACATTTAGGCAGCTAGTCCACCTGGAGAGGCATCAGTTAACCCATAATCTGCCTTTTAAGTGCATTGTTTGTTATAGAAAGTTCAAAAATGTAATCACTTTCTTAAAGCATCAGCAGCTTCATAATGAAAATTATGAGAGTGATACAAAGGAAGCAGAAAACTATGTGAATTCTGAGCAGAACAGGGTTACTTGTGGCATATTTCATTGTTCTGTGTGCTGGAAACCCTTTCCAACTGAAGAGAGGTGGATGCTGCATCAGTGTCTCAAGTCAGATCATCTGCACGGTGCCAGAAGGAGAAAGAAGAAAACTCACGGTTGTGAATCATGTAACAAGACGTTTCCATCAAGATCCAAGCTAGAAAGACACTTCCTTATTCACACTGGCCAGAAACCTTTTAAGTGTTCTTCATGTGGCAAATCTTTCAGACAGTCAACACACTTGAAAATTCATCAGCTCACACACTCAGAAGAAAGGCCTTTTCAGTGCTGTTTTTGTCAGAAGAGATTTAAAATACAGAGTAAACTCATGAAGCATAAACAGCTCCATGCCAGAAATAAGACTTACGCCAATATTGTATGCAAAGCAAAGACTCTTAAATATCCCAGACCGCACAATGTGTTGGAAGGAAGTTGGGATAGTTTTGAGAATGCTGATACACAAAAGCCACAGGAGAATGACCCACATGATGTGCACTCAATCTATATTGTACCCTTTCAGTGCCCAGCATGTGAGCAGTGTTTTGAAACCGAGCATGTTCTAAATTTGCACAAATGTTATTCAAAAGACAGAAGTTCAAATAATGGTACAACGGCACGTAGACACACAGTCAACAGGAAGAATAAGACCCTGATGAAACTGAAGCATTCTGGAGGAAAAGCAACAGATTTTTCTCTGATGGACAGAAAAAAAGTTAAATCAGGTCATGTTGGAAGTCCTGACGTGGTTGCAGCTAGAGATCAGCATTGCGATCAGCATGTGTCCACTAAACCTTCCAAGGGCTGCCGGAGCAGGCGTGACATACACAAGTCATTTTGTAATCGGATGAAAAGAACATTTGCTGTGCCGTTACCTTGGCAAGAGTACCCACAACCTCCAGACTTGGGCAGTAATTTAAAAGGTGTGCTTCCTGCTGAGCGCATGTTAAACAGCAATGATTCGCTGGATAATAAAGATGATGCTTTTTATGGTTCATCAAATGATAGCTTTTTTGATAATCCAGAAGTACTTCACTGTGCTTTTTCATCTTCTGCTAAAAATATACATAATAGACACAAAGTGTGTAAATGTGACAGATGTGAAAAAATTTTTCCATCTTCATCCAAACTTCAAAGACATTATCTTATACACACGGGACAAAAGCCCTTTGGCTGTAATGTTTGTGGGAAGACATTTAGACAGTCAGCTCACTTAAAAAGACATCAGCTCACCCATACTGAAAAGAGAGTCTGTAAAAGCCCCGTTTGCCAGGTAGAATTTGAAAACCTGAACAAACTTTTCAATCATCAGGGAGATCACACTGAATTTAAGTCATCTCAGCCTGTGGGTTATTCAGGTTATTCTCAAACACCTTCACAGCCATCTGGCTTTCAAGAATTGGAGCTGATTCAGTCAAACCAAGCAGCTGAAATCAAAGTTGAAATCGAGTCAGGGGATTTTGTTCTTGACACCAGCAGTAGAAACCCACAGCCATATTTGTGCAGTAAATTGTTGGAAACAGAGCAAAGCTGTTACAGCTATTGGCATGATTTTTCTGAAGGTACTGAAAAAAGTGAAGCTGTTAACAAATTATATCAATGCAGTATCTGCTTTAAAACTTTTAAATCTCCTTCTAAGCTTGAAAGACATCACCTAATGCATGCTGGACAGAAGCCATTTGAATGTATAGTTTGTGGAAGAAAATTCAGACAGGCCCCACATTTGAAAAGACACCACCTTATTCACTTTAAAGAGAGCTTAAAGCTTAGTTCCTCTGAGGAACAAGCAGAGAATATTTGTTTTATTAAAATGGGATAATGTGCTATGAAATAATTTTTAAAGTTTTTGGCTGCATAATCATAAAGTACTTATATTAGGCTAAACAACTGAAAGGGAGTATATTTTCTATGACAAAGATGACCTGGTGAAGTTAATTTATTGTCTTCAGAACTGTCAACTTGATATAATTTGTGATATATTCATGTGGAGATGTTTGTTTTAAAAAAGCAACAAAGCCACACACACACTCTTTGCATTCCCTTTGGCTAAAGTAATTTATAAATACACATTCATATTGTATCAATAGTGTTGCAGCAATCTGCAATGTTCCATAAATAATTATCACAGAACATAAAATACTATATAGTAAATTTAACACTCTTGACTATCAGAAAAGTAAAGACAAAAAGGTAATTTTGAGAATATGAAAAAAAGGTTTTTTTAGTTTCTTCTAGCTCCCCATATGTTTCAAGCAAGGGATTCTTGCTGTGTTTATCCCATACTTTTTAAAGAAATGGTTATTTTTAGATAGAAGAGAGTAGAAAAATGGGAAAAAGTTAAATAAAAAAAAATGTTGATGTGGTGTTATAGAACATTCTGTTTCCTATAGGACAGAAAAAAAAATCTGCTTATTTACACTTACTGTGCTTGGAGAGCTATACATGAGGAATTAGATTATTTTCCTTTTTATATAAAATACAAGGAAATGATGCTATAATATTAGGATTTATAATCAATTTATCCATTTCACCACTTCATTAACTCCACTTCCTTGTAAATCCCTTGCCTTCTCTAGCATTTTTGGCCAATTTAAACTTTACTGAACTATTTCTCTGTAAGAAAAGAAGACAAGAAATTACCATTAAGGTTACAAATGGTCTTACTATCAGTCTCCTTTCCTTCTAACATACATAGTGAACCAGTAAAAGAAATGTCCTCCAAGATGTGATAATAACTCAGAGGAGCAGTTTTGTCAAGAAGTCATGTTCTCATTATGTTAAATATAAGAGACTGAAAATTACATTTTGCTGAAATTAAGTAATTCTGATTTTGTATTAATAGAATCTGTAGTTATACTTTTTGGTAAGTAGATGGTTTTGTCCATTGTGCCAATGGGGCTAGCAAGAAGTGCAAGTGCAGTGGAGCTTCATACATAATGAACAAGATTGAAGTTTGTTTCTTCTTTTTTGTCCTCTGAAAAAACTACCATTTAGGATACTTTGTTAGGCAATTTTTGAATAGTTGAATCCTGAAGTTCTTATTCCTGTTTCTAAATAAATGTATCTGTCAGGTACATGACATTGTTTTCAGTATTTAAATAGAACCATATTTATTTAAGTAAAATGGATTTGTTTGTTTTTTGGGGTTTTTTTTTGAAATGGCATGAACTTTGTGGTACTTGGTGAACATGAAGGGTAAAAGGAGTTTTATTTTCATACATGTTATTCTTTTCCATTTTCAGTGAGAATAAAACCAGGAAAAATACTTGGAAACAGTCTGTAGTTCCTATGCTTTTTGTATGACAGACAAATTCAGTACATTAATGATGTTTATAGTTACATATTGAGATTTTTTCTCCCTATGTTTCATATTGAAAGACAAAATACCGTATAAAATGTTTTGAATAAAATATTGTAGAGCACTTTTAAAATACTTGTAATAAACTATTTTATTTATATTGTACTTTTAGAGTGGGCTTTATGTGCAAACCAGAGTTTTGAAACTACCTAACATTCATTATGCAGAAAAGACTGCATATCAAAATAACTGTATGTCAGAACAACAGGTGTGGGTTCAGATATTTTTTGTTATAAAATATAAATATGTTTAAAGATAACATCTTTCTTAAGGAGTTATAGTCATTTAAAAATGCTATGAGAATAATGTTTAGAAAACAACAAAATTCATGTTTTGAAAATACCAAGTAAAGTGAAAGGAAAGTAATACAAAAGAAGATATTTTTGAGGGGTGAATAGACATTTGCAGGAAGTGTCTGATGAATTTGGAAAGTAATGAAATCATCTTTGGGCTTGGATTTCAGAGCCACAATGTCTATATGGCTCCCCATCCCTTCATAAAAAGTTTTGTGTCAGTATAAATTCATGGTTTTTATGGGGATTATTCCATAAGCTAGCTAGAAAGGGGTTAAATGGTTTCTAAGAGTCAGGAGAGAAAAAAACCTGAGGCTGAAATCCTGCGTCTTTTGCAGTTAGCAGTAAAATCTCTCAAGTATCTTTGAGAATTTGAGCTAGAGCAGTTTCCTCTGTGTTCACAGGAACACTTCTTGTTGTTCATTAGTATGTCAGTCATTTTCCATAATGCTTCAAGGCAAGTTCAAGCCATCAATCTTTTAAGTATCTTTGGTGGCAGAAACATTGCCTGTGGTTTTGTTAGAATGAAGTGATGGCTAATACTAATGATCTGATAGTACTGAAGTAGTGGATTTTTTGAGACTGTGCCAAACCAAAGCATATTCTGCAGAGGAAAACAGTGGGTCCTCCTGTGTTAGCAATGAACATCTGCTGAGAACAACTCCCAACAGTATGGGTTTAGCACTGAGGTTGTTCTCTGTGGAATAGAAGATGGTCAAATATTTTAAAACAAGCAGGAAAAAAAAAGGTAAAAGGGATTTTTTTGAAGACCAATTATGCAACTGCGGTACTAACTGATCACATCATCTGTTTTATGTCTAGATGTGGCTGTGGATACCTTTAAAATGTTCATGCTGCACTATCATTGCAGTGTGTCACAAATGAGTGTTTTAGGTGGCTCAAAGAATCATCGGCAAAGGTATCATCAAAAGCAGGTTTAATGTAAAAGGGAAAGCACAACAAGGTTTCTTAGCAACATTCACTCTACTAATTAGATGGTTAAAGCATACAGACAAAAATCAGACTAAAATCTAAAATCAATCAATCTAACCAAAATCAACCTAAAATGATCTGTGTGGAGACTGGTGATGGAAAAAGGCTAAGGATGGGAAAGGGTAAGGATAAAAGAAATAAGGGGGACCCTCCAATTGAGTCACAAGGTTCAGAGGGGAGCCCTTTGCCAAACTTAACCCCAGATTTGACCAACAGTTTAGGCCTAAAGTAACAGCACTTAAAAGCACTTAATTTAAACAATTTTCCAAAGATTCTGCAGAATTTATATAGCACTACAGTAACTCACAAACCTCACTCACAAATTTAACATACTTCAGAATCCAAGACAACCATATTCGTAGTATGTTTGCTTCAGCATATTCACACTTGCACACGCAGAGAACTAAAGGAGTATGTCCAGGCTGTATTCCTGTGGAGACCTTCCCTCAAATTTCAGTGAAGTTCTTGTGTCAGGTGCCATTGCATCTTCCCAATGGAAAAAGGGCTGAGCCTGTGGGGATATCAGCCCAGGCTCTGGCAGTGGTGTTCGGTGTAGTCCTCAGAGTATAGCAAGCTTGAGAGTTCACCAGCTGAGAGCCATCTCGCTCCAGGGGCAAGTGCTGGTTGAAACCCACTGTGTTTCAGGAGAGCTCCAAGGGTCTTATGTAGGACTGCTGTTTATAGGGTTCCTAGAGAGTTGCCTTTAGTCACAGTAACTTGTCATCCTGGACGGAATTCGGCTCAGTAACTTTCAAAGTTTGGTAAAAACAAAATTGTTCCCCTTGTGTTGTTAGGCAGGCCAGAAAAGTAAGTTTCCAAGGCTGTTCATTAAAAAACAGGAGCTTGTTAGATAACAAGTTCCTAGGAAGAGACAATGTTTCTGATAAGCTCAACAGGAGCTCAGATCAGCCTAGTGCCACTTGTCAAGGCTGAGGCCCAAGGAGCAGATCATAGCGTGGCAAGGTGTGCGGGTGGGTGGCAGCTGTACCCCCGCACAAGGTTTGCAGAAAGTCAAAACATGTAAGTATTCCTATATATGTCTACAGAAAAATTCAAAAGAGGAAAAAGCAATAATAAACCACAGAAAAATGTTTATTCACTGAAACTGCTTTTCATTGCATCCTGGGTTTCTTACTCGGTTGTGATCTGCTCTCAGACCCAGAGCCAGCAAGAAAATTGGGAGATACACACAAAAGAAACTCAATTGAAGTTAATGACACAGGCTTCAAACCAAGATGCTGGATCTAACGTTTAGTTTTCCTGGCTTCCTCCTAGTATAAATGTAAAACTCTGAAAGTCATGATCTCTCAATAGTAGCTCATTTGAGTAGCACCTAAGTACAGTTGGATGACTCTTAAATCAATAAAGACTATGGATTCAGTCCATCTAATGGCCCCTTGTAATGATGTTGAAAATGCCCAGACCTCCTAAATAACTGAAGTGGTAATGGTTCATATTCCTAGCACAAGGTTTTGTGGATTTTTAAAGTGTAAGTTTTAATTTAATAGCCTGGTTTCATGGTCTGATGGCTGTGGATGAGATGTGTCTGAGAGGCAGTTATCATAAGGAAAATTGAAATTACAGAAGTGACTTTTCTATGCTCTCCTATAATGTTCTTTCTCCAGGTTAAGCAAATAAGTTGTATTTCTTCATATAATGTCTAGTTCTGTCAAGCAGCTTTTAAACAGCTTTTTTTTTTTTTTTTTTTTTTTTTTAAGCATCTGTTAAAAAAATGAATCTTCAAAGTCCACACAACTAAAGGAGAAATCAGTCTTATGACAACAAAATCACTCACAAATGAACTGATATCTCCTTGTTCAGAAACTATTGTTCTAACATGAAAGTGTTATGTCTATGATGAGTTATCATGGGTCTCTGAATGCTATTTTTCTTCTGTTCTCTGCCATTCCAGTTCCTGGCTGCTCCCAGGATATCATGTATGGCTTGATTGTTACACACTTGACATGATTTAGATATATGGCTGAAATATTTCCTCTTCTCTGGAATCCTTCCAGTGTTCCTGTTGCCAGTCTGTATGGCTGTTTTAAACCCCATCTGTGAGCCCTAGTCCAAGAGTCATGGAGCTGGCTGTTGCACGTGTGCTGCCATGGCGTGTAAAATAGTGATTGAGGAAGATGTGAGAAGCTGACTGGTGATGATGTAGACCATGGCCTATCATTCTCCACTCAAAGTCATCTGCGTGTGTAGAGTAGTAGTAGCACATGGATATGGTGACTGTCCAGCTTTGCCTGTAGCACTGGAACATGCCTTGCTTACATAGTGAAGGAGGGGAAACAGAATTGCATGGACACTGCTATTTAAAAAAGACTGTTCCTAAACTAAAGAAGCCAGTTATGCATGGTGTCTCCCATTTGTACTCTTAATAGGCCCAAATCGTGTTGATGTAAAGGAAAACACTGTCTGGATGCTAAGTGGCATTATTTTATCTCTGCATTTTTTTGGAGTATTAATTTTAATACCTAGTATGTGTTTGCAAAAGTAGCTTGCTAAGCCACAGAAAATCAGATTATTTCCTGAATTTCTAGTTTATTTTGTTTCTGAGATGATCCTGAAAACACAGCAGAGAGGTTCCTGTTAGTGACGATACAGTCCTACTAAATGAAGTAGAAATCTGCTAAGCTATCTAGACACCCCAAGTGTAGCAGCCAATTTGAGGATAATTTTTAAGATCAAAAGAGGTTAGGATTTTTTCATGACACTGAGAGCAACCTTGGATCAGTATCTTGGCAACCTTGTTTGCTGTAGTGTACTATATCTTGTAGTTTATACTCTGGGTCTTAAAAATAGCAGGTACTTTGGGGGTGAGAATAGCTCTGGAGGAATACTCTCAGGTGTTGAATAATGTGTCTGATGCTAATACAATTAACAGAGGAAAAATGTCTATTTGCTAATAAGCTAAAATGATTTGTTGAGTAACATTGTCATTTATAATACAGTAGAAGGTTTTTTTCAATAAAGTGGTTTATTAAAAGTAAAAACATTTTTTTAGTATTACACAGGTGTGAATTTGCTGTTTTCAGTATGTATTATGTTTTATTGCCATTTTATACTCCTTTAAAATCCTGAAATGCTAATGGGAATGTCTACCAAAACCCTAGAAAATACAGAGAAAAGCAAGCGTGGAAGCTTTAGGAAACTGGAGCTACCTCTCAGCATCTTAGAATTGCTGTCTTGATTGAGTTTTATGCTGCATATTAGATACGTTATAGTTTTGTCTGCAATGTATATTTTTTTCCTTTATTGTGAGAAAAGCGATGTCATCAAGAATGTACTTTTACAATGATGCTGCAAATAGACTAGCACTAGCAGAAAGGAAATTATTTGCCTTTAAATCTCATTTCAGTGATGAAATTTCTCCATCAAACAGATTTATTTCATATTAATTTTTTCCTAGTAGAAACTTTATCACATAAAAGCCTCTCACCGGAGTTTTAGCAAATATTGCTAGAGCTTTTCTGACCATTGATCTCAACTTCTTACCACTGTTCTCCCTCAGCAGGCAGGAACATAGCTAGAAGTCTCTGAAGAGAATTAGAATAGTCCAGAGTCTGCTCTAACTTGAGCTGTTACCCAAATGTAAGCCCAGCAACAGAAAGCTAAGAATGACACAAAGTCTCCTCTTTCACTGTCTCCTTCACTAGAGGCACTGCTTGCTATTCTGGGATATAAAAGCAGCTGGGTTGCTGAATTAACCATATTTTCCTCTAGTCACGAGCTCAGAATATCCATTGAAGTTACTGTAAGTTTTGCACAAAAATCAAGGGCAGTATATTGGCCAGAATGTGCGCTAAATAAATATTTATACACAAATCAGAATGCTACTGATGGCTTCTTTACACTTTAAAATTCTAAATATTTTAAGAAGCATCTGTTACTAAACTGAGGCATCATTTTTGAAAGTACCCATATTTACTGAGTGGAAGTACACATATTTAATGAGATGAACACAGTGACAAAAGTCTTAGACTAGAAGAATGCACATAAATAAAATAGTAAAACCAACGTGAGATGATTGAATTAAAGCTGTAATGAACAGACTGAACATTTAGTTTATATGAATATTAACTGCTATGAAGGATGAGCTACAACCAAAGCAATAACCTCCTGTCATTGCGCCTAAGCTTTTTACATGTTAAAGGACTCCTCTCATCTTTTTTGAGAAGATTTTTCAAATTTTATTTACCTGAAAGTATGTTTAAATCAAAATATTTCTTCTATAATTTCAACAGGTAAGAGACACAGAGATTTCAGATATTTTTTGCTTAATGTACATATTATTCTATTTCTATGCCATTCATCCCCTCATCCATTTCAAAAACTTATTTCATATAACTCAGCAAGAAATATTTCAAAATATTGCATGTTCATAGTCACTTTCCTCCTTTGATTAGAAAAAGAGCTGTACGTGCATGTTGGTATATATATATGATGCATGATTGAAATTCTCATATGTGGAGATTTCAGTTTCAGAGCTTTTCAGAGGGATGCCTCTTGAAAAATCTCTTGCGTATGTGCAAAAGTCAATGAACTAAGATAAAAGCAGATTTTAATGTTCTCCTAAGCTTTACAGACTTGCTGCACAGAAAGGCTACTCAACATATGGCTTAGTGTCACTCAGGCTGAGATTCATCTCCTTTAAATTATGGTGTGCAGCGTGCCATTAGGTACCTCCCCAAAGCTAATTGTACACATGTAGTATAATACAATGATATTAGGCCAGATAACACATTCCCATCCAGCAGTGAGATGCATCCCAGATGTTTCAACCCCCATCCTGAGAGGCACTGTTCTATTAAAAACCACCTGGAACCACCTCAATATTTGTAAGTTGTGCACAGAGAAAGTGCAATTCAGCCATCAAAACTTAGCTGGTTTTGACTTTCTGCACACAGAACATGGCTGTCAGAACACTCACAGCTCGCTTTTGGGAAGGGAATGTAAACTTCCCGTGGCCTCTGAGTTATGGAACAGAGGAGCCAAGAAACACTAAGGGTATTCACTGTATGCAGAATGGAGAAACAAGAATCCTTAAAAGGGGAAGTACAGACACCGTCAATGATTCGGGAAGGAAAACAATGTGTCCATCTTTCAGGCCCCAGTGTCTCTATCAGGAAGCAATTGAGGCCAAAGACTCAACAGCCTTGGTCAGGTACTGGAACTTTATGCCTAGCTTGAAACTGTACAGGTGGACCAGCAACAAAACTGGATCCAACTCCTGGATGGGAGAGCATGGGGCAGTGCAACAATGCTGTCAGCGAGCTGCTTTTCTGCTTTATGAGAGCGATGTTAGCATGCCCTCAGCTATGAGAGAACAGTCTTCACCCTGGAAAGAAGGTTTTGATATCTTCAATTCCATCTTATGTCAGGGGAATGTTTGTTCTGCTCCCCTGGTCAGCTGGACAGGTGACAGGAGATTTGTGATAGTAGCCACCCCATCATTCCAGATCAAGGAGCCAGGAATAGTCTCTGCGGCTGCGCTGCAGTGACCAGGCTGAGGCCCATGGGGGATCATCTGCCCCAGCAGAATGCTTCCTTGGAGGAGAACAAGTCAGTTGTCCACCAGACAAGATGCCTGTTCATAATATGGAAAAAAAATGATGACTAGAATGGGTAAGACAATACCATTTTGCACACTGAGTGCAGTGCTGGTATTTTTTACCTGCTTTGGAACAAAACTTTCCCACCAGAGTATACAAAGGTGCAAGATAGTATCCACACAGTCTGCATCTTAGTAAAGAGTTTATTTATGTCTAAGA
Source organism: Hirundo rustica (assembly GCF_015227805.2). NCBI lineage: Eukaryota > Metazoa > Chordata > Aves > Passeriformes > Hirundinidae > Hirundo > Hirundo rustica. The sequence goes on from NC_053455.1 coordinate 35,572,783, forward strand.
AGCTGAAGTCTAAATCTCTGTGTGCTAGACAAAGAGTCAAAAATGTGTCAGTGTTTATATTAGATGTATGGCCCTGCTGAATCTGCAGAATTCACTGGTCATGTCTCACTGATGACCTTAAAACAGTAACAAACAAAATCAATGTTTGGAATCTTTATCTATGAATTGTCTGGAGTGTTCATTGCTAGGAATTAATATTTTCTGTGACTCTAGGTAGAATCTAAAATAATCTAAAAGGTAGAAAATAGAGGACATAGACTCAACCCCTGCTGATTTATCACTAGGTAATTCCTGTTCTGGTGGAACTGTGCTCAGGAGGGTATAACCAAAATAAAAGCAATGGCCAGCTTACTGATGACCTTGGCTTACATGGTTTACAAAGAAAAGGAAAAAAGCATATTTTTCCTGGTTACAATAATATAGAAGGGGAAGCATCCAAAACAAGACGATCTAATTAAGCAAGAAAGCAGCATGGAATCTAAATTGACCAGGACTGTATACAGCCTAGAAATGAATAATAGTCTTGAAAACTGTATCTACTCAAATATGTGACTTTTAAATAATACATGTCTTCATGAATGAATTAACAGGTTTTTGAAAGGAATAGTTGATTTTCTTGGCATGTTAAGCCAATGAGTATAGAGAGAGGGAGAACTTCACAAAGGGCTGCTGGGATGATGGGGTACAGGGTTTTATTTCTCCTCAATTACAAAGGAGTTTGGAGTGGAAAGTGTCAGATGTGCCTCTACTCTGGGGGAAACTGAGCACAGGAATTCAAGAGACCAGTCTTAATAGACATTTGTGTGCTGAGGTGAGATTCACAGATGGGGACAAAGGTACAAAGTTGGGTGTCATTATGCTTGGTCTCACCACAATTCTTTAAAGGTTCTCCTGCTCTTGAGGATGAAAGCAATGTATTTTTCCAAAGCACTAATTTATACCTTTGCTACTCATTTATAGTCCTACTGTCCTAGCATTCTCTTAATAAACAATACCCTATATAGAGAAAAATTTAATGTACAATTTATAGGGAGGGGATCTTTGTCAATTTATTTGATATTTTCACTGAGGGATGTACTCATACTGCCTAACATTAGGCATCTTATATTAGTTTCTGATGTCAGAAGCTCCTTCAGAGAATGAGAGCACTTAGATTAGTTCTGATTTGCCCTTTGGAAAAACCTCTGCTGCCACATTGACTGTAGTGAGGTTGAACACAGCTGACCTCCTCACTGGGTCACCCAGAAGCTAGGTAAATATGGATTCCTCCATGAGGTTTCATAGCTTTGATAACATGTGGAAATTTGTGGGTTTAGACACAGGCCTGATGGTCCATCATAACCAGAAGATTTAGGTTAGCCTTGCAAGGCTTTTCTAGAAAATTCACAATTCTTTTTTACAAAATTTACAAAGTCCCGGATGCATTTGCCTCTCCTAATTGTCCCATCTTAACACAAATCAAACTTTTGGCTTCCATCTGAAAGCCAGTTCAGAAACTTTCCTAGTTTCAGCCTATATTTATGCTAATGAAGTTAGATAATGAACTTAAATTCCTTAGTCCTTTTTTATTACTGTTTTGTACTTCACTTTCAATCCTTGTTTTTTACAAAATTTGCTACTGGTGCTTTTTTAATTTTTAAATTTTACTAGTTTTCATCTTTCTGGATCTTCTAAAGTAAAGGCAGGCAGTAGCCATATTTATTTGAATGGAGCCATTGTCAGATCCTATTCAAGGAACTGTCATTACTTTTCCCATTCCCTTTTTATATTCTAATTCAACTTCAAAAAGAATATTTAGTTTAACCTCTGCTTGAAGAAATGAAATGGAGATCACCTTGATATGAAAACAAAGGAGGTCATATTCAAACAGACCTCGATAGGACCTGCCTGGAAGTTTAAAGGACTCAAGTGACAGGTGATGGATAATGAGCCCAGAAACAAAGCACAGTAACTTCCCTGGGGAGTCTGTTAATTTCCTCCTTAATTAATCTATTTACCAAATAGAATAAGTTAATTGCAAACCATTCTAAAGCATTTCTAAACTGTTGACTTCCTTGAGCATGCAATTTCCCCCTTGTACCTTTGCCTTTCCTCTGCACATTTCAAGAGATTCACAGAATATTCTGAGTTGGAAGGGACCGCATAAGCATCATCCCGTCCAACTCTTAAGTGAATGGCCTTAATTACCGGCCTATGGATCGGACTGGGCGCTGACCCGCGCTCAGGTGTCGGCGGCAATAGCTTGGTGTTAAAAAGAGTGTGCTTTTTCTACGTTAGCTGGATAGAAAGCTAGGCTTTAAGCGACAAATAAAATAGGAGTTCCCCCTAAGCGGATTCACTGAGCGTTGGAAGGTTCAGTGTGGCAGCAACCCCGTGCCCTGAGAGGCTCTGTGATCTTTTCCCTCAGCCTTTCAACACCGACTCCTGAACTCCAGCCGGCGGCAGGGAGGGAGTGAGGGAGCGGCGCTGCAGGGAAGGCGCTGCAGCGGCACGGCGGGAGCAGCAGATGGCGCGGCCGCTCCCCGCCAGCCCCGCGGCCGCTCCAGCCCTCCCGGCCCCGGAAGCGCTCCCAGCTCCGCTGCTCCCGGCCCGGAGTTCCCTCCCTCGGCCTGGCCCGGGCTGGCGGCGCCGGGGAACCCGAGGCCTGCGCCGGACTGCTCCAGCGGCGGCGGCATGGCGGCGGCCACGGCGACGGCGCCGTCCTCGGCCCCGCCGAAGAAGATCGTGGCGCCCACGGTGTCGCAGATCAACGCGGAGTACGTGACACAGGTAGGGCCGCGGCCGGGGCTCGAAGGGACATTCTGGCGGCGACGGCGCCTCGGTGTTTAAATAGTCTTTGTAGGCCGCGGGTGATGGGAGGAAGCGTCTTGCTTGGTGGTAATTGACGGGAGATGTTCGCCTCCATGTCATGTACGAGAGGGTATTTCCCCCCGCGCCTCCAGGCCAGCGGGATGGACAAAGCAGCGCTGCCGAACGCGCCAGTGCAGTACACTGTGCATCGCTATGAGGCAAGTTTTACGTGTGAAAAGCTGCCGAGAGTTCCTTGTTGGTGAAAGTTTTAAGGGATTTTCTACAAGTAGTATTTTTCGCCACCACCTCCCCTACCCCCCCCCCCCCCCCCCCCCCCCCCCCCCCCCTCCTTGGAAATATGCCATCCTTCCTCTTCCAGAGCATAAAGAAGCTTGAGTAAAGTTGCATAGGAAGCTCTTGTCATCATGGCTCAGGAGTGTTCGTGATGTCTGCAGCAAAGAGCCTTAAAATGCTATGCTAGACTTTTGTATATAGCCTCTAGTCACTTGTCAGATTCCTCAAGGAGGCATAATCACTTGTCATTTGGGATTTCCGGTTCCTGAAAGATCATGGCTTATTTTTAATGGATTTGTTAAGACACAACTTAAGAATAGAAAATGTTTGTTAGATAGCAGTCTATGAATCTGAAATTTTCCCAAAGAACTGCATTTCTGTTGGAAGATGTTTAGGCATAAAAGCCTTAAATGGCTGATAAGCATTGCTGTTAGAAAACATAATTTTGTTATTTGTAGTTAGCATAGACTGGTATTAAGCATTAATTAGTGAAATAAATTTTGAGGATGGGATATGTTATATCATTGTAGGGATGTTGTATCATTGACATGAAAATGTATGTATTTCACCTTTTTTTTTTTCTTTCCTTGTGCAGTTAGCAAATAAATACTGGGCTCCACATGTGAAGAGAACATTGTCTTTTGATGTAAAGGTAATTACTTCTATGGGAATTTTGTTGGGGGCTGTAAAGAATGATGATCAACCATTCCACAATGTGCCAGTATTTAATGTTGCTTATTTTATATGAGACTATAGAAGACTGCTTGGAAGGTCAGCTGTTGCTTGAGACACTGTAATTAGTTATGTATTTGTAGTTTGTAAATATAGGCACTGTTAGGAAGGCGTGCTGTAGCATGCAGTTATTTTGTATGCTATTTAGTTTATTTTGGCCAAGAATTTATGAGGGCAAAAGACTTTTGAGCATCTCCTTTGAGGTTAAAAGATGCTTGAGGGGGTTCTACTTTTAGAAATCAAGAAGGGATGCAAGATGCAGGTATTTAAGAACTGTGTTCTTTCTAAAAGCTTCTTTGGTGAGCTTCCATCAGACAACCTTATTGCTGTTCTGGTGGATATGTGCATTTTGAATGTTTAAAATTTAGCATAGTGTGTTTGGTTTTGTGTACTGTAGGGTACTTAAGTGTTCTTTTCCTTGTGGATGTTTGCCTCAATCTCCCTGTTTAGCCTCAATTTATTTTGTAGTATTTGTGATAGAATTTGTCTGTGATTGTTAGGATGTACATAAACAGCTGAACTGCATCTCTGTGTCATGTGATGTCAAAGTGGGCCTGTTGCAACAAATAGTGCAGATTCTTTTGTTCTTGTTGGAAAAATTTCTTGAAAGTATTTTAATAGCAGTAAGCAGAGCATAACTAATTCAGAGTAAAATATCTTAATGCATTTTGAATCACATTAGTGGGTATATAAAATTCCTTTAAATTTTTTTCCACAGGTCATTGAAGATGTGTATACAAAAGAAATTGTCAGGTCAAAGTAAGTACCCCAGTTGTTTTCTGTTATTTACCACCATTCCAATGTTATCCATGTCAGGGTTGTTTCTAATGTTTGATAGAATACTTTAGAACTCATCTATCTATGTGTGGAAAGCGGATGAAAATTACTCAAGTTCATTTAAATAGTTTAATCATTATGGTATTTCAAAGTCTGAATATGGTAACAAGAGAGTTCCTAAGCCCATAAACATGATGGTTGGAGTTAATTCAGATCCTTTACCTGGTAATCTGTTGTCTTATATGTTGGTTTTGTTGTGGTAGTTAGAGCTCTTCTTTTGTCACTAAGGAATGAAAAGAAAATAAAAAAAACTGTTGCGGAGTGCACTGCCTGTAGCTTCCTTCTCTGTTCTAGCTGCTGTTACCAGATTCATGAAGGGAAAGTCTAGTTCCAATGAATTGTACTGTTAGGTGGGGGAGACAGATCCAAGATACACTGCATTCTGCAGCTCTCTGTGCAGAAAAGAGGTGTAACTGTAGCTGGAGCTTTTTTGGGGAAGATTGAACTCTGCAGAGAATTCTCTGTATTATTCCTGTATGAGAGCAATCTATGAATTTGTCATATGGAGTCAAAGCAAAGTTCCATTTCCAGTCACTAAGAAAAAATACCATTATGAACAGATCAAATATATAATTGTAGTTTTCCAGGAGACATTCCCAGCTGCTAGCAGTTTGTATCATCAAGGCTATTGGAAGTGGTGTATTCATATTTAAAAGGCCTACATGAATTTCTTTAAAATGTGAATTTAATCGCTTAAAGAATCTCTATGAACTTCAGCTTACGCAGTGTTACAGCAGTTGCTTCTGCATTCAAGTGGTTGCTATTGCATGGAAAGGTCAGGACAGAAATAATTCCTGAGTGTTTCTGTAAGTTTCCTTATATAATGAAATAAGGGAAAATATAGCCATTTTCCAGGCAGCTGTGTGTGGGAGGCCTTCTTTCCTGTGTTAATTGATTAATTTTTCCTTTTTAGGTTTGCAATTAGAAAGATAATGCTTCTTGAATTCAGGTAAGCTAATGGGAGGGAAATTTGGAGTTATTTTTTCACAGGAACCTGTAGAAGTGAGAAGCAAATGCAGGGCAGTGAGACAGTTTAAAGGTAGTGTATTTGTTCATACTTCATAAGGCTGTGAATCATATACTCAGGAAAATTAGGTGAGGAGAGCTTAATTTAAAGAGGAAACAATTCTGTAAATGTAAGTAACATCTCAGAGTGTCTTGTTTTATGATTTTCAATTTCTAGTGTAAGTGGAGCACTGAGAAAGAGAGTATGAATTAAATAAGTAAAAAACTTGTTTCTGTAATTTGGAATGTATCATTAAGCCTTAAATCAGAACTCACTGAAATTAGGGAAGTTTTTGGATTATGTCTCTTACTGTGAGCTTGAAAATGAATTGTGCTGCAGCAGGATCATTAGCATTTTCTTCTCTTGAGAAAGAATGGAAATCTCTTTTAACAGTAGTTTATAACTGCTTCAGACTTTCCTGGAAGAACTTACAGAGTATGTCTAAAAAGATGTAAAATAAATATTTGCAATATGCACTTAAAACCACAGTATTTTATGTTCTCTTTTGTTCTTTTATCTCTCAAATTTTAAGAAAAAATACGAGATGATTTTTGTTTGAGGTGCATTCTTTGTTTCAAAAAGGCTCAAGTCCATAAGTTAGTACGAGTAACTACAAAAGGACAAATTTTGCATCTTAATTAGAAAAAGTACAGAAGAGAAAATGTAAATTGTGGTTAAGGGTTTGACGCTACCAAATGTCATGCAATGGACTTCGGGAATTTTTATGTCAGCAGTAGCACAGAGTTAGAGGTTCCTGTCCTTTCTGTGAACATTGTTAATGTCGTCAGTTACTGGGTCTAACAAGTTTTGCTTCAGTGACCTAGATGAGAGGTATCTTGAGGAACTACTCACAAACTATGAAGATGGCTTTCAGGGGAAAGAGGAAAAAAAAAATCCTTGTGGATAACAGGTTTTTTAAATGAGTGACAGATTATGTGGGTGGCTGCAACTAATGAAATACTCTTTATCTCTTCACAGTCAGTACCTTGAAAATTACCTGTGGATGAATTATTCTCCAGAGGTGTCCAGTAAGGCATATTTAATGTCAATCTGCTGTATGGTGAATGAGAAGTTCAGAGAGAATGTCCCTGCGTGGGAGGTAACTGATTTCAATTGCAGCTAGAATTGACTTTGATCTGCAAGTTGCAGCTTTTACAGTGTGCTCACTTACAGTGACAGAAGGTAGAAGAACTCGTAGTGTTAAAGGCAAATGGTGCCTCAGCTAGAATATCTCATGCGGTGTTTTAAACATTGTGTTCTTTTTTGGAGGAAGGAATGGACAGGTGAAAAATTACTTGATTCCTTCTGGTGTTAAAGTCCTTGGTTCTGCTGTGAAGTGCTGAATATTATCACCAGCATTTGCTTTTTTGGCACTTGACAGAGGCTGGGTATTTACAGAGAAGTTCTTGCTCTGACATTGAAAGAAAAAGCAGAATTTCTATATGTGTATATACAAGAAGGCACCACTGGAAGTCTAATGTATTAACCAATAATGTCTTGCTTAAAATGTGAATATCATTTCATGTGAATAAAAGTTTCTACCTTTTTTGCTTTGTACGAAAATAACATCTTAACTCTTGTGTATATTGTTTGGCTGGTTGGGTTTTTTGGGGGGGCTTTTTATTCTGGCTTTTTTGGGGGGGTTTTGGTCATAATAGGTTTAGAAATTATTTAAGTTTTCTACAAACAATCCAGGTTTTACAGGATATCTCAACAAAGGAAGCCTAGTTACATATTTTATGCAGGCATTATTTCAGAAGCACACTTACTTCAATATGTGTGCCATTACTTGATTGCTGGCAAAGCACAGAGGATTAGTAAGTTGCTCATATGTTGTCTGTGTGCTTTTCTTCTGGCATATGTACTAGAAGTAAAACGACAGGTACGTGTAATGTTCCGAGCAACTGAGTTAAATTTATTTGGTACATGACTGTCCTTGTAAGGGAACTACTTTATCTTGGTGATTATTCAGTTTATCTTTTTCCTGCTCAGGTAGCTGAATGGAAGTTCCAGGACTATAATTAATCTCTGGTGGATTTTACTTGTTCACTTTTTGCACGTTACTTAGAGCTACCATAGCTTTGGCCAAAACCTCCCATTTATCTTCTGCCTGGGAGATTTTAGAGTATTTCTGTGCAGTCACCAGGTGAACATCCCCACAAGATGTCCTGTCAGGAGGGTATCATTAGTCTGTTTAGCTTGTGCTGCCTGATCAGAATTAATGAAAATGAGGAAGTAATTCCTTCTTTTATAGATTTAAATAGCTTTAGAGAACTTAAGCTGTGTTATGTGAATGAGGATTGAAATTATTTGTTATCAACCTGACTCAAAATTACCTTCCTCTTCTATTCTTAGACATTCAAAAAAAGGCCAGAACACTTTCCTTTCTTTTTCAAACGCATACTGGAAGCATCACTGGTCGAAGATGAGAGTGAGTACTCTCTGCATGAACAGACAGTCCTGCTGCTTTTCCTTGATCACTGCTTCAATAGTTTGGTATGTTAAAAGTATCTGTAAATATTTCCAGTTTGTTTATGCTATTCTGTGTTAACAGCAGCTTAGTTTAAGCAATTTCTTCTTATAAGGCAGGTGAAGCAAAATTCCACTTTAAGGAAAACACTGTACCAGAGGGCTTCTACCCTCTGTTTTGACTCTTACTTTATCTCCCTCATCACACCTGCTTTTCTCTGACACAAGGTCATAGATGAGACTTGAAACTGGAGGATTGGCAGTTAGACAATTAAAAACTGGATTTAATATAAATTCTTGTATTAAAAATGGTACTTTAAAATTTATGTATTTAGGTTTGAAAAGGTGCTTTACATTTAAAACAGATTGGTTACTACTGTGCTCTTTTTAGTTTGCCTAGGAAATAGCACAAAAATTATTTCCAGTAATTATTGAGAAAGATAGTGAGGCTTTTTTCACTTCTGAAACCAGGTTTAGATATGATTTTTATCTGCAGTTCTCCTGAGTAAGTTTTAAGAAAGCATTAGACCAATTTGTGTTCTCAATCTGTAGTTAAAACAGAGTTAAAGATCCGAAGTAGCAAGTAGGAAGAATAATTTACAATTCCCTGTTATATGAAGCAGTGCTCTCTAACCTGTCTTGCTACTGGACTTTTTCCTTACTTACACTGCACGTGGGGTAGATTATTCAAAGTTAAGGTCTGCACAAATAACAAAATTGTCTCTCAGACAAAACAGCGTAGAAAGTGTATTACTTGATTTTGGGATTAGGAATGATTTGGGGAGCCAGTAACCATCTTGAATTTTACGCGTATAGTTTGTTGCTATAGTATTTTTCTGTAGTGGCCATGGTACAATGCAACTTCATTTTAAATAGTTTGATAGTGACTACAGAATCCTTGTAGAGTACATTTCTAATACAACATGATAGAGAAGCGGTGAAAATGTGCCTATGAAAGCACACTTATTGGAAGCTGCCCTTCTTTGTGAAAAGCAGAATGGAATAGTCACAGTAGGGTTTTAAGTGAAGAGCACTGAAATCTGACGTTTCAGATGAGAATGGACTATTTGTTCATGAAGACATACTTAATTGAAATTTTTCAGTAGCTCAGGGAGGAAGGAAAACTTTGTGGATCCAGATCACAGGTATAGTTGGAGAGAGCATGTTTGAACTGACATGGAGAAAATTATTTGTTTCAGACAATGGGAAGAGTGTAGAAGAAGTGAGAGAAACTTGATAAATTAAGGGCTTCAGGAGACAAAGAACAGCTTAAAAACAAGTAGAGAAAACATGGTAGGTGAGTTCAAGAATAAGAAATGACTGAGGAGGGAGCATCAGTTCTCAGCAGCTTTTGTGCTAAAACTACTTGCATGGATGGTGCCTCTGGTGAGGTATTGAGAACTGACTCCATGAAAAGAACCTAAAATACAGAGTGTCACTTGGTAGGGGTATAGTGCAGTTTCCTATTAGGAAATTGTGAAAGCTAATAGAACAATACAAATATTTTTGTGAGATGGTAATGTACGTTCATGTATTTTGTAAGACAGACAAATCAGAAAGCCTAAGAATGTTTTAAAAACTTTTATCATCTGTAACTTTCTAACAGGAAGTGGATTTGATCAGAGGTCAGGTGCAGCAGCTCATTTCCTTACCGATGTGGATGGCTCTACAACCTGTAAGCATAACACTGTTAACTGGCAGAAGTTTTCTAGGCATTATCCGAGTCCTGTTAAGTAAACCCTCATGGAATAGTGTTAAGGAACTCTAATATTTACAGCGTTGCTATGGAATTATATTTGTGTGCTTTGCTAAATTCTTTCTTGTTTGTTGCAAATTTCCGTGTAATAATTTTTTTATGTAATTTTTCAGAGAACTGAGCTTTGTTGTTTACAGCTTCCTCAAGCTATTATGTGTAGACAAGGCCATGAGGTCACAGGGAAGCAATGGAGTTGACATGTAATTGTGGCTGGACTCTTTAGCATTATTACACTCTTGTTTTACAGTGATACTTACTAAAAATAGCCAGAGACAGCTCTTTGTTTCAGTTTGTTATATATCTTTTCATTTTTAATAAAAAGACTGGACTGTATTTTTATCTTATGAAAACAAGGTTCTTTGGTGACTTAATATCATTTTAACATTTCAGAATCGACTGGAACAAGAGTTGAAAAAGACACCAAAACTAAAAAAATTCTGGAATCTAATTAAGAAAAATGATGCAAAAATGGATGAAGAGTCAAGAATGCAGTATGTACAGAACCCTTTTTTCCTTAATGCATTCACTGTGTTTCAGCTAAAATAAATAGTTTCAATGAAAAAGATGTTTTTTGAAAACCTGTGGCAAGGGAGGATTGATCATATGTGGCCTTCTGGAAGCTGTTCTGGTTTTCAGTAGTCTTTATGCAAAATACTGTTACAGAGCTTTATATTTTATTTGGTCAGTGAATTTGTGATATGAAATCTTAAAACTAAAGGATGAAATCATAAAAGAGTATTGAGGTAGTGACTCACTTTTTTTTGTGACCTTTAACAAATATTAGGTCTTAGGCATATAGTTTATGCAAGTATTTCAATAAATCTATGTCTATCTTATCAAAGTTAAATGTTCTAATGCCCTTGTGTTGAAGTGTGGTAAGGTGTAGGAGGAGACTTCTTGACACAGTAGGAAGCATGTTAATCAGTTTCTGAGCCTAAAAATGTAGGCTGCAAATCTGTCTGCCTGAGTGCAGAGAGAAAAGTTACAATCTAAACAGTTTAGGTCTGTTTCAAAGCAACTTACTACCATTTATGAATTTTGAAGCATCTGACTGTATTGTGGAAAGGTACAACATACTTCTAGTCTGCATTTAAGGAGTATTAATTCTTCTGTCATGTCCAATTTTAGAGCATATCGAGAGAGAAGATTTCTTTCACAGCTCATTCAGAAATTCATTTCTGTTCTAAAGTCAATACCTGTCTCAGGTAACTGTGATTCTTATGTTACTTTGTTATTTGGTAATCTGTGTGAAAATCTTCTTGTATTGCTGAAGCAACTAGTCCTTAGGATATCAGCTTGCGGTTGGGGACCTTGTTCAGGTGGGGCGTGTAGGGAAATCTGTTCTTGTCTGCATGGATTTCATATCAAAATTAATATTCAAATATGTATATACTGTAAAAACGAAACAGCAAAAAGCAACTTTAAACCTCCTTCTGTTTAGTATGTACTTAGTAAAACTAGTATTTCTGGAACTGATATTCTTTATTGAGTGCTTAGAGCCTTAAAGCATTAAAGCATTTCATACATACTTAGGTGCCTTGTTAAATAGGTGATATAAATGGATATCACAAGGCTCTCTCTGTTCATACTGTTCTTTTACAGTAAGAACAAAAGCCTAAGTGAAGTAAAATTCTGTAAGATTTGACTGTTCTTGTGTCATTGTGACAAGCAAAATTATCTTCATGCCTGATTTAGAAAGGCAAAGTGTTTGTAGAGGAAGGTGTTAGCCTTTTAACAGAAAAGGGTTATTATGCTCTAAGCACAGCGCACTTTGGGTGAAATCAGTTCCCAGAGTTCTGCTTTTGCTGTTAAACTCTTAGCAAACTTCAGCTCTTACCTGAGCTGTAGGGGTAAATTTTGTTATGTGGCTTTCTCAGGAAGGATACTTATCCCCTCTGTTTTCCTAATTATGCTAGACCTGCTTTAGGAAGATTTACTTTAACAGTTCTTTGGAGGCTGTAAGAATTAGAAAGTCATTAAAGGAGACTTGGTGTGTTTTGACATGATTCTGAAGGCCCCTTAGGAGTCACCACCGAGTGGCTTTGACTATGGTCAAGGCCCTTTGCACAATTCTTGTTTGCAGCTTTAAAAAATGTATTTTTGAGTACCTGGCATTAAAAGTTATTAACAAATATAATGGACAAGTGATATCTCGTGGAAGTGAGCATTTTTGCATGTTACAGTCAAGGTTTTTCAAAGCTGATAAAATCACTCCTGAAATTCTGGTTCTCTTACTCTTTCACTGCTAACCAGAAGAATTTTTAATGCAAGAAAGGATTGTTTTAAAAAGAGGATAATGTTTTAATCAGCTTTTAACAAGATTAAAATTAATACTTGTAGCCTTTATTTATTTTTAAAGGAATTGTTCAGTGTAAATATATCGTGATGTGGATCAATTTAAACTTTTATTTTTTTTTATCTAGGCCCTATTTCTATGGACAAAGTTCATTATTGTGAGAGGTTTATTGAACTCATGCTAGACCTTGAGGTAAGTTTTTAAATTGATTCCGCCAATTTCCAGGTATAATTTTCTGGGTTTAAGTGCATAAACTAATTATTACAGTTTTTTTGCAAATAGGAGGCGATTATTGTCACAGCTGTGTATATGGTTGTCTAATAGCGGTTTTCCATCTGTAAATAAGAGGTTGTAGCATTGCATCCTTATTGGGAACTGACCAGCAATGTTGATAAGCCAGCTGAATTCTTAGACAAAGCTAGGATCCTAAAGTGCACAGTGGAGAGGATTTATTTGGAATAGTAGTAAGAATACTGGCAGTTTCTGAAAATGTGTGATGCTTTAATCTGGTAAGAGTAATTCAGAATTATATTCCCAGTCCATAACAGGTCACTCAAAGTCTCTTTTGTCTTGTTGGGTTAAATCCCAGAAAGCAGCAGTAGTCTGAAATGCAAACTATTCCTGTTTGACTAGAGTTCATTATTTAGAAGTACCAGGTCTGCTGATCTGCAGTTTGTTAGAGTATTAAGGCATGGAGCACGATTTTGTGTAATTTTTCAGCAGATACCGAGGAAGTGAGACAATTTTAAGCACCACAGTACCAGTATTAAAAGTAAAAGGCATTCATTTACAATTCCTTGCATGAGTAATCATTTATTTAGAATAACTTCGGACTCAGAAATCATTGTGAAATAAAACAGAGTTTTCTGAAACAATATCACAGTAAACTTTAAAATGGCTTTGTGATGAATTTCTGCAGGCTAACTCTTAAATCACTGAAGTCTGTGCTTGTAGTTGCAATAGGTTGAACAATTTAATTAGAGTTTGTAGTCTTACGTATGTAATATGCTTCGGTAAGAGAAAATATGTTGTAAGGTGAACTAGAGTCTGACTCAAAATGCTTATTAGAAGCAGCTCATTTAATATTGGTTCTCTCTAGGTATTATAGAAAGATTAGAATTCAGACAGGTTATAAAGCCTATTTAAGTGACTGGAACAATCAAATGAGAAATTAGCTGTAAATTCAAATATTTTTGCCTTTTTAGCATGTACTGTGTTAGTGGGCTCTTTTTACTTGTGTAAAAGCCTTTTTCAGAATATTAGTTTCAAATTACAGTGCATAGACTGCCATCAAAATTGGTGATTTGGTAATTTGAAGGTAATGATTCAGTACAGAGTTCTTACGGTTTTATGAATTTGTTTTTGTAATTATTGTGCAGAGCAATCAACATTTTCTCCCATAGATTCTTTTATTTTCTTAGTTCTAAACACCATGCTGATGCTTTTTGGCATTCTAAATTCAGTCTGTAGAGAACAGCTAATTTTTCTCTGAAATTATTGTGGTCTTTTTAGTGTATGCTGTTCAACAGTTGCTACATATAGCAACGTAATCTATTTACATTGTAAAGAAAATATCTTTATTTTGTTGTTATTGAAGATTTGAAAAATACTTGAGTGTTTTGCAAAGAGGAGAAGATACTCTATCGTATTTAGAAGAAAGAGTTGGCAATTTTATGGAAGACAAGCTTATAATTCATTAAATTGGTGTAGAAAACATATTTAAAACAATGCTGAAGCAGTTTGACATATCATTTGTAGCACACAATCATTATGTAGACACTTACTAGTAGAACAATTGCTTTGTTTAATTTACTTTTTTACTGGCAGGGTGAATTCTCACTAATGGCAAATTTGTGCCATGCTCCCTGTTACATAAAGGACTCTTTGTCGAAGCTTACCTGCATAAACCCAGTGTCTTGGCATACATAAATGCTGCTTTATTACCTCTGTGTGAGGATATTAGATATGCAAATAACTTCAGCAATCTATCTTAATATGCCTTCCTGAAATGGAAAATATGGAGAAGCCAGGAGTTCTTACTTTTTAAAGAGCTGCTTGTATTAACGTGATGTTATTTACCGCAGGCTTTGCTTCCCACACGGCGCTGGTTTAATACAGTGCTGGATGACTCCCATCTTGTTGTTCACTGTTACCTGTCTAGTCTTGCTAAAAGAGAGAAAGAGGGTCATCTCTTCTGCCAGGTGAGATACCAAGTTCCTGAAAAGAACTCTCTCGTTCCCTTTGTTTCTGAATGCTGCAGTTGTTTTGGTTTTTATTTTTTATTAAAGATAGGTTTTTGTTTGGATGCAAACTACATGTTTATTTGAATCTTTCACGTCGTTCTGCTCTTACATTTAATGGAATGTGGTGAACACAGTGACTGCTCTTATATTTCATGGAATCGCAGAGTGGCTTGGGTTGGAACAAGGTCATCCACTTCCAACCCCTCTGCCCATGGACAGGAACACCTTCCACTAGATCAGGTTACTCAGAGTCCCATCCAGCCTGGTCATGAGCACCTCCATGGATGGGGCATCCAGAGCCTCTGTGGGCAACCAGTTCCAGTGCCTCGCCATCTTCAGTGTAAAAAGTTTTATCCTAATATCTAATCTAAGCTTGTCCTCTTTCAGTTTAAGACCATTCCCTCTTGTTCTATCACTGCATGTCCTGTGAACAATCCTTCTCCATCCTTCTCGTAGCTCCCTTTAGGTTCTGCAAAAGGAACTATAGGGTCTCCCTGGAGCCTTCTCTTCTCCAGGCTGAGCAGTCTTAACTCTCAACCTCTTGTTACAGAAGAGGTGCTTTAGCCCTATAATAATCTCCTCTGGACATTTTCCAGCAAGTCCACAGAGTTTTTGTGTTGGAGACCCCAGAGCTGGACACAGTACTCCAGGTGGGGTCTCACAAGAGCAGAGTAATATTTCTGCTTCTGTTTTCGAGAAGTTCTTAAAAGTACAAGGTAGAGAGCAGTGCAGCTTCTGGCATACTTTACCACACACATAGCAGAAGTTGTCACCACTGCATTCTTTTGTTCATTTTGACTTCACACTGTTCTGCAGTGCAGCTGTTTTTCACTCCTGTCCTTTAGTTTACTCACTCATAGCTAGCATATGGGGTTTTTTATGGCAGGATCTGAAGATCTGTCCCCTTTCCTGTATCGCAGCTGCTTTTCCTGCTGCTTGCTGTCCCCCATCTCTGGCACTTGTTCATTTTCTCTGAGAGTCAGTCTTGATGGAACACTAAGCCAGCAGCACATCTGAATAATTTTCTTCCTCCAAGTTAAATAATCCCATTGAAAGGTAGGATGAACTTCAGAGCTGCCATCAGAGAGGGCAGAAGGGACCAAGACATCTCCCTTTCGGTAGCAGCAAGCTGTAAGTTGGGTTCAGTGGCAGCCCCTGGCTAGATCACCTTACTGTGATCTATTTCAGTTTCACATCCTAGTATAGCAAGAAGCCCTATTGCTTGTGGACTATACTGGAATTTTGATGGCTTGCAAATGAGATGCCTAACAAAAACTATTTTGTGCATCAGCCAAATAGAAAATTAGGATACCACTCCTTAGTCCAATTCTTCTAGAACTTTGAGGAGTTCTTGTTTGTGCATTTGTCCTCTTGAATTGTGGTTTTGTTTGTAGTAGAGTGTCTCTTACTGTTAATTCACTAATTTATATTGATGATGTCTCAGCTTTTAGATATGCTTAAATTCTACACTGGCTTTGAAATCAATGATCAGACTGGAAATGCTTTGACAGAGAATGAGATGACGACAATTCACTATGACAGAATTACTTCTCTACAGGTAAGCGGAGAGTGAAGTGCTTAGGAGAGATCAAGGATTTGGTTTTGCTGTTCTAGTCTGGAATTTCTGTTCATGCATCTGGAATAGGCATGAGGTTATTTCCCAAATCAAACCCCTTATCTTCCCTGTTAAGTTACAGGAATATCTTTAGCTTGACTGTCTGTACCATATTGAAGACATGTAATGCTTCAGTATGGTGGATGTGACCATGACTAAGTAATATGCTCCAGCAAAACATCAGCATTTTGGATGTTGTGTTACCAAAATGAACTGTTTCTGTTAAGTCTGTTGAGAAGGGAAAGCACAATGCTGTAGGACCCTGTGGTGATGCAGTAGGTGGCAGCATTTCCTCAAGATCAGTGTGCACATGTGCCTACAGTGATCCCTTGTGGAAAAGAGACAAAGTAAATCCACACACACTTTTTAGAATTATTCCCATCAGTTTAGCAGAATAATTCAAGGAAGCATGGTTAAGTTAAACTTGTTCCTTGCTTTTCTTAGTTGCCTGCAAAGCTATATGTCTGTTCGCTTATGTTTTATTTTAATAACAGCAAATGCTGACAGAAGGGTGTGTAAGAAAGATACTCTGTCAGAAGTGGAGGAGTAACAAATAGATGGTGTTAAGAAAAATGGAGATTTAATCTGGCTTGTATTTCTGTCCTGGTAGATAGAAGCACTCAGAGTGGTTTGTGTTATGAACCAGAAGCTATGCTTTTTTCTTAAGTATTTAAACTGTTATTAAATTGTTTCATTAATATGCTTACATCTGGTTTTCATGCATGGATCTTTTGTAGAGAGCAGCATTTGCACATTTCCCAGAGTTATATGACTTTGCACTCTCAAATGTAGCTGCAGTAGATACTCGTGATGCACTGGTGAAGTTATTTGGACCTCTTAGGTAAGTTGTAATTGAAATTGAAATTCTTGGTTCTCAGTATGATTATATTTAACACATTTCTGGCTTTTTTTCCTTCTGACTTCCTATGTGCATAACCAGTAGTTAACCTCTAACTCATTTGGTTTATTTTTTTAAACTCTATTCTGTAGAAGAACTACAACAGCAATCATGAAAGCATACCACTGTCTTAACTGTACTGTATTGTAAATGCTGTGAGTTAGCAGTATGTATTTTGACAAAGGCTGTGTGTGCTTGCTTGTTTAGTTCCCTGTCAGGTCTTGAAACAATAAAAAACATCCACCCCTTGCCATGTTTGTTGTAGGTGAGAGGTTCAGCTTGCGCTTTATACACAAACTTCGCTTAAAAGCCTGACCTGTAATTGATTGTTTCTGGTCGAATCAGACCGCTGGCATTTTCTGTGAGGAAAAAGCAGCTGCAGCCGGCGCTGTCTCTGGTTTCAGTGTGACAGAGGTTCCTTTTTTCCCTTTCGCTGTGCAGCTCCAGAGTTCTCCACCAGGTGGCGTCGTACCTGTGCCTGCTGCCGCCGCTGGCCGAGGGGGAGGACACGAGCCACGAGAAGGAGTTTCTGCTGGAATTGCTGGTACGAACGTGCTTAGTGCTGCTTGTGCCTTTCCTGTTGAAAACTCAAGGCGTAGCTACATCCAGCAACTACACTGCAATGAAGTAGTCGCTTAGAACGTTTTGTGAGCCGCCTGTAAACCACAGCACTGTTATAGCAGTAATTGGCATGTTAAGATGGGGTTTTAAACCATATAAATTAAGTATTTGAAAATGCCTATTCATAGTTTCCATGAGAAACTAATGTGTGGGGTTTTAGGTCAATAAGGAGAGTCTTGGAAATGGTTTTGATTTCTTCTGATAAAGGTTTTGTCCCATTTAAAAGCAAAAAGCAATGTGCTAAAGTAGATCTATATATTCAGGACCTATTTGGGCCTCAAATGAATTTGAAATACTATTTGGTGCACATCATGTTTGTTTGGATATTCAAGGTCTACCAATATTACTGTAGGCTTCTAATCTGATAACAGTACTAGAATAGCTGCTTTTTAAAATCTGTTCCATAAATTTGTTTTGTGGTTGTTGATTTCTTTAAAAATTCATGTAGTTTTCTAAGGTTCGAAGGATAGGGATAAGATGCCTGTGAATGCCATGGAGAGACACATGTTCAGATAACATATTGTGTTGCATAGGTTTTTTTGTGTCCCAAAGAGGAAATAAAGACTAACTGTTACTGAATGAGCCGTGTTAGTTTGGTACTGACCGTATTTTTAATGGAAAGTAAGATGAGCTTTATTTTAAGTTGATTCTCTGGGAAGCTTTGACTGAGTATTTTCAGTTCTGTTGTGCCATTTTTGGTCTGCTGAATAGCCAAATGATTGTTTGGTTCTAGTACTATGACCAGCAGTTGGACTATGTGTTTGTTCATCTTCTGATGTCACTGTGTGCATTTAATTAAAATATTTAATTAGAAAAATATTGATGGAGAAAGTGCAAGTGACCACCCTATGAACTATTGTCTATGTTTTGAGAGTATCTTTATTGCTCCTTTTTGGCTTAGGTTTGAAATGCTTCTTTTTTTAGGTTTCTCGTCATGAGCGACGAATATCTCAAATTCAGCAACTCAACCAGATGCCTCTCTATCCCACAGAGAAGATTATTTGGGATGAAAATATTGTACCAACTGAATATTACTCTGGAGAAGGTATGATTAGTAGTTCAGTAAATGCTGAACAGAGCAGTAAATGCTGCAATAAAAAAAAAGAGTTCTGATGTATTATATTTATTCTGTCCAAGAAACTTACACATGGTACTCTGACATCTTCCAGTATCTCAGAGTAAGATCAGGAGGGTTTCTTGAGTTATGAATCAGGAACTTTTGAGGTTAAATTGTTAGCAAATATGTAGTGGATTTAAAGAAAAATATTTTTACACAAAGACATTTATTTGCTTCTGTATAACAGGTGTGCTATACTACCAGCTGAGGCACAGGTAAGGTGAAAAAGATTGGAAACAGCAACAGAAAAGCTGTTGTCTGTGCTTTGCGCTGAAATATGTTCAAGAATGCCTTTCTAAAAGGCAGAAAAAGATGGTAATGGGGGGAAATTAGGACTATTTATCTTACTTCTATTTCAAGGTAAAAGTAAGTGTAGTCACTGAAAGGTGACTACTTTGAGAACCTAATGTGCCCATGATCAAGGAAGCAAACTGCTGATATTGCAAACAGGAATCGTGTAATTTTAAGGTTTGCTATAGACAGCATGTGTATTTTTGTTCAGCTACTTTTAAATACTGTTTCAATGTAGATCGTGGGAGATTTTATTAGAAATGTGAAAAATTTAATTTGGAATGTGATAATTTCAAATAACAACGTATGTCTTCAAAGACTAGTGTAAAGTTTGTTTCAAATTTTAGCAGCCAGTGTTCCATACCCTTCTCCATGTAGTTTTGATTTAAAGGTTTGTTGTTTTTTTTTTGCATAAGTATAAGCTGTAAGTTTAGCTGCTTAGCATAAATTAGTCTTTTTGAATAAATTCTCTGTGGAACAAGTATTAATGAGAAGAAAGACATGACCCCTTTAGATAAGCAGGGTTATAGGCAACAAAGGATCTTTTTCTCAACTAGATGGGTTACAAATGTCATCTAGAGATCTGGCCCAAAAGAGGAAAAACATTTTTCTTTAGTATGATATAGTTTGTTAAAGGCTGATTCAGATTCTTCTCCTGATGATGTTTAAAAAAAAAAGGCCCTTTTCCCCAGAAAAACCCCAAACCAAAACAAAGGAACAAACTCCTGAACCAAAAAGATTGCTGTAATTTCTAGGAAATTATTAAATAAACCAAGTCTTCTTTTTAATTTTCTTTTTTGTTTCAGTGAACAGCACACAGGTTGTTCTAATGCTCAGAAACATTTAGATTCTTACATGCTGGTCAGGGCATCTCTACTGACATTCATCCTGTATTGAGAGGTTGACTTCTGTGTGCTGTGTGGTTATGTTTGATTAGCCACACATATTAATGGCAATATGGGTTACCATGGGGAAGGGAAGGGGGGTCGGGAGGAGAAAGCAGCTCATCATTGTGACTTTTTAATAATGCATGGAAAGAAATTTTGTTAATGATGAAATGTAATTTTGTCAAGTAACACTGGTTGCTAGTGGAAACATTTCCTCCTGTGGTGAGTGCTCTTGGAATTACGGTATTGATGGTGCTGTTGTGAAGTATTTCCTTTGCTGTCAGACTGTTACAAGTATTTTTTTTTTCTATTTTGCTTCTCTTAATTTAGTTTACACTTTCTCTTTTTCATCTCCGTTTATTCTCCTGTCCTGGTTTTAAACAAGTCAGTGTTGTGGTCTTTTAAGGTGTTGTTTTCTTTTTTTTTGTGTTCTTGAAAGTAACTAAGTAAGTTTGGTCTAAAATTTATGTAAGAATATTTTAACACAAGAGTGTTAGGAGTATTGTTTCTATTTCCTTTTAGAAAATGAGGGAAGAAGAATATCTCTCTGATGAATACTGTGCAGCCTTAAAGAGGTGTTGCTTCACACCGTGCCCTGTGTGCATATAACCAGCTTTACAGGACAGAGCTTCTTACTTGCAGTTGGGAAGTGTGTTACAGTATTTAATCACCATCAGGCTTTCCACAACAGAAATTACTGTGTTCTGCTGCCTTTCTTTACTGCTGTTGTATCTCAGTGTATGTGAAAGTCAACAGGTAGTACCTATACTAGAGAAAGGTTTCAACAATTATATTGCAAGTTTCAAAAGCAAGATGCTTTCACAGGCTTAAACACAGGTATCAAACTGGAATAGTAATCTAGTAATGTTAAATGAGTAACTTACAGGAATTTTAATTAGGGAAAATTTTCATCTAAGACTATCCTAAAACAATGGAGGACATTTTAGGACCTGTCTAGGAGTTCTAATACTCCTTGTGTAGTAGGATCTAATATATGTCTTTCATTCTCATTTAAAAAAAAAAACCCAGTAACACAAACTTTAGTGATGTGTGTGTTAAATTTTGATTTCTTGAATTAAGGCTTTTTTCTACATTGATGTTTTTTCACAGCATCTAATAAACATAAAGCATGGAAATAGGGGAATGTTGGATTTTGCATGGTTTTTATTATTTTATGAACCTTTTTCATCATTATTTAATGCTAACTTAATTGTTGCATTTTCAAAGACCATTACTTTCCTGTGCATATGGTTTTCCTAAACTGAATTTTATTATAGTCTGAATACATTGATGGATTTAATATTTAAGTAGTTCACTGTATTACTGCTAGAAGGATAAAAATTTCTTCAATCCTGTGCAGGTTCTTTTAGGGAGAACCTGAAAAATATATGCTTTTTAGAGGTGTGTATTGACAAAAAGGGTAGTTTTTAGAATCTCAAGGATAACAGTTATGGCAGTTATACAGTAAAGTGTGTATATATGTATGAATTCATAGAAACAGTATATTAATTCATCATTTTTTTGTTTATCCTCCAAATACCTCTTTCCCTCTGCCCTTAAACCCTTAGGCTGTCTTGCGCTCCCCAAGTTGAATCTACAGTTTCTGACTCTCCATGACTACCTGCTGAGGAACTTCAACCTTTTCCGCTTGGAGTCCACCTATGAGATCAGACAGGACATCGAAGATAGTGTCAGTAGGATGAAACCATGGTAATTTGTTTTTATTGATTATTAATTATTTATTAAGTGGTGCAAGCCAGTCAGTTCACTTCTAATCAAAGTGTCTTTAAGAATCGAAAACTGATGCTGCGTGTATACTAACTACATAGTAACAAATACATTTAAAATTATTACATAGATACTGTGGTTTATACTTACCCTTTCCATAAGGTGTTGCCATCCTAAGGGTTGATATTTTAGGGGGTTGTGGATATATAGGTGTGTTTAAGGCATTATGTTGGATGCTAGGAAAGAGCCTTTGTTGTGTCAAGACGGATGAGTTAATTTTCCATAAATACTAAGCCTTGGCTGACATTACAAAATATGCAAATGTCATGAACTCCTGTTTGTGAGAGATGTTACTGAGTATTCTTGAATTTGTCATCTGCCACATTTTAATCGTCTTTTGATTTAAAGGGTTTATTTGGTGTGATATCTTTTATACTCAGTATTTGCTTTCTCTTACCTTTGCTTTGTCTTCTGTCTCTGTGAGTTTTTTTTAAATAACGCTAGCATAAGTTGCCTTTATTTTTTGAAATATAAGTCAGTTCATGTTATGCTTTGATTTTAAAATTCAGGATTACATGAATCTAATTCAATAGCACGTAAAGTTAATAATTCTACTTTTGTCTTAAAACTTCCTGTGTGGTAAATTTTTGCATAATTTAAAAAAGATTTGAATCTGTTATCAGCTAATGACCTACAAACCTTTGGGGATTATTCCTTAGGTTATCAGAATACGGAGGTGTGGTCTTCGGTGGATGGGCTAGGATGGCACAACCCATTGTCTCTTTCACAGTGGTGGAGGTGGCCAAGCCCAACATTGGTGAAAACTGGCCCATGCGAGTAAGAGCAGATGTTACAATTAATTTGAATGTCCGAGATAACATCAAAGATGAATGGGAAGGTACTTAACATGCTCTGAAGTAAAGTGCTCAAAATAGGTGCTCATCAAAATACTTATTTTATAATAAGATAATCTTATGTGTAAGAAGTTTTAATCCATGATACAGATTTGTCATTATGCTGTTTAGAAGTCAGTTACTCCAATTCCAAGCTTAAGAAGTTTATATTTTCATAAAGTGAGGTTTGAAATAATTAAAGTACGTAGGCATTCATTAGGAAGAGAATGTTTATTACTTCAGACTGATGTCATTCAGTGACTAACTGTGAAATACTGTCCTTTACAGGGAAAGTTAACTCAGCATTTTAAATAATGTGTATGCTAAAAATGTCATACTGAAAAGTATGGGGAATGTAGTATCTGTCTCACACACAAGTGGAGAGAACAGATTTTTATTTAATTCAAACCAGTGCATTTCAGTAGTTTTCAGTGTGTCTGAATTTTACAAAGTGCTGACTGTACCAAATACTGTTTCTTATAAGTATCCACAGGGACACTTCTTTTGCCTGCGGATTTGAACTTTAGATGACCGCGTTGGCAAGTGACATAGAATCATGTACTTGTATTATCAGTAA
Organism: Hirundo rustica; assembly: GCF_015227805.2. Lineage (NCBI taxonomy): Eukaryota > Metazoa > Chordata > Aves > Passeriformes > Hirundinidae > Hirundo > Hirundo rustica. Next base: position 35,595,833 of record NC_053455.1, read on the forward strand.
ATGTCACTCCTTTCTCTTTTGTTAGAGAAACCTGATAAATGTGCTGGAGCTGCATAGTGTGATTACAGGTCACGTAGCACAAATACTGGACTGTGTGATAAATACGCAGATACCAGTTTGGGATTGTAGATTTCTCTTAAAGTAGAAAATCTAGGAGGATAGCAGAGAATTCACTATACTGAAGGTATCTATATAGTGGTGCACCTAGCCTTTTAAATACTAAAATAGTATTTTAGTATTTTTAAAGTACTCTGTGGTGTATAAAAAATCATGTTTAAACTAAATCAAAACTGAGATGAGAAGTCATGTTTCATTGCCTGATGTAACAGGATCTTGATGAAACTGCCTTCTGTTGAATAATATCTGGTGCTTAATGAGGAATTATTTGTCTCATGAAAAATACAGCATATTTTCTGAACTTTGAAGGTGTCTTAGATCTCTGAGACTCTGGAGGTATGCTGGAGAGAAGGTTTAATGTTAAGCTTATGTTAGGGAATTGGAAAAGTAGCATTTTAAAAGTAGGATGTAGTTCAGCAGGGGTAATTATTATGCAAGAACAAATCACTGTACAAATGCATGTTGGGGGAATAACTCATCAGGCAGTACCTCTGCAGAATGGAAAGATTGGAGGTTATCATCTCTCACAAGTGAATGTGAGTCCCCAGCATGGTGTAAGTGCTGAGGGAAAAAGAAAAAACCTCGAGTTATATTGGATTTTATAAACTGGAATGTAACAGTAAACAAGTAACTTGGTTAAGTGACCTTTTACTCTATTAAATAGATAACGAAAGTAACTTGCTTTTGGATTTTTTGCCCAGTTCTAGGCATTGCACTTAAAATGCTGTAAAAAAAGTTAAAAATGAATTGGAGGTTTGTCCAGAGCGAAGGAACGAGAATAAGAGATTAAATGCCACACTTCTTTAGAGATGATGGAAAACAATTAGGTTGTGTAACTGGTCTAAGATTATTGGGAGAAGAATAATCTTGAAATAATGTTTGTTCTTATGAAAAAACATTCAACTTCTACTTTTTATATTATATCACAGTGGGCTGTGCTTTTTTATTCTCTAAGTTCAAGGCATATTTTGAAACTAAGCAAAATATACTCGTTACAGGTGGGATTTTATTCAAGAGAAATTTTAGTGCATTCTTTTATATGTATGTTAAGGAATTGATAAGGAAGATGCCATTCAGTCAAATCACTGTTCTTTTGGGGATCAGGTCTGCGTAAGCACGACGTCTGCTTCTTGATTACGGTGCGTCCTATGCAACCTTACGGCACCAAGTTTGACAGGCGACAGCCTTTTGTTGAGCAGACTGGCCTTGTGTATGTTAGAGGCTGTGAAATTCAAGGCATGTTGGACGAGAAGGGGCGTGTTATTGAAGAAGGTATGATATATACCAAAACTTGTTCAAGAGATTTATCTTTTTTTTTTCCTCTCTATTTTTTATTTTTAACAGCCTAATGAATATATTTCCTCTCTTTTAAGGAATGCTCATTGAATTAGTTAACATACTTGGAAGAAAACCAAACCAATTCCATATGCAGCCTGAGAAAGGTTGACTAGTTTCCTCCGGTAAAATCTGATATAGCTACATTAATTAAATAAATCCAGTGTGTTGGGTTAAGGAGTAAAATAGATTCTATTCAAAAACTACTAGAAAAATGTGTTGAAAATTTTTCTATTGCTATGCAGAAATTAGTTTCATCATATGAATTTGTCTAAATTTCGTTTGAGGAACAATTATGGATCACTTATTTGAACGATAATTTGCTTTTAGCACTGAGTCAAATTCTAATCTTGCTGTTTCATTATGGGCAGGACCTGAACCAAAACCAAGACTTAAAGGTGATTGCAGAACATACAGAGTATTTCTGGACCCAAACCAGTATCAGCAGGACATGACCAATACAATCCAAAATGGAGCAGAAGATGTCTATGAGACATTTAATATAATAATGAGAAGGAAACCAAAAGAAAACAATTTCAAGGTAAGGTACTCATTCCTTAGCTCTTAGGGAAGAGTATGTCTGAATATGGTGTCAGTACTGAGACTTTTCTATTTTAGATGCGTATCGTTAGGCCTTTTAGTTGACAGAGTTTAGGCTTTCCCTGCAGGAAGCTGGAGTATATCAGTTGGTGATAACTTTCCCCTGCAGATAACTCTTACACTGAAAATGAGAACACTGCTACTTTGCTTGAGTATATAATAAAACATTAGTTTGTAGTTTCAGTCTTCTAACAGGAAGCCTACAGATTGGGACTTTTGGGATAAGGGAGTGTGTGGAATGTTTTTGTTACCAAATGTAATAGTGAACTGTAAGAAAAGGAGTAACCAGTCAAAATGTGAGAATCAGAGGAACCTGCTGGGTTTCGGGAGGGTCACTGGATCAGTTTCTCATTGGGCATTGGAGTGTCAGATTGAGAGCAGCCCTGCTGGGAAGCACTTGGAGATATTGGTAGATGATAAGCTTGATATGAGCCAACAGTGTGCTCTTAGTTGAGAAATCCAGCTGCATCCTGGTCCTCATCAAAAGTGGAGGGGCCAGCAGGTCACAGGACATGCTTCTTCCCCTTTGCTCTGCTAGGACTTCACCTGGACTGCTGCATCCAGCTCTGGCTCCCCTACACAAGAAAGATTGTTGGAGCAAGTCCAGAGCAATGACCGGAAGATGATCAGAGGGAGCACCTCTCCTATGGGGAAAGCCTGAGACAGTTGGAGTTGTTTAGTCTGGAGAAGAGAAGGTTTCATGGAGATCTGACTGCACCCTTTCAGTAAGGGAGCTTGTAAGAAAGATGAGGACAAACTTTCTAATTGTGATAATAAAAGGGGTAATGTTTATAAACTAAAAGATGGTAGATGCAGACCAGATATAAGAAAAAATATTTCTATCATGGGGGTGGTGAAACGCCTGAACAGTTTGCCCAGAGAGGGTCCTGTCCCTGGAAATTTTCAAGGTCAGGTTGGACAGGGCTCTGAGAAACCTGGTCTGGTTGAAGATGGCCCTGCTCGTTGCAGGGGGGTGGGTTTGATGATCTTTAAAGGTTCCTTTCAGCCGAAACTACTATATGATTCAACTTCAACAGCAGGAAGGAAGGTGCCAGTTCCCTTGACCTGCTGGGCAAATTCATAGTGTAACACAAGGTCCTGTTGGCCTTTTTTCGCTGTGAGGGTGCATAATTCTGTACACTTAAAAATATTTCTTACTTAGTTTCTTTGCTTTTTAGACCCTTGAATCATTAATGTTCCTTGAGTTTTCCATTATGAAAATGCAACATGAATGAAAAACTACTTTTTTTTTGGTGCCTTAAAGTCATGCACTGCATAATTAAAATGATTTTCATTTTAAAGGATTCTGTCGCAAGTTCTGTGTAAATGGGTGAAGAGGTAGGCAGGAAGACTTGGAATTTTTTTTCTTTATGTATCTGGAAAGATACTTCTGGTATGAAGCAGTAGCTTGCAGCTTGCATAGACCATTGTGGTGCCATCCACCTGTAGGTTGGTATACTAAAAGTACTTCATAGGGAGTCCTTATAAATACATGCAAAAGAACCACCAGAACTGATTGTTCATGTTGTGTGTCTGTGGCATGTTCCTTTCACATTATAAATGCTCTCTGCCAAAGCCTCCTTAGTGTACAAGCATGTAAATGTGTTTTTTCATTCACGTGGATACGCACTTCCATGTAGTGAGAGGGGCAAATTCTGCAGTGAATGCTTAGATTTGGTCAGCATTGCTCTTAAATATGACTGTAGCTTTCACATTTGTACTCTCTTCTTGCAGCTAATTTTCAGGCAAATCCCAGTGCAAGCCATTCTATGCTGGTATTTACTAAAGTCTCATACATTTGTTTTTCAAGACAGTCCAAGGTATTTGCACATTTATCACATTGCTACCAGTTTAGGTGCATGCATTCCGTGTCATTTGCAAACCTTTTTAACTTCAACTGGAGGAAAGAAAACAAGATGATGCTATGACTAGCGTAGACAGTTTATGCAGCAGATAGAAGGCAACTTGAAGTTTAAAGCTGAGCTTGTAGGAGAGAAGACAAGAGAATTCTTGTGCAGTCCTTGTAAATTAAGCAGATGAGACAGCAGAGAAAGTGCAAATATGATGTGTTTGATGGAGGGGACACCACTGTGTCACTACAATTGGTCAGCAGTGTTAGTTCTTACAAGAATGAATCTTACTGTTTTTACATGCATAGAAATTACTTTTTGAAAAGCTGAAGCAAAGTTTTTGTGATGTAGAAGCATCACATTAGTTGTTAGGAACATACTTCTTACTTCCTCTTCGGAACTGATCACTAGGTTTAGAAATATTACCTGAATATGTGACATTGTCTGATTTCTTTATCCTTTACTTAGGACAAGCACATTATGCTTTGCTTGATATATGTTTCAGCCAGAAATACTTGTTCTATATTTACAACAAAAATATAAAATTCTTAGTTAATATGGGACTTGTCCATCCCTATATCTTTGAGGTAATTACAGGACCTGCAGGCTTCAGAAGTGCTAAGATGCCTTCAATTTTGTAGCTTTACAGATCTGTCATGGAATGCACAGCATGATTGTGATTGGAAGGAATAGATTCGGAGAATGGTTGAGGTTAGAGAGACCTTTGGAAATTATTTAGTCCAAGGCCTGTTTAAAGCAGAGTCAGCCAGAGCAAGTTGCTCAAGGTCTTGTGACTTTGTGCAGTTGGAATTGGATACGTCCAGTGATGGAGATTACATAACCAGTCTAGACAACCTGTTCCAGTGTTGCATTACCTCTACAGTAAAAATATTTTGGTGTATTCAGGTGAAATTTCCTGTATCTTAGTTTGTGTCCATTGCTCCTTATCCTTTCACAGGGCACTACTGAGTGGACTCTCATTCCACTGATTTACTTCCTCATGCAATGTTTCTTTAATACAAATGGATAAAATTCTCCGATGCTCCTTGAGTTTTGTATTCTTGAGGCTAAACAATCCCAGCTCTTTCAGCTTCTCATACAACAGCTTCTCCAATCCCTTCATCATCTTAGTGGCTCTTTGCTGGACTCATTCCAGTATGCCTGTGTCTCTTGTCCTGAGGAGCCCAGCTCTGGACACAGCACTCCAGATGTGGTCTCACCTAGTAGTGAGTAGTGGGGAAGAATCAGGACCTTAATAGAGATTGACTAATCAGGGATGATGATCACATTACTTGACTCCTTGAATGATACAACACAAGCAAGAAAAGAAAATCCTAGCCTTTGGAGATGGATATGTAAATGTAGACTATCATAAAAAATTTCTTTACTTTGATTTGACTGACTATTCTTATACAAGATTAGCATTTGGAGGTTCTGTGTTATATTCTGGTGTGGATGGCATCCATCTGAGGAGCAGATACATGGTGTCCAAGTGCCAAGTTTCAAGTGAGCTGGTTCTTCAAGTCTTGCCACTAAAGTAGCCCTGTACAGGAAGGCTCTTAGTTGAAGAATTCTGTGCTCTGATACTGGTGTTTTTTTGAATATGTACACTGTCTGTTTATAGACTCAATCTAACCAAATACTGTCAATTAAAGAGATATATTCTATCATCTTAAAATAGAATTGATTGATCTTCAGTATGATTTTTACTTGGTAAAAAGTCAGTCTCTTCAATACTATTTTTTCTTGTTTTTTCTTATTTACAGGCTCTTCTGGAGACTATTAGGAATTTGATGAACACAGATTGTGTGGTTCCTGACTGGCTGCATGACATCATTCTTGGATATGGAGACCCAAGCAGTGCACACTATTCAAAAATGCCAAATCAGATTGCAACTCTGGACTTTAATGACACTTTCCTGTCCATTGATCACTTAAAAGCTAGCTTTCCTGGATACAATGTTAAAGTCACTGTTGACAATCCAGACCTGCATGTACCCCCTTTCAGGTGATCTCAATATTTTAAGTACTTCTAGTCTGGTGGAGTTAAGTTACATTCAGGGGTTGAAGGGAGATGCTCTTTCTTTTAAGAAAAGATGGAGATACGTTAAGATTTAGATAGTTATGTAATAGTTAACTGTACAATAGTTATACCCAGGACCAGCCTCTCTTCTATTCTGTACAAAAATGCATCACAGCATTGCTCGTAGACCAGCCTACGGAATATATGGGGGGAAAAAAGTATGAGATAGAATCAAGACACATAATGCTCTTTTGCATTATGGTATCTAGCTCCTCAAGATCAACCTAGAGAATTTTAATTATATAGTTTTCTTACCTGTTTTGTTACAACAAGCTAAGAACAGCAATTTCAGCATCAGTTAAAATTTGAGCTTTTGGAAATGCCATTCAAACAGCACAAAGGATTAAGTCTGAAAAGCCCATATTGCTTATTTTTAGAAATGATTCCTGAAATAGGATGCCTACCTTCTTGGCAGCTAAATGAGATTTACTTATTTTGTTTCATTGGTGCTATTGTCCAACATTTTTAGACTTGACAATTCTGTCCCTCCTGGTGCACTTCCTTGAACTTTGACAACTGAGATTCATAGTGCATAGTATTGGAGAACAGTTCCTTCAGCTGAAGAAACTACATCTTTTCCTTGTGAAGGAATAAATCTCTGGAGGGAGAAGATGCCTTTCCCCTGCACCAGTCAGCTTTTATTGTGGCTAAATTGAATCTTGAAAAGTAGGGAGATAATCTCCCAAGCTTTTTTTGGAAACACCACATGGAGAATTTGTGTGGAGAAGGCGCTAACACTATATAATGATATAAAAATAGTCTGAAGGTATCAGGAAAAGGTCTCACACACAATATTTGTCAATGACTTATTGTTCACTTTCAGTTCCTATATTAAGGGAAATACTGCTCTTTATGAAGAGCTGTTGCTCTTCCTACTCCTACATTTGTCTTGTAAGAAATTATTACTATTATAGGTATCTGCATTTTTTTCTTGAGATATTTGGAATAGCATTGGGATTCCTTCACCTGTGATTTGTTTCTGAATTAGAGAAGCTTGCTAATATATACAGAAGGGTATAAAAAAATTGAAATGGAAGGATAAAAACTTCATCTGGAATAGTTTAGAATAGTTTAGAACACTGACACAGCTTATGTTCTATGATAACTTTTTTCCTGTCTGTTCCACTTTCACTTACGAACTTTGCTTCAGTGTTTTTCCAGCTGGTTCTCAGCACTACTCCTGGCTTTTGCAGTTATGAAAAGAGTGTTTTTGACATACATTTTGTTTAATCAGCTTCATCAATTTACTTGTCATTTATTTTCTTTGTTCTCCTTAAAACTTTGTCATTTGCAGCACTTGTTTTTCTGTTTTTTGAAAGTTTGTCTTAATGGTGAGAAAAAAATCTTTATCACCGAGACAGTCTCTATTGTAGTGGACATGTTGAACTGTAATCTTAAATTATATGTTACAGGATAACTTTCCCAATGAAGGGAGGTAAAGGTACAAAAAGAAAAGAGGATGGAAATGAAGAAAACCCTGAAGAAGCTAAAACACTGATTGTAGAGCCTCATGTTATTCCAAACAGGGGACCATATCCATATAATCAACCAAAACGGTAAAAAATGGATGGGAACTTATTTTCAAATGGTAACACATGCATTGCAGTTAATTTTCAGAAATAAGACTGGTTTGTTTCACATTTAAATGAAAATACTCTATTGTCCTGCATCTGTTAAAAGTCTCTTGAAGAGCAGTGAGAAATACCGTCTTCTAGTGTTTTTTGTCTCAGGAATTTGAATTTTAGGAAAGTAATACCTAAATAGTTTTACAACATCCTCTGCAAATAATTACTAAAGATGAACAGTCTTTTAGATGGAATGAGTTCGTTGTCACGTGGACAACATGATTTACTGCCTTGCTTAGAAATTATGAGACTGTTCTATCTATAAAAAAGATAGTTGCAATGCAGATTTAATTTCTGCAAAAGTTTGCAAGTGTGTAGTTCAGGAAGGATATAAACAGTTAATCTTGTTTTGCTTTGTTACAGCAATACTATTCAATTTACCCATACTCAGATTGAAGCCATCCGTGCAGGAATGCAGCCTGGACTAACTATGGTAAGAATGTTTTTCAGGATTCTGTACTCTTACTTATTTAATTCTGGCATTATGTACATTCAGTGAAATACTAAGCAATGCCCCTTTCTGTAGCCTTGCTGAGGTAATTTCTATTAATAGTTTAAAGATGTGAAAAATTACCATTCAAAGGTTCAACACCCTCCAAATCCTGACAAAATCATATGGCAATACCTCTCTGTACCCTGTGTTTCAGTGGCTGAAGGCTCTCCACAGCAACTGAATTTGCTTTTGCAGTGGCAAGATTGATTTCATAGCAGTTTGTAATTTTAAGTGTAGATGCTTATGAAAACTGCTATTCTGTGCTTCTTAATCCTGAACAAATTATTTTGAGATTCTTCATAATACTTGGTTATCTTTAAAATGTCTGAGGTGTAATTTTGGTGTGTTTGTGGAATTGAGCCTATGTAAACATTAACTGTTATTATATGTCAGTATCATCAGTTGTAGATTTCCGAGTAAATAGAAGGAATGAACTCTCTTTTTCTTTTTTTCCTGTTCTTTATGTCAGTTTCACTATATTCTTTTTCAATTGTAGGTATTGATTCTCTTTTCACTGTTTCCCCGCTGTGTTACCTGTTCTGAGGCTAAACTGCCTTTTTTTTCTCTGAGAATGTCTGTTTCGTATTAGTACTTCCTGTGCTGAATTACTGTGTTCCTTTTAGTCAGAAATTTGCCAAAATAGTCTGAAGGAGTCTTTTATAGTATGTTCTATCTGAAAGTTCACCAAAGCCAGTTAGCAATATGTAATGTCAATGTCTTGTGAGATTGTTCTAGGTTTTTCTTCTCCAGCTGACTCTGGGGTTTTTTTTTGTTTTTTTTTTTTGTTGTGAAGTTTTTCCAGTGCTATTCCATAAATTGTGTATTGATTTTTGTTTGGTTTTATTTTTGTGTGTGTGTTTGATTTTAGGTAGTGGGTCCACCTGGTACTGGAAAAACTGATGTAGCAGTCCAGATAATATCCAATCTTTATCATAATTTCCCAGAACAACGAACTCTAATAGTTACCCACTCTAATCAGGTAAAGTGTCAATCATGTATGGAATTTTCCTGTAATGACAGTGTAGAAGAAGAGTAGGTATTGAGATCAGTAGTTTGGGAATTGCATTTATCTCCTAACAATGAAAGCTTGAGTTGGCTTGTGTGTGCAGTTTTGCCAGTTTCATAATGTGAAATTAAATTTTTGAATTTCGGGTGTGTAGTTCTAAACTATTTATCTGACGTTTTCAATGTGTTTAATTGGTTGGAGATCAAAAATAAGAAACTATTTTGAAAAAGTCTCTGCTTGGTTCTTATAGTTGCACATGCATTGCATGCATGCCATATTTATTTTTTGCTAATTAGCTTTCTCAGACACTGGTTGCTCTGTGCTTTATGCTCCTAAGGGAAGGCCCCTTCAGCTGAATATTTGCTTCCCATTCATAAGAGATGGAGTCTTAACTGCTAATTCTCAGGCATCTCTTAATAAAATAATAATAATAATAATGTTAAGTTTTTAACAGTCTTACTCTTAATTTTCTCACTTAACTCTGCAGTGGTGCAGCCTCACCTTGAGTCCTGTGTGCAGTTTTGGGCACCACAATATACAAGAAACATAAAGCTATTAGACAGTGTTCAAAGGAGGGCAACAAAGGTGCTGCAGGACCTTGAGGGGCAGCTCTGTGAGGAGCAGCTGAGGTCATTTGGTCTGTTCAGCCTGGAGGAGACTGAGGGGAGACCTCATTGTGGTCTTCAGCTGAGGGGGAGGGGAGAGGCAGGCATCTCTTCTCTGTGGTGTACAGCAACATGACCTGAGGGGATGGCCTGAAGTTGTGTCAGGGGAGGTTTAGGTTGGATATTAGGAAAAGGTTCTTCACGCGGAGAGTGTTTGGGCACTGGAGCAGGCTCCCCAGGGGAGGAGTCACAGCACCAGCCTGACAGAGCTCAAGAAGCTTTTGGACACTGCTCTCAGGCACAGGATGTGACTCTTGGGGTGTCCTGTGCAAGGCCAGGAGTTGGACTTGATGATCCTTATGGATCCCTTCCAACCCAGCATATTTGGTTATTCTATTAAATCTGCGTCTGATTTGGAATGATTTGTTTGGAAACCAGGGTCAGCTGTCTCCTGGTCTCCCTGATAAGTCTGTCCCATCTCAGTTATGAGTTACTTAAACTGAACATACCATTGGAAAACATTTCATAATTTTTCATCAGAGCAAGATCAAAGAATGGTTGAGGGGATATCGTTCTAGTGAGGAGTTACAGCCTGGAGTAATACAGGCCAGTCTGCAATGGGTTACAGGAGAGTGACAGGTTAAAGTTGGGGGAAGGGGCTGAGAACATGTCAATTGAGGAGAAAAGAAGGAAATACTTTAAGGCAGATAGAAGACTCTTCTTGCCAGACAAGACTTTCATCAGGACATTAACTTGAAATTGTACCCTGGGAGGTTAACTGTATCTCAGCAGGGTACGTTACCCATGCCTTGATGCTGCGCTTTAAGATGTTTACATGACTTGCAGTTGCAAGTGGAGCTTGCTTGTGTTTATTATTTTCAACCTGATGATCCAGTGCTTACAAGCTTGCTCCTTTGAAATACACAAATTAGTTGACAGTAAACCACTAGAGAACTGAAGAGTTTAAGGCAGAAGATGTAGCACAGCTACTTTAGTTAAGCAAAATTCAGTTATCCAAAGTGGAATAGAGTCACAATACCTGACAGTCAGTACCAAATCATACTTCTCTAATGTACAGTAGAAGTTAAATTGTTTAACGTCATCATACATTAATTGGCGTTTGTGCAACAGATTTGTAAATTGATAGCTTTATCTACTAAGTTAACTATGTGATAGAATTAAATTTTAAAGCTGTAAAATCAAATGTAATTGTTATATAAAGTATGCAAATAAAATGGTGTTAGTAGCTTAATTTCTTTGTTGTCAAGATTAGGAGTTTCAATATTAACTTAGTTTTGTTAAAATTAACTTTTGTTTTCCATTTATACTAAAATAGGCATAACCTCCTACTTTGCTTCAAAGTCATTCCTCAGTTTTCCCCTGCAAGAGCCTCTGAACTTCTAAAAGCTACCTTTTCTCCTGTTCTTGTCAATCTTTAGGCTTTGAACCAGCTGTTCGAAAAAATCATGGCTCTAGACATTGATGAGCGTCACCTTCTGCGTCTGGGTCATGGAGAAGAGGAATTAGAGACAGAGAAAGATTTCAGCAGGTGAGAAAGGAGATGCTAATGATAAACTCACTTGTATGAACATGGCAGCAAGATGTCTCTGTTGAATCCACTCTACTTCCTATGCAAAGGAGCTGTGTTGGACAAGTTTTACCCTTCTTGTATTATTGAATCCAAGTAACACAGAGTGCGCTATTTTTCAGTACAAGGTTAAGTAATTTTGTTTCTTAGTCTGAACAGAAGCTGTGGTCCCTTGAGCATCTAAAGGCAGAATCAGTCAGTTGCTTGTTCACAAACTCAACTGGCAGAATAATAGATAATTATATTTTTTGGACCCTTATACCTTTTGTACAATTGATCTTGAGAGAAATTAGAATAATAAAGCAGATTCTTGGAGTTACAGGGTTTTTTTGTACAAATATGATATCTCTTCTACTATCATGGTGATTTTTGCATTAATAAACATGAAATTAAACTTTCTGCTTTGAATTCTTCAGATACTGCTTAACCTCAAAGTTGCTTATTACATTGATAACATATTTTGAAGTATATACATACATAAGGAAAGCTATCAACTCTGTATCAGCACAAAGACTTAAGAACCTGTTCTTCTAAATATTTGTATGTTTGTCATGCATTAGTCCAATTGACGTCAGTAGGATTACAGACATTCATAAATGTAAGCGCGGTATAATGGTCGTGCACTGGAAATATCTGAACTGTCCAGTACTGGATTATCATAGCAATACTTTAACTTCAAAAGCTGTAGTAAAAATTATATATAGTCACTAGAAGCTACCCACATATACATAGTTCAGTATTTAGCAAAATAAATACCTTGTGATTTTTTTTCTTTTAAATTGAATGCTTTGATGTAGTCAAATTACTCCAGAAATTTGATAGCTGAAAACTTACTAATATAATGCCATAGCAGATATTTATTTAGTAGTATCCATAATTTAATATGTTCCTTGAACTATGGTGTTCATCACTAAAAGGAGTTTTCTTTAAGACACTACATTGTCTATTTTCACACTTTGTCAAGGTAACTCCAGACCTATGGGATATTTCTGCAAGTACTGTGGGTTCTGGCAGTTCAAGAGGGAGGGGTAAAGGTGAAAGAGTATATTTGAAGGTGGGCTGCACTACTGTGAGAACTTTATTTCTCATAAGCTTGGCTTTGTAAATTATTAGGGCTCAACTAATAGAATGTAGCATGTAGCAAATTTTTAGGTTTTGGAGCAGGGTTGTAGTTTTGAGGGTTTTTTTGGCAGGGTGCTGAGGTGTTTTTATGATCTCTTATTGTTATACTTAGATACTATTTTGAGTTTAATAAAAATTGTTATATGTAATCCATTTTATAGGTATGGAAGAGTTAATTATGTGCTGGCTCGAAGACTTGAACTTCTACGAGAAGTTGGGCGATTACAAGAGAGTCTTGGAGTCCCAGGAGACGTTTCTTACACTTGTGAAACAGCTGGCCACTTTTTCTTATACCAAGTAAGGACTGAAATACTTTTGCAGAGAGACTGTATGACCTAAATACATTACAAAACGCTTTGTAAAAATTGCAGTGAATTTCTCAGACTTGAGAGTAAAACCAAAAAACATTTTCTTTGGTGATTCACAATACAGTGACAGCTAAAGTTAAAATTGCAGCATGACTTGCTTGTGTTGCTATTGTTTTAAATCCTGCCTGCTGACTCACCAAGTCATTGCCACCTTCATGAGTGCTAGCAAAGATTCTAACCTGAATCTTCTCCTTCAGATAGGAAAATCTGTGGGCTGCTTTATATTTTGGACAAGCTTTAGAGCAGCTACTTGATTGTCTTGATACGAGGCTTTTATAGTATTAAATGCCAATGTGAAATCAAATGTACGGTGTACCAAATGGTATGTTGTGTGTCCCCCATTTCTTGTCCATGTGCTTTTCAGTGATGGGGTCTACATTTGCAATTAGTGTTGCATAAGGAGACTTATAGAATGGTACTTAGGACTGAGGACTGAATGCACATATTGTGTAGGTTTTTACAGAAGCTACTCTGGGCTAGCTTTAGTGTGGACCTTTAACATTAAAGGGACATCAGATGTCGAAGAGTGCAAGAAACACTGCTAGAGGTCATCTTCTGGTTCAGTTTCCTCCTAAATGAATCTCACTTGGTATTTAAGGCAAAGTAGTGTAAGTGGAGAAGATAATAATGATGTTTACTTCTGTGTTGGGTTTATGTGGCAAGGTTTGGGTAGCAGGTGGCTGCAGGAATGACCTCTGAGAAGAGGCCAGGGGCTGCCCTGTGCTGGACACAGCCAGCTCCAGCAGAACCACTGCTGACGCATCCATAATGACACTGGTGGTGCCGCTGTGAAAACCTCCTTGAAAAGAGGTCAAAAACCAGCAGCAGCTGAGGGCAGAGAGGGGAGTGTGACAAACAACCCAATACACCTGGGTCAGAAGAAAATGAAGGGACAGGAAGTACTCCATGCCTCGAAGCATAGCGTCCCCATAGCGTCCCCACGGTAAAGCAGGTTTTCCACCTGCAGTCAATGGAGAGGCTGCGGCAAAGCAGCTATCAACACTGCAGTCCATGGAGTACCCCGTGCTGAGCAGGTGGATACATCCTGAAGGAAGAGGCAGCATGTGGAAATCCCATGCTGGAGCAGGGAGTAGGAAGGTGTGGTGGAGATGTAGTGTTGTGAACTTGAATGACAGCGCCATTATTTCTGTACTGCTCAGGGTAAGGAGGAGATAAAATAATTGACAGTGAAATTAAGCCTGGGAAAAAAGAGGGAGTGGAGAAGAAAGGTGGGTTTGGTTTTGTCCTTGTGGCTCACCATCTTACTCTGTTTTTAATTTGCAGTAAATGAAATTAATTTTCCCTGTTTTGCCTGTGATGCTACTTGCTAAGCAATCTCCCTGTCTTTATCTCAACCCATAAGCTTTTCCTTCTTACTTTCTCCCGCTGTCCTGCTGAAGAGGGAAAGTAAAAGAAACTGGGTGAGAGTCTGGCAGCTAGCCAAGCTCAACCCACCACAACTTCAAAAATGTCATCCTGACACAAGGTCGGTCACATGATACCTGAGACGTACCTTACTTTTGTGATAATTTTTTTAATGCTATGCTACAAGGCTATACATTGCCGAAAACCTTATGATATAAACCCGCTTTGCTTTGTCATAGGTAATGTCTCGTTGGGAGGAGTATATCAGTAAAGTGAAAGTTAAAGGTGGAAAAACACCAGACGTTGCAGATGTCTCCAGTTTCTTTCCTTTTCACCAGTATTTTGCAAATGCTCCTCAACCAGTTTTCAAAGGCAAATCATATGAGGAAGATATGGAAATTGCTGAGGGGTGTTTTAGACATATTAAGAAAATATTCACTCAGCTTGAGGTAAGACATGTGACTGTTAAAGGCAAGTGAACCTGCCTAATCCTGTAGAAAAACTTTACACAGTTCCAAAATTTTCATTTTTGCTACATCCTAGAAAAAATATAGAGGTCTAGGCAGCTTCATTACCTTGCAAAGTGAGAACTTCCACCTTTGAATAATATAGGTGTGTTACACAATAGGGGCAAGGGTCTAGTCTCTTTTAGTTGGATCGTGGAAAGCAGCCATTCCACGTCTGTTTTTTTACTGATGAGGTTGCAAGGATTGTATGCATATCGCTGCTCCTCTGATCCTCACAGGGGCTTTGTGTTTACAGTGAATTGCCTTTAACCAGATAACCTAAAAGTAACAGATTATCTTCTGTTTTTGCCAGAATTGCTTAAGAGGCTATTAAAAGTTAGCGTAAAGGTGATTTGTGTATCATTTGATTATATTAACTGTAATGGTCTTTCTACTACTGAATTTGATGTGATGTTATGATGCAGTAAAGTAGGAAACAAGAAGATATAATAAAAGAAAATTTGGGGGGATTCTGAGAGGGTTCCTCAGAATTATTTTAATGTTTGTCTGCAAGTTTATATGTACATCCAGGTTGGAAGAATTCTTTGATAGGTTTTACAAGATTGTTTTTCAAAATATGTTAAACCTGGAAACCACAACAAATTATTCAGATGGGATTGTTAACAGTATATACCTCAGAACTTTGTTTAATTATGTTAAGAAGGTGGCCACGTAATTTGAGGGAATTAATTTTATTAGTGATATTTTTTCATATTCTGACTTTCAAGACTTATCTTTTGTCCTCCGTAGGAATTCAGAGCATTTGAACTTCTCCGCAGTGGCCTGGATAGATCCAAGTACCTGTTGGTGAAAGAAGCAAAAATCATTGCCATGACTTGTACTCATGCTGCTCTGAAACGACGTGACCTGGTTGAATTAGGTTTCAAAGTAATGATTATACCAGTGTTCCTGTACTACTTGGATTTTGGTGTTGGTTCTCCACTGTTCCCCACCCCATATGAATCTTTTTATCTGCCCCAAATCTAGGCAGTTAGATTATTTAGAGTTGCTTTTTTTTTACCCGTATGTTTCAATTTTTTTAATTTTACTGAAGAAAAATATAACTTCTGTAAGTAAAAGATTAATCACTTTTAAGTTATTGTATATACAAAAAATGCTTAATAGTGCATTTTTTTAAAAGTCAGTTTTGCCATATTACATGATAAACAGCAGTGATAGGATTAATAAAATAGAGGCAGAACTGGGTAGAAAAACATGGCCTTTACAGCTTTGTTTACCTAAAAAATTAACAATTTGAGGAAAAAGAACTATGATGCAATGCTGTTTTCACTCTGCAGAGGTAACTATATTAATTTAGTGCAGTCTTTTTTTTCTGACAAAAGCCAGTCAGCAGTAATTTCAGTATTATTTTTCACTGATCATGTACTGTATTGGATCACAAAATGGCTGCTCTTCAGCTTCAGTGCAGAGATACCAAATTGTGTGCTCCACTCCATAAAGCTTTTCTCTTGTGCTTATGGCATATAGGAAGCATGTAATGTAATTCAGTCGTGGATTCCTTCTAGGTATAAGGCCTGACTGGTGCAGAGAGATCTGCCATTGATGTAGTAGGACTTCATCTATTTGGTAATACTGGTATTTTGCCTATAAAGTGAAATCCTACTGTAACTGTCCCACCCAGCAAAATCTGAAGGAGTAATAGATGCTTTCTTTTGGTAGGCTAAATAAATACGTTCATTTGTGTTACTGTGTTTATGGACATCTCTTTACTTTTTATTTTTTCCTCAGTATGACAACATCTTAATGGAAGAGTCTGCTCAGATTCTGGAGATAGAAACCTTTATACCGCTCCTGTTGCAGGTTAGACTTGAAACCAAAGATCGTTCAACAACAAAAAAAAGATAAATAAGACTCTGTTCTTGAACAATATTAAAATGAAAAATATGTGCAGAAAGTAACCCAAAACTGGTATTTGCTAGTAAGAACTTTCACATTGATTATGAAATTATTTTATTCAATGAAGTAAGCATGAGGTTTTTTTCAAACATTTAAATGAGCATTGAATAACCAGATGCATCTGGCAGGCGAGGGAAAATAGGTATATGTGAGAAATGCAGAAACTGAAGAGTTTGTGTAATTAGAGTAGACCATTTCACCATGGAGGCGTATTCTGGGGGATATTTCCTGACTTTATTTATGTGAGGCATCCAAACAGTCCTTGAAAATTGAATGGGTTTTTCTTTTAACAAAACCTAAGGATCTAGCCTTCCAGACTAGCAGTGCTTGATTTCTTCACTTGCAATTCAGTGAGAAATTGTTAAAACCAGAATTTTTGGGAGGGCTCTTTGTCCAAGATTAAAATGGCTGATAAGTATAGACCAACTACATAGAATGCTTGGTCATCTCCAAAGGAGAAACGTTCGGGAGCAGGTAAAAAAAAAAGAAGGTGGTTTTGGTTTTTTGTGTTTTTTTAATTCTTGCCAAAAATGGATGGAAAAATTATTTCCATCCTCTTTCTTCATTACTGAGGCCTTTTCAGGCTTGAAGAATTGCACAGTGCAGAGTTCAGTTTTCTTTCCTTGCTTTCTGATCAAAAACAGCTTCAGAGTTCTTCTGCTTCAAGTGGCAGGAAAAGGAACTTTACTTTCTCTCTCAAATAGTGTTCCCATACAGAAAGGGAATTATCACAGGGTGCTAATTGTGAAGAGTATTCAGTCCAAGAGCCAAGATGGGAATTAGTTAGGTGCACATTCTGATCCTGGAAGAGGCTATTTGAGAATTACAGAAGCAAACAGATGAAGCACATGACTACAGAGACACTTGAAAATTCAGTTTTGCCTCAGACATCTGAACAATAAAAAACTGTTTCAGGTGCTTCATATTCACTACCTCAGAATCCAAAAAATAAAGTTCAAAGGACAGTTATGGGGTAACTACTACTACTGTGTAGTAATCAGGGGGTTTTGGCTTTTAAAGCAACATAATATGATATTTATTCTGATAATTCTCTAGTAATTTTAGTAGATAAAGGTACATCTTTTATAAGAAAAGAGCCTTTATTTACAATTCTACTCTTTGATTGGATGGAAGCTAGTAGTCTTTAAAAGGACTGCAGGTCAGTGTAGCTTATAAGCAAATAAGGGCTTAGACAAAGGCTTTAATGTGTTTTGAGTGCCTTGATTATATTGTAATAGTTGCAATAATTGCAATATTGTAATTCTTCAATTCTAGAACCCCCAGGATGGATTCAGTCGTTTGAAGCGGTGGATTATGATCGGTGACCATCATCAGTTGCCACCAGTCATTAAGAATATGGCTTTTCAGAAATACTCCAACATGGAACAGTCTCTTTTTACACGGTTTGTTCGTGTTGGAGTGCCAACTGTTGATTTGGATGCACAAGGAAGAGCAAGAGCAAGGTAAGACAGAAAATCCTTTGTCTTAGGTTATAAGAAAGTAACAGATTAAAAATGAGAGAAGGGCACATGTAGTTACAGAAACTGTTTTTTATTGTTTGGACAGGAGTTTGCAAAAATGGAATTTAGTTGTTTCGTTTCATTAATTTCAGCTTAGACTAGGAAGGCAGATTTTACTTCTCTGAAATGCAATCAGATTAATTTCTTCATTGTTATTTTTCTACAGTAGTATTCTGCTGTTGCATGAGTACTTTAATGAATCTTATATTCAAAGGTATTTAATCATCTTAAGCGTTTTAAGTTTTTTTACAAATGAGACTTTGCAGAAGCTTTCTTTTCTAAACTAACATTTAGTATATTCTAAGTTAAATAAAGATCTGATTTATTTAGTGTTGAATGTGTAATAATTCCCTTAAAGTCTGTAAAAGGGTGCTTTTCTGTAGTATTTCAGGAGAGATGCATCCAGAGATTGGACGCATCCAGGCTGTCCACACAAGTACATGAAGCCTTTTTTATATTAAAGGAGATACTGCAATTCTGTAGTGTAATAGCTTTTCTTTTTTCTCTATGTATATGTTATTTCACAGATACATTGATGGTGTAAGTTGCGTATTTGTGGCGTCATGTTAAGGAAAAATAATGCCAAAAAGAGAAGATTACTCCATATTATATCTTATTACTCTAGGTTTAGTTTTAAATCTTTATTTTAGGCATAAGATGTAGTGAACAGTATGAAGGTTGACTTCATTTTTTTCATGTTGGGAATCTAGGATATTATTTTTCTAGTCTTAGGAATGACAGTTCAGTATGATTTTTAAAATTTTATCAAAAGTCATTGTAAATAGAGTTAATTTTACAAAATCTTAGTGAACTTCTTAGTGATTAGAGAGCAGAAGTCCTTCAGTTTGCAAGTAATTTCTTGAACAAGGATTTTTTTGTCCATGCCTTCCAAGGCTTTGTCTTTTTTTGATCACAGGTAGCTTTCCCATGAGCTATCTGCTTCTTAGTCTGCCCCAGATATTGTTGTGCATTTGTGAATGAGGCATTTTGTTAGTATTACTGTCCCTATAAATATCAGACATCATTCAGAATTAGGTAGATTTCATTTGTCTCAGTACATGTCTTGTTAATACCAGGCAATACATTAAATAAGTAAAGCAATCAATTTCTTTTTACTGTAAGAAGCTTTACCACAGTTAATGCAGAAAACACTTCTTTCCTTATTCCATCTATTTGTAAAGAGGCATTAATATTCCTTAAGTTTTGTTATCCGTGAAAATCTTCACTAGAATTCTTGCAGAATTTTTGTGGAAGGGACTTAAAGCTGAGTGTGCCACACTGACCTGGCATCTGAAGTTTTCAGTGATAAAGAACAGAACAGAATCTTAACCTAAAATTAATATTGTTGGATAGATTGTTAGAGTATGTTCATTTATATGTGTACAGACTGCCTACCAAAAGTATTCTTTTCACTGAGAACCTACAGAAGCACTAATCTCGTATGGATCTGAACTATTTTGAGTGAGTTGAAGATCCTGCTGTAACTCACTCTTTGTGGTTTGTCTGTGTGGTTTTGAGCAGCTTGTGTAACCTCTACAACTGGCGCTACAAGAACCTGGGTAACCTGCCTCACGTGCAGCTTCTGCCAGAGTTCAGAACAGCCAATGCTGGCTTTTTGTACGACTTCCAGCTTATAAATGTGGAAGACTTTAATGGTGTAGGAGAGTCTGAACCCAATCCTTATTTCTATCAGGTAAGGGAAATACTGTATGTGTAATTTATTAACCTCAATAGGGCTTATTAGATCTGCAATGAAGACAGACTATCAAAAACAGTAAACTGACGTTCATTTCATGTTCTCAGATAATTAAGTCAGGTGTATGATTTTTTTTCAACCTTTTAATGAGTTTGGAATGTTGAAATTTTGCTCAGTGAATGGCTTTGGTATCTGTTTTCTCATTGTTATGGGAGGGATGAGAATTGTTGTAATTCATTACAAAATGTCATTTTGACGTAAGGCAAATTAAAGTCCATTGTAATTCAGTTGTACTGCTGCAATAGTGAAATCAACAGTAGCACTTCCCCTGAACACGACGAATTGAAGTTTGCTTGGTAGCTCATACCTGAGTTTGAAGAGTCACTGTGTTGATTGATCTATATGTAGGAATGTTAAAATGTCCATTCATAAAAGAATAAAACAGTACTGCTAGTAATATATGTAAGAAGGATAGAGACGTTGAGGATGAAGTAAATTCCTAAAAAACCTTGACTTGGAGTTTCTCGATTAAGTTTTCAAACTCGCAACTAGATTTTGAAATGAAGCCATCAACAACAGTCTCTATCTATTCCTCTTAAATTAGGAAAACATTTTACACTTGCAGTGAGATGCTTATATTTTCAGTCCTTTTATTTTTCTTGTTTTAAAAACTGGTGGAACAAACTATGGTGGCTAAAATAGCAAACTTGGGCTTTGGAAAATTTAGAGCTGGAGTGATGTGCATGTTAAGGAGTTTAATTCTAGCATGGAATTAACACCTTATATTTTGCTTAATTTTATGGAGTCATTCATGATGATAATACTCTTGTTCAGTTTTCCCTTTGAGGATCAGTGAGACTTGTATGAATCTATGTTTTTAAAAAGGTATGAAATATATTTGTAGGTTTTGCTTGGGTTCTTTTCAGTACTTTTTCAGGACAAATTAGTGTGCTCCTGGAGAAGAAAGCAATGGTAAATCATAATCCACTTTATCCCATTGCTAGACTGAGGACAGAATTGTTTGGAGATTTTATTTTGAATTTGTTTTTGAAACTGTAACACGCAAGTAGTAAAAAGTTGTCCAGTGCAACACGAACAGCTGAAAGGAGTGCCTGATAATTGAGAGTGCGAGCACTGCTTTAGACCAGTCTTTGGCTAAAGAAGATTAAGAATAATGACATGAGGACACAGAACACACTTCTCATTATAATAAGTACTCTCATGTGCACACTCTTCTAATGCTTCCTACCATAACTTTTTTTTTTTTTTTGTGATCTTGATAGTTGAATGATATTTAGCCGAGTATGTTGGGTGGCATTCATGGTTTTTCATGAGATAAGAGATTATTGTCATGTATTATTTCTCTTTGTGAATTTGGGCTTTTCTTTCCAGAGTTAAAGGGGATTAAAATTTGTAGAATAGCTTTACACCCACAGGTGTTTGATATGCTTGGCAACTGCATTTTCCAAGTAATGCAGAGCCCACTTAGTAAGAAAAAATAAATGAGGCTGGTATGTCAGCCTATTCAAACATAGCCAAGTGGGGATAAAATTCCTTGTCTAAATAGAGCAGGAGTAAATGTCAGCATTTGAGAACAACTTTTTAACCTGAAAGATAATTTTTGTTGACAGAAAATGGATTTAAATAGGCTATGAATATCTTCAGTCTGGAAATAGAACAAAGCTTCCTGTAGCCAGAAGAGTGATTCTTTGGGACAGTCTCAAAGTAATGACAGAGAGAAAGTTACAATATACAAAATAACAGCTGGTAATTTGTAATTGAATAGGATGCCTTGCAGTGGAAATAACTGGATTTGATAATCCAGATGTCTGTCTCATGATTAATACTTGAAAGGACTTCATTTATACTAGTAAAACTAGTTCTTACTTTCAGTTTACTGGGGAGTGAGTCATTGCAGCTTTTTGGGTTTACTATTTTTAAGTAAATATTGCAAAGTTACAATCGGTGCCTGACAATATTATTGATGTAGATATTTCTAACAGTTCTCTGAAAAGGAATGAGAATGAAGGATTAAACCTACTTGTGGTTCTTTTATTCTTTCAAAATGGCTTGCATGAGGTTAGCAAAGAATCATCAAATCTAGGGACATTTCTCTCAGCACGAAAATATTTGTCTAAATATCTGACAATGTACAGGTGTTATTCTTTCTACAAGATGAGTAACTCCTTTTTTTGTCTTTTTCTTCATGTCTTTTTCTCTTATTTTAAACTTTAGAATCTTGGTGAGGCAGAGTATGTTGTGGCAGTGTTCATGTATATGTGCCTGCTTGGTTATCCTGCAGACAGGATAAGTATCCTGACAACATATAATGGACAGAAACACCTGATCCGGGATGTCATCAATCAGCGATGTGGAAACAATCCTCTGATTGGACGGCCAAACAAGGTGACTTTGAAAATAAATTAGTCATTGGAGTAGTTCTGGTTTCTGTGTTTTGAAATTGTCATATTGCAAATCAGGCTAATTTAAGCAATACTTATGTCTGTGGAAGAAGTATTTCCTGTTTAGTTACATGTTTATGAACCATTCTATGGAATTTCATAGATTAGTGCCCTTGGTTTTGCCTGTTGACAGTGAAGTCAGTGAAGGTAAAAAGACTACAGGCTGTGTGGGACAGAGTAACTCTTTTTTTGACATTTGTTTGTCCTCAATAATAATTCCATTCCCCAAAATCACATCTTTCGAAAGATCCACCCAGAGTGGAAATTATTTGATAGAACATATGATCACAAATCTGAAGAAACAAATAAAGAATATAGATATAAATGTCTGGTGCTAATGCCATGGGTTAAAGCTCTATGGCAAAGCTAATGGCTTTGCATAAGCTTTTGGTTTCATTACCTCACTTCTAGCTGTCCGAATTTAAACAAAAAGAAGTAAAAGAAACAGACTACAGTCAGACAAAAGCTCTCCCCAACATATGCCAGAAAAAAACCTCAGCCTTCTTGTTGGAGGCCAACTAAATCAGTTAAAGAATTTTCTTTTCTCTTGTTTACTGCAATCTCAGTCCATAGTTGATGTTAAAATTTTGGTGTCATGTGTTCATTGAAATGGCAGAGATTAACCTATAGAGGTTTTCTCTTATTTTTTAATTCTCTAGGTAACAACTGTGGACAGATTTCAAGGGCAACAGAACGATTATATTCTCCTTTCACTAGTGCGTACCAAAGCTGTAGGCCACCTTAGGTAAGTGAGAAGATCTTGTAGTGCCATAGGAGTACTTGTACTTTGTATCAGATACAGTAATGTTTTTAGTACATTATACAAAAAATTCTATTGTATGAGTACGTAGTAGAAATGAAGTTCAATGCTATGTATATAATGAAGTTCAGACAGGCTTCCTTTTATAACTGTCTGGTACCCTCTTCTCGACCACTTTATCCTTTTGTAATAGCTCTTACCCTAAAATTAGTTTGTTTTGCTGCAGATAGGCTGACCTTGGTTTCACCCTAGTAGAATGATAGGACTGTAGTATTTATTGAGCAAATGCAGGCTTAAATTTTCTCATAGATCCTTTCCTGTAATAGAGTTTTTTATTTATTTTGCATCAAAAGTGTTTGATCATTGTGTAAGTTGCATTGCTCTGTGTAGTTTTAAATGTTTGCACTTTGGGTTTGGAATGTGATGGCAGAAGAATTGTCTAATCTTAGGTAGATGAGTTATCAAATTCATCTTTACCCATTTAGATATAGAAATGCTATTGGGATTTTTTCTCAATGTTTATTCTCAACTTCACTTCTGAGGTGTAGGAAAATAGTAGAGGATGGTTTTTCATAATGGTTTTGGTACAGTGAACCAATATATTTATGGTTCTATATAATGGTACTAGGATTTGCTAGTTATTGAAACAGTATGTAGGGAAAAAAAATAATGACAAGATAGTATTTTGGCAGATAATTTTATATTTCTTTTAATTAAGACTCCTGTGTATTTTTAGTTATTTTTATTGCAAGTGTGTCATCAGTGAAAAAGAACATGATTGATTTTGTTTTCTGAAGGGATGTCCGACGATTAGTCGTTGCCATGTCAAGAGCCAGACTTGGACTTTATATCTTTGCAAGGGTATCACTATTTCAGAACTGTTTTGAACTAACTCCAGCTTTCAGCCAACTCACAGCTCGACCGCTTCACCTCCATATTGTTCCCACAGAATGTTTTCCAACGGCAAGGCAGGTAGGAACAGCTGCACTGGATTTTGGTATCTGTGATGGGTGTTTGTATTTGCTCAATTTTTTTGAGTGGGCTGTAAGAGATTAAACCATTTTCTGTGCTAGACTGATGCATCTGCTTCTTGGCATTGGACCAGGCTGCCCAGGGAAATGATGGAATCGCCATCCCTGGAAGTATTTAGAAGAAGGTGTGGGTGTGGCACTTGAGGGTATGGTTTAGTGGTGAACTCAACAGTGCCGCTTGATGATCGGATTCGGTTGATATCAGAGCTCTTTTCCAACCTTAATGATTACGAATAACTCCTTAGAGTTATCTTTTGTCATGATACACACCAGCTGGTTTTAATTCATGTTTCCACAAAAGTTGATTATCAGTATAACTTAAGAATCAGTAACTGTTGTGCCTGCTTTTTCCTGAGTTATGCTTCGGTAAATGATTCAATATTTTTCTATAGTGATCAAAAGTTTTTTTTAGTTTTTACATATTTTTTGTCTTGTTATGAAACAGAATAATGCTATTTCTCAAGCAAAGCTACATAAAGCTATTAATTTCTCATTTAAAGAGGTAAAATTACCTGTAATCGAGTAATTCAGGGTTACGAGTTAATTTTTTTTCTCTTAAAATTGGTTCCAATATCACAAGAGTTTTGCTGGTGAGCTAGGTTCATAAATACAGAAGCCTAATTTGCCCTAGATCTTTAGGGAAAGGTTCTTGTTGAGGATCTAGGCACAGGACATACAGAACAGTATGCTAAATGAACAAACAAAGGAGCACATCTGCTCTGCGTTCTGAAGCTTTGAGAAGGGGTGCCTGCATGTACCCAAAATTCTGTTAGAGACCTTTTCCTCGTCTTAAATGCTGTTGACAAGTTTGGGAGGGAGCCCTTTCAGTTGAAACTTGCAGATCAACTATGCAACAAGAATGAAATGAGCATGGTCAATGAGTGTGAGCAAGGAGCTGGGCTGTGACAGGCGAGAGGCCAAATCCTAATCTGATAATAAACAATTTGTGCCTTTAATATGTTAAATTTCTCAAGTCCAAAATATACTTCATAGAGTAAGAATCAGAACCCAGCCTCTCCTTTTGAAATTTCTTCTTCAGGCTGCAGTATCAGGACTAATCCTGTTCCCCAAAATGTAATACCTGTGCTTCCTAACCTTCCAAACGATTCACCAATTTTTTTCTTTTATTTGAGAAGCATTGTTTAATTTCTCAGAGCTTTTGACTTTTTATATAGTTAAATAACCTTTGAATTATGGTTGTTTTGCTTTGTTTGCTGAATGTCAACTTTTTTCCCCTTCCTTAGAATGGAGAAAGACCTGCTCACCAAATACATGTTATTAAGAACATGCCTCAAATGGCTAACTTCGTGTATAATATGTATATGCACATGATACAGAGTACACGCCACCATCAACAGGTAAGAACCTTCTAACTTTTGGAATGCATTTAAAATAAAATCATTCTTCCATAAATGCCATGAGAAGCTGCTGAGATTTGAGTCTGTTTCTGTTATATTTAAAATTCAAGAAGTGTTTGTGACTGGAAGTGAGAATATTGAGCTCTTGTAAAATGTTGTGGTAGCAAAAGCTGTGTCTTCTAGTAGTTTAAGCCCCAATTTAAGGCCCCAAACCTATCAGTAATTGATGTCAAGTGCATTAATGGTTCTGTCTGAGCCAAAAATACTATTCCTTAATACTAAAGAGCTAGTCCAGTATTAATTTGAAAGAAACTTATATGTTATGTTTCAAGTAAGTGTGGGATTTCAGCTAGTTGGATTATAACACCACTGCATGATGTAATACTGTTTTGTAAGAGAAAGACCAGATCATGTCTTGAAACCATTTTAACCCTGTTAAATCACCCTATTATCCAGGTTGGTTTGCAGCTGTAGTATTTTTTGTTCTGGAGCAATTTTTTTTCAGCCCTACTTCAGCATCAAGCAAAATTGCATGGGATTGGAGGCAGTTGTAGACACTTCTGTACCTAGTTTTGTCAGTGTTTAGTCCCTGAAGCAGAATTCAGAAACCAGCAGAAAGTCTTTGTAGTCTCATGTGAGTGATTGGAGCATTAAGGTAGCTTAGATCAGAGCAGAAAGCTGCCTTTCCTCAGCATGCTTGGATCTGGAAAGGCTAGAGGTAGTTAAACCAAAAGAGAATGGTTTAAATGCTACCCCTCAGCTGCATCAGCTTTCACTCAGTGTCTGGCATCTGTCATGTTTATATTACCTCTATATTATTCTTCATATATTATATAATACCTATATATTGTATTACCTGTAATTTATTCTTTCATGGTACTCTGAAGTTCCCTTATTGGTTTTTGCTCTTCCGGAAGATTTCTGAAAGTGGACAAAATTGATGTAAAAGGACACTACTTACTCTGTATTAGCTGACTGTGGGAAGAGGGTGTGAACATGACTGTCCTTGAACAGATAGTCTAAGAGATCTAGGTTCTGTTCTTTAATGCAAAGTTGTCTCTGTCACATCCTCTTCCTTTTCTTCTTTCACTTCCATGTTCCATCTAATATGGAACAGTTTAATCAGTAGAGATCAGAACCAAAAACTTTAACTGAGTGTCAGACTTTCAAATAGAAAACTTATTTTTCTTTGCAGTTCTTACCCAGTGACTTCTGGATTTTATTTTTATGTCTGAGAGAAAGCTTCAGCCAAATTTGAAGTGCTTTGTTATCCAGAAAAAGCCTTTTCCAGGCTGTTGGGAGAGAGAGGATACTTTCTCACTATTTTGGAGAACTGCTGTAATTACCTGTGTGCTATAAAGGAAAGGGTATCTACAAAGAGAACACTATTAGAATTTCTTCTTGCTGTTTTTTTTTTTTTTTAGTAGTAGTGAAGTAAGCTCACACTGTTTTTTAAGAAACCCAGTCCTATAAGCACCTGACAAGATTTGCTTTGAAGCCAGTTTGTCTAATATAGCTGGAGATCTTTCAACCATGCAAAATTTTATGTGATGAAGACTTAGTAGACTGCAGTAGGTTGGCCCCATTTAGGTGTAAATGAATAGCCCTGTCAAAACAGGGAAGTGTATACATAGATTCTAGCATCTGAATTTTACCAAAAAAACATTTGCTTGGCACCTTAATCAACCTAAAACCCAATCTTATCCATTGCTAGCTAAAATTAGTTGCAAAACTGCTGTTTTTCTACTGCAGCAATGAATCACATTCTGCTTGCAGGAGAAGCCAAGAAGTGAACTACTGAAAAAAAGCAAAGCTGGTGTTAAATTTCTTTCATTCTATTCAGTACAGCATTATTATTTTCCTTTTCTTTTACGCTAGTCTTTACAGTAGTTGTCACAAAGCACAACATGCATCAAGGTAAGTCACAGAAGTCTGAGTTTGTCTCATAGATCAAGAATGTATTTTTGTAGGATCTTTGGTTTGGAACGACACTTTTTCCTGTGCGGATGGATGTAGAGACAAGTCTGATAACTTCAAAGTCTGTATAAAATGCTTTTTATATCTCTGCTGTTAATCATAATTGATTTGTAGATTTGTCTATGAAAATTTTAATATTAGTGTCGTCTAATTTAAGGTAAAACTTCACTGTAATTAAACACTTCATTTGTCATGTGATACAAAGTTGCCTTTTGAGTAAAACAAAGGTGAACAATTGTCAAGTGTTTCAAGATTGCATTTCATTAAAAGGATCCAAAATATTCTATAGAAATATCCATCATGTCATTAAATAAGGTCAGGCTTCAAGCAAGTATGATTGTTTCTGTTCAGCCTGGAGTTTTATAGCATTCTTCCATACTCTTCAACTCAATGTATTCCTGGTATTTTTTTGTCCGGTTGTGTTACTTGGCTACCATTCCAGCCTATAATATATTTTGCAAACTGTTTCTTTGGTTGTAAGGAGAACACTTTGAGTACACCAAATTACTTTTTCAGAAGTATTGTGTAAAAGTATTTATGCATTAACTGTTAGTGAAACTTGAATTTCATTTACAGCTGTGCATGAAACTTGTGTAATAGATAACATTCACATAGTATTTTGTAAGATGTTGCAAGGGGAAATTATGGGTATGAGTTGTTAAAAACAGGCCTGTTGAAGGCATCAAAAACCAAGTTAAATGTATCTAGGTGTTTGAAACTGTTACAGATGAAATTAGGGTAGAAATATGCATATTGCTCCAAGTAGGGATTTACCATAACCCTAGTACATCTGAGTGTTTGGGATGAAATGTGTTTTCTGTCCTTGTATTGGAAGTCCTGAGATTTTAACACCCTCTTTTCCAGAAAAAATGTATCTAAGATGACTATATTGTGACCATTATTCTAACTTTTTTTAATATAGGAGTGAAGTGCTTACAAATCACTACAGCTTCTAAATTTTAAGTGTTTGTTGTTAAATTGTTATCTAATGCAAAATCCTAAATGAACAGTTCAAGCTAAAGTGCAAAAAATTTAAATCCTTCCTTTTTCAATCATTCAGCACTTACTGCCCCCACCTGCCATGATTGAAGAACCAGAACCAACACAAACTGGAGAGACTGAAGTAGAAGGTGAAGGTCAGGGCATGCAGGAAGATGCAGCAGAAGAAAATGAAGTAGTGGAAGAAATGATGAAGGAAGGAGAATTGAATGTGGATGAAATGGATGAACATAGAAAAATGCCAGAACACCCTGGAAGGGACAGTGATAGTGGAGACAGTGAACCTGAGAATGAGACTGAAAAGTGATGGATGGAATCCTTGTCCTTAGTGCTCTTTGGAAAATTGACAGGGAAAAAAAGCAGAAAAATAATTGCTGTTTTTACACTGACTTTCATTAAAGTGTTGCCAATACCTGTTTGGTATATTTTTCACCGAATACTTCGGGGACAAGCAAGATGTTTGGCAAACATTCTACTGAGTTCTTGTCACTGTTGATAATGTAATTTGTTTAATGGCCGCAAATTATGTGCGTTTTCCTTTTTATAAGTTGTTCAGTAAAAACGCTTTTTATACCAGTTTTGAATATTTGACTCTTGATTCAGTCACCCATTAAACCTCACTAAGTATATTCAATATTGGACAGCCATGCTTTATGCCATCCTTGGTATTTTGCCTTGGAGAATTCCTTATGCAGAGCTGTGCTTGTATATGCTGAGCTGGTATTTTAAGCATAGGCTCAAACTCGTTAAGGTATTTGATTGTACGTCTGAGAAATGCGAATTGTCATGGGACTTTGAAGTGATCAAAAGCTTTATTGAATTTTGACCTTAGTGGATTCTTAGGATTTCCAAAGCTCACGTACTTGTAGCAATTTTCATCATTGATTTCTGATGTTTTTAGTTTATTATTCTTTACAGAATAAGAAGGATGCAGCTTTTCAACAGCACTGGGTTCTAAATTAGTGTTTTGAAATAATTTTCTCTTGCTTGAAGAGGACACAGCAGTTGCCCAGGCTAAAGCCACATGAGGAAGAAAAGTGAAAGGAGTTCCCTAAATGCAGGCTATGTAAAACATACAATAGCCATATTAATGACATAATGAATGGGGGTTTTTTAGGGTAACTTCTGAGTGTGCACATTTCATAAAGTGATCAGAAAAAGGATTTGTCCCTGATCCATTATGAATACTTGCCGTTGTGTCAAGTTAGTCAGTGGTTTAATGAGACTTAGGAATTTCCAGGTAGATTTTCAAACACAGCAATAGCCATAGGAACGCCTTTTGCTGGCAAAGGGGAAATACTTGGATTTCAAGTGTTCCAGCTGTGAAGCTGCCAGATGGACTTGCTAGAATTAGAGAATAATTAACTTACAAGTTTTTTTAACAACATTGAAGTTATTTATTTTTCTTAATATTTTTAAAGTATAGTACAGGAAAAAATAGTATTAAGTCAAATGTATGCCAAGCTCCATGAAATTCATCTGTTGCA
The DNA here is from genome assembly GCF_015227805.2 of Hirundo rustica. NCBI lineage: Eukaryota > Metazoa > Chordata > Aves > Passeriformes > Hirundinidae > Hirundo > Hirundo rustica. The sequence continues at coordinate 35,625,703 of NC_053455.1, forward strand.
TACCAGTCTGTGTGTGCTGGGATCTCATCAGCACCTCCCCCTGAAATCATTCTCTCCCCTCTGAGGGGAGCTCAGGAGTAGCAAATCTAAGTACTTACCTGTGGTACACGGTGTTCTTTTATGTTCTTCCTTTGCTTTATTTTATTGTTCCAAAGCTAAAGAATAAGAAATCCACTGAGGGCATTTGAGTGAAACTAAAGAGCTGTTAGTGGTTTTTCTTCGTATTTATTTAGCCAACCCTTGCATGAATTGCCTCATTTTCCTCTTACACTGAGCCTGTGAAACTTAGTTACTACTTTCCAGACTTTGGGAGACTTTTTAGAGACTGGTTTAGAAACAGCTCAACCCTTGAATGTTGATGTAGCACTAATGTAAAAATGATAATGTAAGGCAATGTCCTGTTCATTTCTGTAATAGCCAGACAAAGAAAGGTAAAGAACAATTTACTTTGGGTTCTGTCATCCATATAGTTGAGATAATGCTATATAAATACGAGGCGGTTTCCTTCTGTGACTGAAACAATGCAGTAAGTGCAGGTGTTGGTATTATCAAAGAAAATGCCTTGGTAACTCAGAGCACAGTTTGCTTTTGCTTTAGTCTGTATGGACTTTGAAAGGGCTTGGCAAAGGTGGTGGGTAAGTCAGGACTAGAATATTCAGCAGCAGTTTTGCCAAGGCAAGAAAAAGGGACAAGTAAATATAAGACCTTAAGGGCTGTTATTTTTTGCTAACCTAGGTTTTATTTGCTTTAGTGGTGGATACCGAGTACTGCTGTGTGTGTTCAATAAGGTAGGATCTAACTTCCTCTGGAGGGGAAGCAAGCACTGGCAGTTTCCCTTCCTCTTGGAATGAATCTTGCCATTTCCTGGGATGTAAAAGGCTGTGAATCCTGAAGAAAAGTATTCTTACGAGGAGTAGAAATTACGGGGTTTTTAACAGAATTGGTTTGCTGACAGGACAAGAGAGACCAGCTTTCTGAAATCACTGAATTCTTTTAAAAGAAGACCTAGAGGTGGTGATGATCACTTGCTGGATAAACATGGTGGCATACAATTCTATTGAAACAAGAAGTAGGTAACACTTGAAATCTCATAGCAAGCAGACAAAAGTGAATGTCCTGGTCAACAAAGGAATCACAGCTGACAGCAATCAAGAAGCTGTGAGTGCTTTTAAGATACATGACAGCATGGTTTCCTTTGCCAAGCATGGTAGTGCTCTCAGGAGAGAGAATCAATTGAAAATTAATGTTTTTGTGGGAGTTTTGGAAGCTGGTTTTATGGCCCTTAGTGTTTCATTTGCTATGTGGTTTCTCAAGTGTAGTTCTTTTACAATCCTTTCTCTGGAAGTATTGCTTGCTCAGGTACATGTTGGCAAAGCCCAATAACAGTGTAATGTTCATATGCTGTAATATGTTCTTCAAAGAACACTGTTTCAATTACAAATTGCAAATGAACATTCCTGAAAGACTTTTCAGCTGTCTCCTTTGTAAGTCATGTATTTTTCTAAGTTTTTGGGAGGTATCTGGAAAAAGTACAGTACTCAAACTTCCAAAACTTGCAGACATGAGCATCTGCAAAATTGCTACATTGAAGAGAATGGAAGAGAGAGATAAACAATAATAGCAGTTGCTGCCTCTCAGTTTCTAAATAGCAGTACTACTACTATGGTAGCGCTACTACCATAATGAGAAAGTGATTTTTCCCCCTCCACACTTAGGGTAGGTAACAAGGACAGATCATCTCTCTGGGCCTTGCTCTGGCAAGGCTTTAGCTTAATCTAGCCAACATAAGGGTTAATGTGTTATGTTGCTATTAAGAAAGGTAGTGTATTTTATTTAGCTGCCATTATGATTTTCACTCACCTTGAAAAAGGAACAAGGACAAGGATAATTGAATCAAGTAATAGCATTAATTAAATGTAATGCAGAGTAGCGTGTTGCTGTATTGCTATATCTGGAAAATGAGATTCAAAAAGAAGCTGAAGAAAAGTTGTTTCAGCTATAGGTAAGAAACTTTCCAGAGTTCAAGCATTATCTTTCTTCTTTAGAAACACTATCAGAGCAGAGTATGGTTCTGTAGAAGTATGTCTTAAGAAAACGCAGACCAAAACAAAAGGCTGAGCCAGCTGCTGACAATGACATGGTTCACCTATAGATGTCAGTGAAAAAGCTATATACAATAACAGTGCCTTAATGTTGCTTAAGCAAACATTAGAACTTTGTGATTCCAGAGAACAGCATAAAAGAAGCAAGCTGGATTGCCAAATAAGGATCAGGAATACATCAGTCCTGGCACCATTTGCAAGAGATAAAAAGAAGCCGCCCTTATTGCATTTATCAAGTGTGAATTCCTAAATTGCTGCAACCCGCTGTAAGAGAAGCCCTGCTACGCATCTAGAGACGCTTCAGCATCCTGCTGTGCTAGCCTGACATCTCTTGTGTGTCAAGAGCACTTATTTTTAGATGGGACAGTCGTTAGGGACAGAACGTATCTTAACTACAGCAAAGGAAGAAAATAAGTAGTTCAGGGGCAGCCAAAGTGGGTAGGGAGAAGCTCAGTGTAGAGGCACAAAGATTCTGTTTCTGACCACAAGCCACAGCAGTTTAGGCTTGCCCTATTTTTTCAGAGTGATTTTTGGCAGCAGCAGTCATGCCCCGTTGGGCAATACCCTGTTTTCTAAAATGAGACCATGTTTTGCAAGCTGAGTCAGAGAGGGGAGAAATCGACTCACCGATAATCCCTCTCTGCTGAGGGCACATTCAAGAACATTGAAACAGGACTAACTGGGGTGAAAAAAGTCCAACTGTGGAAAGGTTTTCTGGCTGTCTATCGCTGACAACCCATGGAAATGTGATCAGGCTTAAATAAAAAACTGCTGTATTTTAATTTTGCAATGTAACGTATGATCTAAGTTTGAAGAGAACTCATTGTCTCAAGTATTGCCTCTGTATAGCCCTGAATTAAACCTAATAATAACTAAATTTAAGATAAGATAATGGTTTTGCATGTGAGAAAGATATACTGAAAATTACTGTTCTTTGATTAAAATATTTACTAAGACTAAGTCTATTAGGAGTTTTGTGGTTTCATACAGATTCTAGAGGAGAAGGCTGCATATTCAAGAACATTTTGAGTTCTTATTTTGCAGACCTTTTTTTTTTTTTTTTTTTTTTTTTTTTTTTTTTTTTTTTCTGATAGTGTACTGTGTGTTGATCTGGATTCTCTTATCTCTATTGAGGTGCAGTAGTGAGAAATCTTACGGAGAGCAAGGCAACTGTGGCATCCAGTTCAATTCTGTATTATAACTTTGTATCTAAAGTATTGCAACAGATGTTTTTTGCATCAACTTTAAGTGACGAGCAATGGGTTTTCAAACAGAAAATTCATTACATTAGTTGGAAACTTCTGTGGGATATCGTTTCCAAAAATAATTGAAATAATTGAAAGGGATTCTAGACATGATGACAATTTTCCCAAAGCAATGCTTTTCCCAAAAGTTTACATTAATGTTGCAATTTATTGGTCGCTTATTTAAAAGAAAACAACAAAGAAAATCTGTTCAAGCACTTGCCTTTAGTAATGTACTTTTCCCTGACATGAATTAAACATTTTTAGGAAGTTGAAGGATGAAATAGAAAGTAAAAGGTGCAATATTAAAATACACACACACAAAAAAAAAAAAAAAAAAAAAAAAAAAAAAAAAAAAAAAAAAAAAAAAACCACAAACAAAACAAAAAAAAACACCAAACCACCAAACAACACTCCAACATATTTGATTGATTAAAATTTCTGGGGTTTTTGGGTTGTTGGTTGGTTGGTTTTGGTTTTGGTTTATTTTGTTGATCCAAGGAAGTTTGGACGTTGAACTGTTCCTGCACTACCACTTGAGTCCCAGTTTTGAAAAATGGCTAACCTTTGTGCAGAAGTGGGTGATTCACTATAATCTTCCTAAAATTCAAGCTGTTGAAATTGTCTGAAATGCCCTGCCTTCCTGTCCTGGTAAAAGATGTAGTATCATTCTCTCTCTTTCCTTGTCCGGACTGTCCATGTTTGAAGCACCTGCTAGTTTTACTCAGAGCTAAGAAATGCTAAGAAATGTTCACAGGTTCAGTTCTTTATCTCATTTGATCTCTAATGTACTATGAACTAATCTTGCTCCTGCCTGCACAGATACTTCAGTGATGGGACAGTTGTCCTAGATTGCTCCCTGCTCCTGCAGTGTTCACCCACTGGCGTTCTGTCAGTCTGAGCTGTGTAATGGGATGAGACACTGAGGACAGCTGCTGCTCCTGACTCATCTCGGTGCTCAGAACCTTCCTGTAACTCTGAGCTGAAACAATCATTGTAAATTGGAAACAAATACTGAGCAACCACAGCAGGTATAGTATGTTAAATTTTATCTATTGAAACACAAATATCAGTGGAAGTACACATGCATACCTTGTGTAATGGTAAATTTATATCAAACTGATTCTAAAGAGAATCTCTTGCTATAATCACGAATGTGTTTAGTTTTGTCAGTACGAAGACTGAGATTTTATATAAATATAAGGTAAAGCATATTTTGTAAAATATTAGTTTAAACCAGGTTTTTGATACTATTTAATTATAAGGATCTATGAGCGAATATTTACCGCTTTCTTTCTATGTAAATACACAAAAAGCCTTTAAATTTAAACAACATAAAAGGGTTTGTCCTGCAAATTTAAAGTTATTCTATTTGCATTTATTTTACTACATTTAGAAATTATGCCTTACAGTGTTCCAAAATGAATACAGTGGAATAAAGGTCCAATGCAAGTTATTGTTATTGCTAATGCTCCTCTGCCATGGAGGAGGAGGTGTGGAGAAGGCAATCCCTCTCTTATATTTCTGAATTCTGCCAGCAACAGAGACTACTAAGGGAAAACATGTTTACACAAGCTAATGATGCTTTGGGTCAAGAGTACTTCTGTTGATTCTCCTAGACATTAGAGAAAGATGCCAAATTTACCCACATATAAATTTGTCCTAAAACTTGTTACCCAAATTTTGTGTAAGGGATTGCGTGACTGCAGGTGACTGGGACCTGGAGGGCAATAGGTATAAACTGGTGAGACCATTAGATCAGAGGTGCATAATATGCCATGAGCATAGTGTGAGGAGATGCCCAGTACTATGTAGCAGTAAGCTAAATATGTGCCTCAGTGGTTTAGCTTTAATTTTTGAATGTAACAACAGCTCCGTGTTTCTTCTGGCAAGATCTTGTAAATGAGCTATAAATGCATCTGCTTTGATAAAATATTTTCCCAGTTGGCACCTCTCTCCACCTTAGGCTACTTTTTTCCATTGAGAAGCAAGAGAGGCAACTGTGTTTGTTACTCTTCTCACACTGATGCCTGCAGAGCCAAGCTCTCTTCCTCAAGTCTACCAGAAAACCCTTAGTGGGAATATTCCCCTACCCTCTGCCTTCTGCCTCAGTTCACTGTTGATAAGAACTTCTCAGCTTGCAAACTTTGCTGAATGAGTTTTGCAGCTTTTGGCAGGCTAGATACAGCCACATTCAACACAGTTGAAGGGAAAGACATAAGCCTCACCTTGCAAGGTGAGCCTCTGAGGGATTAATGTGAAAAAGAATTAATGTGCTCATAAGCAGAAATCTGTATAAGGTTTATAAGGGTAACTAAAACTAAAGTGTCAAACTTCCACTGCCTGACTCAGTGTCAGCCAGGTACATCAAGGTCTCTCCTAAGCCACACAACCCTGTGGCATTCGGTAGGAGTTATGTACAGATTTTCAGGCTATGGTTTTAAATTTTGATGTTTACAAGCTGTTGTATTCACAAAAGATTTGGTTTGGCTAGGTTTTTTTTTTCTTTCAGGTATACCTCTATGCTGTATGGGTATCAGTATTTTTCTAAATCAGCAATCTTGAATACAAGAAACAATTATGCATAAAAATCTTTTGGGTAATTCTGATAAAAGACTTGAATGTGTTCATAATGTTTTTATTAAATTTTTTGGACTATCACCATTTCAGATACTCTTGTAAAATCTGCTTAAAATAGGGAACTCCTTCACCCAGTAGGGCAAGAAAGACTGTACTTTCTTGTCTTGTTCTAGCTTGAAGCCAGATTTGGGTCATCTTAAATACATTCATAACTGAGAAGTTTGAAGACAAATTTAATTAGTAATTTAACTAGTTGGTTTAGGAAAGACAATCAGAAATTAAGCACTAATTTGAAATATTATTTCTGTAGGTACATGTTCAGAGTGAAGGTTTTGTTTGTTTTCTACTGGAAGAAAAAATTAAACCATCTTCAAATTAATGTTAAGGGCCTGTTCAGCAAGTATGATACTGAAGATATACTGCCATTATTTTGCTGTTTCCTTATTTGAATTTATATTTTTGCTTAAGCTGATGAGGTGTTTAAAATTTTAGCTGACAAGCTGTCAGGCTTGCCAGCAGCATTTTAACTGTGAATATCATAACATCCATATACTTAAATTTTCAACCAAAATATTTGTTTAGCAATTTCAGTGATGAAATAAATTTATGAAAAAAACCCCACTTCTTCATATACACTGTGAAAAAAAATGTTGACCTAGTTCAAATCAACATATATTTACATTGACTATAAGACATTTTGTTAAACTAAATGCTCAACTCGTTTTGTGGCAGAGACTTTCTTTGAAATATCTCCACAAGAAGAAAGTTGCTTAGAATATCTTACAGCACTTCTCTCTGGTGTGATTTGATATAGGCTAAGTGATTTTTAACAGAATTTTCTGAAGCATAAACATAGTTGAATTACAAAAATCTGCCTATATGAAAGCATTTGTTAAATGCCTTTTAAAAGATTACCAGATGCACTAACAGAAATACACACTGAACATTCCCTGGAAGTCACAGAATGTTCTTGTCATCTAGCAAAATGATGGCAAAGACAAGGAAATGGGAGGATTTGAGGAAGTGCTTGTATAATGAATAGAAGCAGAAACTTTTGCATAGGGGTTTTGGGACATGTTTTCCTCCCTGTCTGGTGGTTTGCTGTTTCTTTGGTATGCTTGTACCAAAACCACAGAACCGCAGAATATTTTGGGTTGAAAGGGTCCCACAAGGATCACCAAGTCCAGCTCCTGGTCCTGCACGGCACCATCTCCAAGGGTCACATCAGTGTCCAAAAGCTTCTTGAGCTCTGTCAGGATGGTGCTGTGACCACTTCTCTGTGAAGTCCATTCCAGTGCTCAGCTCCTCTCTCAACATTTTTTCTGATGTCCAATCTGAACCTCACCTGATTCAGCCTCACACCTTGTGAATGCATGAAGAATATACTCTTTCACAGTGATCACAGTGGAGTTTTCTGTAAGACCACTGCAAAGCTTTTCTAGCCCACCTTATTTTTCTATTCCTGCTATGGAAGGAATGGAGGGACTAATTTTTAATATCTTCAGGTGTGAAAACTTCTGGACTTCTCCTCCAGAAGTTTTCACTAGTCAAAACACAGCATGCACATGCATTAGTGACTATCTTTAGTTTCCCTGCCTCATGTTTTTTGTAGCTGAGATCAGAAGAAACTTACTATATTCACTAAAATATGCATCTGCCAAAGCATGGCTGCAGCTGGAAGCTGCATCTTCAGCTCTTCAGAACAGGTGACATACAAGGGTCTTACCAGGGTAGACATCAATGCCTCCTGGGATGTGCTGTCTGGCTGATGCTGATGACTTCTACACACTTCTGTCCTTGCCCAGCAACTCCAGGAAGCCCAAGCCACCAGCTGGAATTCCATGAGCCGAAGATATTTCCTGCCATGGTTTCTAGTTTACAGGTATGAATGTTGGGGAATGTCAGGCTCAGGAGCACCTCAGTTCCTGAGAGACATTTGCTGTCTACAGAAGTCTCTCCATTCCTTGCAGCCCTCCTGAGGCACAAGCCACTTGCTGATACCACATCTGCCACTGTGGCATGACCCTGTTTTGGCTATAGTGTAGGTGGTCGTGTTCAGGTGACACAAGAGGAGACAGGCTAGTTTCAAACGTTGTATTCACCTTGGTTTCCTACTTTGGTGAGCTCCCGCTGGAGAAAATACGATCATTTTAAAAGCCATAAATCTGCGCTGTCAAGGTAAGGAAGGCTGCTTTCTGTATATTTGTCTGGTTTTACTCATAATGGATAAATTTGTGTACTTTACAGTACGATGTCATAAGGCAGTAAAAATTCAGCTAGTTAATCCACACCTTCCTGTCTCTGAGCCCTTGTTTGGTCCATTTTCATTAACAGGCATGACGAAAGCTGCATTAGTATGTTAGAATGATCATGTGATTGTGTTAGTATGATTAGTGTGATCGCTATGAAATTAGTCCATGAGCAACACTCTCTAGGTAAGGCTATACTGTTGGGGAGGATGAAGCCAGAAAGCCCTGTAAATATGATTGCTTAGATTCTGAGAATGTGAAACCTGTAAGTGAGATAGAATTGAAAGTAAGTTTTGATGTTTGAGATGTATTAGCTACTGGATGTCTGGGAAAACAGTTATGTGACCAGCTGAAGGTCACCTGCAGCCAGACCCAGAGGTCAAATGGAATGTTCTGTCTCACCCCCAATGTATGGTTCATCCCACACCTGTGACCCTCCCCTGAAGTATCAGGTATCTGTAACCCCATTGGCACAAGCCCTGTTCCAGCCCACCTTGAAGACCCCTGATAAGGGGTCCCGGGGGGCTGGATGGTCTCTTTGCTCTTTGCCTGGCAACCTTTCCCGAAGACTTTTCTCTCTTGGAATTTCCTCTCCCTACCTCTCCCTTCCCCCACCTCCCTAGGCCTTGCCACGAGCTGTGCCTGGCAGCTCAGAGCAAGGCCTTTATCCTTTACAATAAACCTCATCTTCTAAAACCCAACTTCAGAGATCTCTCGTCTATTATTCACATTTATTCTATTTATTCACACCGTCCTGGAGTCCAGAGCAGAGGAGTTATTTCTACACTATACTGTTCAAGAAAACATTCTTTCTGGTAGTACTTTAAATGCTTTGCAAGCAGAACTTGTCTGAAGAAATAAAACTGTATATGTTGCCCATACACCTAGAGATAGGTACTCTTATTATTCATGTCATTGTTTACTTTGTCATGATTTTAAAGAGGTGCCTCCTGTGTGTTGTTCATGTATTTCATTGACATCTGAATTAGAGCAATCTGTTTCACTCAATAATACTGTGCCATATCCAGTTATCTCTTATTAGGCTGATTAATACTGCTTTTTTACTACCACAACTTTTGCTTCGCTTCCTCTCTCCCTGATGTTTAACCTCTTTATCACCTCGTATATATAACTAGTTAACCGCAGTCATCTGACAACCAAGAGTGCACAGAGTTCTTGGATTTTAATTTTAAAATAACTTCCTGAGCAGTTTGTATTTTTACCATGAAATATCAATTATGAATTATTAAAAATGAAACATTGAGAAATGTCTCAGTATTTTAGCTTTGATGATTTATTTTTCCATTGCATCCTTTTTCTAGGTTTATTTAGTTGTTGGACCTCTCACAAGGCCATTAGAAAACAGCAGGTTGTATTTTCAATTGTGTGGTTTTTTCATACTTCTAAAATATATCTGCAATTTTCCACTCTGTTGAAAGAATGAGCAAAGCAGAAGTAAAATACTCTGACAGCTCACAACACATCTCAGTCATTGGGGAGATAGCTGTTAATAGTCTTGGTGGATAATAGGCTTGATGGATCTGTTAAATAAAGCACACAGTCTCAAAGCTCATCATAGGGAGCAGGTGATAATGAAAAGAACCAGCAGATATGCAAACTCAATTAAGTTGCTACCAGTTGTGTGCAAGCTATTCCTCATTAAGCCAGAAAGTAAGCAGTGTTGTCAACCTGTGATCTGCAGCTTTATGGACTAGCCATAGTCTAATTCTTGGGATTTTATTAATGTACTATACTCCAAATGTCCTAATCTTCCAAACATTAATTTTATTTTTAATCTATAGCCATATTTTATCATGCATTGAAGGGACATTGAAACTTATCTCTGTAGAGCTGTGTTAAAAGTTTGCATCTAAGTTGTTCTGCTCTAGAATGTTACTCATTAAAGTGAATCTGGTATTTTCCTTTCTTCCTCAGGAAGAAACCCCAGAAGATATGTGTGACTTGGCATTTTTTAAATTAGACTTCTGTTAAATAGAGGAAGCAGATCTTTCTTGGCTTAAAATATCTCTCCTTCCCTCCCTCCCTCAAAAAACAACAACAACAACAACAACAACAACAACAACAACAAAACCAAACAAACAAAAAAACAAAACAAAAAAACCCCACGAGGTCTCTCTATATATCTCTATATACACTTGCAGTCAAAATCGACCCTTCTTTTCCATGTCAGTGGTTTCAGATGGCAGACTGCAACTGTGTAATGTGGAGATTATTTTGCCTCATTGTGCTAGTGTTTCTTGGCTGACCCACAGCTGTAGCCTTGTGTGCCCTCTGTGGATTCCTTTCTCCTCTCTTGGCTTCAATAGAACCTGACGAATTAAGCGAGGTGTTGCTGGAGGGCTCGGGTCTGTGGAGGCAGCATGCTCAGAATGCGTGCAATGGCAAACTCCTGTGCTAGGCAATGGAGACAGTTTTGCATCAGACAAACTCTCATCTGCAGGCTGTTGGATTTCATAGTTTATTCTGTTAATCCTTGTTTTTCAGATCTGAATAACCTTTTTCTCAGTTTTTAACTGTGTGAATTTCTCTTGAACGTGTCACAGAAACCTTAACAATCCAGAGGTTTGTCTCCTAAAATATGAATGGAAGCATATGTACAAGGGAAGCTCTTGTACTGAAAATGAGTAATGATACCTTGTACTTAGAGAAGGTAGCTTACTTGGAAGAGGTAGATATATATGCATTTGTCAGGTTTTGAACTCAGTGTCAAAACCTAATTAATTAGAAAAGATTGAAAACAGGAGGATAGGCCAGCCAAGGTTATATTGTGGAGATAGACTTGAATGTAAGAATGGGGTTATAAGGCTGAGGAGATGTTGTTGAAAGAATTAGAGGAAAACAATGCAGCCAGGAATGATACTTATCTCCAACGTGGTTGTGGAAACCTGTTACTCCTGTGGCAGTAATAGTGGTGAAAGTAAAGGCACAAGCCTCACTGGGGAAAAAGAATTATGGTTCTATATGATGTGACTTCTGAATTTCAACTTCCTTTTTTAAATCTCCCTGAAACCTTTGTGCAAAGACAGTTCAGTGCAAGGATACCATACCTGCAAAGTCAAGAACTTGAAGTCAGGAATGTTTCTCATAAGAGAAACTTACTGATTAAGTAGAAGTTAAATGACTGCATATATTTTCTTCAGCAGAGTTTTGATATCCCTCTGGGTACTATAGGGACAAGCTCTGGATGTGATGCTTTGGACTTTAATTTTATTCAAACTTATTCCAGAGTTTTTCATATGTGGGGATTAAGGTATTATCTTGTTCTGCAGAACCCTGGGAAAACTCTGTGGTGAAGAAGGGTATGGGAAAATGCCTGAGGAAACCAGAGTCCATCTTCTCCAGCCTACAGCTTAGAGAACCATCTCCAAGGCTGGTTTACAGTATTTATGTAATGCAGATACTTGCTAAGTATTGAAAGGGAATAATTGAAACATAAGCCCTATTTATCTCTCATTACCTCTTTTTGAGGATGCACCTAATCATTAGGGTATAGTGAGAGATTCAATCCTGTGTATAGCTACCCATAATTACTCTTGTAACAGTTTCTATCCAGAACTGCCTTGAACTTGGTTCTGAGAGGCAGTGATATGTATTTCTACCTCAGCAGGCACACAGAAGGATTACATACACTATTTATGCATATATTACTGAAATTAAAAAGTTGATGGAAAATAAAATTGATGCATTTTTGAGCCTTTAGAAAGTGGTTTCAGGCTGTGAATCCAAACTGGCAAAAAAGAGCATCTAAGCTTTGAAGATGAATGGTGTTTCAGAAATACCCTTGTCCTCATTTAGCCTCAACCTTCAAGCATCATCTTATGCTGAATTGGGTGATGATACACAGGAGAAATTTAATATTTTAGAGGATAAGATCAGAGAAAACACAATGCTGACTGAGGTGATTCACTGGGAGGGTTTTTTTTGCTGATTCTGTTCTCTGAAACATTTAACTTCCCCGGTGTATTAACATGGGAGCTGTGAATTCTGCTAGGGCAGAGCAGACAGATAAAACTGAGACATTAAACATTCATCTAACATTCATGTTTGTGGGAAATCAAGGCACAGAAAATCCCGACACATGTTAATATATCAGGTGGAAATACGAGATTTATATTGGGCATAGTATGTGTTCTTGATATTAAAAATAAGAGACATAAATGCAACCAAACTCAAACTCTACACTTAGTATGTGGTTCATGTGATGGACTCCCTGTAGGTTGGCTTCTAAGTGCTGGAATGAAAACATTTTTTTTTTAAACTTATTTAGCACAGACAGTATGACTTGGATATTTTCTCTTTTCTCCCTCTTTTACAGCTCCATAATAATCAAACAAAATTGAGAAAAACTTCTGAAAAATCAGACTTTTTTTTTGAAAGCTGATTTTGAAATATCTGTATGTGGTTAATTTTTGTTCTGCATGGCAGTCCACTTTTTAAAAATCGATGTTGTAATTAGATTTCCTTCTCAATCATAAATGTTGCTGTGTGACTTCCAGCAGTGATTGTACTGGCTGGTGAAATGGAGCCTCCAATTTACAAACATCTTTCAGCTACTGCTCAAGCCCAGCAGGTGCATCCTGGGAGTACTGGAGCATTAGCTGGTTGGCTCTTCATGTCACTTCTGTCACACACCAAGTTACGCATCCACGGGGTACCAACGTGGCAAGGCTGTGTCTGTGGCCCGGACTCCCAGGAGGATTTGTGAGAAATACACTGTGAATTAGAATGTTGAGTGATCTCTATGAGCATCTCTTTAACTTGCTCTTTCCTCCCCATCTCTCTCTAATTAAAAACTAGTAGGTGATTGCTCAAAAACTTTTGGATTGCAATGAGTTTTGGAACCCACCAATCAAGACAGATGTGAATGTCTGTGAGAACAGCCTCCATTCTTTTCCCTTTCCTTTGACTCTGAATGTGCTATCCATCTTTATTTTCTTCAACTCTTTCCTCTATTTTTTCCTATTTTTGCTGGGGTTTTGTTTAGTTCATTGTAATTTGCATCCTCTTTTTTTCTGTAAGTTGGTTTTTTTTTTTTTTTTTTTTTTTTTAATTTGAGGTTTCATTAATTGATTTTATTTTCCTTCATGATATTCTCTGCCTCCTCCATTACACACTTTACTTTGTTAAAATCCCTCTTATATTTAAAAAGCTGCTTTTATGCCTGACATAACAGTTGTAGAATTCTTTGTGCTGAGTATGTCTCAAGGGGTTGCTGCATTTTGTTTTGGGTTTTGGGATTTTGTTGTATTGGTTTTTGGATCAGAGCCTGTTAAATCTTATGTTATTAAGTTTTCTAGTTCACCCATCCTTGATCGTATTTTGGAGTGCATCCTATTGTTTATTATTTCCTAGTTGGAATGGGCCTCCAGCATTAAGTGTTTCTAGGCTAGTGGTCTCCAAACTTTTTTGATTTCACACCTCTGCCAGTGAAAATTTTGAATGGGCACATCCAGTCTATGTATATTTATTAATGGATAACTTATTTATGAGTGCTACTGTAGTAACACATTCTGTATACTATAAAACATATTAAAAAACAAAATTAGAAAGTGAATGAGATAAAGATGAAACAAACATAATTAAAAAAAAATCTTATCTATTAATGGTACAAAATATTTTCCTCCTGCACCCCACTGGATTGCCTTGTACACTCCCTTGAGTCTTTGCATCCCACTTGGACCCCACAGCATTTACCATTTGTAACATTCTTTTCCCTAACTCAGATTTCTAGGGTACTAAGTAGAACCAGGATAATTTTTTCAGTTTTCGTTTTAGAGTTCACCTATCTCACATGATTTTTTTCCATGCTAAGTAATTAATCTCTTATGATATCATATGGGTCATTTTGGTAGCAGGGACATTTTTATATCCAATTACATTCTCCCAACAGTTCCAGAAGCAGGAGGTAAACCAAGAATATATGTTAAGCTGTGGTTTTCAAACCCCTTGTGTTTCTGTGCTTAAGATTTATTTTTTTCTTTTCATTTGAATAATGCAGAGAAAATTTTCCTAAAGGTAAGGCCTCCAGTATTTAATTTCCTTTTTATTAATAATTGAACTCAGGATCTTACTGCTCTTTGGCTTCAGGAGGGTGTAACTGCTGAAACCAGCAGTACTTTCTGGAGCTTTCAAGCAGATCAGTTTGGAAAATATGGCTGAGCAAAGGAATTTCTTCATATTGACAACTATGTCATCATGTTAAAGTCATCTGTAAAACTGCATGCCCCAAAATACTAGTAGGAATGGGGAATAATTAGAAAATTTGAGGACTATAGTACTGATGCTTAAAACACTGGAGTGGTAGTTCCAAGAGTATTTTTTTTTTTTTTTCTTTTTCAGGTAGATCAACTATTTCCTGTTTATCAGTAGGTCATTTAACCTGTACCTCATTGCTTTGTGCATTAAAGCCTCACAGGAATTTTGGGAGCTTAAAATTCACTAAGCAGCATGAACATCTTAGTTATGTCAAACTGGAAGACTCTGAAAATCCAGAAAACTACTGATTTTAGGACAGAGGCAGGTTGTCATCCAGCCTAAGATTGTAATTACAGTGCAGGTTCTCTTTTTCTTTTAATGTTCAGTCTCTGAGACCTCATTTATTTTATATGCTTCTTAGTGTACATGCTTCCAGGCCAACTGAAATTTTCAGAATATATTTAGACACTATATTTTCAATATTCATCCTATTTTTTATTTAATTTTGATTTATTTTATGCTTGTATGGAAATGCATCTTCCTGGTGTTATGGAAATTGACTCAGGAAAATATTATGTCAGCCACTCAGTTCAATAGACATAGTCCAGTTTCTGCTGGGGTTTGAACTCTTACAGTATCCTTTCAAGGTGACAACCTAATTAACAGTTTTGTAGGGTACACAATGATTCATAATTAATGGCCAGATTAAATATGCTAGTTGTATTTCTACCAAATAAATATTTCTTTATCCTTGTGCATTTATGCCTTCTATTTAACTATAAATAGTTGTTGTGTCCTTCTTAATTTGATAGAAAAGCAATATATGTAGACAAATCTTCTTGGACTTATTCCAAAGCCTACAAATTCAGTGAGAGTTTATTAAGAATTTTGGTGAGGCTTTTATTAACTCCTTAAGCTTTCTTCTAAAGATTTTTTCTCACAAACGTACCATGTTTCCAAATTTGCTGTAGTTAATTCCCATTTTTCTTGGACTTGGAATAGTTTAATTCTTAGGGCAGCCATTTGGATAGTTTTCATCTGAGTTGTCCTAGGGTCCTCGCTGGGAATCAGCTTAACCATGAATCACAGAAAAAGAAAACAGTGCAGATGAGTCTTAGAGAAAACAAAGTATTTCTTTTCAGTTTCCAAAAGTTTTAACAAAATTTACATTCCAGAAGAGATTCCATGTTTAAGGCCTTTACCTTTAAAATGATACCTTTTTGAAAGCATCATAGATTTTAATTGTCACTTTCAAAAAAGTATGTGTAGTGTTCTAAATGTAAGGTAGGCTGGACGTACTGCAAACCCAATTCTTTGCCTCTCAGCAGAAATCTAGAAAATTTGCTTAGGTGTATAGGTTCCACCTGCAATATGTGAGATGGCTTGGAATCCTCAGCAGGCAGCTTTTCTTTTTTACTGATTTTTGCTGAATCCTCTGTCTTAAGGCCATTTTATCTCATTTTGAAATGCAGTCTGCTATATTTGAAATTTTCTTCATGAAGACAATACACTCCAAGATGAGCCATTTTGCACTGGGAAACCACTGCTTATCATGAGAGCCGTTCCTCCAAGGGCAACCTTCTGGCCTGGTAGTTTAGATACCATTTTGCAAAGTAGGAAAATGTTTAGATTTCCCTTGTGGTGACTGCCTTTGGTTGTACTATGTGCATTATTTTAGAAAATATTTTATGGGGAAATAATTGCCTTATGAACCATTGAATTGACCTTTTTTTTTTTCCCTGAACATCTACTATGCTTAAGGCAACCTATTAAAACTGTATTTTCAGCAACATTTTCCCCAGTTGACTTAAATGATGAACTTTTGCCAGTGAGATTTTACTGATTTCCATCTGGTACTTTCTCTGATCTTGAATTACTGAGATTTTAGGTAGGTTACCTGTTCCTTGAATATGCATTTAACCTTTCAATTTTTACCCTTTTTTCTCAGAAGTTTTCCAGAGTTTTCAGGGTTTTGCAATGATTCAAACACCTACCTGAATGGATCATTGTTCCCAAGCTTAGAATAGTTCCTGTTTGTCAATTCTTTACTGGATGAATGACAACCAACAGAAATTTTAACTGTGCCTTAACAGTATTTTAAATGGAAAATTCTATTGCTGCTATCACCTACCCATAGTAGGAGACATACTGGACAACTTTATACAAAATGCTAATTGAAATTTTAATTTTAGACATCTTTGTAGCCAGCATAAATAATTACTGAGTTTGGTGAGCCAGTAACATAACTTCCTATGTTAAGGATGACAGTAGCTCAAACAAAGTATTCCAATACATTGGAAATCCAGCATTCTATCCTAAAATTAACTCAGAAACATCCCATTTTCTATCATGTTAAGGAAACCTTGGTAAACGCTTAGATTTGTGTAAAACAGGGCTTTTTAGCAACAAAAATGAGGGACGCCCTGACTCTTTTTTCCTGCAGTTAGAACTTTGAATAAATAAGTGACAAAATAAGTACCGGTAGAAAATATTTCCCACTGTCATTCTAGAATATTATTTAGAAAATTATTAAACTCTGGACATAATCTCCTTTTAGTCTGCTGAAATTGTTTCCATCACCAAGCATTCTATAATGGCTTAAAATGTGGGTTTTCTATTCTCATTTTGATCTGATTTTTTTGTGTGGTATTGGTTTTTTCAGCCTGTAGGTACTTAGAGGAGTAGCTTAATAAATGCTCGCTGAGATCTTAAAAGTCTGTCAGTATTGTTAAAATGTTGCACATATATTTTATTGGTAAAATGGAAAATGTCAGTCTGATATGGATTCTTATTAGTTGTACTGAATATATTATGGAAATTCTGGACTGGAATTAGGATTGCATTACTGAAGACAGCTCATTGTAGGATATTGATTTTGTAAATATTTGGGTGTTCTTTAAAAAAACACACTATGCAAGTAACTATTGATAAAATCTGGTAAAAAGCCTAAGCCACATCTGCACAAAAAAAGGTAGCCATATTATGGGTTCCCTGCGAAAGAAAAATTTGTGATCCAGTGGCTGACTGAAAATTCAGGTAATGGAGCCCATATTACATAACAATTCCTTCACTGGTAAGTGTAGCTTTTTGAATGATGCTTTCTCTCTCAACCTCTCTCTCTCTCTTATTAGGCTTAAGGAGAAATTAATGGCAAAAGTTGGATAAAATTTGCATTTGTAACATGATATGCAATCACAATATATGAACTTACAAGTTTTTTTATTATTTTTACAGAAACTCTCTTAATAAGGTAACATTGTGGAAGCTTCTTCAATCTCGTAGCTAGTTGCTTAATTGCTAATTGTTCAATTTTCAAGGGAATATAATGGTCAGCAAGATTACAGAGAATTTTCATTTGGTTATCAGAGTTTTAGCTTTGCTTAATAAGCTATTATGTTTGAGATGATTTTTCATCTTTTAAAAATGGTGAGACAAAAATAATTTTTCTACTGGATTTGTCTGGAGGACAAAAATACTGAAAATACTTAGACCAAAATTTGGGAAAAAATAGTTTCCATCAAATAAATTTTTTCTCTGTAATTCGGATCGTGTTTTTCTGCAAAGTAAATATGTAGATTTGTGGATTTTTTTTAACTGTAAGAAAGTGAAATGAGCTGACTTGAGAGCATTCTTTGAAAAATGGAGTAGCAAACTTTTGGGGTAAGTGTATTTTGAAAGAGCTTTGGTTTTTTAGCAAGAGAAATAATTTTTTCAGAAAGTTCCAAGCCAGTCTCTACATTGTCCAGTTCTACACCTGAATCCACTTCCTTCAACCCCATGTAACACAGTGCAGCTACACCCTCTCTCAATAATTGAGATTTTTCATCTAAATCATCTCACAGCTTTGCAAAATTATAATTGTTTATGAGGCTCTTCAAATATCTTTGTGTTCCTAATACTATGAGCAGAATCCATGGGTCTTGTAACACAACATTTCTTCAGAAAGATATATCTATGGATCGTGGCAAAGTAAACCCTTTGCATGCAGCACAGATTCAGAAAATCTCATGTACTCGTATCTGGGGGCAATGGAGTGCTTCTTATTCAATGGCAGAACTGGTCTCCAGAATCAGGATTTAATTCTTACATAAACTGCTAATTTCCAGTGTGACTTCATCCTGCTGAAGCTTAGCTTCTCATCTGCAAAGCATCACTTCCTTCTCTCCTTAGTCTATGCAGATTAAGAAATGTTGGTCCTCCTGCTTTCACACATGGTACAAGAAAATGCATATAGAAAGGTTAACAGAAAAGCAAGAATTTTATGGTTTCCTCTATTAAAAGTTAATCCTTTAATGAGAATGCAATTAAAATAAACTGTTTAATTGCTGCTTTTGTTGTAATCATGAGACATCTGTCTCTGATTCTGGAAAACTAAAAGACAGCTGAGAAACAATCTGGAAACTCATACCTTGCTTTGCAGCAGCTGGTAGATTCAGGGTCCTTTAGTTTCAAATTAAAAGAATTTTTTCCTAATGCTTAATCTAAACCTACTCTCTTTCATTTTGAAGCCATTCCTCCCTGTCCTGTGACTTCAGGCCCTTGTAAAAAGTCCCTCTCCATCTTTCTAGCAGGCTACTTTCATGTACTGGAAGACCACAATTAGGTCACCCCAAAGACTTTCTTTTTTCAGGCTGAACACTCCCAATTCTCTCAGATTTTCCTCAGAGCAGAGG
Organism: Hirundo rustica; assembly: GCF_015227805.2. Taxonomy (NCBI): domain Eukaryota; kingdom Metazoa; phylum Chordata; class Aves; order Passeriformes; family Hirundinidae; genus Hirundo; species Hirundo rustica. Next base: position 35,644,767 of record NC_053455.1, read on the forward strand.
TTCTCCATCCCTCTGATCATCTTCAAGGCCCTCATCTGCAGTCACTCCAGCAGGTGATGTCCTTCCTGTGCTGGCACCCAGAGCTGGATGCAGCCCTGCAGGTGGGGTCTCAGCAGAGCAGAGCAGAGCAGAGGGGCAGAATCCCCTCCCTCCCCTGCTGCCCACGCTGCTCTGGATGCAGCCCAGGACACGTTTGGCTCTCTGGGCTGGGAGTGCCCATGGCAGGGTCATGTCCAGCCTCTCACCCAGCAGCACCCCCAGGTCCCTCTGGGCAGGGCTGCTCTCCATCTGTTCATCCCCAGCCTGTGCTGTACAGGGGATTGCCCCAAGCCAGGTGCAGCACCAGCACTTGGTCTTGTTAAAACTCTTGAGATTCCCATGGGCCCAATTCTTGAGCTTGTCCAGGTCCCTCTGGATGGCATCCTGCCCTTCAGGTGTGTTGACCACACCACTCAGCTTGAACATGAGCTACCAGAAGTGGTTGTGACTCAGACCTTGCAGAAGGGCTTACAGTAGAGAATGTGACTACACTGGGAGGTTACAGCTGTGTGCCGGAAACACCACCACTGGGAGTAGATCTGCGTCTGCTCGCAGCACTGGTCTGGTAGCAGTTTTTAAAATGTTAAATTTGCAAAGCAGTACATGGATAAGGCACAGATTTATTTGCCCAATATCGCACACTCTGAGCTCTTTCCGCTGCAAAGGAGGCAGAATGGATGTAAGAATCTCATCCTTTCTTTGGAACTGACATGTGGCAAATAATACTTCTACAGAGTGAGAGACTTAGAAGAACAAGTTCCTTTGACTGCCACTCACCTCCACTTATGCTGCCCATGCCTGAACCCCTCAGCTTCATAACAAGATGTTTTAGCTGCCTCTCTAGCTCCCAGTGCCCACCACATCGTTTTACCCTTTCAGTGCACACTTAAGATGTTTTAGGTTAATTATAGAAGTGCAGCAGCACATGAATGAATGCGGGAAAGACGCAGAGAGATGATAAGAGCCTGCAATTATGTGAAGGGTTTAAATGCTGAGGAGACAAGGAATATATATATATAAAGCATGAAACATGGGCTAGTACTAGGGTGGATGAGACATAACTAAGAACAGGGAACACCCAATAAATTCTCTGCAAAATTTGCCAGACCATGTAACTATTAAACTGGGAGAGTCTTCTAGGAGGAAGATTTCTCACTTGGAAGGTTCAAATCTTCAATAGTTTCATAGGGGAAAATTTCAGATTTGTGATGACTGCAGAACTGTCTTTTCTGGCTTCTCTTTGTACATCTGCATACACAGAGAGATTCATAACTGCACAGACATTGATAACAACACATGGCTCCTTTGTGACAGTGACTCCTTCATGACAGTGATTTTCATCAAATATTGCATGTTTGGCATTCTTATCTCATCAGGACTTCTGCCCATCAACAAGACTCTGCTGCAATGTTGCTTCTATTTCTAAAGACCATATAGCTCCAAACAGCTGTTGTGAGACAAAAGAGACAAAAGAAAACCTGTCAGAATGGCAGGTTTTATTTTCTTCTTATTCTTGAAAATGTTAAGTTTCTTTCAAAGACTACACTGGCCTGAGGCTTAAGAGAGGTAACATTTGGCTCTGTTCTAGGACAGATTTTATACGTCAACATGCATTGGATTTAGAAATAGCAGATTTTAAGTGAGAAGTTGCTCTAAAATCTGCTAGGTCAGGACATACTGTATATAAAATTGTTTGGTATATTATGAAAAATGTACTGATTTTATTAAGACATTTAGAGAAAAAGAATTCATAAAAGAAAAGGCTGAAATAAAAATTACAGTGAGGACCTGATCCTACACATTTACGATTTCTGAATGCATTACTAAATACTGTAAATAATCTGAAGTCTGTTTTAATAAGTGCTCTATGCTTTAAAGCTTTTAAAGTATCATGGCTATATTTTTAAGCTTTTGTAATTTTTTAGTCAAAAGCTGAGTAGCCGTTGTGAGGATTTCTAGGCATCATAAGGTCCCAGTGCAATTTTTTTTGTACACATTTTTACCATGCAGAGATAAGGACTCATGTTCTGATTTTGGCTGCAGTCGCAACAGTGTCTTGTTGGCTGAAAAACACATCCAGTTTTGCCTATATGCATGTGTCTCCTATATGTATGTGTGTGTGTATATATATACACACACACCCACACACCCCCCTCTCTCTATATATGCAGACATACATGTATTTAATTTTGCTCTCCTATTAATAATCATACACACTGTGGCTTCATACTCCTGTGTGTTCCGCCTGTTCTAGGGACATGCAGGTCACGTCCAGTGCAGATCTGTCTACTCTCCAACACCCTCTACTGCCTGTGTTTCCCTTGTCTCTGGGGTCACTCCCAACAGCTAAGTCATGAGAAATGCACACAGAATGGGGAGGCCCTGGTCAGTCAGAGCTAGAGTGTTTTTCCTGTAGATGACGTTGCATAACAGACCTCAGTAGGTTTTTACTTCTCTGGTTTACTTAAGGCTGTGGTAACATTTTATTGCAGAAAGCAGAATTATTTTGGCCAAAGGGATAACTTTAGCTGGGCAATTTTCAAGTGGCTAAAAGGAAGGAAATGATATTTTGGAATTACATATGTTGTGTGGTGCCCTTTTTATTTGACCTTGCAATATATGGGAGTGTGTTGGTGTGTGGACTGATGAGTTCTCAAGGGCATCAGGATCCTAACTGTGAGTCCTGATGGATTAGAAATGTAAAAGGATAGTAGAGGAAGCAAAAATTTAGTTAGAAAGTAAACAAGAAAATACGAACTCTTTCATAGATTTTTCAGTGAGAGCTGGCTCTGTCTCAGTTTCAGACAGAGAGCCTGTCTCTCTCTAGCCAGAGAGATGTAGGATGTGTCAGAGAGGGTCTGATTGGGGAGGAATTCAATGCAGCTATCAGCAGCAGACTTCTATGTAAATACTGCAACACCTCTGAACTGAGCAACAGCTGAGATAACACTGTAAACTAATCTCTAGTGCTGGCGAAGCTGGTCAATCCCTCACATTATATGGTTTCTGTAGAAAAGAAGTGCCAGGGAAAAAAAAAGAAGCAGATTTAAGCTATATATGGCAACTTACCATGGGGTAAAATATGCTGCCTTTTTAAAACTGAAAGCAGCATATGGTATTTTTTTCTTTGAAAGGGTGTATATGCTTAGAAATCTGTGCATATATATGAATTCTTGTATAAATAGGCGTCACTATCACCGAAGTATTTCCAAGTGTCTGTTACGTGTGCCCAATAAATTTAGAGAAATATGTACTCACTTGGGGCCCTTATGCCACCAGTATTGATTTTGGTTGATTTTCCATCAAGACAAAGCAAACAAAGAGCCAAAATCTGTCCAGAGCAGAGACATCAAAGCACAGTGTTTTGCTACTTTGACCTTTTGAGGTCACTGCAGTTCACAGTCCTACAAAGCCTTTCTTATGTAGCTAAGAAAAAAGCAATCTAGAAATATATATATACACATACACACAGATAAATACATGCATATAAAATATAAATGTGCATATATATTTATATATGTTGATGTATTAAATACACATACACAGCTCTGTACACAAATGGTGTCTCACCTGGAACAGGCTCTCTTTCCTCACAGCATTTAAAGAAAAGCGGGAGCTATTAATATCCAAGAAGTTTGCTGCTACCATCTCTTTCAGAGTTGTGTTCATAATTGGGCACAAACCCAAGATAAACTGGGGTTGGGGTGGAGCTAACCACCTCATTAATTGTGCTAGAAACAAGGAAACTGATTCCACAATCTCTGATTTCAGAAGAAATGGAAGTCTGAGGGCCTCTGACGCCCCCTTTGGATATCATTCAGAAACAAACAGCGATTTCCCGTTGTCGCTTGCTTTGTCAGAGTTAAACCACCGTGCAAAGATTGCTCTTTCCCCAAAACTTCTCAGAGCACCCAGACTTCAGGCTGTGTAGCATTCACAAGCTCTTTCCTTGTGCTTGTGAATTTAAGATGTATGTACTCATGTGATGTCTGCCAGCCTTTGTATGGCATCTTGTAAACTGGACCCGTGTTTAAGCAGTTGATCACTTGAATGTTCCTCTCTTGACTCTGAATCTCACCATTCCCTTCTGTCCCAAATCTCAATCCTCCCTGCTGCATCCTAGCACTGTTCCACAGGCAGACACGGGGCATTTTACAAGCTGAGCTCCTGGAGGACACTGTGCTCCACATTATAATGGGTTTCTCTGGGACATGAGCTGACAATCTCTTCTTTCGTATACCAGGCCAAACCCACTCAAGGGATGCCACTCCAGTCTTTCTATTTTTAACAAACAAACAAACAAAAAGTCCTGAAGAGACATGGATTTTCTAGGTTCCACCACTGGAACAAAATATCAATGTGGATGTTTCAACAACCGAGCAGGAAAACAACGGTCACGTTACATTAATACCATAGCTGGGTTTTGTCCAAGCTATTCCCATATCTCGTCCTCTGCCTTAGACATATCACTATCTTTTACTGATCTGGTGTGCATTAAAAGAGCACAAATGAGGAGTGTAAGTTTATGCATATTAACATAAATATATGCTCATTAACATAAATGAGCACATCCCATTTTGTGCTATAGATGTCAGCCAAAACCAGAGAAGAGGGTGATTTTTGCAGCATTTTTAGCAAGTTTAAAAGAAATTGGGTGCGCACTGCTCCTTCCTAAGGCAACACAGAGAGCTGATGCCGCCTCCATGCAGGAGAGGGACCTCAGTTGTTGGCACCGAAGTAACTTCATCACTCGTTGATTAAACAGATGCTCGACTGGCCTCTGTTTTTAGGTGAAAAAAAAAAAAAAAAAAAAAAAGAAAAGCCGGGGGAGAAAACACCCGGGCGGCTTCCCTCGCACCCTCCGCCAAGCCCGAGCATCACGAGTTTGAGGCGCCGCACCCGGTCGGGCACAGGCGGGCGCTGACCCTGGGGGCCGAGCCGGGCTGCCGCTTCCTTGCCGCTTCCCTGCCGCTTCCCTGTCGCTTCCCGGCTCCTGCCTGGCCCCTGCCCGGCGGCGCTGACCCCCGGGGGCTGCGCTGGGCTCCCTATTTGGCCATGCGGCGGCCGGGGCCGCGCTGCCCCGCGCCTGCCTTACATGGGCCGGGCGGCCGCGCCGCGCCGGGGCCGGCCCGGCTCCATTCATGGCTGCGCGGCCGCTCAGTGGCGCGGAGCCGACCAAATAAGGAGAAGGTGGCTGCCCCGGCCCGCCGCGGCCCCGGACGACGCCGGCCCTCGGGGGGTATAAATCGGGGCGTCTCCGCCGAGCCAGCAGCCAGGGTCTCCTCCGCTGCCCCCCCGCCGCCGGTGCTGGTCTGGTGAGTGGCGAGGCAGCGCACGCAGCCCCGAGGGGAGGGCGGGGAGGCACTGGGCGGGACGGGACGGGACGGGACGGGACGGGATGGAGCACGGGAGGGACGGACGGGAGGCACCGCCGGGCGGCGGACGCCGATCGTGCGGGTGCAGCCGGAGCTCGGGTGGGGCAGCTCCCGGCTAAGCGCTGCTTCTGCCGGGGACACCGCCCGCCCCGGCCCCGGCAGCCCCCCGCGCAGCATCGGCCGCCCGCGAAGCGCTCTGGGCAGGACGGATCGCGGAGATTCAAAAAGCTTTCCCTTTTCGATCTGCGGCCGGAGGGATCCGCTAATGACGCCCTAACTGAGCGTCTTGCGAGCTGGGGCGGCTTTTAAAGCGCGGAGAAGAAAGCGGCTGACGGATCCCGTTTGGAGCCGTGCCTATGAGCCGTCGAGCATCCTCCCGGGACGACTCAAATTTCCCGCTCCGCCAGGCGCAGCGGTCCGGCGGTGCCCTGCGGGATGGCGGGCGGGAGGGCGCTGAGGGGCTGCCTGCGGGGCTCTGAACCTGTCACCGTGCTGTTTTCCAGGTGCGTGCTTCCTTCCAAAGATGTGCGACGACGAGGAAACCACCGCGCTGGTGTGCGACAATGGCTCGGGGCTGGTCAAGGCGGGCTTTGCCGGAGACGATGCCCCCAGGGCCGTTTTCCCGTCCATCGTCGGTCGCCCGAGGCACCAGGTAAATTCAGAGGCAGGACCGGGGCAGGACCGAGCATCGCCCTCTCTCTAGGCATTGCCTCCACTTTCCCCTTCCCTCAGTTCTTCTGCCCTGTCCCAAACACAGACGAGCCCTCTCGTCTGCTCATCTCTTGTGATAGTACTGGTGATTCATTCCCAGATCTGGCCAGCGTTTCCTTAGCTTCCCTGTTCAGCTGTCCCATACCTCATTTTTCTCCTTCAATTTCCTTGGTAAAAAGTTTATGATGCTTCTTTTTTTATTATTTTTTAAATGAAAACATTTTCAGGTTTTTTTTTTTTTTTTTTCTTTTTTTTTTTTTTTTTTTTTTTTTTTTTTATCCTGGATAAATTACTGCTGAGGCTACATAGTAAAATGAAGTATCTTCAATCACTAGAATGATAGTTTTTCCTCTGTATTTTCCTGTTCATGATCTTGTGCAGTTTAATTTCAGTCAAATTTTTGGACTAGAAAGAAATAATTGAAAATAAGAGATGTATTATAAATGGGTGAAAATCCATTCATCTCATGGAAAGAAAAAAGATTTTATGAAAACACTTCAGATTCTCTAGGCTTAATATTTTAATAATGTTAAATTTATTTTCCCACAGCCTTTCTGGGGTGTGACTTTCTTGAAAATAAGATAGTTAGAATTGCAGAATTGTAGAATATCCTGGCTTGGAAAAGACCAACAAGGATCATCAAATTCCAATTCCAGGCCCTGCATGGGACAGCCCTAGGAGTCACACCATGTGCCTGAGACATTTGTCCAAATTATTCCTGAACCCTGTTGGGGTTGCTGCTGTGACCACTTCCCTGGGGAGCCTGTTCCTGTTCACCCTCTGGGTGAAGAACCTTTTTCTAATATCCATCCTAAACCTCCCCTGGCTCAGCTTCAGGCCAGTTGTCTGTGATGTAGTTTTTTGGGCTCTGTGATGTTGTCTTCCTCAAATAATGCTTTTCTGCATTTTCTTCTCTTAGGGTGTAATGGTGGGTATGGGTCAAAAAGATTCCTATGTGGGTGATGAAGCTCAGAGCAAAAGAGGTATCCTTACTTTGAAATATCCAATTGAACACGGCATCATCACCAACTGGGATGATATGGAAAAGATATGGCACCACACTTTCTACAATGAACTCCGTGTGGCCCCTGAGGAACACCCTACTTTGCTCACAGAAGCCCCCTTGAACCCTAAAGCTAATCGTGAAAAGATGACCCAGATAATGTTTGAAACCTTCAATGTACCTGCTATGTATGTGGCAATCCAGGCTGTCCTGTCCCTGTATGCTTCTGGTCGTACAACAGGTAAAATAAACAAATAAATACCATTTATTTCCTTTCAGGAGCTCTCCTTCCTTTCCATTTCAAATAGGAAAATGCACCATAACTCATTCAATTTACAAAAAAAAAAAAAAAAAGTATTTTTAGTTTATAGCAATTAATGATAACAGTAGCATAAAAGCCGTAAAAAGTAGGTCCACATTGTTCTTTCCATAGACAATTTGCATTCCTTTTGGCGAGGCACCATGGAACTCACTATGCCACTGCTTGTTGTGGTGCAAATGAGGAGACAATTCCTGTAGGGATGCTGCAGTTACAAAAGTATTACACCAGCTTAAGGATTTAAACTGGACCAAAAGATGCTCATTATCAGGTCAAGACAGTCCCTGTTGCAAATATTCTTACTGCTCAGTATAGCAGAGGTGGAAGACTGGTCTTACGGATTATCGTAAAATATGTATGAAACAGCTGTTCTTTGGGAAAATTCACGCTCCATGGGAATGTCCAGGCAAGAAAGGCAGAAAGAATTGGAAAGATCTTTGTGGCTGAAAAAGAACTATGCTGCTTTATATTGCCTGCAAAATCCTTTATTTTGTTGTGTTTCTTGGTACTGCCTGTGTGTAAGGGCTGTAAGCATTTGCTAAGTGATTCCAGCTTCTCTCTGCCATTCCTCTCCCAGGTATTGTTCTTGATTCTGGAGATGGTGTCACCCACAATGTACCTATTTATGAGGGGTATGCTTTGCCTCATGCTATCATGCGTCTGGATCTGGCTGGCAGGGATCTGACTGACTACCTCATGAAGATCCTCACGGAGCGTGGCTACTCCTTTGTGACAACAGGTCAGTCCTTCAGCTTTTCTCTGTTGTGAAAATCCTCACATCTCTCTTGGCTGATGGTCTTCTCTAGTATTGTGCTCATCCAAAGCTTGATTTGATTTTCCTGTACCTACAGCTGAACGTGAGATTGTTCGCGACATCAAAGAGAAATTGTGCTATGTTGCGCTGGACTTTGAGAATGAAATGGCCACTGCTGCCTCTTCCTCCTCTCTGGAAAAGAGCTATGAATTGCCTGATGGTCAAGTGATCACAATCGGTAACGAACGCTTCCGCTGCCCTGAAACTTTATTCCAGCCATCCTTTATTGGTAAGTGTTCGCAGGAAATTCTCCTTTCCGTAGGAGGTATGAATTAATCAGAATATTTGGAAGGTGCCCCACCTCTCTTCCTGCTTACCTAAATTTGGCACAAAATCAGACATGAATGAATAATAACTTAGATAATTTAGTTCCTGTAAGATGGCCTTGATGTGAGCTCATCCAGTAATTAGCTGAGTTCCGGGCTCTTGTTGTAAGTTTTAGGGTCACAAATTTTTAATGATAAAACATACAGATACAATATTAAGGAGTTGGACTCCTTAATTATTATACTCATTAAGGAGTTGGACTCCATGATCCTTACGGGTCCCTCCCAACTCAAGACATTTTATGATTCTGTGTCATTGATGGCAAGAATAGCCTGCAGTGCTGTATTTGTAAGGGTTACACTCGAAACAGTATCTATTTCCCTGAAGAAGTAAAGTGTCCGAGAGGGGAAGGACATGCAGTGAAGGTGTGTGTATATTTATATACACTTTAATTAACATTGCCATGGTCGAGATGGTAAGCCCTGCTGGTTGTGCATGCAGCTGACGGATACAGCAAATGTTTATACTCTTAAGTCCCAAGCAGTACACACAGTTGTTCATCAGCTGACATCTTACTGTGGATCCAGTGTCAGCCCTTTCAGGAAGCACCTGTTAAAATTAACAAATTGGAATGCAACCTACAAACACTTGCTTCTTGTTTCTTTTTTCTTACCATCAAGTGCTAATATCTTCTTTGGTGTCATGGTTCTGTCTTGCCTTGATGATTCTGAATAGTATAGACTATATTTTGAGTAGACTGAAGAAGTTACTATTGTCTTCTTTAGTTCTACTTCAACTATTTTTATTGTCTTCATTTGCTGTCCTTACTATATTCAACTAATGCTTTTATTGAGACTGACATAAATTTATACTCCCATTTTCTGTTCTTGATACCCTTCTTCCATTGCCATATACCAAATGAGTTTATCTCGCGTGTATACTTGTTCTCTTACTGTGTGTTTTGAGTCTCTTGCCTTCACACATGCATTATGAGTCTTACCTTTTCTAACAAATAATGTTCACTACCTAAGTTAGTTTTGTAATTGTATATTTTTATATTTTTCTGTAACACTTAATAATCAGGAAGCATTTTTACAAGATAAGGGCCATAGAAATTTGTGTTAATGATGATGAGAAATGCCACGGTTTTGTTTCATGGAAAACTCTTGTATAATTCACTGCCTACTATTTTTTTTTCCTCGAGGTATGGAATCTGCTGGTATCCATGAAACTACCTATAACAGCATCATGAAGTGTGATATTGATATCCGTAAGGACCTCTATGCTAACAACGTCCTCTCAGGTGGTACAACAATGTACCCTGGCATTGCTGATCGCATGCAGAAAGAAATCACTGCTCTTGCTCCTAGCACTATGAAGATCAAGGTAAGGAATTTGACTCTGTGTTATTAAACGTGGGTAAAGACGGAGACGAGGTCCGCATCATTAAACTGGGACAAAAACGGGACCAGCAGCTGATGGAGCAGAAATTCCATTTAATCAGAATAATTATGTTGGTTAGAAGCAAGTGTTAGAAAAGAAGGAAATATAATTACAGATTTTTTAAATACATTACATGTATTGTAAGAACTGCTGAAGATCAATACCATTAGAGAAAAGTTCTTTACTTGCTTAAGAAGATATGTAGTGGTGTGTAGCATTGACAGTGTGGATTCGTTGTTCAGAAATGAGGATTCTGTTGCTTTTCTTTATCCTAGATCATCGCCCCTCCTGAGCGCAAGTACTCTGTCTGGATCGGTGGCTCCATTCTAGCATCTCTGTCCACCTTCCAGCAAATGTGGATCAGTAAACAGGAGTATGACGAAGCTGGTCCATCCATTGTACACCGCAAGTGTTTCTAAGCACTGCCCCCCTCAATTTACTTCCCACTCAGGATGACGACAATATGCTTCTTGGAGTCTTCTGGCAAACCTTCCCGAACTCTTCAGTCATTGTACAGTTTGTTTACACACCCGTGCAATTTATTTGTGCTTCTAATATTTATTGCTTTATAAATAAATGAGATCTGGGACTTGCAACCTACAAATTATTGTCTTTTGGTTTATTTTAAGTATTTTTTGGTCGGAAAAATGAGACTTAACCCCTGGGATTTGGAAACTCCCATAAGACCTGTGAATACTTTTACTACATCCATGTTTTAACTGATATAGGCATGTTAGGTCATGGTTTTCTATTAGTAAGAATTTACACTTTACAGTTTCAATTTTGAAACCTGGAACAAAAGAAGCAATATATTTCAAGGCTTATAAAGAAAAAGCCTTAGGGTAGACCCAATAAGTGGAACAAGTGAAAGAAAACCTCTCAAACTCACTCAGTTTAGAAAGATTCTTTTATCGCATTTATTGTAACCCAGATGTTTTAATATTCATTTATTAAAAGCCAAAACTTTTGTAAAAGAATTATGTTAATACATGTAGAATGTGATTTATAAATAATTAGATCAATCCTAAAGAGTCATGCGATTGTTTTCCATGGTCTATAAATATTTATGACAAAACATTTATTAAAACTGATGGCTTACTCATCTTCCCCTATCTCTTCAAAGAGAGAGATAAAGTGAAGTCTTTATTGCAATAATGCACAAGAATCCAGCTTGTGCTGTATAAACCTACAGCTGTTACAATCACAATTATTTTCACATCATCATTCATATGTATTAGGCAATTTTTAATCCTTAATCTTTGCTATTCTTTCTTGATATTTGACCTAGATATACAATCATAAACTGCACACTTTCCGTGGGTGTTTTTGTTCCTCACCAAGACTTCTTATAACTGGGCTCTTTGATTTTTTTTTTTTTTTCCTAAAAGTGGTAACTGAAAAGGGAAGTACAGAATGATCTGGGACATTTTCATGAAAGTCATGGAACCAGTCAGTGTCATAGTTTGAACTATATACAGACTAGAATAAGCCTAAGTTTGGCTTAGGAAATCAGTTAAAGCATGTATCAAACTGTGTATGTAGTTAGTTAACCGAGTTTCATCTGAGCTGTTTGAAAAGATAAGACTTTATGCTAATTTTATTATCCAGTGCTAAAAAAAAAAAAAAAAAAAAAAAAAAAAAAAAAAAAAAAAGTTTATACATTTGATGGGAAATTTTCTGTTCCTCTTGGCTTTCATTTTCTAAAAGGCATTAAAATTAATCATTAGATCTGTAATTATATAGAACTGATTTTACTCTTTCAAAAATATGAAGATGTAGTTAATGTTTGTCCACAGTTTACTTATCATTAGAAGGCATTTTACTGGGGGACCACTGGAATTTCCTACCACCCTCTTGCAATTGAAACATTAAAATATTCCTAGATATTTTTGGGGTTGGGCAGAGAAGTTGGATGGAACTGTTAAAATACAAAAAAAATGTAAAAAAATATACGACATGTAAAACATTTTACAACTTGGACATCAATTAAAATACTTTAAATTTAATGAAAATTTAAACAAAAATGTGAAATACCCACTCTAATGAGTATTTTCATTAGAATGAGTATTTCACATTTACATTTTAATTTTCTCATTCTAATACTGCACACAGTATTACTGAAATGTTGCTGCAAATAGGCCTTTTCATAATAAAATACAACTTTGTTAACCTGTGAATCTCTTAAGGCAAAGTCAACAGCCTCCACTGTTCTCAAGAATGTTCCCACAGAAGGTAATTATTCTGAAGTTCACACCATGGAGAAGCTCTGCATGTCTTGAAAACATGGGAACTCTTCCAGATGTCTGACCAACACAGATGTTTGCCAATGACTTTCATGTATCATTGTTTAGAATGTTTGCACTTTTTTTCTCTTAACTTGCTTGCTAATTTGAAAGATTTGGCTGGGCTGAGAGGTTATCTCAGGTATTAGTGTGAATTAGTAGGGCAACACTGGACATAAATTGCAACTAATTGGAGCTTAAAATGTTAATCAGGTATGTGAAGGGCGTGCTAAGTCAGCCCTAGTGGCTGCCTGCCTTGACTGGCTCTGACTGACAGGTCAGGAATGGTGGGCAACAGGCACCACATTCACAGCTCTGATCAGGGATTCGCTGCTGAGAGCATGGTCGTGAGCAGGGAATTGAAGGAAGCCACTGATTACAGGACAGATGGAAAAATTCCTTCTACAGGCATTTCGGGGTTTGTAATTCACAGTTTGTGGAAATGGATATGAGCAGCAAAGATTGTACAAAATAGTCATGTGCTTGCATAGAGGTAGGACAGGACCAAAAAAACTGTCAATGTCTTACCATTTTCCTCCTCTTACAGTTTTTTTCCAGATGCATTAATTTTTAATGGGACAGCCCCAAATTTGGCCATTGAAAGTGATGTACTCTCACTCAATGCTGTGAAAACTAGCAATTAATTTATATGGGAATTATAATATCTATTTCTGCAAACAAAACTAGATTTAATTTGATTGAGAGGAATTCAAATATTAAGTATCATATTTTAAGATTCAAAGTAGTGATAAGAGAGGCCACTGTTAAACTTTGCCTTCTGTTTACATTTCACAAGATTTAATGTGTTCTACATTTTGCATGTAAAATAAAGATGGTGGAATGGGATGCAGAAATTAACTGCAGAGCATCTATATGATAGGTAGAGCTATTTTGGATATTTGCCCGAAAAAGGTAGATTAAAAATATCTCTACCCAAACCCTGTTGGAGTCAACAATCCACCTCTCAGACACCTCAGCTAATGAAGACACTGACATTAATCTGAAGACTAAAGCAACACAGCTAACCTTCACTGCTTTTGATGAGATGCCCTTTCAATAGAAGAATGAGAATTAATGTCTAGCAAAATTATAGATTCAACACACACATTTTGAAAAGTGGTGTGAATACGTGGCAAAAGGTCTTTCTGTCTCACTGACAGGTGTCTGGTTGTTTGACTTCGCAGCTCCTTACTGCTCTGTATGTAAAATGGAGTGGAAGGAATTCTGTGGAAGTCAGCCTGACATGATTTTTAAGCTTCATAAAGAAGCTTTATGCAGTAAGAAGGGCTAAATAGTATTAAGAAATACTGCCATACATCAGTAAGAGCTGAGACAAAATCTTATTGCTTGTTCTGGCAGCCAGAACAAACACTGCCCAGTACTTATGCTTTTGACTGAAGGGCTTTGAGGTATTATCACTGCTAGCTGACCCTCAGATCTTACAGAAAACTTTATTTGTAGACTGACAAGCTTGTTTGCATTTGAGGAGTATTGATAATTATGATCAAAACACAATACTTTTAATATCTGTATTAAGTATGTGCTAAGGATCTGAAAACATTGTGATTCTGCTTAAAAAGATGGATTTTTTTTTTTTTTTACAGGAAATAAGGAGATGTTTCAGAACTCATTTGTTTGTGCTTAAAGTTTCCTTAAAAATTGGTAGCAGAGTCACACATTTGATAGTGTTGTCTACTTTGTAATAATCTTCTCTTAAAAGGCTGTTTTAGCTAAAGCTTTAAGAAAGTCAGCCTCAGGGAAAGCACTAATAGGAAATTTTTTGGCTTGAATAATTGAATTCTGTATAGTGATTTTTTTTTTTTTTTAATATAGAATGAGAGGGGTTTATACTTAGAAATCATTAAGTGGCTCTAAATATATGTGACAGTCAGATTAATCTACAATACTAACACTAAAATAGGAAGAAAATGGATAAAATCCTGCTGGTTGGATAACTGTATATGAAGCCTGGGCAGAGATTGATGCTTGCTTCCAGTAACAGCTGAACCCTGTCCTACCCTGAAGCAACCTGTGACAGAAGTCTCGGTCATTATCAAGACAGAAGAGAGAGAATAAAATATAAAATTGAATGATTAGTATATCACACTCATTACACTTCAGAAAGAAGCAATTCAGGCAGATAATACACTACCAATTACCTTTGTTTTTTATCCTGAGGATGGCTACAATTGCTGAAACGGAAAAAGGAAGCAATAAGAAATGTTAATTATTAGAAGAATGGAATAATACTGTTATATATTTAAAGGATGGAATTAATTTATGATTAATATGTCATGTGTGAATAACATTAGATGAAATTAATATAGTCAGCATTAACACAAATGAATATATCTGGTGGCAATTTTACATTTCATCATAAAGTTAGAACTCACAAAATTCTATATATGTTGTCTACCAAACACAGGGTCGTATGCTCTTGTAGAGGAGATGAATTGTATTTTAGAAATGGTTTTTTAACCATGAGATATATATTCATACAGAGGAAAAAAGTGGGTGAGGCATAGCTTAAAGCTTTATAGACATAGATTTGTATAACATGTAAATGATATAACAACTCTGGGAAGGTACCAAACAAGATGAAGGTAGAAAGAGCTTAAAGATTAGTTCTGAGTCTCTAAGCCCCTCAGGTTTAGAACACCAGAAAGGGTGATTAACATTATCACTGACATTATCATTGTCAATAAGAATGAGGACTACGTGAGCTTTCTTTCCAAAGGATCCCAAATACCTTAGGACTTACATTGTGGCTTCTGGACATGTTTTTGCAAAAAAGGTGGTGCTCAAAGGGAAATCAAGGAGCTCCTTGAATGCTAGAGGGGGCCTCCAACTCCAGCTCTTCTAGAGAGTGGAAATGCAGCAGCACAGCAACTCCTGCCACACAAGCGTCCCCCTCCCACAGCTCTCTGTAGCTGGTTGTGGCTGCCTCAGCTGAGCCAGCAAACAGATGAAAAGTGTAGCTGATTGCCTTCTGGGAAGGAAAGGGTCTGGGAGGCATATATTGCTGGGGCAGTAGATGTGGGAAGATCTTCCACAGCATCCAGAAGCACAGTGATTTTACAGTATCTGCTATCAAGGAAAGAATCAACATTTAGGGAATACAAGCCGTATCCTCACATTTATGTAATAGATGGGTTCTGACAATAAATTTCACCTTACATCTTATTTTTTTTAAAAAAAGATGATATAAATTATTTTCAAGACACAGACATCTATCTTCAAAAACAGTCACTATTTTATATTTTAAAAACTAAACCAAACCCCAAACCTAAAGAAAATAAGAATCATTAACCTTGAACAAGAAAATTATCTACTTTGGCTCTATATGTATATGTGTGTTTACGATGCTCTGAATCTCAGATAAGTCAGACGGGAGAAGAATTCTTGCAGAAATAGAAATCTCAGTGGATTTTAAAGACAAACCACTGAACAAGTCATAAGGAAAAAAAAAATCTTTAATTCTTTAGCATGAATTATGTCTTGAACTTAGCACCTTAACTGAGTGATCCTTCCTTGTCAAGAAACACCACCTACAAGAAATGTTGTTTTCCAGACAAATCAAGGCCATTCTCTATCTGTAACTTTACTTTGGGTGAAAGATTAAAAGGAATCCTCCTTCCCAGTTTTTTATTACAGTTTAATCAGCAGACATCTTTTTTGTGCTAAATTTTTGACTTAATTATCTACTGTTATAGTTTGACAATATGAGTAACTGACTATTGCAATTAATGTCATTAGCTAATTCAGCAACGGTTGTGAATTCATGTTCATTACCATATTATTACCCTCGTTGTTAAGGCACTAGACTCACAGCCTTTGGATATGCAGAAATGTGAAAAATACAATCTGGTGCTTAATGATTTTTTTGATCCACATTTAAGAAGCAAAATTTACTAGCAGGGATGAATACGTAGTAACTATTTAATGTATAGCCTATTAAATGTCCAAATCCATTGTCACTTACTACAAAATGCCCAGATTGACCTTTAACTTGTAATAGAAGGTATAGTAAAAACCAGAAGCTTTAATATGTGATGCAGTAATTGACAAAAATTATCTTAGGCCTTACTAGTCTTAGTGGTGTGGAAATAATTTCAGATTTATTTTTAATTGAATTTTAGCTCTCTTGTGCAGCTCAGCTCTGTATGGTAACCAGACAAGCTGCAGCAATGCAGCAGCTTCTGGTCTTTTGCCCGTACACATTGGCAGTTAAATTGAATGGAATTTGAAAGAGACTTGCATGGAATTGCTATCTTCACTTTACACAGGAAAATGAATTCTATTATTTTATTATACTATTGATGATGATATTTCTATTTTGCATTTATTTCTGGATTCTCCGAATTTTTTCTCTAATAACATATATATACACACACACACACACACACACTCACACACACACACACACACACACACATACATATATGCACACAGAACTATTTGTGCATATATGTGCATATATATGCATACAAATATTTTCCCTGTGGCTTCTCTTTAACTTTACAATGGAAGAGCATCCCTGACTTGGTAACCAGTTTCAGAGACCATGTCTATGCCACACAGCAAATGAGTACTCCTCTCTGGAGAATTAGCATAGTTGCAGTTGGAAAGGAAAATACTTCTGGTCAGAAGAAATATCTATCTATAAATCACAGTAAGACAAAACTATGAATATTTTGTAGCCTTGTTCCTAGGACAGAAGTTAATTCCTGATTTATCTCTGTGCTCAGAGGAAAACCTCAGAATTTTGGAATTCTGAGATCAGAACTTAGGTGTGTTTAGTGACGATGTAAATTACTCTTTCCTTCTTACAAACTACAGTCAAAAAGTGCCACAGAGATAACATTCTCAGATGTAACCTAAAGACATAATATACTGCTGAAAGTGTAAAAAATGCCGAGAAAACTTTTATGATGTCTGGTGTCACATTCTGCATTTTAGTGGCTGCAGCAACAGTTATGTAGAATTTTCCTTCTGATAAATCCTATTGTCATCTGTTGTCATCAAACTTTTTCAGCCATTTCATTTCGACTAAGATCATGAATTCTGTCCATTGTATCGGCATTTAACAGAAATAGGAATCTACATTCTGACCTTATTTTTGTAAATAAAAAGCTCATTAAATAATCAATCAGGAATAGTAAGTATCCTGCAGGCTTTTCTTTTTGCAAGAGATCTACAAAGAGTTCCATTGCTTATACAAAGCAAATATCTTGCCACTGAAAATGCTGTAAGGCTATTTCTTGGATAAGAAATTACACAGAGATAGTGATTGTGCAATCTCCTAATAGGGTCATGTGGTGACAGAGGGACAGTGGGTGCTATTAAAAGCTTGACATTTATCACTCACAGTGTTTAAATTTGTCATGGAATTTGTGGCATTTGCCAATCTAAGTATAGAGAATGCCACAAATACCACAGAACAGATAAATACTGCTATGCAAAACCCAACAAATTGCTGGTGGTTCTTTGCTAAACCTACAGCACTCTGTATTCTGGAAATGCATTGCAGATGCTGCTGGCTGAAATTTCTCAGTATGAAAAAATCAAAAATATGCTTGTTATGCTTTTCTTTTCCTTTATCTTGACTATTTAGACTAAAAGGTTTTATGTATAGGAAAATTTTCAGTGTGTCTGTCTGCATCCTCCAGAGCAACAGAGTCCCTATCAAAGTTTAAGTGTCCTATAAGTTAACAAAAACCAGATCATGGACTAACCCTATGTGTTACAGTTTAGTGGTGATATTTAGTCAAAGGTTGGATTTGATGATCTTGGAGGTCATTTCCAACCTCTATGATTCTATGATACCATGGCATATCATTCACACAGACAAAATGTACATGACAGTACATTAATTTTATTAAATGTTCCATTGGAAAATACATTATATAACTAGTGATGAACAACTGTGGAATTCCTGTTGGAAAAAATTACTTTTCTGTGAAAGTTGTTCTCTAGGACTCTGAGCATTAAATCTCTGTCTAAATAATGAAGGATAGAATTCATATAATCAATCACACTATACACTTGATCTAAGAAATACACAAAAGTCATAATTATTTTCTTTGCAATAACTGCAGAAAAGACATTAGGATAATATAGTGTTTGATGGAGCTGTATTTTCTTCACCTAACAAAGCAGATTTGATGGTTGGTGGTAGAGGAGATAAAGGCTTTGCCATTGTCTTACAAGTTTAGGTTTATGGAGGCTAGGCACCCAAATCCAATTTGTACCTTGAAAGATATGGTTTCTTGACTTCTCTTTCCCGGGTTGACAGCGTGAACATGAAACGGACAGCTGTTCTCAAGTCACACCAGCAGGTGTAGTTCTGTCCCTGCTTGGCTGGAGGAGGTGTTGGGGTGCTGAAGTAACAAATCTCACTGGTGTAAATTGTGCAAAGGGTGTTTTGCTACAGTTTAAGAAATTGAGTCAAAAAAGTTGAAATAATGCATCGATGGCTGTGACCAGGTTCTTAGTCTTTGGGAATGATGTGCGCTTGATTTCTTAACGGGATTCTAGCCTTGTAGGACACACCTAAGCCTAGAATTAGATAATTTCCCTGCCATGCAGCTATTGAGACTGGTTATTTGATTATCTCTTAAGTTTTTGAATGCATCTGGTTACAGCAGATGGCACTGAAGAGTATATAATGAAATTCCTGGGCTACCAACATGACGTGTGTCACAAGTTGCTCCTCCCGTTAGTTCATGACATGAACTCCTCACATTCATTTACTATTCTCTTCCAAATTCTTTCCAAACCCACAATTTGGCTGGTGAAAGCAGTGGAGGGAAGTAGGCTAGGGAAAGAGGGTACTGTGCCCAACTTCAGCCATTTCTATAATGATTTAAAATTTACACAAATCATAAGTAAGTTGACATCTTGAAAAATCTGTTTAAGAGTCTAATATATTTTGCTTCAGTGCGTATTTCTTTGGAGGACTAGACCATCAGATATAACTTAAATGTGTAACAAAAAAGGCTGCACAATAGTCTTATGTCCATTAAAAAAAAAAAAAAAATCAGGTCAGATAAATCTAAACACTTCTCTTGTTTTGAAGCTGATGTTACTAGTGGGACTTTCTGAAGTAGTTGTTGAGGGTATGGCTATGTTCCAAAACTTTTTTTTTTTTTTTCTTCCCATGCTGTAAATCTCCAGTGAATGCTTCTAATCAACCACTGAATATAGCAACTAAAAAAGAATCAAGAGGATATACCCTTTGTCTTTGTGAAAAGGCACTTTGTGTGGATATTTCAAACTCTGTGCTTCAATATAGATTCTAGTGCAACCTGATGCATATCTCTGAATATAGTATTTTGACTTTCTGACTTCTGAGAAAATGATCTTCATAACAAATATCATACATAAGAAACACTTTAGTGTACCCTTAAGTAAGAAGACCACTTAGAATTTGGGCTACGTACTTCTTTAACTTTGCCTTTCCTGTGTGCATTGTGATTTGTTTTTCTTATCTACACATTCACTTATTAAAATTAAAAATATTTAAACAAGTTAATTACAGCCATTGTAGCAGCATGCTTGATTTGTTTCAGAGGCAGCTGTGGTAGGTCTGCAGGACAGTCATCATGTCCAGTGAAGCGAGTGGGTTGTCACTTCCTAGTTCTGGAAAGACGGTTTTTCCCTGCTGCTGGGAAAAGAACAATTAAATATTTTTAATTTAATTATTTTGTTATATATACTTGATATATTTCTCTGACCAACCCTCCCAGTGAAAAGAAAGCATATCATCTTATTTATGATACCAAAATCAATGTGCTTATATTATACTTCCTCCTGCTCCTACCCCAATCTCAAAAATGGAAGAAAATCACATTATTGAGAAGGACTGATTGTAAGAAGGGGAAACTCAGTCCCTGCTCCTGTTTGAGAATGTTTCTGCAATCATGGTGCAGGTAGGAGGCTTGTCACCCAATTTAGTTTATCTTGTTGTACTTGTTGTTTTTCAGAGTGAAACATGCGGAGTTAAGTTGCATTTTCCATTCAACAGAAGCTCTATGTGTGTGACTCATCTGCCTGCCTAGCTGGTGTTCTTTGGATTAATTGATCTATCTTTGAGCTCATGTTTTCTCTCATGCCTTGTTTGTTTCTGTGGCAGTCATATTTGGATGTCACACATTTATTTTTGTTGTGCATTGTGCCATCAAGCCCAAGGTACTGTTTACGTTGACATTTCAGGTAGCATGACTTTGGACTTTGATAACTAGTTAGTGTAATTGAACTAAATATGCTTCACAAATATTTATTAAAATCCTATGGTACTGGCTGTCATTTTTTTCTCTTCCCCATTGTACTAGCATTCCTGTGGGCCTTTTCCCTTTGTAATACATTGTCTGTCCCAAGGCTGATCCTTCATGCCAAGGAAATAGTTAAAATGATGAAATGTATCAAAAAATGCAATGAAACAAAGAAGATCAGTAATTTATCCATGTTTTTTGATATATTACTGATTGAAATACTTTTTAAACAGATGAAGCCTTTAAGT
Source organism: Hirundo rustica (assembly GCF_015227805.2). Classification (NCBI taxonomy): domain Eukaryota; kingdom Metazoa; phylum Chordata; class Aves; order Passeriformes; family Hirundinidae; genus Hirundo; species Hirundo rustica. Next base: position 35,665,541 of record NC_053455.1, read on the forward strand.
ATTTATCAGAAAATACTTGAATCACCTTGCCTGATTTTTGTCCACTAAAACTGTAGGATGGATATTCTTATACAGTGGAACCAAGGCTGGAAATCAACTGATTTCTATTTCTTAAGATCAGGGGAGTGTCTGTCTTGAAAAAACACTGGGGAGCTGTATCTCACCATGATATCCTGAAACTCCCACCTGAAAATTGTGGGTAATATTCATCTATTTGAAGTGTGGAAAAATCTTAATTAAATAAAAATCTTGGGAGCCCTAGTCCTTCTGGCTTTTTGATGCACTGTAACTCCTTCTTTCTTTTTAAGCAAAGAGAAGTCTCTGGGATGCAACAAGTCCTTCACAGATTCATTCTTAGAAGTTTCCACCAGGAAGAATGTATTTCATCCTGCCCCTACTAAAAAATCAGAATGTAAATCTGAATAAGGTAAGGGAGAGTTATTGTCCCAGGTTAGGAGATATGACCTCCTTATGGGCTTGAATACAGTCTGAGTGACTCTGTCATGAGGAATTTTTGTGTGAAATGAAGATATTCTGTACAGACTTATTGAAAAAAATATAGTTCTTTTATTTCTTTTATTGTGTTCTGTCAGGCACAGCCATACAGACATATACAGATATAAGAGATGCTTCAAAACCTGAAGAAAAACCAAACAAACAAATAAAAAAAACATAGGTAAAACCTGATGTAGTACTGACAATACATCTTAGTAACTAGTAAAAGTCAATAGCTCTTAAAAATGTTTGCGGTATAAAATATTAATCCATTTGCATGTAAATATAAATATATGACATTCACAATCCATTGCATCCTTTGAAGTTCAATTGGCAAATATTTTAGAGACTCTGTGGTTCAGGCTCTTGTTTAGGTGTTTAGGCTCACAAGAGGTGTGAAATGTAGAGTGTGTAATGTAGCCTTTCAGCTTCTCCTGATTGTCAGTGAGGTGTAGAGCTGGGCGAGCACAAGAGCGAAACGTATCCAGGGATGCCTCAAAGAGGTGCTTGGCGGGCTGGCAGGGTGAGCCAGCCTGCCCACCCCAGGGGCCAGCTCCTGTTGAAAAGGTACGGATAGAGTAATTGAAGATACGTGTCTCCATGCTGTTTCCCACTCATAAAACAGACACAGGTTTAGATAAATGTAATCATGGAGCAAGGTACCGTGACAAATTTTCTTTTGCTTTTTTTTGTTTGTAAATCAATGATCGCTTGGTTAAGTTTATCAGGGGGAAAACAATCCTCACATTCTTGAAGGAAAGTGTGAAAGATGTTGCAAACACTGCAGAGCATAATTTCTAAATCTAAAATGCCAAGTAAATACTTGATTCAAACGAGGACAGATTTGCATAGGATGTACATAAATCAGTGCTGCCCTTGAGCAGCTCTAACCTATGCAAGAAATTATGTGGGTTTCACTGTCATCTAGAAAAATAAACTGTAACTTCCAGTCTATATCAACATTACACATAATGCTGATTTGTCTGTTTCTTAAAAACACAGAATAAATCACACACTTTTGCAGTTGTCCTACAATGTTTTATGAATGATTGAATTTACATTTTTCTCTTGTTGTGTCAGATTTCTGCATTATATTTGAAAGTACACCATCTCTAATAGATTCTGAAAAATATAGTTATGAATTGAATATTTCAGAAATGAAAATTTCTGCAAAATCTATAGGTAAGAATTCCATTTCCTGTGGGATAAAATAAATTGATATTCTGAATTTGATTTTGCTCCATTTTGAAATGGAAACATTACAAAAATTTAATTAAATACTCATCCTGGAAATCTTTTTCTTTAGGAAAGATTAACAAATGGTGTTATGAAAACAAAACATGTTGCACAGCACTGAGCAGATGCTGTTTGTTAGTAACAGTTGTGGAACTCACAAAAATGCCAGTTTAAATCACCACCTGCGAAATTTCAGATGTGAATGATTGGGATGGGTCTGGGAAGGCATTCTGGGTCTATAAATTGGTAATTTCCAGTAAAAGTGCATAGCTCTATATACCACATTAAAGATTCTAGACTAAAAAACATACTGCTGAATATTTATGAACTTACATTAATTTGAAAATAATAAAAAAGTATGTAATGAAATACACAAAATATGATGGATTCTTTTCTCAAATCCATGACTCTATATTAATGGTCCATATTTACTAATGTCACTGAAAGCCAAAATTCAATAGCTTTTACCGAGGATCTTACTTGTGACAGTCTAACATCTTGTGGAATTTATGTATATTTTCCCTACAGAACCAATTTAACTCCAGTGATCTCATAGAAGAGGATTCCCAGAGAATTCCTATGGATGGGTTTGCCTTTGCTTAATCCAGACTGTCTTCCCTGACACATTCCTCACATTCAGTATGGGGGGACTTTATCCCCTTCTGTGGTAAGTAGGTTCTGACTGACCAGGGCTGACTGGAGAGGTGGAGCCTGTAGTGTTAACTAATCAGAGTTAACTAAACAGGTGTTAACTAATCTTCACTGAAATGTAAATCTCAATGTTTGAAAGTCCCACAACCCACTACATTCAGTGTGGTTTTAAACACTGTTGTACCATTCAATTTTCCCAGAGGCTGGTGCCTCATAGAGAATATGACACACCCAATCAATACTCTCTGGCCCAGGTGTCTATGAGGTTATTTTGAAAATGAGTCCCGTTGTCAGGCTCAATCCTCTCAGGGGTACCATGTCTCCACAGGATTTGCTTTTCAAGGCCCAGGATGGTGTTCCGGGCAGTAGCATGGGGCACAGGGTAGGTCTCCAACCATCCAGCGGTGGCTTCCACCATGGTCAGCACATAGCGCTTGCCTTGGTGGGTTTGGGGAAGGGTGATGTAGTCAATCTGCCAGGCCTCCCCATACTTATGTTTTTATCATTATCCCCCACCCTGGAAGATACTGTCCATGGCTAAGTCCACCCCTCAGTCTTGAACTCATCAGGATGTTGCATTGCTTCCCTAACGACCTGAGGTGTTATGGGCCCACCAAGCCAGAAATAATTCAGCCTTATATTGTCTGTCTAGATCCACCTGAGACATTAATCTTGGAGCCTAGTCCACTTGTCCATTGTGGTGCTCTTCTGTAGCCCAGCTCTTGGGCACATGTGCATCTCATGATGTACTTTCGCAGCCAACTTCTCTACCTCGGTGGTGATGTCTTGCACAATTCAATAGCCCAGAATCTTTCCCTCTGTGCTGCCAACTGGTCATTTTCCATCTGCCCAGACACCCCACAGAACATTTGCTACCATCCATGCTACAGTGTAGAGGTGGACCACTGGCCATTTCTCTTGCTCGATGATGTCCAAGTCCAGCTGGCTGGCTTTCAGCCCTGCAACCTGACTCGATGCACCTTGCCCCTCAATAGCTTCTGTCTCACCATATAGGAGTCCCCAACCAGGACACACATGCATAAATACATAAATCTGTGTACCCATGAATGTGTGTTTATACCTTATATATCTGGAATAGAATTAATATCAAATATATTTCACAATTTTTTATTACAACTGCAGAATCTTTGAATGACAGAAGGATTAAAAACCCTCCGCATTTCTTACTGAGCTCTTGCTTTTTCACTCCCATTCACTGACACTGTTTACTTTCAAGTCAATCACTTGGCTGCCCTAATTATTTCAAGGGATTTTTTCAGTCTGGCTTTGGAAGGGAAGCTTTAATGTAAAGTGAATTCCCTTTTGTGACTGGTGAGATGGGGAGGGAGAGGACAAGAGTGAGGGGCAGCAGGAATATTGAAGACATATGGTGGTGTAACAATCAAAACAAAGGAAAATAACTTCAGTAAATCACGTCATCAAACTGAAAGCAGCTGGGAGTACAGAGATTCAGCATTTGGTTGAAGACAAATGCAGACAGGGCAGAGATAACCAGTAGGTCTGAAAAAGGTGCTTGATGTGATGCATTCATGCTGAAATACTGAAGCATGGTTTCTCATAATTTATTTTCTTTTTTTGTATGGAATGCGAAAAGCACCAAAATGCTGCCAGGAGTTCAAGTATAGAGGATTTTTTTCTTATTACTCAATCTTATTTTTCTGTTGTTCTGGGTATTCTGAAGCATTCAATAACTTTCCCATATTTCATATTCTGCCATAGGAATTTTTAAGATGTTCTGGTATAAATATCTTTGAGGTTTTTAAATTCTGGCTCATCTAAACCAGTGGGAATTGCTATTAGTACAATGAAAATTTATTAACACAAGATGGAGATATTATGTTTTTTAAAGGTATTTTTACAGTTAAATTTAATTATGTTTCTTCTGTTGAAAATTTGTAAGTGTTTTAATGGAAAAAAGAAAAATAAGGTTTGCCAAACTGACTCTAAAAATATTCTGCATTGGTTCTGTCATCTGGTGGTATTATTGGCTGGTATTTTACCACAATGCCCTAATCAGTTATACTGAGCTATATTTATTTTGTAATACATATCTTTGAAAGAATAGACTCTAGCAATAAAATCATTTGTTCAAAGGTGAAAAATCTTCACTCCCACAATGAATTATTATATTAATATGTTAATATTTTTTGCATCCTTAAAATGTGTACTAAATCTGTTTATAGAGGAATCCTTCATACTCTTTTCTGTCCAAGGTATTTTAAAAAAGTTCTTTCATTAGTGTATATGAAAACTTAAATAAAACTGAAATGGAAACCTACATAAGGTTGGTTCATAAATTTACACTTAAGCCATCATAATCCATGAAATTACAATAATGCACATTTGGATGCTTTAGCACAACATTAATGCTTTTTTGAGATTGGTGAGAATCAGACAGGAAACTGAACAGAATGGCAGCAGAAGATCTGGTCAACTAGAATATTGTACTTCTTTTGTATTTCTTTTCAGAGCCTGTCAAGTCATAAGTATTTGTTTCAATGATATTTTCCTTCCCCTGGCTGCATCTTATCTGCACATTAATATGTGTTTGCAAGGAGTGCAATGCAAATGCTACTGGCATTAGGAGCTGTAAATATGCCAGAAGTCAATGCAACAGTAATTCAGTACATAGGTTCAAATTATTTCCTAGGAAATTGATTTGAGGTGTTAATTTGTGCATAGAAAGGTCCCTGTGGACAGCTTACAAGAGCCCCATAAAATTTGGGTGATTTTTTTATGTCAGGAAATAAAATATTCTGTAACTAGGAAAGTCTGATACTTAAAATCTGTTTTCCAGTTAAAGCAGGTATATTTTGATATTTTAAATTCCCTTAGTTCAAAAGATTGTGGAATATTCATTTAGTACCTGCCCGCCTTATGAATATTTCTTATGGTAATCCCTCACCCCCTTGCAAGAATAATTACGGAATTTCAACATGACTTTGGAACCCTCACATTCAAAGTTCATGACTATTCATAGATTTATTCCTTCTTCACTGATTACATTCATTGTTTTCCTGAATAGCTTTCCATTTATAGCAATCTTCATTTGTAGATATGGACCTCTGATGCATAATAGAGTCTTAATTTGATTATTAGATTAACTGAGTATTTAGAGGAAACCCTGAATTCTGTGCACTTGACACTGCTACTATCAAGCATGAAGGGTATAAATGCAGGCTCTCTTCCATGCTCACAACAAGGAGCACAAGGGCCCACTCTGTGACTGACAGCTTTGACACAAACACTGTTGACTGGATGGGAAGAGCGTGCTACCCATTTCTTGGCAGCAAAATGAGTATACTTGCAACGTTGCTTTCTCTTGTGAAGGACTGAAGTCATTAGCACATCCAAATCTTTTACTTTTTGGGAAGTCATTACTTTTAAAACTGCGGAAAAAATACACTTTCTCTGCTGTGATATACTAGAGTTATCTTTTGAGGGAATTTCATTTGAGAAAAAACACAGAGAGGGATTTCTTATTAAGATCTACATACAACAGATAACTGTATTCATATAGTGGGGAAGGAAACGTACACACAAATGCTCATTTTAATGAGAGAGAAAGTGTAGGTAGAAGCAGATGACCTAGATGATTTTATGAATAAAAGATTTAATCTGATGTAATCATTTCATTAATACACACATGGCACCAAATGAAACCAGAGCATAGCAGATGGCTATGAGAGGTCTTAAAAAGGCATTTTCCGTTTAGTAGCTAATGACTTAGATTTCATGGACTACACCTAATAGTATCAGAAATGAAACATTTATCATACCAGTCTTCCAAAGAATGTTCTAATACTTTATGAAAGTAATGCTGAAAAATCTCTCTTTTGTAACACTAGTTAGAAAATGCAGTCACATTATCTATAAGGCAACAGCTATATTTTTTCACAAAAACTACTGAAAGAAAATTCCATTATTTTCTTTATTAATAGCCAATATTTATTTAATTTAAAGCTCTTTCTTTGCTTCCAGATTGCTACAAATGGTGGAAATAGTGGTTTCCAATATAACAATGAAAGACAGTCATTTGCCATGAAATTTTAGAATATAAACATGACACATATTCATGTGCTATGATGATTGTTCCGCTGCAAAGATTTGCAAAAATTTGCATTGAGGAAGATTGTTGGCATAGTACTAATAATTGATTCGATTAATTTTAAGATAAAATATTTGGAATAAATTTAGAATGAATGTATAACTTTAAAAGGAGGCAGTAAGCGTGGAAGGCTCATGTAAGATCTGTATTGTGTTTTTACATCAGTAACCTCAGCAGAGAAAACAATGAAGCAGGGGAATAATGCTGTTTAGCACACTCTATGACAGCACTGGCCATGTGGCTACCTCATCCTGACCCCGTCATGTCATCCACATCCAGGTTGCAGGGGGTCTGAAAGACAAGCCAAATGTGTCAGTTCTGCTCAGTCTGTTCTGCTCCATCCTTGAGGAATGTGCATCCTGCAAGATTTGATTGCTCTCCAGACCCTTTACAAAACCAGATCAGGGCAAAAGGGCTGGATTTCTTAGAGAGAATCTGGCCTACAGCTTCTTAGAGACAGATTAACCTCAGTTTGGCTTCAAACTGAGGACACATATAGTCTCGTTCTTCAGACTTAATCCAAGATCAACTTAGTCTATATTATTTCATCAGAAATTAATATCACAGTACTGGCATCTTTGAACTCATGCAGACTGAATTTTCTTTTTGCAAAGCTTGTTTGAGATCCTGTTGGGAATGAGTTTATACTGAATTTGTATGGAACAGAAATACTTATTCTCTTTGAATGCAAAACAAGAGGAACAAAAATACACCCTACCACCCAAAAGCCTTTGTGTGGCATAGCAAGCTGATTTTGTTTCCCTTCTATGTAACTGATAAAAATATTGAACAAGACAAGCTTAGCCCTGTCAAAAACTGTTATTGCTGCTTCATTAGGAAACAGTTCTTTGCAAGCCAGGAAATATAAAGTTTTGTTAATCCTGAAAACTTTTGAATGAATTTTAGGCATGAGTTTCTAATCTGAATATGTACACTGTGCAATATACCCCCACAGCGTCTTTGGCAGCCTGCTGCTCTGCAAATCCTGGCTTTACTATTGGCTGAAGTATTCAGGGGAATGGTGTAAAAATTAAGATGAACCTTTAGAAGCTAACGTCTACAACTTACAGACATGACTATACATAGTCTGAGCACTTTTTGATTTAGACAATTTGTCACATAAGTCCACATGTTGCTGTTACTCACATAAAGGATAATGGACATGCAGCTAATTGTGTTCTTCATACATTTTTCGCTGTTGTGAAAAACATTCAGAGAACATCACATTGATTCTTCTTACTTCTATTTTGACAGCAAGTCAAGCCTCAGATAAAGGACAGAAATTAATAACCTCAGAAGTCATACTTGTAAATTTGAGATATAGTAACTTCCTTTGAACTTTTTAGTCACTTAAAATGAGTGTTGGCCTTGTGAAAGAGACTCACTGATTTTTTTTTTTTTCCCGAACTCACAAAGGTCTGAAGTTCTGTAAACTTTCTCAAGAGAAAGGCCAAGTATCCTGCATGCGGATGTGGTTACAGGGTGATGTATGAGGTTACTACTAAAAAAGATGTCAGGTATTCCAGATTAAAATGCAAGTCCTGTAAAAGAAGAAAGAATTTAACTTTAAACCATATCAAAAACAATTTAATAACAAAGTTTATATATTTGCAAAATTCATTTATCATATTTCACCTCTTTGTCTTCATGACTGGGCTGTCAGGAGCACAGCAAACACTGACTAACTGTTAATTAATAGACCACTGTTTGATATGATCAGAATGTAATTCCTTTTCATTTAAGGGTCCTAAAATCTCAGATAAATGAACCAGGTAGTGCTTTTCTATCCCAGTACCAGGAAGTAGCATTCCTTGGTAGAAATTCTGGTATTTTTCTATGAACCAAAATCTTCTCTCCTTTCTTCAGTAACTTCAGTCATGGGTTTTCCCTCTGTTTGGTGTGCTAAATAGGCTCATCATCAGCTTCTTAGCATATTCCCTGCCCTCTCTCTTCCTACTGCTTCTCTTATGCTCTGATTTCTCTCTTTTTCAGATCCACCTGCAAATAGATAATTTTAGTCTATATGAGACATTCACTTGTCAGGGTAGCTGGATAGATACCACAGTCATCCTAAACCAAACCAAACCAAGCTCCAAATTCTTCTTTTTAGCTTTAGTGTTGTTGCAGCAACAATTTTTAGAAACTATATACAAAAAGCCAAATACTCTTGACTGGGAGAGAATAAAAATCTCTCAATTTCTGTGCAGAATTTCTGTGTATTCACTGATCCTCTCTTTTTTGATACTTTCCTAATTCAATCAGTCAACTGACCCAGTACCACGTGAAGCAGAGACCATCTGCATAGTCCAAATGAAAAGACAACAAACCTTGGGGTATCTGAAGCATACAGATGCCTTCTTGAACAGATGAAGCATGGTCCCATTTATTCAGAAAACGCTTAACATCTTTAATATAACATGGAATCAGTTCACAAGCCGCAAAGCAAAAACCAACCAACCAAACAAACAAAAAACAAACAAAAACAAACAAACAAAAAACCCCAAAACACTACACTGTTCACTGTTTATTACAATCTGTGCGGTTCTGCTTTAGAAAGATTTTGATTTTACTGAGTTCAATGGTAGAAATATTACAATAAGTATGATAAAAAATTTTCTTATGTTGTTCTTTAATGAGCAGGTGTGAAGGTTTGCTTGATTATTTTGTAAATATACAGAATAGGAGAATATATTTTACACTGCTTCACTGGAGAAGTCAATTCCAGTTGGTACCAATGTGTTGTGTGGAAGTGTTTGGTGATGTCTCAGGTTCAGTCTGTAAGGGTATGGAAGGAAACTATTTTAAACACAGTTGCTTGTGAGAATAAAATATGCAGACTGATTTTAATGCAGGGTCTTGAATTCAAGGTACTTTTTTCTTATACTGTTTAGAGATGCTTTGCATGAAGGTTTGGTGTCTTTTCTAGCATAAGTATAATCTTAGTCTCAGTATTTTCTGGGAAATGGTTATATGTGAGTTTCGTTTCTCTGCAGTGATTCTTATAACTGTAATCAGAGGAGAATAAAGATGCAATTGTAAGTCAGGTATCTTCCAGGGCTTAGCAGTTCTGACGCGTAAGGTCACTGCTGTATGACGCCGCTGTTTTGACCTCTAGGAGTGAGGCAAAGCCCAGCGACCCCTGGGGACCCCCGGCTCGGGGCCCGTGGCTGGAGGGGCAGCGGTGTCCCCCTCCCTCTGTCCCTGCCTGGAGCAGGGTTTCGGACGGGCGGCAGCGGCAGTGCGCGGTGCCGGCGGGGCTGCGCTCCCGGGCGGGGCGCGGGCTGCGCCGGCGGGCGGGGGCGGACGGGCAGCGGGCGCCCGGCCGGGGCGCTCCGGCAAGGAGGCACTCGGTTGCACAATGAACGGCGTGCCCGCCTGGGCAGCTCTTCCTCCGCTCTCCCTCCTCCTCCTCAGTTTATTTATTTTATTTATTTTTATCGCATTTACTTGTTTGTATTCACCGGAATAATAAAAATTAGAAAATCCGAGCGCTGCTTTTGGCCGCTCTCCACCGACCTGTCAGTGACGCAAGCGGAGACTACTTAAAGGCAGATTAGAGGCAGCAAGACATTAAAGCCAACCTTCCTCCCTCCACGCCGCCGGTCCGCCCGCCGCGCCGCGCCGCGCCACGAGCCGAGCGGGCCGGGCCGGTGGCGGCTGCCGAGCGGCGCCGAGCCCCGCAGAGCCCAGCCCAGCCCAGCCCAGCCGAACCGGAACCCTCGGCAGGGCTGCGCCTGCAGCCGCTCTCCCGCCACCGGACTGCGGGCGGTAGAGACGGGCCGCGCTTCGGCTTGTTTTCCCTCCCCCTGAAAAAAAAAAAAAAAAAAAAAAAAAAAAAAAAAAAAAAATAGGAGTGGTGAAAAAAAGGCAGAAGTGAAGAGATCCCCTACGCTTGCCAAAGTCTTTGTCTCCGGATGAACAGCGATGGGGGAATGGACTATTCTAGAGAGGCTACTGGAAGCTGCCGTGCAGCAGCATTCTACTATGATAGGGAGGTAAGGGTCGCGGGAGAGCTACGGGGAGCGCGGCGGGGATCCCCTCCCATCCGAGCGGGCGGGCCGGGGGTTCGGCGGTGCACGGTGGGTCCCGGCTGCCCGGTGCCCTTCGGCCGGGCTCTTTCGGGGTGTGCCTGGAGCCTGTGCGTGTGTGTGTGTGTACGTGTGTATGTGCGTGTGTGTTGGTGTGTGTTGGGGAGGCTGGTTTGCGGCACGGGGCGCGGAGGCGCGGGGACACCGCAAACGCCGTCGTCCTTGTCCCCGAGGAGCCACGGGGCAGCGGGCGGTCGTCGGGGAGACCCCACCGCCATCGGGGTCCCGGCTGCAGGCGCAGCCCCGCGCCTTTCCCGGGCGTGCTCCCGGGGGCCCCAGGGCCCGTGCGATCGCCTTTCCGCCGAAGGGGCCGCGCGGGGGGCAGCGCTGACCGCCGCCCGCGGTCTGTGGCGCACGGCCGCGCCGAGGCTATGCCGCGCAGCCTGCGAGCCCCCCGCGCCGGAGCGGGGCCCCGTTCCTGGTGCCGGGGCCGGTTCGAGACGCCGGGGCCTGGGCCGGGGCCTGGGCCGGGGCCCGGTCAGCACTGGACAGCTCCCGGCCGCGCGGCGGCGGCGCGCACTGACGGGCTTCTCTGTTGCAGGATCCTGCTGACCGTGGTGGTGATCTTCAGAATTCTCATTGTGGCCATTGTAGGGGAGACGGTGTACGATGACGAGCAAACGATGTTTGTCTGTAACACGCTGCAGCCAGGCTGCAACCAGGCTTGTTATGACCAGGCTTTCCCCATTTCTCACATAAGGTACTGGGTGTTCCAGATCATCATGGTGTGCACTCCCAGCCTGTGCTTCATAACATACTCCGTTCACCAGTCTGCTAAACAAAGGGAACGGAGGTACTCCACTGTCTTCCTTACCTTGGAAAGGGACCAGGATTCAATGAAGCGTGAGGACAGTAAGAAAATCAAGAACACGATTGTCAATGGGGTGCTGCAAAACACTGAGAACTCCACCAAAGAGGCAGAACCAGACTGCTTAGAAGTGAAGGAAATCCCCAATCCTGCTATCAGAACTACAAAGTCAAAGATGAGGAGGCAAGAAGGCATTTCTCGATTTTATATCATCCAAGTGGTCTTTCGAAATGCCCTAGAGATTGGATTCCTAGTGGGACAGTATTTTCTGTACGGATTCAATGTCCCTTCCATGTACGAATGTGACAGATACCCTTGCATTAAAGAAGTAGAGTGCTATGTCTCTAGACCCACTGAGAAGACTGTATTCTTGGTATTCATGTTTGCTGTCAGTGGGATTTGTGTGGTGCTTAATTTGGCAGAACTGAACCACTTGGGCTGGAGAAAGATCAAAATGGCAGTGAGAGGAGTACAGGCAAAAAGGAAATCCATATATGAAATCAGAAATAAGGACCTGCCAAGAATGAGCATGCCTAACTTCGGCAGGACTCAGTCAAGTGACTCAGCTTATGTGTGAGGCTGTGACAGAACTGAAACACTGTGCCAGGTGGAACAGACCCAGATACCATTAGAGAAAGGTACATTGCTTAGGCAAGCATTTTATCAAACCACCAAGAAAGCCATTAAGGTATTGGATCTACTGTTACTGAACCAGCTGCAAAATGCAGCGCTATATAAAAGACTGAAAAAACAGCTATAAAACCATGCTTGACCTAGCCTTACAGCACAGCTACTATTATTCCTACTTTTCTTTCTAATGATGGGGTTTTATCTGTCAGTGAAGCAGCTTTTTGGTTGTCATTAGGATGTTTACAGTTTGAACTGTCTGACTAATTGTTGTAAATGTGTAGAATGTTCATATCAAAAACTCTGCAAGGATGCTCTATACGGGGTGGGTGGGGGACACTGTTGCAATGTGCAGGCATAAGCATGTTTTAAAGGAGGGTAAGCACACTGTGAGGAACCTAACCACAGCTCAGTCAGGATATCTGTGTTCACGTATCTCACAGATGTCTTATTTTGTTTGTCTAAATCACAGACTTTATTCCTGGTGTGTATTACTAGCTATTTTCTATCATGGTTTGTGCATCAACTAGTCATGCTAAAAATAAATGCTGAATATAATTTTGCCATTTTTTTCTTTGCCTGTCCACACACACACACACACACACACACACACTCACCAGAGACCTTAATCATCTTGCGTTAGTTGTGGTCTGCAGAATATATCAGTACATTTTGATTGATTCCCTAATATGTGCATGAATAAGATGGAGTTGGTCCATGCCAGCTGATTTATGCATTTACCTACAATCACCTATGATGACACACATACCAAAGGAAGAGAGTTCATTGCATTTTACTGTGAATATATCATCTTTTCTCTGCTCTTATTTATATAAGTGCCATACTTGAAACATCTAACTCTGTACTTAGTCAAAAGGTTGTCTTGGGATACCAGCTGGAGTGAAATGATTTTATACTCTCTTTTGTGTATTCTATGCTATTTGTTTAGTCATTGCAATAATGTAAAAAGCAGTTAAACTATCTATTGATAAATAAAGTACTTGCCTTTTTTTTTTTTTTTTTTTTTGTAAGCCAGAGAGATATGTTCTTCTTTATTCTTGTATGCAATTGTAAAAAAAAAACAAAACAAAAAACAAATTACAGGGTTAAAATAATTGACGTACTACAATTATTCTTCAGGGTTTAAAATGTCTTGTTGGTATTCTAAACTCTAAGTGACAAAACCTGGGAAAGCAGGACTGTTTTTTACATCTGTTTTCCTCCTTAAGCAAGCTTCCTCTGTCTTTAAAGCCTGATCCAAAGCCCACTGACACCAACAGCCTTCCTTCTGCTGACACTAAGGGCAACACAGTTGGCTGCCAAGGTCACTCTAGGGATAGCCAGGATACATTTACCCATAAATGAAGCAATTGCAGCTTTTCATCAGGGAATCCAAACAGTAACCTCAGCTCTTCTGCCTTACAGCTGGTCTAAGAAATATGTTGCTCATGTCCCATCAACTTACTGGTAAGCCACTGGGGCAGTCTCAAATTAATCTCTGCTAACAACAATTTTCTTAATACAGAATAGAATACAAAGTTTTACTTAATGATTTTTTTTTTTTTTTTATTTTAAAAAAATCTTTCTGAATTCAACAGAAATTATTTCTCTGGCAACAGTAGGAGTTGGATCAGGACTAAAAAACATACAAGTGCATTTCTAACTAAATAGTATCTGCCCTTTAAAGAAAAGGGCCAAAATGGTGCTGGAAAATTTGGGGGTACTTTATAACATAAGAAAGAGACATGGGCTCAGAGTCACAAATGGCCTTTTGATTGTATTTTATGCCAAGCCTGAAAATGGATTTTATTATATATTGGCTTGGAGATGATGCATATATATATTTTCCTCTTGGCTTACAACAAATACCTTAACATTCCATTCTTGTCGTTTGCCAGCATTGTCACTTTAAAAATTGTTGATTAATTCTTAGATAGTCTATCCATTATCACATTCATCTACTGTCTTTTTTCTTCCACTGTGAAGCATTAAAGGACTTTGAGATGTGTCACATTTTTAAAGATTTTAAAAATATTTTTCCTTATGTATAAATTTAAGAGTTTTCCTGATTTGATTATAGAAGCCTCTAAAGATGGATTTCTCAAATTCTTTGTGATATAAATGCACACTGATATTGCTAGTTGACTGCATGCTCACTGGAAAACTGCATGTTATTTTTAGAAGGACAACATGGCAGCTAAAATCTCCATCTGCAAAATAACAAGCTTCTGAAGATTATTATTTGACACACAAATCCAAGTCTGATTTTCATTTTGCAGAGTCCTGGGATGGTTTTCAAAATCTCATTTTGAACAGATATTTAAAGGAAAAAATAATCTTTGACAGTCATAAGCACTCCTTTAAAGTTGAAGAAATGAGAGTTTGTGTGCAAAGTGCTTGATCCAATGCAAATTAAAGTTGAAAAAAACCAAAACGAATACTTCCTTGGGCTTTGGTTCAGGTTCAGCATAATTTCCTGTTAGGCAGAAGCCCCAATGCGAGTTTTTTCCAGTGGCTACACAGCAGTTTTCAGTCAAAATCTAGTGAAGGTGCATGTCTTGAAAGCGATAAGATTTTAATACCTTAAAATTCTAAGGTAATATTAAGAAAATATCTGTTTATATTAGTCAATGCAAATGACACAGTTAATTTAATTTTTGGGTTTTTTTTTAATGTAGCTGCACATTTGTACTCCAATAAGTTGGGATTCTTCGGATTTGTCCAAAGAGAAGAATATCAGGAAATGTAAATGCTGATTTATGTAACAGGATCAGTGATAAAGTAGGCAAGGACTTATATTTTGATCAACAGAAGCATCATCCACCTTACTTGGAATATGGCTTTTCATATTTCAGATGAGAGACAAAAAGTGTCAAGAGATCAGTTATTTTAATCTTCCTTTTAAATTGTTATTTTTCATTTCTTACCAACTACTCATTTGTCATGGATAAGAGAAATATAGCAAACATTTTTTTTTGTCAATGTATGTGAGAATCATATGATTAATGCTAATGGACTGTTTGCATGAAAGCTGACTATTCATTTACAGAATAAATGCTTTAAAATTGTCACAGCAATGGGAAAGTGTGTTAACTGAACAGAACAGAGTGAACATGAAGCTGAAGGGCACATTACTAGCTACTTAGGTCTTGCCCCTGCCTCCGTGAAATAAATTAGACTCACCACTGACATGTCGGTAAGGATCAGACATTAAAAATGAAGATTTAGTTAATGTTTGTTTTGTTCATTGTTTACATTGTTTTGCACTGGTGGACAACATTATGCGTCATGATAAGCGCAAACATAAATGCTATGTTCACTAAGCTCCTATGGAAAAATGCAATAGAATCTAATAAACTATTAGTTTCATGGAATTTTAAAATTTACATAAAATAATTGCATTATTTCATTTTTATATAGACTTGATCTTCTGCTTTCTATACCTGTGTGAATTTCAAAAACTATTTACCAAGGGGTTATGAACCATTTCACCAGATATGTGTAAGATACAATGAGAGTCTATTAAAATATTTTTTAAAAGACGATTTCTTCTCATAATGAAGACGAGTTTCATTTTTACGTGCAGCAATTTTACATGGGGAAGCTGAATTCACTGGTGCCATAAAGAGTTTAGTTTTGAGACCTCTGACTTTGAAGAAATGTAAGGGTTTTCAGCTTTTTCAAGGGAAAACTGAAGAGCAAAGAGATCAACAGAGATTAACAAATCACAGATGTGGTCAGATGGATTTTGCTTTGTTTTACACTAAAGAAGTCAGAAACACTCAGAATCTTCAGAGTGGGTGCAATGCTTTCTTGCACTATACCTAACAGGGTAGGACAAAGCTGCTGCTATGCAGAGAACCATAAGAAAAGACATACCTGAAATGTTAAATGTGAGGAAAGATCCTTTTTCTGCATGTAAAAGAATACATTTTTTTCAGAGCAAGAGGCTGGATCAGGTAGACACTGTGCCTGCATCCTTTTGGCTTTATTTTGCTTGAATATAACTGTTTCACCTTGCTCCTTCCACAAAACAGGTTAGAAGCTTTTGTTTGCAGTGCAAGTATAGAAACGGGAATTTAAAAAATGGGTCATATGAGGAGAGCACAGGCATATGTTTTCAGTACTTAGAGTCTGGTCTAGTCCTTCACGAATTTAATGATAAGACTTTGCTTTCAGTGGGACCAAGTCAATTCCTAGCCAGTGAAACAATTTTATTTCATAAGACTAACAGGAGAGATTACAGCACTTCTGTATTGCACAGTCATCCCTGGATATTCTGGAATATTCTTCCCAGAAATTCTATTTTATTGTAAGCTTTCAGAAAACACACTAAGTTAGTATCAGCTACTAATACCAGACCCTAAACATCACCATCATCTCAATGAAATTCTGAGAGTATCTCTATGAAGAAAAATTGTGCTAGGAAATGCTTCATATTGTGCCTATTAAAATGTACTGAAGAAGTCAATCAGGAGTCAGCAGCCCATTAGATAAGTGTGAATATTCCCTGGCACCACATTAAAAATAAATCATGCATATAGATGTATGTAGGAAGCTAAATATTTGCACGATTTTTAGAAGATTTTACCTGAATTGAATCAGTGTGTTACAGATTGAATTTCAGAGATGGGTACAGAAGTCACACATCCAGAGTCAAGAACTGAACTAGATGCAATGACCTGGATATTTAACATGCAAAAACCCCCAACAATCACCCTTTTCCTGTGACTTCTGGGGCTATGGGCTATACCAATTGCTTTAGGGAGTTTAGCTGAACAGGTGTCTCTCCAAGTGATAGCTTTTAAGAGGCTTGTCTTCACAGTATTAAAATCTATCAGCTTCCTCTCAGTGGTGCCTGAAATACAGGATGAATCCAATCTCTAGTTTATGTAGACCCACATATAAAATGACTTTCTGATATCCCCTCAAAGTGAAAATTACTCATGTATTCAACAAAATGCAAAAGTAAGGTAATTTGCTACTAATCCACCTATTTTTTTGCATATGTAGTGTGGCAAAAAAGGATATAGAAAGGTTACCAGTACCTGGATAATAATAAATACATCCCTAAAGCCATTTACCAAATCTTGACTTTTGTTTCTTTCACTGAAAACAGAATTTGCTGCATATGATTTATCTATAAATATGTTTCATGTCACATAATTAAGTGTAATTTTCATTTTTTAAAATATTTTGTGACATTTCCAATGAAATCATGATTGATGTTTTCATATTTTTTTTCAGAGAAAGGTTAAAAGATTACTGTTTAAATTGGCTCTCTATTTTTTGAAAGATGTTATAATAATTAATCTTATATTTTAAATCTGCTAACAATTTGGGTTTTTTTTTTGAGAAAGGTAGACAATTATTTGTACCAGTAAAGTAATATTACATTTGGAAGAGATGGTTTCCTTTTCAGTGACAAGCTTAATTTGTCAATTTTTTTTTTTTACATTTACATTAAGCAGAGATCTTTTAACACATTAGAAATACATATTAAGAAGAGATAACTTTAAGGAAATGTGTAACAATAAAATTGTGGGGGGGAGAAGTAAGGATATGTGGGCATTAGAGAAAAGTAGGTGTGCTATGGGCTTACTTTTCCCTACTTCCCTACAGTTTAGGGATTAAAGCATCTTCAGAACATATTCATGAGCAAATATACAAGATTTCTCACATTATCTCTTATGTAAGCAAAATGTTTCTAGAAATTATTTCCATTTATTCTCCAGTTTTACTTTGAATAATTTAAATAGTGCATTACAAGGTCCAAAGACATAATTAATACTGCTGTCCCTATTTTCACCCCAAACTTTAGGTTTTTGTTTTTTTTTTTAATGCACCACTGCTCTGTAACAAAAACCCTTTTGCCATCGGAAAACCTGTCCATCAGAAAAGAGCTGGTACTTGACATGGATATCAAGCAGAATTTAATGGAGCAACCAGACTTAAAGATGCACGTTAAAGGGTGACTTGTTATGAGTGGAGTTACTGTAATGCCAAAACAACTTAAATAAAGGGACTTTTATGTTTGCCCTGCATGCAATATTCAGATGCAAGAGATTCAGGGGTTCAGAATAAAGATAAGGGTCATAGGAAGTTCTTTACTCTTTCCTTTGAAAAGAGAAGACAAAACCTGTTCTAGCAATGTTCTTTGTGTAAGAAAATGTATAATTCTACATATGTACAACTCTGAGAGGAGTCCACATCTGACATTGTTACACGCCCACCAGCAAGTGTAATTGAGCAATATTTAGTTTACATATATAGAAAGGTAACACATTTAAGTCTTTACCATCATTTTCTCACATGCAAGTGGAAACATAATTTGTAGGACAAAGGAAATAATTTGTTGCATCTGTTATATATTTGTACCAATTTCCTTAAAATGAAATTCTTCATATTTCTCTCTTATGAGTCTATTGAAGTTCCTCTGTTTATAAAAAAGGTGGAAGCATATTTTAAAAAAAAACCCACATGTTTACATTAGTATCACTTTTTTTTTTTTTTTTTTTTTTTTTTTTTTTTTTTTTTTAGTTCTGTGTGGTGCAAATTTTCTTGATGTATTCTTCAATTTAGTGTTTTGGTTATTGTTTGGATTTTGTTTCATACAACTACGGGAAACTGTAATTCCTCTGCTTTTTTAAAAAATTATTATTATTAATTCTGCATGTATGTTAAGGTATTAAAACATCAGCAAATATAGAATTTTTTAAAAAATATGTACAAGGTATCCATGTTTAATTTAGTTTGTGGGAGTTTCATTTAAAAAAACTGGTAAAACATAAAGCTTTCATTGATAGCTTTAATTATTATTCCATTTTTAGAAATTATATGTCCTGCATTTATTAATGTAATTTTTATGTTAGTGGAGACTGAAATTTTTATCTTCCTTCAGCTATGGGATTCATAGCTCAAATTTCAACTTACTTTAAACTAATAGGACCACAGAGCATGGACAATCAAGAGAATCACAAGGCTCAATGAGACACATCAAAAGAGAAGTGAATTTGAGAGTGATATTGATCTTATAAATAACATCTGCTGAATTAAATCAGTCTTTATGGCCTAATCACACATAAGTGAATATGTTATCATTGTATATTGGTGGGAGTCATACTAAGAAAAAGTTACTGTCAGTAATAAGAAGGATTTCTTAAAAATCATTAAATTTTTAGTTTCTCAAATAGTTGTTTGAAAATCCCTTAAAATGATGCGAAGATCGGAACTGTGACACTTGCCCATCTTCTTAAGTTACTGAAGCACAAATTATAAATACATCCCTATTGAAAAAATACTTCATAGAATCACAGATTATGCTGGGTTGGAAGGGATCCATGAGGACCATGCAGTCCAGCTTCTGGCCCTGCCCAGGACACCCCGAAAGTCACACCCTGTGCCTGAGAGCAGTGTCCAAAAGCTTCTTGAGCTCTGTCAGGCTGGTGCTGTGACCCCTCCCCTGGGGAGCCTGCTCCAGTGCCCAAACACCCTCTGGGTGAAGAACCTTTTCCTAATATCCAACCTAAACCTCACCACAGTTTCATGACATTCCCTGGGGTCCTGTCACTGGTCACCTCAGAGAAGAGATCAGTGTCTTCCCCTCCTCTTCCCCTCACAGGAAGCTGCAGACTGCAACGAGGTCTCCTCTGAGTCTCCTTTTCTTCAGGCTGAACAGAACAAGTGACCTCAGCCACTCCCTATACTGCTGCCCCTCCAGAGCCTTCCCCATCCTCGTGGCCTTTCTTCGTACATTCTCTAACAACTTAATGTCCTCTGTATGTTGTGGTGCCCAAAACTGCACACAGGACTCAAGGTGAGGCTGCCCCAGTGCAGAGCAGTACTTCTTCGTTCGTAGGTGTGTACTCTTCAACTTTGCTTAGCAGGCAGTCGGGAGAGAAGGGGCTTTAATTGTATAAGTTTCATTAGACTGCAGTAAGAGCATAGACAGATAAAATATTTATAGCTTGATTTTTGAATTTGGCAGCATGACTCCTATTAACATTAATGGACTTTTTGCAGCTGAATCTTAGTGTATTAAGTAAAAAATATTCAGTCCTGCTGTTTGCCCGACAACTTGACCTTTCTACTGTAAATTAAAACAATATTTTGAATTAATTTTAGACTAATTAAACTTTGAGGCCTTCTTGTACTCTTTCATGAAAACACATATCAGGAAGAAGCTAGCTTGTCAGCATGAGCATATGGTTATCTAAATTTAGCCCATTTTATTGAAAAGGTGTCAAATTTGATACATTGAAACTGTGGCACCATTGGAATAGCACCTTACACTTTGCAGTATTAAGAGTTTATAGCGATTCTGTGTGCCAAAGATCTCTGCAGCACTGGATATTTGATTCCTTTTAGTACTGAAAACCTATGAATATTTGTTACAGTGACCTTCTGCTTCGAATAAAGGAGAAAGAAAGGAATCCTGCCAGTACTGCTCTTGACCGTGTTGTCTACTTAGCAAATGTAAGAGCTTCTTAAACAAAAATATAAAGATGGAACTGTGTTTAGACTACCAGTTCTATTCAAACAGGATTTTTGCTTAGAAATGTCCCCTGCTGGACTATGAATGATATTATGGGGCTGTGAGAGCTTCTGCAACACTGCTGCAATCCTGTAGGAAAATATTTAATTGTAATTAACACCTGAGTTGCCACTGGTTGTCTGTCTGTCTTGAAGGTACTGTATGACTTGCTTAGCTATTGAAACAGCTAATCTCTCTAATTTGTTTTGGCCAACACCACTTCACACAATATCTACCATGAGGTACTCTTATTCAAGCAACCATGTTTTCTCAGATTTTATCCTAGGACAGTGGCTCATATCCTCACAGGAACTAAAGCACACAAAACTGGCTCCAGCCTGTTCAGCAGCATAAGCAAAACCACGGGGGAGGGAGAGAGAAAGAACAGGAAGAGCTGGCTTTGCCAGTTTTCTGCTGCTAAGGAGGAGTGGGAAGGAAAGCTGTGCTTGTCCTTGCCTTCACCCCGTCCTCACTTCTCAGAGGTGGCTGTCACCTCGCATATGTGACCGTTCCCTGGACCCAGCAGCTGTGGTGAGCTCTGTGATTGTACTTGCTGGTCTCTCCTGCCTGCTGGTGCCTTTGCAAGGGCTGTAGTGGGCTCAGCAACTGGCAATTGCTAATTCTTGCTTGTCCTGGGATTCTTGTACCATTCTTCAGAACAATATCTCACATTTTTCTTGTGCAGGACAGCTGAATTAGCAAGAGTCCAAGGCAAGACTTGAGAATTCATGTATTTGCTCCATAGTGAAGAAAAAACCAAAAAGGTTTATTGAACACAAGAGTTTTAAAATGAAATTACGGCTGTAATTTCTCAGCTGCTAAGAGATATACATAGCAAAATTTTTTATCTTGGAACATTCATCCAGAAAGGCTGACTCATTACAGGATGAATGTGTATTTCAAATTAAATTCTAAGGAAATGCGAGGATTCTCCCGTCAATGTCAATTAGAAATCCTTAGACTTGTCCAGGAAAGAACATAATGTCACATGCAAATTAGAGAGAAGAGTGAAAAACAATAAGGTCAACATTTTCTAAAAAGTTTCCCTGTATTTATAAAAAATATCCCACTACAGGTAAAACCCCTGAACTTCCTTTTATACTTCTGATAAACATGTAACTGTCCCTGTGTTATTAAAAAACAAACAAACAAAACAACAACAACAAAAAACCTAACCAAAACCAAAAAAACAAACAAACAAAAAAACCCAAAACAAAACAAAACAAAAAAAACAACCAAAAACCCCCAAACCAAAACCAAAAAAACAAACAAACTTTTTAGAAAACTTTCTTCTGATACTCATCATACTCAGAGCTCCAGGATAGTTCAACACTGAATATGAAAATACTTAAACAGATAAATATCCTCAAATTTAAAAGTTTTCCAAAGGAAAAAAAAATATATATATATAGTTGGCTGTACACTCTAGGTGTACTTTGAACTGTTTTTTAAAACAGAATTTATCAAGACAACAATTAAACAAGCGCCAGAAGAGACCAACTTAAAGTCTTTAAAGAACTGGGGCAATGAATTAAGATAGTCACTAAAAACTATTTAACATATCTTGTGATAGATTTATATTTTGCTGGATCTGACAGCCCTGAAATGGGTGAACTTCATGCCCCAGGTCCAACCAGTAGCAAGACTGAACACATATTCTCAGCATAGTGCACGTTCAGAGTGCACACACATCAACATCACACATAAACATGGCTGGCTACAGATCAGACACAGAACACTCACATGGAGCTCATCCCACTTCCATCTGTGTGGGATGGAGATCCCCCAGTGGGTTAAAAAAAAAAAAAAAAAAAAAGTATATATGTATGCATTTTTATATATACACACACACACACACACACACTCACGCGCATGTACAGCTTGGCACTAGATGCCGGTCTCCTCAGTTGCTGTCACCTGGACATACGAGCCCCTGAGGCTGCATCCTCTCTGCAGCTGCTGGTGCAGACCCTGCACTCACACGGACACACACATGCACATGCCCAAGGCTGCCACTGGGTTTCACTCACTCAGGTCTCTCCAGCCGCTTCCACACAGGCACATGGAATTCCTGACTCGTGGTCTGACTGCAATTGCTGGCACCCAGACCCTGGTACAGATACACTCAGTAGAACTTCCCTCACCGAAAGAAATTTTGAAAGAAGAAAGGACAAACTGAGCTGGTCAGGTGCAGCTCTGGCCAGAGAAGCATACCAAGGAGAAAATTGCACCTGACTGGTCTCTTTGTCTCTTCTTATCCTCACACTTGTTCCTCCCAAAAATTATCTAGATAGCTTCCTTTCCCCACCATTGGCTTGTCCCCTAAACATCCCAGAATAAATCTTGAAATGAACTTTTCTTGCATCCCATGGTATGTCCCATATCCTTAGGCACGTTGCCCTGGCTCAGCTAAGGTAAAACCATCAAATGGTGTTGTAGTCATAACTCACGTTGTTGGGCCTAATATCCAGACTTTGGTGCTGAGGTTCTACTAGGGAAACTCTGAGAGAAGCCTAGGCAGAGCACTCCTTCCTTGGAATCTTTAATTTGGGTTCTCTCCTTGATTTTGTACTCCTGCACTTCTCTGGTCTTGTAGAGATGAGTATTTTCTGGGCTGATGGCTCCCATGATGGGTGTGGCAATAATTGGGAAGGGTGTATTTTGAATTTCCCCACCTGCTGTTATCTCTCGATGTTCTTTTGTGGATGTGCATATGAGCTTTGATCACATAAAAATTTTTGTCATGTACAAATGAAGGTTTTAGAATATTTCCCATGATTCTCCCAGAGCCAAAAGCAGAAATGTGTGACAGAAAACCTGAATTTGTTGTAGTTGTATCTGTGCAACATTCTCTTACAACTTTCAAAGTGCTGAAGGAGATTTAACTACAGTGGTGAGTTTTTTAAAGAGGAAGATGAGCTGTGCAAATAGGGAAGGTTTATTCTGCTTCTTTTGTAAGGGTAGTGAATTACTTTTTGTCAGTTCTTTCCTCAACTAAGTGGACGAATTTCTCAATAACATCAGTGAAATTTGGCTTCACACTTGTTAAGGAATTCAGTCCTGAGGAGTCTTCTGCAAAGAGGAGGATCTGAGACCTGGTGCCGGTGACTTAAAACACTTTGGCTGGTTCTTCTGCACTCTTAGATCCATACCTATCAACACTGTTGGATTCCGTTCTCAGCTAACAAAGCAACTTCTGTTCTTCAAAGGCATGCCCTAAGTTTCTTTCTTGGATCGAGACATTAAGCTCTATGGCCAAATCAACAGGAAGAATGCCATGATTTCTGTAAAGGCAGCAGGGTTTCTGAGCATTAAGGGTAATTTGCACCTAAACTTTTAAATTAAAAGGTGAAATAAATTACTCTTTTATCTGTGGTGTAGTTTCCATGATTCTCTTCATATTGACAGCTGTGTTATTTAAAGTACATAGCAAAAACTTAAAATCTGGAAAATTTTGACCACCTTTGATCTACACTTTCCTAAAAACATGAAGGAGCAAGTAGACAGACTTGTTTTGTAATATTTTTTTCTGGTTTCATTCATTTTATTAATGTGGTGAGTTCAAATGACAGACTGTATCTTAGCCCTTGCTCTTGTAACTCTGTCCCTATTTTCAGCTTGATGGCTGTTGACAGGCACAGGAGAAAGTACTTCAGAGCATATAAAATGTCTCTCATAAATGTTCTGCTAGAATCCCAGCAATTGTCTCCTAGAACAATTTTGCAATGTTCTATTTCAGATGGCAGGTCTGAGATCACTGCCTGCCCTCTTGCAAAGGCGGTGCAGTATGTGCAACAGACATGGAAAATGCAAGGACATAAAAAGCTAAATGACAAAAAATGTGCAGAAATATTTGCAGTATAGTTTGTCCATTGTGGTCTGGACACCTGCCACCCATGTACAGAGAGGATAACTTCACTGGGATAAGTAGACTTTGTAAAATCACCTTTTCACCGTGTCAGAAGAGAACAAAATCTGGCAATGTTTTTACAACTTTGTAAAGTCATAAAAAATATTTCAGGGTTTCTTGTTGTGCAATTGTTACAGCTTTACATCAATATGAACTATAGAACTCTATGACACCTCAAAATTAGTAAGACAGCTTTTAAATTTTATTTTTTTATTCTGTTCACATTTTTGGTCAACTTGCTAGTTTTACATTAAACTCACACGTGTGTCAAAATACTTCTCTCTCTCTCTCTCTCTCTCTCTCTCTCTCTCTCTCTCTCTCTCTGTACACACACTTGTATGTGTGCATAGTAGAGACCTGAGGCTGTATTTACTCCATCTTTGTTTAAGTTATCTTTTCAATCCTTGCAACAGGGAACATTATAAAAAGTCCTGTTAATTGCACAGACATCCTAAGCCTTCCATGAGCACTGTTCTTCGACAGCTGCTTAGCCATAGGCTTCTTTTGACTTCATTCAGGTGACTTTAAAAGCTGATGACAGAAACACTTGTTAAGAAGCGAATGGCTCAGCCCCATGGCACAGCAGAATGTCTTGTTATCACATTGAGAGAAAATTCAGTCACCTGTATTTAAAGGTTATTTTGTGCAACCACACACGTTGAATTTAGCAGTTATGCTTGTTTAGTTACTCTACAGACTTGACTACTTGGAGGAAATCTATACATCTGTGTGAGCCATCTAGTCCCTCTATACTTTGCTGTCTATCACTCACTCACTGGGAATATTTCCATGCTGCAGCTGCACAGTTATGCTCAGATGCCTGGCCATCCTGTCACACCACCCTCTTAATATCGGCTGAGTGCAACCCTACCAAGGTTGAATGGACATAGTTTAACTGAACACAGGTTTTGTTATCTTCCACTGTGGGCAATTTAGGGAATCCATCCTGTGTGATCTGTGGATTTTCCATGAACTTTTAGATTTTGGTAGGACTATACTGTTATAAAAGGGAAAATGGTGAAGTGAAATCCTTTTTTCCCTGTTATTATATGGCCATGATAAAACAAGAGGCCTCAACAACAGTTTTATGAAAAATGTATTGTATGTTATGTCACAAAAATAACAACAATCTTAAATGGGATGTTTTATTGTAGCAGCGTTTAGTTGCTCTTCTATGGCTTATTAATTTTGTTTCCTTCCTTGAACGTGTGAGGTTTCTCAGATCTTTAAATATAGCTCTTTTCTTCATGTACTATCTTTTGATATCTTATGAGCAAGCAAATAGCAGTCTGTGGCTGCCAGGTGGGAAAAATATGGCAAAGATAAGTTAAACAAAATCAGAAAAATAATGCCAGAGTCGAGTATAAACCTTAGAGGAAAACCAAAGGCCTAGTAATGAAAAATCAGCAACTTACTGGTTTCTAGCGGTCTGTCCTTAATAGTGAACCCTTGTTCCTAATAACTAGGAAGCTATTCAAGTACCTATTTGAATCTGTTAACTGATATATCACACATAAATGATGTATCATACATATCACATCTAAGTGGTTTAATAACTGACCTTTGCCAAGATCATTATCATTCACCTTTGTAGCTCATATATGAGCTGCATTACTAAACCACATCATCACTAAATAATTTATCACTAAATCCCATCAATATTATTCAAAGTCTTCTCCTACCTGGCATTCCTATAATAAAGCACAAAGGCTAAAAGACCACCCTTCTTGTTTCTAAGTAGCTAAAGCTGATTGAGAGAGATTTTTAGCTAATTGGTCTAAAAACTTCCTTAATGTGGCTGAGCAAGTTAAACTGTTATATTAAAAATTCTTGCTTTGAATGGGTTTATTCCAGGTAAGAACCTGTAATTAAGTAGATTTCACACATTTTTCTCTCACCCTCTGTCTTACAGTGCAGCACAAAAAGAGGTAAACTGAAAGCAAAGTAGCATCCTTTCTCTCCACTTTCAGCATCATTTGTTCTGCCTGCAGAGGTGTCTATGACTCTAAAAATATCCTGGAAAAATAAAGCAAGATCTGGGGGTGAATTAAGCCTGCTGATGAGTGAAAAGGAAGGGCAGAGAGACAGACAGTACTTCTAGTGCAGGATTAACCACAGTGGAGGATTGTCTGCTCACCTCAGGTCAGAGATGTAAACAGCTCAAAATCTGGCAGCACCTGGAAGTCCTGCTATCAGCAGCTGAAAGACTAGCAGACACTTAGGATTGTGTAGGAAATGATAATTTCCCTGAAAATTATGCAACATTTTAATGCATGATGGAATATTTCATGGCACTTGTACATGGAGCCAGAATCTGGTGTTGTTGAAGGTGTTATTATTTAGGATCAAGAATTAAGATGTAGGCCAGTTTTATGTCAGGAGGGTCTCATCACTACCTAAAATGCTGGACAAGAAGAAACATTTAGAATTTCTGTTCATTAATTGGCTTTAATTGAATATTACCCAAGGATGCTTATAAGAGAGTAATCGGTAATTCGTCAGCTTTTCTGAGCAAAATCAGATGAATAGAAGTGAATCTCATTATGCAAAAATCTTGAAGGTGAAAGAACTGGGAATTCCAAAAATATTCTCCATATGTAGTGTGGTGACACCTGATGAGAACTTGCTATCAAGAGGAAAAGTGAGATATGCATCTAATTGCAGCCTTCTAGCTTCTGCAAAATTATTCTTATGGATTACCATTTACCAGCTTTGCAGGTCTGCTTTTTCTAACCACTGCAAAATGTTTTCATTTTAGTGAGGAATGGATTTTAATTTTAAACTTGCTACCTTTATTTCCAAAAAAAAAAAAAAAAAGAATGCAAGTAGGCAGGTATAAATTTGTACCAATTTATTGAGAAAACTGCAATAATTTTTTTTTATTTAAATAAGTGTGAAAATCAGTTTTCTTTTTCCAATGTTGCCACTCTGTTGATTACAGAATATTTTCTTATAAGTTTTTTTTCTATTTGTTTGGGATGCAAATTCTAGGTATTATTTTACAAATTTGCTTGGAAGAAATTTCAGCCTTTCTTTCACAGTTAAAAAAGCCTTTTAAGTAATTTCTTTGACCATTTTTCTTAATTTAGCAATTTGCCTTTGAAAATGAAAACTTTGTACCTAATCTATTCTAAATTATTCTTCCACTTAGTTAAGACCTTTGAATTGTGCCTTCATGCAAAGTTAGTTTGAAGGATTATCTTTGCTATTATTGCTTGAGACTCAGCAAAACCAATGTAAAATTCTCATCACCTTTTGTCACTTTCTCCATAATTTAGTGGCTTTTGCACACAAAGACAGTTGTATGATCAGTGCTGCTGCATTTGTACTCCCTACCTGTGAAGCAAGTATTTCTGTCTTGTCTGTGAAACAAATGTGGAAATTCATAGCAGACTGCTGTCCTGACAGAATATCTTCCAGTAATATTTGATAACCATAACGATTGCATTTAGTCTGTGTAATCACCCAAATTTTTTCACTGTGTCATTCTCACCTCTATTGTGGTTGCTCAACCATTATATGCCATTTAATACTGCTGTTCTTCAAACTGCCAAATTTCTGGTTTTTTTAGCAACTAACTGTCTGCTTGGGAAAGGAACATAAATGGGATGATAATGTGACAGGTTTTTCTAATATGGTGGGCTCACTTATAACCACAGAATGCAATGAATCCACTCTTACTTCAATAAAATGTGATGAAAGCTGCAAACTAATTCACAGTGATTAACACCTCTATGACATGAGCATCTCAGGCCAGATGAGGAAGAGTCCTGTGGAAATATTACTTCTTGAGCTGAGAGGTAAACATCTCTCTGTACCAAACCTCTGTGCCAAAAAATCCTGTGAATGAGCTTTATAAGTTTTTTAGCGAACAGCCAACCTACATATATAATTACCTGTTTTGTTCTACCATTAATTGCAATAAAAGGGGGCAGAAACCAGTGAAGTGAAGAATGGACAGAACAGGTTATGAAGCAACAGTTCTAAAAATGATTTGTTCTTCGAAAAAAAATCCTTGTTTATTGAAGTTATTGGAAAACTAAAAGTTTCATTATTTGAATTCTGATGAGCATCAGAAAAGAAATATTATTAGACCCATATTGAAAGAAAAAAAAGTTGAAGAACATTGATGTATACCTTTAAAACTAATATTAAATTAATTTTGATTTGCTACTTAAGTAATGAGGATTAAAACAGAAAAACAGAAGACCGTGCTTTGCCATGTATGTAAAATAATTTTATTAAACATAGTTATTGTTCATATCCCATCATCCTGTGAGCACTGTACATTTGTACAAATCTACCCACTTCCTGTTGGTTATGTGTGTGTATCTAAGAAAAGAATGTGGTCCAGTCGCTTCATTTTCTGTCACATAAAGTAACCAGATTACTTTGATAGAAAAAACCACAGGGGGAAAAAAATGAATATATCTGTATGAATTAATTTGATTTAACTGCTACAGGATTTGATTTAATGATTAAACACACTCTGTTCTCCAGTAAAAAACAGGTACCAGATGGTATGCATAGCAAAATATGTTTGCTCTATACCTGCAGGTTTTGAAGTAAAATACAACCTTCCTAACAACTGTCGTACTACCTCAGGACATCTGAAAGTGCACAAAGCAGACAGATATTATCAGACTACAGAAGGCTATATTGAGTAAATTTAATCTTAATTTTATACTGATAGTGGCACAAAATAGTGAGGAACATAAGCAGCATACCAAGAAATATTGATTCCATGCCGCATTTTACATCTAATTTGTAGATTGTCAGTTGTGCAACATGAAGTTTCTTAGAATAGCCACAATTGTCATATATAATTTATTCTGTAGTTTCCATTGCTAAACAGAAAAATGTACAGAGTTATCTAAAAATGTGTTGACATGCTGGCTTGTATACAAATAATAAATACATTTGTATCATTTCCTAAGGGAGCTGTCAGAGAAGAACTCCAACAACCTAGGGTATCTTTTCTTTTTCAGTAGGGTTGATAACCACAACATTGTTCTTCCAGTCAAACACAGGATCTGGATAAGTCCAGAAGCATCAGTAGCTTAGTAGTTATCTTGTGGAACTGTATGGATGCAAACAGTCCCATTTGAATTACTTGGAGGTTGTGTTCACAGCTCACAATGCAGGAGGATGGAATACTGTGATGACTTTGAGCCTAGTTTTTGTGCTACTCAGGGCTTTTAATAAGGATAGGTTTCCCCTTGAACTTCAAGTGACTCTTCAGAGCATTTCAGAGTGTTGTGCATCTTTTATTTCCAAACTGATCAGTTCCATAAAATACTGAGTGTCTGTTTTAAAGGTCCTGATATATAGAAATTCTATGGTATATAGAATAATATTCAATTGTATGATCTTATGAGCTGACATTTTCCATACATATAAAACAGTCTGAAATATGTAAGTTCTTTTTTTTTTTTTTTTTTTTTCCCTGTTAAATTGGTTAAAGCTCTTCTTTGAATAAAGAATTTAAGAAAAATACACTTTTTCTTGCATTGTACTTGAGCTATTTGTTAGATCTGTTGGATTGGCAGCCTAAATAGTCTGTACCCAGAAGTGTGAGAGGAATGAGCAGGCTGACTTCCATGCTGGATTGAATTTGACTCACTGTTTCAAATGAGCAGGTGAGGAGCCTGAATCCAAAGCTTCAGGGACAAAAGGCAGTAGTAGTTCTGCTGCCATGCTGAACAGCCTGGAGGAGCCAGTGGAACCTTTTCATGCAACTGGTGTTAGACATGTATTCCAAACACCATTCGGTTGTCTTGTGCCCTGCTATTGAAGTGTCTCAGGGGTTCCAATGAAAAATGACTGAGATAATGCATTGAAAGGCATTGAAAGTAGTATGTGAAAATACTGAAGGAAAATCACCAGACTACGCCGTACCTTAAACTGATAAAATACTTAAATGACAGCCTGAATCTGAATACTTTCCTAAAAGGGTATGGTTAAATATTTTTCCATGCTGCAGCCTATGACTTTGGATATTTATTTGTCCAGTTTTATTAAGCTTAGGAGAAACTAAAGTCTACAGTCAGTTTCATTTCACAATTTTGTTCAATGGATTTTTTCAATAACACTATATTTAGTGGAATTTTTTCTTTGCAAAAAACTTCTTTCCTATAGTCAGTCTGAAAATTAAAAGCTCAAAAAGTGTCTTGTCTTTAGGTATGCTTTTCTCAGAATCCTACATATAATTCAGAATAGTTGATTTTTCTTCTCTATCACCAGTGTCTGAAATTATATTTGAAGAGAAACAGAACTATGTATCAGAACCTTCTTCCCTCTTCCTTGTATTCTCAGGGAATGACACTTCTTGAGAAATTTTGTTGACAGCATCTGTCTCAGATATTGTATAATATCTGTATTTCTAAGAACGACCATCTGACATTTGCACTAAATAATGTGCCATTTACAAATGAATCAGAACCATTTAGTTCAGTGCAGAACCTAATCAGTATAGAAAGAAATGTTGCACTCAGAAAGGTGGTTCTGATTCAGATTCTACCTGAAGCAACAGTTTTCCTTTATAGGAAAATATGGATATCAGATATACACTATGTGAACACCTCCAGTCTTTTCAGATTTTCCAGAACTATTGCAGAATAATTTGCAACAGTTATGACATTTTAATGAATAAAATCAAAGCTAATCCATCTGAAGCCTGGTTCTGCTGAGTGCTTTTATTTACATTTCAGTCTCATTTCAGTTTAATGTAAAAGAAGAGAGATTCATATGAGCATTTTCTGTCCTTTACCACAGCTGGAAGAGCAGGCATTGTCAGATGCAGTCCACTGTAAATCTGGAAACCTGCTACTCTGCTGAGAAAAGGTTTATGGTTGGTCTAACTTTGCAGTTTCTTGGGGGCAGATAGAGATATGGGCCACAACACTGGCCTGCTGAATGACAAGCACTGGTTCTGTGAGCCATATCAAAGACTTGTTTAAGACATTGCTTATTCAAGTATAAGTTATATAAATAATTGGCCAGAAAAAAGGAGTAGGTGAATGAAGGCACGTCAGTAGACTGAGTTATTTTGCTCTCTTGACAGTCATTAAAAACTAAGTGGGAGACAGAGAGGCAGTCTGACTCCTCTTCAGGGTTCATCTTTGTATCTTGACCCTCAGAAGCAATATTCTGAGCCTGGGCAGAGTGGAATGATGATGCCTTGCATCCTTCAAGTGCACTTCTATTTCTGCTCCCTTTTGAAAAATATAAGCTCATCTGATATTGCGAGTTGTCCTGTGTCCTCTGAACTGTGGAGAAGACTTGTGACCTTGCAGGTGTGCCCCAGGTCTGATGACAGCATGTGATTGAAGGAGGGCAATCAAAGAGGTAATGGCAGCTTCATCTGAAAAATATGCACCTTTCTACTGGGAAACTATCTCTGTGGGATGGAAATGTTAACTGTTGTAACTTGTTCCTTGCAATTTTGAAACTGAAGACCAGGATTCATAACATCTGGGTTTATTGTTAACTGGACAAAAATACTATGAGGGTGGTATAAATGACCGTCCTTGCACTTTATCTCTGTGAATAACAAGGTTGCTATACTTAATTATTGAGCTAACATGTTCCTAGCAGGCCAAAGAATGAAGATAAGACAGGTATGTTTGGTAGGTTAGCGTTGACATATTTTCTGTGGTTAAAAAAAGAGACATTCGTGTTAATTCATTCTTCCGGACAGAAATAAACCAGTGTGTCTGTGAATTTTAATAATAGATGACAAAAGTGCATATTTACTTAGTTATTCCCACCTCATCCATTATCTAAAAGATGCAAAAGTATCCATTATCTAAAAGATGCAAAAGTATCCCCAAGTAAGTCTGAAGTAGGCCTAGGGAAATTTGGATTTTTTTGTAATAAAAATAGCAAGGCCAAGTGCAGAGGTATGGGTTTAGTGGGGTTTAGAAGGAGAAGCATCCTCTTGATCTCTTTTAAGACACATTTTCTAACAGCTTGGATTGGAGGATAAATTCTACCACATCATACTCAAACTAAATGCCACAGCAAATGTAAGCAAAAGGTTATAGAACACCTAGTAATTAATAGTCTCACATATGAAAAATAACCTTATAAGGTTAAGAATAGTCTTGGTTTGAATTGAAGGTACAGGAAGGGTATATGAACTATTCTGGCTTTATCAGCTTTCCTCTTGTGATTATAAAAGCTTACCTGAAAATATTTGCCCAACTTCCCTTTTATTCCAGTTATTCTTTCTATGACAGGACAGATGTGTAGAAGTTGAGGTACTTTCCCAGACCATGTGGAAAATGTGAGTTTTCAAAGCAATACACCTTTTAACATTCTAAATTTAGCATCTCGACTAAAAATCATATAAGTAAGCATATAAGTATAGGGATCTGGAATTTAAGGGAATAAGAGGTTTGAAGCATGATATGTACACAATGAAAAATAAAGGAGAAAGTAAAGTGCACTGATGATTCTCATTGAGATCATGAGAAAGTCAAGATTATGAAAATCAGGTTTTGATTTTGTAAAAGATCAGAAGCAAGGCACAATGGATTGTACCTCAACATCAGGCACACTGGTGCCTCAGTCAGAGCAGCTAATACAAAGTGCAAGGAAAGAAGACAGTAAATGGATACTTCTATACGTGAGCCATATTAAAATATTGCATAAAATCACATTGTCAAAATCTGCCTAATCTCTTAGTAGCCTAAACATGAAGACATTGAATGCTGATAAAATATAACGAATTTATAGCGAGAATTG
Organism: Hirundo rustica; assembly: GCF_015227805.2. Lineage (NCBI taxonomy): Eukaryota > Metazoa > Chordata > Aves > Passeriformes > Hirundinidae > Hirundo > Hirundo rustica. The sequence goes on from NC_053455.1 coordinate 35,698,766, forward strand.
TTTTCATTCTTTCTTTCCATAACATTTTAGAGGAATGTACAAGCAAAAGCTGTATCTTTTAAATATAATTTTAATGTTAATTACAATTTAAAAACACATTTTAAATATTTAATACTGAAAAATTACTTTACAGGCTAAACTGTATAGAGTAAACTAATTAGAAAGCAAAGGTGCAAGGGATACTTAAAATCCTGGCAAAGGATAATGGATAGTCCAGAGGAAAAAAAGAGGATGGTATGAGCTCCTTAAAATTCCTGGATTACAGAATAAACTTTTTTCCTTCTCTTTAAAATTGCTGATTCACAAAAGTGCATATTAATCTTCTTCTATAATTTAAATTTATCTTATGTGTTATTTGACAATTTCAACTAGCTCTTGCAAGCTCTTTGTAAGCCATCCTGCCTGAAACAGATGGATGTGTAATTCAAATAATGAGCTGGATCCACTCCCTGTAGCAGTCAATTATGCAGGGGTTTTTTTCAGTATAGTATTCAAGAGACTAAGATCTTTCTCTATATATAGATCACCTGAAACGACCTTGCCCATGCAGTGTCAGAGCCAAAACAGAACAGTGGGATATGTATCTTGCTGCATTTTTAAAAGCTCAAACTGATTAAGAACTATTACATATGACATTTGCACTTAAATTGTTCCCAGTACTTAGCACTCTGATCTTTTAATGTTAGATTTTCTCTCTAGGTAAGGTGCCCAGAGGCATCTGATGAACATTGAATGCCATGCGAGGACTCCTAATAACACTGTATTGTGCTGAGGAGATGGTAGCAGTGAGAGAATGCATGTTCATCTCATTAACAGTAAGTGATAGTCTCTCAATAGTGAGAACTCATGGACAAGATTTAATTTGCTTCTAGCACTGAAGATGAAATCATCTAAGGACTTGTCAAGTGGTGTGTGTACAGTGTTCATCAAAAGTATTACACAGAGACTGCTCTTCCTCTGTGCTTGTCAACATGCACTCTTGAACCAGGTGAAAACATGAAAACCTTACTTGCAAAAGTGTTTGACTAAGTGCTGTGGGAATTTTCCTTGATCTGTAGTGAGGTATCAGTGACAAAACTCTAGCAAACTGCGTCATCGGATTGGAACTCCTTAACAAATAAAGCAAAGATGTTGAGGTTGGATAGGGGCCTCACTGCTGCTTACAGACATTAGGTTCATCAGGAATTATCAAAGCTCCATCGATGGTTCAATTTGTAAGTTTCTGAGGTAAAACCTGGAAAGCCTCATGAGGCTGCGTGGTGGGCTGGAACTATACTGCACCCATGGAACAAATTGGCTGCTGCTAAAAAGAAAACTTCTTGCCCATTGCAGAGCAGCTCGAAAAGTGAGAAGCGCAATTATTTCTATTCTGTTTTGTATGACTTGTTGATATGTGGATACAAACACTGCACGTGGCTGCAGTCAAAATTATGTGAAACTGAAGAATGAGAGAGAGCTAAAATCTGAATCTGAAGTTAAAAACAGCCTTGAAGCTCAACTTTTGCAAAGAGATAGGTTATACTATGCTAGAATTTGTAATCTGATAAGTTTAAATTCCTCATTTTCTTCATGAAGGGACATAAAAAGTCTGGAATTCCTGTGTTACATGATATGAATGTAATAACTTGTCTGTATAACTTACAGTTTTCAAATAGTTTGCCATATATTGTGTTATATACATATATAGTGCATATACAGTCCTCAAATAGATTGTGTTGATTGAGCAAAGATACTTTTATGTATGCTCTGATTTACTATATGAATGAAATTAACAATTGTACTGGTGCACTTTGAAAGTACTATGATTTATTTGTTGCTTGTATAAGTGTTCAAAAGAACATTTACAGCAAATGGAAGGAAAAGCATTCCAAATGCTTTTTTTTTTTTTTTTTAAGCTATTTGTAAACGTGTATTGTCTATTTGCAAAAATACAGAAAGTATTTTTATTCTTCTTTATTTTGGAATGAGAGGCATCACTTTAATTTTTGGCTTACTATAGAACTATTATTTTACTTTTTTCTTGTTCTCTTAATATTGTTCCATCATTCAAAATAATTAGCACTTTTAGAGCATTTTAGGTGTTTCCATCCATTTCAAGTTGTGCTTTTCACCTTTTTAAGCAAAACTTGGAATTTGTCAGACATGGCATCAAGAATTTCAAAAGTGATCAACACTTATCCACTGAAAAAGTGGGTTAGAAAATGAGAGTATTTCCTCATCAGCTGCATTCCTACCCTTTGTTCTTCTCTGTGCCTGGTGAAGGGTTGGTTCATATCCCAGAATTATCCTGCACTAGAAAGGCTATCCACTGTGAACATTAAATTCAGCCCACATAAAAGAGTTCACTGGAAGGAGATTGTTTCATTCCTCCTCACTCTGCAGTATCTGCTCTGGAGATGGGCCAGATGTTTAATGCAGGAGAGAAGAGGGAACCAGGGGTGTGTGTGTGTGACTTTAAGAGGGGGGCATAAAAAGGTCAGAGTTTGGAACATCTAAATCAGGATGATACAAATTATTGCTCCTGTTCACTTCTGGCAGTCTTGATATACTAGTCCAGAAGAACAGATTGGTCAAGCATTCTCTATTCTTAGTATTTAACACAATGAGAGGGGAAAACCCCAGAGCTCTAAACTGGGTTCGCAGTAAACTGCATGGACTATGATAATTTATTTCTGCTCCATTTTGCTTCTGACAATCTATTTACTTTTCCTAGAGAAGACAGAGACATGTTCTAACAATGTGAACCTTCTATGACCTCTTCCAGAAGGAGAAAGTTATGTAGTAGATATGTGAAATAGAGTCTGTTTGAGTGATTTTTTATTATGAATGGTCAGTTATAAAAAATGGTGGGCCTAGAATAACTGTGACCTTTTCAGTAGCTGTGAGGCTGATGCTGATTAAATAGGAAGTGAAAAAATTTAAAATTTTTAGTAACATCTTTCTTGAAAAGAAAATAACATTTCAGGAGGGGTAAAAAAGTACATTTGCTCACCATTTCATCACACTTCAAGCCTGCTTTCATTTTTATACCACATCTGTGCTATGGGTCTGTAGTTCTCATGCGCCGATGGTGATGCATTCAGGTTTCTTTTAGTTTGGGTGTGGTGCAGCTCCTCCCACAGTAAATGACATGAAACTTGATGATGTGCCATGCTCCTTTTGCATTTGTACACACAAATAGAACAACACAGATGGATTTATGCTGCCTTATGATGCAGGCTTTTGCCTAACAATAGATTTTTCCTTAGCAGCTGGTAAAGCAGGAGTTTCATTGTCATATCTTCTTATGCTCATTTATGTAAAGTGGCATAACTAAGGTCTGCTGGGGACTGAGCCATCTAAATGTTAGCTAAATCACATTCCTTGTATGCTCTCTGTGACATCGAATGACAAACTATAGATAACCATCTTGGTAGTATAGGCTGTAAGGCTCCAACAGCCCACCTGTTGGTGCCAAAAAATGGCCAGTTTAAGCATAAATAATTAAATGCACCTAGAAAATTAATTGTTTGTATTTTTGTTCTCATACTAGCTTATGTTTCTGAAAATGAAAAATAAAAATCCTTCAGTGATTTTTTTTGTTGTTGTTCTTGTGTAGACTTCTGGGGTTGTCAGATGAAGAAATCATTAATGCAACCCAGTTCCACCATTGTTCTTATTTGAGAAAGGAGACAACTCATCCTTTTTATTGCTTAGGACATCGTCATAAAGTAAAAGGAAGTTCTATCACAGAGTCCAGTGAGGTCAGTCATAAAAGATTGGTTATTGCTTTCTATTTATTCTTCATTTTTTCATACCTGTGCATTTTTCTGGAATTTGCCGTAACTGGGGTGAAGCTTTTGGATTAGATTTAGTGCTTTAAGGTCACCGTATCCTTAACTGACCTCTTCCATTCGCAATGCTTGGATTTCCTTTTCAAAGCAAATGACTCTCAAATTCTGCTCTCCATCTAGTTTTATAGCTGCAACTGTCTCTTGGGCATCCCTTAAGAAGTTGCTGGTTTTGTTTTTTCCATATTCTTTCTCCACACTATAGCTAAGATTTCCATGCACTCAGGAGAGTATGCTCCCAATATCTATTTGCCTTCCATGTAATTGTGCTGCTCTCATTTTTAAGTTCCTGCAGCTGATTTCTAGATGTAAAAAGGAATATTATAAATATGTGAAAAGATTTTCTTTTTTTTAATAAACATTTTCCCAGAATGTTTATAAAACATTTTGGAATATTTGACTGCAGTTTTCTCTAGACCAAAAATACCCCTTTTATTTAAGCAGTAAAATGTAAACTGTCATGACACATTATTTTTTATCCTATTTATTAATGCCTTGGATGAAGGTGCAGATCCCTCCTCAGCAAGCTGACAACACTCAGATTGGTCAGGACACCGATCTGGGAGGAGTGGCCGATACCCCAAAGGGCTGTGCAGCCCTGCAGAAGGACCTCAGCAGGCTGGAGAGATGGGCAGAGAAGAACCTCCTGAAATTCAGCAAAGGCAAGTGCAGAGACCTGCACTTAGGGAAGAATAACCCCTGCACCAGTACTGGCTGGGGGCTGAACTGCTGAAAAACAGCTCTGTGAAGGTGGCTCACAGAGAAGGACCTGAGTGTCCTGTTGGGGGACAAACTGTCCATGACCTAGCCATGGTGGCCAAGAAGGCCAGTGATTAGATTTGCATTGAGAAGAGCATGGCCAGCAGGTCGAGGGAGGGGATCCTGCTGCTGTACTCAGCCCTGGCAAGGCCACATCTGGAATGCTGTGTCCAGTTCTGGGCTCCTCAGGACAAGAAAGTCATGGATCTACTGGAGCAGGTCCAGTGAATGACTGTGAAGATGATGGAGGGCCTGGAGCATCATCTCATGAGGAAAGGCTGAGGGAGCTGGGCCTCCTCAGCCTTGACAAAAGGCTGCTGAGAGGGGACCTCATCAATGTCTACGAGTGTCTTAAGGGAGGGTATCATGAGGACTGTGCTAGGCTCTTCTTGCCGGTGCCAAGTAACAGGACAAGAGGCAATGGGTAGAAAGTTTTGCATAAATAATAAGAAAAAACTTTACTCTGTGTGTGTGACTGAGCACTGGAACTAGTTGTGCAGAGAGACTGTAGAGTCTCCCTCACTGGAGGTATTCAAGAAGCATCTCGAAGCAATCCCATGCAATGTGCTAGAACGTCCCTGCTTGAGCAGAGAGGTTGGATCAGATGACCCACTGTGGTCCCTTCCAATCTTATCCAGTTTGTGAGTCTGTGAAAGGGGAAAAGAAAAAAAAAAAAAAAAAAGGTATTCTTGAAGTATGTTTCCCCAAGTTGTGACAGCTATTGAAAATTTAAATGTTCCCCCCATGTCAGCCAGAAATTACTTAGAATAGTAAGTGCAACAGTAAAAGAAACACTAACAGAACATATGAAGAGGAAAATTTTTTAAAAATATTTTTTCTTTAAGTTTATTTTTTATTAATACTGACTTCACATCAAAAGCAACACATTTAAAATAATGACATTAGATAATTGTACATTTTTCAGTGACATTTTAGAATTGTTTTTGCTAAGAAACATTTTTATGCCCTAAATGAAAAAAACCTTAATTTGACAGATTTGTGAAAGCAGAGTTGCTTGGGATTTTGAAAACAATCATCTCAGTCTAACCTCTGGTTCAGGACATCTTTAAAGTGCAGACTGCTGGAAGCTGAGATGACACATTGGGAAAGTGCAGCTTTTGTATTCGTGGCCTGTACATCTTGTAAAGGTCATGTATTTAGGTTAACAAAGTTTCACTTGGGGCAGTATCTGTATTTACTCTTTTAGGAATGGTGCTTTTATATAGGAATATATACAGATGTATAACCTGGTTCAATACTGTATTTTGTGATGCAAATCAATATCAAAATTAATGTTCCTCAATTTACGATCTCTCTGTTCCTGTCATGATCTTTATCCAAAACTCAGTCTCCTGTGCTATAAATTGCATGATGCATGATAAGATTGGCACTTCTTTCTGTCTCCAGGTCCTTGGTACTAAAGTAATCTTCATTAAATCTTTTAGACTACTCTTCATGCTTCCCTGCTGCTTCAGCTTCTTCCTCCGGTTTCTGTCTTCTCCTCATTCTTCAAAGTCTTACACTTTCCTGGCTTCAGTCTATCTTTCATTAATAGCCCTTTGGATTCCACTTTTTTCTACACTTACTTCCAAAAGTCACTTCACTCTGTATGGAGATCTGCTCCTGGACTTTTGAGCCTGAATATGTTAAATTACTTACATGTACTAGATCACTGCCTACTACTTTTGATCAAATTTTGGCATTGAAATAAATTTGTGCCTTTGATGTAAGAAATATAGTGAAATGAAGCTCATACAACTTATTTACTTTACAGAATGTAGGCTGCTTTTCAGAAGTCAGTGCATAGTCTTGCCTTCTGGGCCATGACTGACTCAAAATAGATGTCTCTTGCTCTAGAGCATGACACAGCTTTGACAACAGAAGTGAAATTCATGCTGGCTGCAGAAGCGATGAATATCAAGCTGTATCAGAGGAGCAATGTGCCACATCCTTTAAACTAATCCTTATGGAATACGCTTGGCTCTATCACCAGTCCATCCAGTTTGTGCATGCCCTTTGTTCTTGTAGGAAAATCACAAGAAGCTGAATCACTCTCATTCCTTTGGTGGAAGGTAAGAACCTTCAGCTCTACTGATGACACTGGCTATGTTATTTGACCTGATTTTACCCTGTGATTTCAAGCTCAAAAAATAGATTGACATTTTTATAAGATTTCTATTGAAGTTTCTGTCTCTGCTTGTACGAATAAGATAAATTAGGAGTACTTATCTCTGCACTGTTCAAAATAGACTAGCTAAATGCCAGGTCACTAATGGAAATGATTTTTATAAAGTTTAGCTCCTGGACCATTCCAGTTTAACAGTTCTGTAGCTGTCTTACCAAGAGAAAACCTTTCTAATGTTGCTTAGACTGGTTTCCCAAAGACACGGGGCTTATGCAAGCAGAATGTCTATCTACTGGGCCTATTCCTCACCTAACAGATTTTTAGCCTAGAGAGTGATTTCAAAAAAGATAGGAAAATCCCAGAGAAAATTAGTGTCCTAAAAGTTTTGAGAATATTAACAGAGGGAATACAAGAGCTCCCAGTGCCAGACTTACTATCTATTTAAGAATAACTCCACGGCCAATCAGTGCGAATGCAGCTGGTAAAGGCCACCGCTCATGCTGTCTCTTCCCCAGTGGAGGGTTCAAAGGAAGACAGAAGGAGCTGTAATCATCATAATAAGGTAAGCGGCAGGAGAGAGACTGGGATAAAGGTTACAAATCTACAGGAAACCACACTTTTGCAGTTCTACTGCTCCTGGGGCAAATTGTCTCTGGCTTTTCAGGGTCTTTTATTTCATAACAAAGGTATTATTTATCTGAGTACTTCTATCACAGTTTCACTATTTTAGGTGTCAAGGCTTAGGTGTCAGTACCTATTTCATTCATCAGAGTTTTCACGCAGACACTTTCATTCTGACTGATAGCTCTAATATATCTGTAATACAAGTAGAGGAAACATTCTTATGATACCGTGGCACAATACTCAGTGTGATCCTGGACTGCAAGCAGCTGCTGTCATAATTCTTAACTAAACAAATGATACTGTTTCTTGAGGACACAAAATGGTGTCTCAAGCTATTTCTATTTATTGCTTTAAAATGAACCTTTCAGAAACATCAAGAAGTTTTGCTGTTCAAAGTGAACACACTGAAGATAATGCAAGAAATGAATGAAAATACAAGTAACAGAAATATAGAAGGTATACAATCCAGCTTATAAAAGACTAAGATGTAATGGTTATAAATTCATTCAGTAAAAAAATTCCTGAATCTAGAGACAAAAACCGGAATTAGAGAAATGCAAAAAGGATCAGTGAAGCATGTACTGCAGAACAAAAAATGGAATAGCTGCAATGTCCTAATGACATTTTTATTAATAACTATTAAAAATTACAATAATGTAGGAGCAAGGAGCCTTTGCCAGGAGTGGAACCTCAGGTTGAATCATGGGCAATGGAGTCTGCTGCTATCTCAAACCCTTTCAGCAATTTCAGTGGAAGATGAAAATACAACAGGGATGCTGGGGGTTTGCTAGGGAAGAACCCCAGCACAACCCAGCCTTGACTGAATAATGTGCAAGGACAGCCCATGCAGAAAGGTTCCACGGTGCTCGTTCATTCTGCGGCACTGCCTCCTGCAGCCAACACCCTGGCAGCTGTGAAACCACAGAACTGGGCTGTTGTTGTGGGTTTGATATTTTAAGTAATTTGTGTATTAACTTTATGATGGATGAGAAAATTGCAGAGTGCAGCAGTGATTTTGAGAGGATGCATAGCTATTTATTTACTCTTTCTTCACTACTTGCACAAGAAATCTAGCAGTCATTACCTCCGGGTAGAAACAAGGGGAAATGACTGTCAAGTGCACACATTTTCAAGTATTGCTTGCTTCAGTAGTAGAAAATATTATTTGAGTCTTAAGATGTTTCTTTTAAAATTTCTTTAGGTGCTTTCAGAAGCTTTTGGAGAGGACAAGGAACTCCGGTCTTTTTCAGGGTTAGGTTACAGACATGGGTATATGGCTAGAAAGCAAAGTACAACTTTGAGTAATGATAGTTACATGTGACATATCTCTTAGTTTGGTTCGAGTGCCTTTGTATAGGTAGCTTATGTCACTATGGAAAAATAAGCTAGGCTAAACAAAACAATTTCCACTTTTAGATATCAGGTTCTGCATCAGTTGTAATTAACTTTACTTTCAGAAATACAGAAACATAAAGTATTAGAAAATTTTAGCTGTCAGAAAGACTGCTTGAAGTCAGAGTTACAGCTGGGAGCATGTGGTGGTTGTTGTCATTCATTGTCCAGCTGGATCCTTGAGAGAAAGTAAAACCCTGATTTTGTAGTCACATACTGCTGAGCAGAGGTTCAATTTAGTAGCTGTTTGATAAATGGCTGAAAGAATATTGTTTATATAAAAAAGATTTAAACATATATCACAGGTTTTGTGATTAGTGAATATGCCTCTCCCCATCTGCTCTGAAGGAATGGTTGGCATGATATTTTCTGTGCACTTTGCCTCACAAACCCACAGGAGCAGCTGAAAGCTGCAAATCTTGGCTCTGCTAAGCAATCCACTAAAATCCATGTGGAGTTGTGGAATGCTTTTTTTTAGCTACCCCAGGCAGCTTGGCCTGGTGTATTGATAGCAGGTGGAAAAATAATTTCTCTTGTCTCATCTCTGAACATGAGAGCCTTGTTCAAGAGGGGGAAAAAATGTGGCCTTGGACTTTTATTTTTAAGCATTGTATTTAAAAGATTTTAGGACAACAAGTACAACTTGGATTAGTGTTTCTAGATGATGTGAAAAATATAGCATGCTGTAGCCAAGAACATCAGGGCACTAGGATTTCTGTTTCCGTTCAGCAAGGGCAATCTTTCCACCCACACAATGAAATTTTGTATATTTTTAACAACTTTGCAGCTGCTGTCATCATGAATTCCCTTAGTTGCTGTTTTGAGATGGATTTGTTGAAAACCATATTCAAAGAGGAGGGGCAGTTAGTCTCATGAGGAGCCTAAGGAGAAAGAAAGGCATGGGCCTCTCCCTCCTTTCACCCACAGACTGAATGATTTGGATTTCTTCGTAACTTAACCCAGCAGGGACATAACCACGTACTGGGCCTGGGGCTCAGACTGGCTCCTTTTTTTTCTAACACCTGCTCTGTCCAAGAAGATGCTTCCCTTTTCATTATCAGTCAGCATGCATGAATATTAGAATGCATGACAGCTGGATTTATTTATTGGGAGTTTATGAACCAGGTTTTGAAATAAAAAACAAAATCTCAGCCCAAACTGCTGAGTTGGCCTGATTTTGATTCAGATTTAATGGCTCTTTTTTAATGTTTTTTTAAACTATCAAGCCTCTTTTGCTGAGCTTTGCGTTTGAAAACTCACACCTTTGAAAGGAATGAATGAAGACAAGGAATGTGATGTGTACCTTTCTTAAAGTCTTACAGAATATTGTAGGCAATCCTTAATGTCTGTTTAACTATTAATGGCATGACAAATTTCCATATAGAGAAAAAAAAGGAATTTTGTCTGAGAGGTAGAGCAGGTGAGTCAGCAACACAGTAAAGCAAGTTGGACCAGATTTCATTTTGTGAATTCACACAATATAGCCCTTAGAATAAATTAACAGATAATAATGAAGAGAGCCTTATCAAATCTATTTGCTGTCTTATGTAAAAATCATACATGATGGCAATCCAGCTATGAATCACGGCATCCTATTCAAACAGTATGTTATATATTCTAGATAATGAATTAAGATGTTATCTCTGTTCTAAAACCAGATCACTGTGTCAGCTTTGCCTTTGTCATTGTGCAGCCCAGCTGTAGCTCTCATGTGTTCAAGCATTTCTCTGTAAGACACAGTTGGAGTTGAGGATCACGTTGACAGAAACATATGCGGAACCGGCAGCCATTAAATCTCTCAGTCAGAGTTTTCTGGCAGGCGCAGATGAAAGTTGTAGCAGGCTCTGCATTTTTCGGGGAAACAGACTTCCAGCTTCTCATTGGGCTAAGAGCACTGAGTGGCATGTGGCAGACTGCAAGAAAAAATACTTGGATTTCAAGTACTTTTCCAGTCTTATTGTTATTAACCCAGTTTTTCAGTAGAGGCTGTTTATATTTAGGGAACTAAATCCCTGTATTTAAATGCTCAATGGAAAACTCTCCTGTGTGCAAAATACTGATCCATGTGCTAGTTAAAGCTTCCTTAAAGCTTTATGTTTATGCGTGCATGTTTCTCTCAGGCTATTCCTGAGAGTCCTAAGGACTAGAGTTCCTTTTCTGCTCTGAAAAAAAATCACTAAGTATCATTATGACATAGTGATTTTTGCTTTAAAAAAGGAATTCACATGCTTGCCTCCTACTTAAATGGGTGAAATACATTTATGATGAGATCCTGGCTGTATTTAATTTGATAGGGAGCTTTTTGCCATTGTCAGTAACGGAATGATATTTGATCATTTTATTGGGTTATTTATATAGCGTACTGTGTCTCTGTCAGCCAGCTGAATACTGGCTGAGTGATCTGTGCTAGCTAGTGATCTTTGCTTCTTTGGGGGATAAACCATAGTATCTCTGCATATGTGTGCATTACATGGTGTAGAAATTTACATGAGTACGGGTGTTGGGTCAGATTAGGAAGGTGGGTGACTGTTACCAACACACAAGACCAAGTACAGGATGGTACACTTGCAAAAACTCAGGGATCAGCCATGAATCAGAAAGGCAGAGTATCCTCCACAACTGTTCAGCAGGAAGACAGTTTGGATTTACACTGCTGTTAAAGTTTTTGACCTGCTGCAGAAGAAGGGCACATTTCTGTCCTTCTTGCTGTACTTGTTTCTTTGCTCTTATATGTCCTGCAAAGTAAAAAGCTATGCAGGGTTGTTTTTAGGTATCAGCAGCTGACCAGAACCAGAGAGAAAAATTTGCTGTGGCATTGCATACTAAGGCAGTTCTGGTCTTGACTCTCAATGGAACAAGAAGGGGCTGGTACACGGATGCTCTGGATAATGGCTGTTGTGCGTTCTCAGACTGATAGTGGATAGCAAAGTAACATCTTGCAGTGGAAGGGCTTGTTTGTTTCTAAATCAGCAAGGAGAGCTTAGCTCCTGCTAGACATTCATCACTGGGTAGTCTGGTGGCAATGCCAGTTACAAAGCAGGGCAAAAAATGGGTTTTTATTGCTCTGTGGAATATATACCTGGCTCCCATATTTGACGTGTGACAATATTCAGAACGGGACACCTTTCATATAAAGAAACCTTTATGTACTAAGGCAACTGTTTCAAAGAAAATGTGGGGTTTTGGGAGAGGGGACAGGGGGGAGATACAATTTGTACTACAGACAATGGGTGGTTTTTACCTTCAGCTTTTTCCCTCTTTCCTTTTTTAGAAAATCTTTGAAAACTTCTACACAATCTCCAAACCAGCTATTCAGAGAGAAAAAACCTTTAACATAATGGCATGTCAGTCATATCAAAACAAAGAGAAGCAAAAGAAGGCTCCAAGCCAAGCAGTTGCTACTGCAGTTGGTACAGCAACTGGATGTTAAGTAGAGAGTGAAGTTAAAAACAAGTTTGGGTCTCAACTTTCTGTACACACATTCAACCTTCTTTTCATGCTTCTTTCAATACAGATTGATATCAGAAAGTTGTGTTTATCTGGACATAGCTTTAAAAAATTAAAAATTATGCCTTTTAGATGTTTACATTGAGTATATCCAGATTGCTTTGCTTTGTCTTCAATGCAGAGTTAGACAGCTTTGTGGCTAGAAATGTGCAGATACTTGGCATGTAGCTTCATTTATACACTTTTTGGAAAGGTGAATATATGTGCTCCAACTCTGAAACTCTTTAAACATTTCCAATATTCTGAAAGTGCTGAAGCTCAATTGAATTCAATGGAGTATATTTTCCTTTATCTCAGCTGAGGTTGCATACTTTTACTCTCAGTCAAATTTTCTATTTCAAGGTGGTAAGAGTTTATGCCTATGGCTGACATAAGAACACAGAATGTACATAGTTCTTAATTAAAAATACTCTTTTTCACCAAAACATGTCTTTAAATAATACTGATGCTAGTGTTGCTTTATCTGGGTCATTGTCTGGTCCACAGTTTCTGTTCCACATTTCTACTGAGTAAGAAAAGAAACAGTCTGGTCCACATTTCTACTGAGGAAGAACATAAAGAATACGCTGTGAATCTGTAATAACTCAGGATGTGTGATTCTCCCAAAGTCTGGTGGTTCTGTACACAATATCTTAGCTTCCAGATAATATAAAAAAAACAAAACAAAACAAAACAAAAAAAAACCACCCCTCTGTAATTGAGTCATTCTACATCAGCTGCCATACAGAAAGAACCAAGGGATACAGAAAACCCTTGTATAATATAGAAAAAAATAACCTAACCCCTAAAAAAACTTCATCTAAACTGCTTGTCACATTGCTCAGAACCCAAAGCTAAGTTTTGCATATTGAGTTAAGACAAGCTGCCAGTGCCAGTGACACAGTGACTTTTAGATTTGTGCTAGGGTGATGAAAGGCAAACACCTAAAACTGGTCTTGAAAGAGTCTGTGTGTGCATGGATGCCCCTTAAGCTTGTAGCACACAGCTTCTTGCACAATGTGCCATTAAAGGACTTGTACATTGGGAACAAATACTAGCTTTAAAAACTCACTTACGGATGGTAAAGGCATTACCCATTTGGATTAAAAAATAAATGCTTTCTTTTCTGATACATACATGAAATGTATTTTTATTTGGCTCCAAATGTTTTTCTGTATGTTGCTAACCATTGATTTTCTGAACACTGAAATGTCAAATTCATCGGCATGGGTTTATCCACTGGAAGTGGGTGAGGAGGAGGAGATATGTTCTCCCTAGCAGAATTAGTAACTACACAGTGGTTTGCAAAATGAGCTCAGAATATATGATGCTGCTATTTGGCCTAATCTTTTGGGACATGGCAAGTTCCAGGGTATTGATAATTTCAGATTAAATTTAGCTCTTAAATTTGAATTGGTCCCTCCAGCATTGCTGTCAGACTAATAGCAGCAGTAAGAAAGATCTCTTCCCTTCTTAGGTAAGAAATATTCAGGCAGGGCTTTAGCCCATCCCCCAAACAGCACTGTTACTTTCACAGCATTAACTGCATGATGACTGTGGGTAAAATATACTGCAGGCTTTATGCTGGCCATTTCCATTTGATTTTGCAAATCAAGTCTGTGTAGTTGGGATCAAACTTCTTGACTGATTGGATTAAGAGATGAGACATTTGGATGAGGGAAATAGATCATGTACTCTCTCAGATCTGAAAAATGTCTAACTATTCAAATCCAGCTTTACTCAAGTATGCCTGAAAGTGGGATTTGGCCCACAACTGCAAGCTTTAATGATTGTTATGATACTTTCTATATACAACTTTATAAGACATCAGGCACCTAGAGGTAAAACTAGTGCCCTTAGGCATGCAGGACGAGAGCTGTCTGGCTGAGCAAGCCTGGGGTTCAGTAGACACGCTGTGTGGCACAGCCTGGCACCTGGGGCACAGAGGGCACATGTGGTGTGGGAAGGCAGTAGAGGCAGGTACTCTGCTGCTTCCTCTGCTCCTCAAGTGTTGCTCAGCAGACCTACTCATCCAGCTGATGCGGAGAGCAGTAGGGATTCCTTCTGTTCTTTGCCTAGTGCTCAATCCACCCTATTCTGACCAGACACTGACACACAGTCTTGGTATTTAATACACAGGGGGAGAATGCCAAGTTTTAGTGCTCTTTATTTACAATTAACAGGGAAACATCCTGTCTATCAGACACCTCCTTAGGTGAGGCTGAGACTTGTACTGGTAATTAATATAGTGGCCTTGGTGTTTGCCACTAAAATGGCAATAAAGTAAGTAAAGTAGCAAAATAGTTTTAGAAGAGGGTTTTGTTTCAAGGAACACATGCCATGACATGAGAACACGGTTATCATCATGTGAAAGAATAAAGCACAATAGACCTCCCTGTCTGCTTCTATCCCAGCTCCCTCTTTCCCAGCTGTAAACACAGCCCTCCATCCCACCCTGCAACCTCACTGCCCCACAAAAGACATACCTTAATCTCTGGTGGCAATGCTTCCACAGCCTCCCCTGCTTGGCATCTAGGACAGTGAGACAACATGGTCACTTCACTGGCACGCTACAAAGCCAGTACTTTACGCACCCCAGAGGGAAGGAAATTGAATCAGGAGGATATTTATAGATTATTCAGATGGAATTTCTGATTGCTTTGGAGAAAACAGCAACTAGGAATTAAACAAGAAACTGTTGTACCCTTTTTCCTCCCTCGAAAAAGATCTACACTGCAAAATTTTGGACTGTCAGAATGAAAGTTGCTTACACATTTTTAATTCTGTTCCTCTGTACTTATGCATTATGAAAACGGAATTCATTCTGAGCCATTCCCACGGCCTGTTCCTATAAAGGTTGTCAGACTAGATGATCAAGATGGGTCTTTCTAGTTTTGTAACCTACAGAGTTCTGATCTAAACTGACATGATCACACACCATTTTCCCTTCAGCCATGCCTACTTCAGTGCACCAGGTAGACCTGTACTGTGGCTGAATTAGTTTGCTATCTCTGGGATAACTTTTCCATTTGTCAGAGAGTTTGTGAGATATATAGGGGAATGGGTAAGCTTAAAAAAGTGAAAAAATGGACAGTCACTCTAAGGAACTGCATTCTACCTTCGAGTTCTACCCTGTCACATAGTTTCTGTGTAGTGTAAATTTAGACTGCCTTTCAACATGCAGTCATTCCTATCTGAAAATATAAATTGTTTTTTTGATCACTTAATTGGAAAGGCTGGGCATTTAAATCTGTATTTAAAAGCAAAACCTCTCTTTTGTACATAGATGCACAGAATTTTACAACTTCTTTGCAGAAGGACTTGAAATTGGGAATCCAAATTAGTGCAGAATTCTGATAATTATGTATCTGACAGAAGTACCAGATTCCACAGTAATAAAAATGAATATGAATAATATTTGTGAAGAGTTATGAACATAGGACAAATGGAGGAAAATAACTGGATGTTCAGAAAAGAGATCAATTGGTGTGCCTTAAGATAGTATCACACAAACATTTACAAAAGTATAGCAGAATAGGGAATAGCTAATCAGTCTCCTACTGCACAAAATGAGAAAACAAATCTAATTTATGAAATGTTACTTTAAGGTATATTAAAATGAGTGTATATGATTTCCAGAAACATTTTAATGATGAACAAAGGTAGATAAAGGACAAGTTCTTGGCTTTAAATTGTGAGCTGCTTTTATAAAATCTGCATTAGACAGAGATCTTCACTGACCCATCAATTCTAGAGATACCCTGCATTGTGCTTTAAAACCGATAATAGCAAAGAACTACCTGAGTAATTAAAAGGGGTTAACGTGCATTGTATATGTAGTAACATGTAGTACTTCGCACCCAACTATGAACATTTCTCTCGATTGTTGAGTAGCTTTTTTGTGCCACAGCAGTGTTTTCTCAGATGCCTTGTCACAGCCAGGTGTGGAACATACCAGGAAAATAACTGCAGTCTTACAGTACATGGACACGTGATCTGTGAAGCCACAAATAAAAACTCCAAAGTGTGTACACATGCCCCTTACACGGAAATATTTTTCCAATCTCTGTATCAGATTCATGAATTCTAGTACAAGGACTAAAGCATATTTCTCTGGGGACTAAGGTCACTTGCAATAAATGATTCAACAGTCAGTTTAATAAAGGACAAAAAAAAAAGATCAGATGGCCCACTCTCTTCTACATGTAGGAACCTTTTGAGATGGTAGGAAGAATCTCATTCTCCTGTTAAGATGTAACTGTATTTTCTAAACTGCAAGAATCACCAAAGAAGGATTTTGGAAGATGTATCTGATTTACCAGTTTACTGCGCTAACATGAATTTAACAGTTGTGATATATCAACACAGTATTATGAGCTTAAGATAAATTATAGTACCCTTTTTCAGCAAGCAGCAAACTGCGGTGGCATATTGCACAAAGCTCAGTGTGTTCAGTCACCAGGCATTTATGCCTGCTGCTGAAAATAGAATGTCTTTCTGTGATGGGTTAATCCCTCCTTGGCTCTGATCCTGGGTAGATTACTAGCTATAGCATGCTACGAAAGACTGCTGTGTAAGGCAAGAATTTCACTTCAATCACTTTGCAACATTCTCTGGACAGTAGAAGTTTCTTGTGCATTTTCTTGCAACGTGGGGAATAGTTTCATTGTCTTTGCTAAAGTTTCCAATGCATATTTTGATAATTATTTTTTACTGTTTATTAGAATGTTCTTAATCATAATACACTTTAAATACTAGGAAAGAAATCAGTCTTTGATTTTGCCTAGGAGTTCTAATCAATGTGTGTTCATAATTAGAGCACAAAATGTATTTGGTTATTCCATACCATTTGGGTTCTCTTAAATTCAAGGAGCTTAAACTTAAATTCTGGGAGCTTAGACTGTGATAACTGCAGTCTACTTTACACTCACCTGAGGGTCAATAAGTATCAGAGCTTGGCAAAGAAAAAAGGATATTCCTTAAATATTTCTCTGTAAGAAAAATGAGGTTTTATCAGCTGAAATTATGTCGCCATTTAAGGACCTTTACAGTAATGTTTAATTAATTGAATTTTCCTGAAATGACTCTGTACAGAAGCCAAGTTATAAACTTCAGAAAGTTTACACTTTTTTGTCAAAACCAGATGCATCTAAAGTTCTTGATTTTTAAGGTAGGCTAAACATTTGTTTTTATCCAAGCAGGTAATTTTAAAATACTCTTGGTGTTCAAGTCACTCTCCTCATGGCAAGTCAGCAAAACTTTGTTGATTACAAGTTGCCAGAGCTTGATACTTAGAAAATGGAAATGGCCCTGTGCAATAACCATGAGTAACCATTACTCCCAGATACTGAGGGAACTTCATGGGGAAATATTGAGACATTAGCTCAAGAGAAATAGAAGTTTCACCCCAAAGACCCGAGTTACTATGAATAAAGATAATTCTTAAGTATCCATTAACATTTGTGGACAAAAAGGGGAAAAACAAGCATGCTATTATCTGCAGGAAATATTGAAAGGGAGTGGGATATTGCACAAGGAGAGGAATGGGTTACACACTAAGAATTTTTTTTTTTCACAGAATTAGTTGTAAAGCAACTTATTGGAAGTGGTGAAGTGTTTAAAACATATGTGAATGTGGTATTTAAGGACATAATGGTGAGCATAGTGGTGACGCTATTTTGGCAGCTGGGCTTGATGATCTTAAAGGACTTTTCCAGCCTTAACAATTCTATGATTCTGGGAGCAATAGAAACAAACAAACAAACAAACAAAAATTAAAGAAATAAAATAAAACAGGGATTTTTTTTTTTTTTAAATATTGATGAAAATAATTAAAGTTTCATTTCTCATAGAAGAGAAGGATCAGCATCAGGGCCATGGTAGTGTTTGCTGACATCAGATTTTTCAAGGTCGACTAGAGCATTTGTACCAGAGATATCTGCCAAAATCAACAATACTATATCACACCTGTCAGAAGCTACAAAATAATTGCCCTTGAGTGAGTCATGTTAACATTCATGTACTCAGCAAACCAAGCAATTATAAACAGGTCTCTGCTCTCCCTGCCAGTCATTATATGTATTTGTTCAATTTGTTGCTCTGCCTCAGTTCTAGTTAATGTGACTTATGAGCACTTAGTGCATGCTGACTGGAAAGACAAAAGAGAAAAGCTACTCTGCAGAGTGTCTGGGCAACTGTCCAAAAATCCTAAATCTATAGTGACAGACAAAATTGGTTCTGACTCACAGGAGAATGCAGGATTATGGAGAGAGATGCTGCTAGCTGGCAAGAAAAAAACAACAGGGAAATTAAATAAAAAACTAAGACTGTAAAGGAACCAAAGTTCATTTTTTTATAGGGCATGACAGTAAATGCTTCTGTAGCAGTTTCAGACATTGCTGACTGTGCTGGTATATTTACATGATGAAAAGCTCATTTTCAGTAATTTAATTTTTTAAAACACACTACATTAGGAATTAAAAAAATGCATATTAACCCCATTATATTGGAAACAAAGCTAATTATGTCCTTGTGAACTTGGCTACCTGTAAGTTCATCCAGTATTCAGGTGAGGACTTAGATTTTCTGAATAGCAGATGTTCCGAAATTGGGAGACAGAAGCTGGCCAAGAAAGCTGCCTCAGTAGCAGTGCAGGTTATAAATTCAGCATGGACAATATGTTCCCCAAAACAGAGCTAAAGTGATTTAAAAGGTTCATCAAGGTCACTGAAGAATACTATACAGCAGTGCTCCAAAGCACCAGCTGTCAGGACTATCAAGTCTTGCTAATGAACTGTGGAATCTGCAGAAAATAATACTAATGCTAATTGAAGCCTGAATAGCTTGAAATCTAGTAGGTCATGGCTATTGATTTATTTCCTATGATAATATCAGCTATGCAGCATGGGACAGTGCCTAGTTACCTGTAGTAGTAGTTAATCCATTGCTGATGTCATTCATACAAATATCTAACAGGTTTGAAGTCCTCCTCATGAGATGAGGAGTTTGGTTGCATATTTTGCAGGTGGTGGATCCCTTTTTGCTTTTCTACTAAATCCTGCACAGTGGCCTTGTTTCAAAGAAAGCATACAAATGCTTTGAGTCCAAGAAGAGTTTGCTAGTTAAAGCTTCTTGTGGGGGGTGGTACGGGAATAATCTGAGTTAGAATTCAGAGCTCAGCCTAGCTCTGGACCCAAGCACAGTCTAAGTGTACACTTGAGTTTGACAGAACCAACAAGCCCTACTTCTTGGTTCAGGAATATTTGCACTGTATAGAGTATGCCCCTTATGCCCTCTTTTAAATCCAATGGCATTTTAAAACTAAGACTTAATTCTTTCAGGAACAATATCCATGTATAAACAGCTCTGAAGAAGTTACATGAAACACAAAACAAGCATGCTTAATTACAATACAGTGTGTAGGCTGTTTGTCCTGGCCATTCAGAAAATATTTATAGAATATCAGTTTGGGACTTGATAGCCCTTGAGGTCCAGGCAGGTCCTCTACAGTAAGTTATGTTGTTCTTTTAACTGAGTTTTTATACTTTATTTTAGAAATTAAGTAAATAGGGATCACAACATGTGAACGATGTTTGTGTGAGTAGTAAAAGTTCTATAGGAAGGCACTGTGAGTTTTGGGAATGAGGGTCTCTCTCTACCGCCCAAAAGATACAGATCCTCAGAGTCACCAAGTTATTACCACTGAAACACATACTTGCCATGTCCTCCCTTTGCTATTTGTCTTTTCTTGTACTGCACCACCATAGCAAATGACTCCATTTAGTGACATGTTAAAATTTTCCAGATTTATGAAGTGTTGGAATGGTCCCCATGGTATCTGTTTGTATATATTTTCCAATTTAGCCTCTTAAGTAAATCTCTGGGTTTTGAATTGCAATTAGTTTTAACTAGCAAGCAATTAAATGCAAAATGTTTTCTGATGAGTGTTCTAGTTGCATTTATGATCTTCAGGTTTTATTTCAGACTATGAAGATTACAAGGTTTGCTTACCAAACAGAACTTGAATTTAAGAGCGGAATTGTTTCAACCGAGCTACGCAGTTTGTTTTCTCAGTGTTACGACTAAACTTTGCTAATGTTTTAAAATTGTTTTTATTTTACTCTGACACTCTCTGAGAGTAGTTAGCATAAACTGCTGCTAACATATACAACAGATATGTTTCTCTGACCTATGCTGATCCTGAGTAAAATAAAAATGAGAAGTAGTTCAAATCTCAAGAATCTTAGGATTTTTCATATTGAGATCCATATTTTCAAGGAAAGACAAAGTGATCATTTTCTGATACAAATGGGAGGATTATCTGATTTTTCTCCAAAAGATACTATTTTTAGTAGCCCTTTTAAACCACTGTCAGAAGTCCTTGAGTTTTAGAATACGTGGCTGCAAAGAATGAAATGAAAGTTGTCTATTATTCAATTAACTTTTCCAAATAAACTCAAGCTAATTATTTCAGGTCTGATCTTTTGATATTTACTTTCCTTAACTCACTAGAGAAACACCTTTTTTTTAGCCACCAAAAATCCCAAGGTGGCCATCAGAAATGATTCCACCTCTGATGGTCAGCCACTACTGGCCTTTTTCCAAAGCCTGCAATATGTGGCAAAGAGTTGATAACACTGGCAAGACAGCTGCTCCAAAGTCTGCCTTTCTGGTTAAAGTAGGAATGCTGCAGAAACCAGAGATCAGTGTGACTGTGGAGCCTGGATATACAGGTTAAAAATAGCTGATGCATCAAATGGGTCAGTCATGTAAGACTTTTATCGTGAAGGGTTGAAACTTTTAACAACTCTCGAAGCATATATTTTTGGAAATTAACAATTTGGAAGCTTGACCCAAATGATCTAAGTCCCAACTGCAGAGGTGGAATATATACAGAAACTATCTAGTGACTAATGAACCGGGAATGCTCATAAGTTGTTTTCTTCATTTAAAAATGATTACATGATTACAGCTTTTGAATCAAAATGCCCTTAGGTTTTTAATGGAGTGTCAGATGCTATATACACTACACATTCTATATAGGAAGTGTAGGTCTCAAAAATATTTGAAAATGAATGGTAACAAAAAATTAACTTAGGGACACGGTAAATATAATAAAATATAATGAATGAATAATGAAATGAATAATGAATAATTAAATGGTAATTTCAACATGACATGTTTCATGAGAGTGTTCTATATTCTTGGCTATCTTTACTGTTTTCAATGTCTTGATAGAATTCATATATCATATAAAACCTGTACTCTGACAAGTTTTATTTTACTTCCTTTTCTATTAAAAAAATAAAAAAAAATCAGTGATTTTCAGAAGATGTAGCTTGTAGATACAAGAATACTAATTTCCAATTTCTGCATTTTGAAAATTTGCTATGAAATAACGGATGCCTAAAAATGGAAA
This sequence comes from Hirundo rustica, assembly GCF_015227805.2. NCBI lineage: Eukaryota > Metazoa > Chordata > Aves > Passeriformes > Hirundinidae > Hirundo > Hirundo rustica. The sequence goes on from NC_053455.1 coordinate 35,720,400, forward strand.
AATTGTTTGTAGTTCTTAATAATATTAATAATTCTTGTTATATATTCATGAAGATTAAAGAAGTAAGGACAACAGTAATAATATTATTTTGTTTTTCTAGGAGAAATAATATTTTGATGAAGGAATAGAAGGAAAATAAAGGTAAGAAAATAGGTCAATACAGCTATAAATCTCTATTTTTTTTGACCACAATTTCTGACCACCTTAAAAAATCATTAAAGTATATCCTTATTTTAGCATAAATGTGAAACTTATATTGTCTTAGGTGAAATTTAAGCAGAAATGTAGGTCCTTTATTAGATATGACTGTAATAACTCACTGGCAAAACAAAACAAGTGTTTGATCAGGACAAATCAATGACAGTTTATGAGGGCAGGAGTTACTGGTGCATCAGTCGATGTGTCAGCCATGACTAAAAATTTGTATTTGTTGTAATGTGTTCTCTAAGACTAGTTTGTTTTAGGATTATAAGCTCAGTTAAATTTTCATAATGAGAAGCAAAACTACTTGATCTCACAAATCAAGGTTCTCAAAGACTATTTGGTCAAATCTAAGCCGGCAAGAAATCCTGTTAAACTGTTGAAGCAAAATCCTAAATTATGCCTGTGTGGCCTCTTTTTCACACTATTTAGAAATGCATTAAATGACTCATTAGGTAGCACAGTGGCAGTTCTACCCTACTTCTTGCAAAAGAAAAACATTATAAACTTAAGAGGATTATATTATCATTAGGACTCTTGAATTAATAAGCTTAGGAGGGACCTGAATTACAATAGCAGAAGATGAGTTACAGTAGAATATTTTACATGGTACCTTGAGTCTAGTTTGGAAGCTCTCCCTGCAGCCAGTTCGGATGATGTTGTTCCAAAGACTCACTTTTGTCACTAAAGCTAATTAGGAAAGGCTCTATTTAGACAAATTTAATACTGTTACTAATGAACAAAGATCAAACTATCTGGCAGCTGCTGCTAAAGAATATCTTATTCAGACAGCATTTATACTCCCCTTAAATTCTTCTGCTATCCAGTGCTGTGCGAGAGCGTATTTTCCCAAAAGTAACTATTTATAGTGACAGTTAATACTAGGGCAAGAAAACAGGACTCAAAACAGCCATGAGCTTTGCAGCAGCTGTAGAATGGCACTCAGTTACACCTGGAGCTCTGCAGGTTGTATTAAAGACTTTACAAAATTCCTTCCTGATGGATGAAAGAAAGCTCAGAATGGATATACATCCAGCCTGCATGGATGAATGGGGAAGGGATTTGGGGATAAACAGATGTTCTGTCTTACGTGGGATTTTACGTTTGATCCTTCTAGGGCAATGGACAGGAAATACTGTCTTGTCAGACAAGCAGTTTCCCACCATAGGCAAAAGATACGGAAACAACAGCCTGAATTTCTTATTTTAACTTGAGCAGAAGAGTCTCAGGAGTTGCAATGTTATTTAGATTAATTTAAAACAGCTTACCTGAAAAAAAATAATGGAGATATCACTTCTCACTTGCAGTATTTTGAAAATTGCAAAATACCATTCCTGGACATCTAAACAGAAGATAAAACATCTTGGAGTTCTTTAACACATCAGCATAAACATGTTTTCTTTCACAAAAAATGTGATAGAGACAAGGAATTTTTTAGTGCTTAATAATTTTTCTCTTGTGTATTAGGATAAAGAAATACTTTAGAAACATTTCAGGGAGTATAAATAGGAGCTGAAGTGTTACCATTTTAATACAAAATGAATTATTGAGACTTCATCCATGATTTAATGGTCACATCAGATCACATTACAGGAGAAGTCTTTGCTTTGTAAGGAATTATTGCATATAATATGTGAATTAAATAAACATACAGTATTTTAGATACATCTTTATACTTGGATTTCTAGATATCAATGCATGTTATGCATGTATTGTATATCTCAAAATTATAGATGGATGAACTCAGGGCAGGGGGACAGAAGGCAATATTTTGAAAAATAGTGGTGAAGTGTGTTTTTCTATAGTATAGTTCAATAGTAACTCTCCTAAACAAAAATATATTTTCTCTTTAGGTTTAGGTGTATATTAAAAGTAGAATTTCAAAAACTGTCTACTTAACTCAAGACCCCGTATTTATTTTTTATGCACAATTAACTGAAGAGCTTGTGTATTATTGAATTGCAATGAGACTTTTTTATTCCATGTAACTTTTCATAAGTAAATTACATTTCAAAAATGCATTAAGGCTTTTGGAAATTTTAACCATAGGTATGGTATTTTGAAAATATCACCCAAAACTATTTTTTTCAGTAGTCCCAGTTCCAATGATGGAAGTTAACTATCAGGTATTTTCATTCTCAGTTAAAGGTTCCTAACTTCATATGAAAAGTGGATGCAGGTTATTCTTAGTGTTTTATAGGGTAGCTATACTCAGTCTTCTCTTTGTTCATAGGATCAACAATTTTAAGATTTTTACCACTTTGCACACAATAAACTCAAACCACGGCAGCCAACTTAATAAATCCTGTTAACACCTCCTCTAAAAATCATCTTTAGCCATGCTTAGAATAGTAAAGAACTAAATAGTATAGTTAGTATAATCATTAGAACCAAAGCATCCAAACCCCTTAATTTTTCATGTTTGTCTAGATTGTAATGAACAAAGATGGAATTAGGTTGGTTGTCACAGCAGACACAACATAGCAGCAGCCCAATTTTAAAGGGAAAAAGAAAAAAAAAAAAAATAGCCTGTCCATCTTATTACTTAGATTTATCAACTTTTCATTCAATGAACACAGATCCTGATGTATTGGGACTGAACTGTGTGAGTTAAACAGTTATTCCTTGTGTTGTAAAAGAAATACATGCATATCAGCATCATTAGGCAAGAAATTTTGTCTCAAGACTGTGAATCATTCAGTGTTTTGTTGCTTGACCTCCCTTTTCTGCCTGTTTGCATATCTGAAACTGTGTGTTGATCTTGAGGTTATTTCAGCTGAAGTGAGCTTACTGGGCTCCCTGTTGAACGAGGCTGTTAGGCAAGACGGTTGCATGACATTTGGTTTAATTTGTTGACACTAAAAATCTCTGAGTTCAGCTCTGATGGAAGACAGATCATGTAGTGCCCCTGTGAAGGATGTGGAGCATTCTTCATGTAGAGCCTTCAGACCAGAGAACAGTGTTTTAATACTAGATTAACAAGAAGTTATAGTATTTTGGTAGTACTTGTTTTAATGGATATCCAAATTTTACCTTGTAGTTTAACACTTTTTACACACCCTACAAGCAGCTGAAAAAAAAAATATTTTAAGGTTTTATTTCATTATTCAAAACACAGATTGCAGTAAACTGCACATCTGAATAAAAGTACATATCACGCCTGTCTGGCCAAAAGGCACCTAAACAATCTTTGGATTTATTTTTGCATGGCTAGCAGTTACAGAAAAAATAAGGAAATTAGAGCAGTACTTACTAGACAATGAATACCATATTTCTGTCAGCATCTTATTATGTAGAAAAGATTAAATAAAGCTTAATGTATCTGATTTTTGGTCATTAATAGGGATTCCTAACAATCATCCTCTGTTTTCAATTCAAGAATTAATTCCTCAATCTCTGTTAAAAGTTTAATTTTCCACAAAAATTACAAGATGCTGCTATTTTTGGTATGCTACTTATATATCAGTTTCATGAAAATGAAGAAATGCTTGCCAGATAAAAATCCCTGCTACTACCTGTTCTCCAAGTACTCAATCCCCTGTGCTGGAAGACAGAGACAGGAGGCCGAATGAAGCCCCCAGAACCTAAGAGGAAATGCTCAGAACCTGCTGTACCACACAGATATACACAAGTCTGTGGGGCAAGATGGAACCCACCCAAGGGTACCAAAAGAGGTGGCAGAAGTGCTCCCTGAGGCACCCTCCATCCTCCACCTGCAGCCCTGCATAGCTGGGGAAGTCACAGTTGACTGCAAGTTATCACACGTGATGGGACCCACAAAAAAGGCTGGAAGGAGGATACAGAGAACTACAGGCCTGTCAGTGCCAGGGAAGGTCACGAAACAGATCATCTTGGGCACCAACATGCTGCATGTGTAGGACAACCAGGGAATCAGGTCCAGCCAACATGGCTTCATGAAAGGCAGGTCCTGCTCAAACAACATGATCTCCATCTATGACAAGGAGACCTGCTTAGTGGATAAGGGAAAGACTATAGATGTTGCCTTCCTGGGCTGTAGAAAAGCCTTTGACAATGTCTCCCACAGCCTTCTCCTGGAGAAACTGACTGCTCATAGCTTGGATGGGTGCACTCTTGGCTGGGAAAAAAGTGGATGACTGGGCGAGAAATTGGTGGTGAATGAAGTTAAGTTAAATAGCAACTGCTCACAAGTGTAGTTCTGAAGGGTTCAGTACTGGGGCCAGTCCTGTTTAATATTTTTGTCAATTGTTGTAATGCATTAATTGGGTTTATATTTGTAATGTTCTTTTCTATCTGTGCCTGCCCAGCAGTGCCCATCCCCCGCAAACCTAATCCTGTTTCCTCCCACTTCTCCCTGATTGGGTGGTGCCTCTGGGTCTCGCCTATGGGCCCTGCCCCTGGGGGAAAACGCCATGATGGGAGAGGGGCCAGCACCCTCTGGCATCGGCGAGCCATCGGGAAAGGTCTCAAAAAGCTGAGCAGGACTTAGGAATAAAAGCAGAAATATCCAACCCGAAGCCAGAGAGTCAAGACTCTTCCTTTGCCATCGGTGGCCATCTAATCTCCTGGGGGAAACTACATCTGGTACCCAAACATGGGACTTGAAGCCACAAAAGGTTCCCAAAAAGCTGGAAGAACCGCTCGGGGAGCACATGGCCGAGGAAACTCACGAAGGTACGTGAGTCACGAAATGTAGCCCACCCACGCAGAGACAGACCCGTCAAGCTTGGCATTCGCTGTGGAGTCTCCAAAATACAGGACTCTACAGGCCAGGGCTGCAGTTTTCTTCCTTGGACTCAAAAATCCCATCAGAGTGCTGCAAAGAAGCCCACGACCGGCAAGCTGCCTAGGGACGGCCACATGCTCGTGGAAAGGTGACCCTAGGATCAGAGACTGGAAGCTCTTTTTGCGCCAAAGAGGGTCAGTCTCCAGGTAAAAGGAGTGATTGGGAAAGAAAGGAAAGGAATGCTGGAATTTTGGTGAGTATTACTTTTGGTTTTCTAAGGGAAAATCCCTTTCAGAAGTGGGATTCCTCGGGGAAAAGGGTTTTTTTCCTCTGTCTGGGAAGGTTTTGCTTTCAGAGGAAACACCTTCAGAGTGTCTTTATCAGCCTCGGGGGGTGGCACCTTTTTTGGCTTTTTTTCTCTCCAACGAGGGTTTATTTTTCTCTCTTTTTCTTCCTTTCAATTTCTCAGTTACAATAGAGAGGACACAGAAACTCAAAATCTGAGCCAAAAATGGGTGCAAGACTGTCTGTTCCTCACAAAAGAGTCTATTATTACATTTTACATACCTTGAATAATGATGAGACCCATTATTCAAAGAAACAGCTGAAAAAATTAACCCTGTGGTTATTTTCTCAGTTTCCACACATCATTAGAGCAAATAAGCTCCCCCAGAATTCTGGGAGGCTATAACAAAAAAAAATAGTTGAATCTGGCTGCTCTAACAATAAAGAAGATGCAAATTTTGCTTTTTATAGCTTAAAAATTAAGTTTGCACTGCAAAAGCAAAATAAAAAGGAAAAAAGGCCAGTTCTTTGTGAATTTTCCCCAGCTTGTAGCTTTGCAGGCAGCCCGAGTGCTCAAACCTCCCATCTCAGTGGTCGCCAGGCAGGGGGGTCACAAGATGGAGGGGATTCCTTTGTCCAAAATGGCAAAAGCCATGTGCTCCCAAGCCATGAGGAGTCTCTCCCTTTGTCTGTCCCTCCTTCCCGCAATTCCTTCTTCTCCCCAGACCCCTCCTTCCCTTCGGTGCTCCCCCCGGCACCGCCCTCTCCTCTGACTCTGTCCCCTACCCTCAAACCTCCGCCCTCCGACTCCTCCCCGTGTGACTCAAGCCTCCAGCCCCTCCCTGCCCCTGGTTCCCACGGTTTCCCTGCCCACAGTCCTGGTTCCCATGCCCCGGGGAGTGGAGCTGGGAACCCGGAAGCAGGAAGTGATCCCGACTTTTCTGCCCCCCCTTTCACATATCAACAATCAAAAAGAGGGGGTGCTGCCCACAGTAATTGGGAGCCCTTCCCCCAACAAGCGATTCAGGGTTTATGCAAAGCTCAGGCCAAATTCAAATATGAAAGAGAATGCTTTTGCAATTGTTTAAAAGCAAATTTAGCAAGATATACAACAGTTCCCTTTGACCTTCAAAAATATTTGCTTCCGGAGCTTTGGCAAAATCCTGAAAAGGCTGTTGGTAATAAGAATCTGCCAATTCAATTAGCAACCCAGCCTGATAAGTCTTTCCAACCTTATAGTAAAATAAAGCAGCTTTCATCAGAACTTTTAGTAACATTTGTGGAGCGTTTAACATGAGATATTGAGTTACAGGTTAAGAATAAGGGAACCCAGGAACAGGTCGTGGAGGAGATGGCTCTGGCCGCTGCAGATGAACAGTGCAAGGCAGCTATCCTCAGCCTGTCCGCAGAACCAGCTCCAGCTTTACATGACATGTTCCAGGTGGGTGCCAGGAAGATTCCTTTCATAAAGGCTCATCAAAAACCACAATTCCAGAGTCAAGCCACCACAAAAAGCTGCTGCAAACACTGTGCTTCCTGTACCTATACCACGGCCACCGCCCAAGAGAGGAACAACGTGTCTCCTGTGCGATCAGGCTGGACACTGGGCATCTCAGTGCCCTTTAAAGAAACCATTTCTGGACTTTCGGGACAATGGGGGCGGGAGGTCTCAAAGTTCCAAAGGGAATTTTTCAAAGAAACTAGAAAATGTAAATGTTAAACTAAATAATCCTGCTTTAACCTGTTCTGCCTTTAAGCAAAAGTCACCAGATATGAAAGTGAAGGATCCAGCGACCAGAGAAACAAAAAGTCCTTGTGATCAGGTCACCTGGGGTCTTGGGTACGCCTATGTGTCCACTCCCCCAGATCTCAAGTGGGTGACAGCTGAGGGGGTGAAACCCTTCATCCCCAAAACTGCAAAACCCCCTGCAGAGGGCCCACAAGTGGCCAGTGCTGCCTGGAGGAGGAGGAAGCACCGAACCTTCTCCTTCTAATTATCATTATTCCTTGACAGTGTCTTTCTAAACTGTTTGCACTAAAGGTCATTTTTCTTTTGCAACCTTAAAGGTACTCAAGGTCCAAACTCTGAGCGTCTCCCACGAACCGAGCCCTCCTCCTTCTTAATTTAATAAGAAAAGGGGAAATGTTGTAATGCATTAATTGGGTTTATATTTGTAATGTTCTTTTCTATCTGTGCCTGCCCAGCAGCGCCCATCCTCCTCAACCCTAACCCTGTTCCCTCCCACTTCTCCCTGATTGGGTGGTGCCTCTGGATCTCGCCTATGGGCCCTGCCCCTGGGGGAAAACGCCACGATGGGAGAGGGGCCAGCACCCTCTGGCATCGGCGAGCCATCGGGAAAGGTCTCAAAAAGCTGAGCAGAACTTAGGAATAAAAGCAGAAATATCCAACCCGAAGCCAGAGAGTCAATACTCTTCCTTTGCCATCAGCGGCCATCTAATCTCCTGGGGGAAACTACAGTCAATGATCTGGATGAGAGGATCAAGAACACCCTCAGTCATTTTGCAGATGGCATCAAGTTGCATGAGAGTGTTGATCTGCTGGAGGGCAGGCAGGCTCTGCAGAGGGATCTGGCCAAGACCAGATTTATTAGTGTTCTACAAGACAAGTGCCAGGTCCTGCAATTGGGCCACAAAAACTCCAGGCAACACTACTGTCTTGGGGTACGGGGCTGGAAAGCTGCCCAGCAGACAAAGAATGTGGACTGTTGGTTGGCAGCCGGCTGAACATGAGCTAGCATGTGCCCAGGTGGCCAAGAAGGCCAGTGACATCCTGGCTTGTACCAGAAATAGCGTGGGCAGTAGGACCAGGAAGGTGATTGACCCCTGTACTCAGCACTGATGAGGCCACACCTCCAATCCTGTGTCCAGTTCTGGTTCCCTCAATACAAGAAACACATTAAAATGCTGGAGCATGTCCAGAGAAGGGCATCAAAGCTGGGGGAGGGTCTGGAGCACAGTTCATGTATCATATGAGGAGCAGCTGAGGGAGCTGGGGGTGTTTAACCTGGAGAAATGAGGCTCGGGGTGGGAATTGTTCCTACAACAATCTGAAAAGAGGATGTAGGAGTTCTTCTCCCAAATAACAATTTTCAGAATGAGACAAAATAGCCTCAAGTTGAGGGGAGTTTTATATTGTATATGAGAAAAAAAACTTCTTCAGGGAAAAGGTGGTCAGGCACTGGAACAGGCTTTCCAGGGAAGAGGCAGAATCACCATTCCTGGGGGTATTTAAGAGGCATGTAGATGTGACACAAGGTTTTGTGGTGGACACAGTTGTGCTAGATTAGCAGGGGCATTTGGTGATCTAGGAAGACTTTTCCAACCTTAACAATTATATGGTTCTATGTTTTTACAGAAATTCTGCAGTTTCATCCATAATCTGAGACTTCCTCCTGCTTTAAATGTTTAAAGACTCCTAATGATGTTCAGTGTGACAGAACACCAGCACTCTGTCATCTGGTCTAAACACTCATTGAGATGTTGGAATTAATTAACAAGAAATAATGTTATATTATTTCTGAGGAACTTGTAGGGCATAGTCGTCTAGACCACTGGCAAAAATCAAATAGAATGCCACTGGGATTACAAACCCTAAACTGGTGGGTGCAACAAAGAAGTTAGAGAAGGGAAAAGAGAAAAACTAACGACAGAAATTCTAGAATTTTGAATTCCTGGTCAAGTAAGAGTAGTAACAACAGATCTTTGTAGGCTCTGCTGTTTAGATTTCTGCTGAGTGTTCTATAACAGAAGAGAATTTGAAGGGGAACTAGGACAATAAAAAAAATCAGTTTTACAGAGGGGATTTGAAATATCATGCAAGCCTGTGTCAAGAATGAGAAAATCAGTGCAGTATTGAAAGACTTTTACAGTTAGAGGGTTGTCTTAAATACTCTGTGTCAAGGGTTTATTTATTTTTTTTTCAACTGCATGATCTTTTCATCTGCTTCTTGCTGGTCCATACTGGGAAAAAAAAAAAAAAAAAAAAAAAAAAGAAGGAATAAAAAAAGAATAAAAATACTGTGTCCCAGATCCTCCAGTGCTCAGGGTGACTGTGCTCTTGCAGCCACATTTTCATAGAGAAGAGATCCTTGAAAACCACCCACCTTCTGTCCATGCTCTGACAGCCACCCTAATGCAATCAGCCAACTCGCATGCATGTGGGAGAGCTTCAGGCTCTACCCCCACGACTGGCGCTCAGAGGCCATGTGGCAGAGTCAGGGTAAAAGAGAGAAGACGGAAAATACAAAGAAACGGGTGGAAAGCTAAATAGCCCTTCCTGTCATCCCTCCAAAAAGGAAAGCTGAGATAAAAATTAATTAAAATAATGAAGGAGAAAGGGAGGAAGCTGCCTGGGAAAAATAGGGCTTAGTCTAGTTCTGAATGGCTTGCATGTCGAGAGCCTGGGGAAAATAGGGTTCAGGGTAGGAAGCTCAGTTCCATTCAGGATATCAGCACCGGACTTCTTTGTGTAGAATATTTGATGATTGCCTGTAAAAATCCTGCCTGGCTTGCTGGATCATTGGGAGATGCTTAGAAGTTATATATAGACCACCATTGCAACTTTCTAATGTAGGATCTGAAGGAATTAAGAAGAATAACAGTCTTCAATGTCCCATTTTTTTTCTGTTAACTTGCCCATATGCCTTTTAATTCCAGGTAAAGAAATACACAAGGCAACTCAGAGTCACTCATAGCAGAACATCTTCTTAGTAAGATGTGTCTTTACTGTGAATCTGTTACCTGCTTGTTTCATTTATTTTTCTTTAATACTTGTAGGGAGATATCCTTTTAAAAATGAAATCCACTGACTATATACAAACACTTGATGAAGAGTTTAAATATTTTGTGAACCTTACCTGCCTTACAGAGGAGCAGAATGTGTGTTGTTGTAGGGTAACATTTGAATGAGAAAGAGAAATAGAATGGAATGATTTGAATCGTAACCAAAAGAATTCCCTCTAGCACCATTGTGTTGATGTGACAGATATGGTCTGAAAACAAACAGGAAATGATCAACAAACAGGGTGATGCTCAAAATTAATAAGTTTTTCCATAAAATGCTATCTTTGATCCTAAAATATCACATAGAGAAGAAAATCTGCTATCACCCTCCGCAGAATATTATCTACAGTAATTTCTCACACAGACACTTCAATTGTAAACATTTTAAAAACTTTGTTTTGTTAATGAGCAAAAATGAGCAAAAATGAGCAAAAATGAGCTTGCCTGTCACTTCAAAGCTAGTTGTGTGACATGGTAAAGTAGTTGAAAAGAGTAAATTATATTTACTTTTGATAAAAAGAGTGATCCAAAACCTGCACAGTTTTGGAGTTGAGGCTTCTTTAGGCATGTGGTAGAAAAGGTTTGTTAGAAAATGTACTTTAAAACCCTGCCTTGTCACAGCTTTCCTTTGAACTCCAGGTTTCAAATCCTCTCCTGGAGTGAAGTTTGTAATTCACTGGGCTTAAGTCACATATTTTGACATGAATTACACTGTTCACTGAACCGGAGTAACTTCATAAATAATCCTTAGTCCCTGGAGAGTTGAGTCCATTCATCATTTCCTTCGATGTTTTCTCCCATGCAGATTAGCACTCACAGGACATTAAAAAAAAAAGGATGCAACCAATAAATGAATGCCATCTCTTTAAAAGGTGATAACAGTACCATTGCTTATACTACAGACTGGAGAACTCAAGCTGAATTATACATTACAGATATCTTACCCGTACTGCAGTGTGTGTGTTGAAGACCATTATCTTCAGTCCTCTGGGAACTGCAAGGAAGTAAAGACATGGAAGCTTAGAAGAAAAAAGAAGAAAAAAGGATTCTAACTTTTTTTGGCTAGAAGCAAATTTTAGTATATTATTCAGCTCAGCTCCACTGTGTTCCACTTTCAAAGTTTTACTAGCTGTTCCACTTAAAAAGCATGGAAAATAGACTCCTTTAAAATAGCATTTCTTCAGGAGAACAACTAAGGTCTCTGGAATTCTGGCTAACATGAACGAAAATGGATTTGCCAAAATAGATTAGACAGTTTTCACTTAGATTTTCTTACTTCTATGAAACAAATGTGGTCTACTAAAATGCATAGCTCTTTACATTGACAAGCAGTATGTCTACATCAGGAGGCTATTTAGTTTTTGACTCCTATTTCAACATGAAATAAATTCAGAACATGTTTCAGATGACTCTTCTTAAGATCCTCATATATGAGGATTTTTTTCATGTATGGAGAGTTTATAGATATTAACTTCTTTCCCATGATACTTCAGATAGATGTTGTGGCTTTTTTCCCCTCTTTCCACATGATGCATTCATGATGTCTCATTGACAAGCAGCTTTATCTCGCAGAGGTTCTGGATCCAATGTGACTTGACCCACACTTTTAGCAGTCTGAACCATATACTCATGTACAGTGAATATCTACTTGCTGAAATGCCATCTGTGTGCTGGGCTCCAGTGTCACTGTACACACTTTAACATGATATGCGTTAGGAAGAGACACAAGCTTTGTCGAGTTTGATAGAATTAGTGTTTAAAAATGAAATAACAGCCTAGTGCTAAACATGAGAATTGCAGTCTGCTGAGAGAAACAGTAATTATGATTTTCCTCTTGTAACTGAAAAAATTTTTTTCAAAAGCATCATAGTGGATTTTTCTGTGCATTGATTGCACTATTTTTTTCAGTCTCAGAACAGGAAATGTCAGAAGACAGCTTTGTCAGATGAAAAGCAAGTAGTTTTACTGTTCATGAACAAAGTCACATACTATTGTGTGTGTGAATATATTTATTACTAGCTTTTTCTTGACTGCATAGCAATTGAAAAGGAAACATTATGTAAATAAACTAGAGCACAAGGGGTTTTGGCATGGACTAGAAAAAGAATTTACACTTGTGTGGCTTGCTCCTGATCCTTTCACATTTGCACTTCTCTACATTCAAAAAGCAACATTTCAAATGGAGAAAGTACTCTGGTCTAGTAAATAGTATAAACACTTTTTAAAAAAGTCTGTTCTGCACTAAACAGCAAATAAATCATGTATGTTCTGGAAATTCAGTCTCTTCTTTAGCAGGCAGTTTGCATTTTGATGAAAATAGCTCAGAATTTCAAATCAAGCCAAGCTTCTCTCATCAAGACAATGTTTCTTGTAACTTTGTAGGGAAGAAATTATAAAACTACCATATAAATATTAGATATCTTAACTTGTAATTATGCATAAAATAAAACAACAGTGATAAAAGCCTAAACATAAATGACATTTACAACTGAACAGCTTGTATGAGGATAACTTTTGGCACTTCACACTCCAGTGAAATAGTACCTTGATGAAATGGTTCACTGGAAACAGATGAGAGCTGTTGGGATAAAATGCCTGTAGCAAGTTTAAGCAGCATCCGATCTATCTCATCTAAGCCTATGCCTGACAGCACAGAAAGTAGAAAGGCTCTCATAGTCTTTCTGTTGCTTATGACAGTACAGGTAACATATGGTTTTTGATTAACTTTTGGTGTGGTAGGAGCTGCTGCAAGCTAAGAATCTGTTATTTATTGCAGGCAAGGGAAGAGGCACTTGAAGAAAAAAAAAAAATAAGGCAAATTTATTGTCTCTGACAGAACTTTGTACAGGGTCTGTCTGAAAAACAGTCTGAGGAAAAACACATATTGGCATTTCCATTTCTTAAGACCTGTGTTCAGGTCTTGAATTTCTACCACAGATTTAAAGGACTAAATATCAATAGAAGTGAAAAGTGAACCTGGAAACATAGACAGTGCCTTATATTGAAAAATACAGGATGCAAACCAGACCTCTGTTTCCTCAGGGAATATAATAAAGCTTCTGGTTGATTAAAAACAATGCCCTAGTTTTCTCCCTCTCCTTTTTTATGGAAGATAAATATTTGAGAAAAAACAATTCTAATGAATTTTTTCATTCTAATAGCAGAATGGAGCACCATCTCAAAAAACCTGTCTTCTTTTCATCAGTACCTTAAAGCTTATGAAATTTAGCAGAGATTAATTAAAAAAAACCCATAAGCAAATCTGAAACAAACTCAGTCTTGCATCGACTAAAAAATTCATTTGTTGTCAGGTATTCAACCTCTTAGATTCGCTTGGGTTTTCCTTCCATTTTGTTGCAGCAGCTGTAAATAAAACGTGTCGAGCTCAATTGTAGGCTGACCCTTTGAATCTTAGTTTTTGCTGACATCTTGAAAACACCAGCTGTTATACTTCTTTAAAGGATAAATATATTTTGAATATGCCAAGAAAGAGATTATATAACATCCTGTCTTGACTTTAACTGCAGTCTAGAAGTCATCCCCAGAAACAGCTCACTTCTAGGTCAAACCTTTTATTCAAGCACCTCGTACAAGAAACCACCTGAGATTTACACATAATTACAGGTAATTGAAGTAAAATAGAAGACATTTTGAATTGATCTAAACCACACTATGAATTAGTCCTGTGTATGAGTTTTGCAAAACCACACCTAAAACTGTGTGTTCAGCCCTGGGTTTTATCATGACAATATCCTACAATTTACAAGGATAAACTTCCTTTGATGCATGTTTGATGCAAACTTTGTCACCTATTAAATACGCACAGTGTACATATCTAGGCAAACTCCTGACCTCTTGAAATTAAATTATCCTCTTCCAGTGCATCAGATTTAAAATGATTTTACAAATTGGGATAAGCTCAATTTATCCTAGTTTTTCAGATTAAAGAATATTAAAATCTGCCCTTTTTGGAGTCACCTTTCTGAAGCCTTCCTGCTACAATGTCCTTGAGATTATTATCAACATTTGTTTAGCTTTGGGACATTAGGAAACATTAAAGAAAGAAAAACAATGAAAAATGGAACTGTGTTTTATTTTGGTATTTCCCGCTTTATGTCTTAATTATTTTTTTCAATGTTATATATTGCATTCGTACACCTATGATTGGATTATTATGGATTAAAGCCCTTGTCCAGAGGTAATTTTTAACTATATTCTGATTGAAATAATTTTTAATATAAACTCAATTAAATGATAAAAATTATATTGCCAAACCTAATTTCAAATACCACTTAATATCCAAATATAATTTACTTTGTTTTTACTTTGACAAAACTGAATTTTTTTTACTGACATAAAGATTAAGATTGCTCTCCCTGTCCATTTTGCAAACCAGTTTTTGGTACAAGTATCTTACAGTTTCGGGACTGGTAAAAGAGTATTAAAGCAGTTTGCAAAATTTCAAGACAAAACTAAAACCACTAGACAGAAGACAGTTTGCAAAACTAGATACACATGCATATACAGATGCAACCATCTTTTATTAGTACTTTTAAATTCATTTTTATTATAAAAAATTTAAATTCAGTTTTATTATAAAAGGTGAAATACTGACACAGTTGCCTGAGAGAAATGAACACTGCTTCAAAATTGTTATCTAAATGTTCAGGTTTTCTACAAGAATATAGAATAGGTAAGAGCTGATCTCTCTACCTAAGAGTGAACAGAAAAGTGTTGGCATTGAAAACAGAAAAAGTACAGGTTTGGATTTTTATTTTTCTTTTTGCCTGATTTTTTTTTTTTTCCGCCCATTTATATAAAATGCCACATTGAGCTTTTTGCATTAGTAACAAACAATATTTTGGAAAAAGATGTTGCAAGGATATTTCGTAGAATTTGACATACTTTTAACTACTCCAGAAGTCAGGAGCTATTAGGGAAACCCTTCAGTTCTGATGATCTTTTCCAAAAAGCTGAAATGAAATAAGTAGCATGGAATAACTCTTATCAATCACAGACCATTAACAGAATTCTTTATACAGAATTCCCTGCACCCTGGGGCAACCCCGGAGAGACATAATCCGGGGAATGAGAGGCTGGAAAGCAGCACCACAGGCAGATGCCCTGGAGGTCGTGGTCTGTGGGAAGCTGAACCTGAGCCAGCAGTGCCCTGCAGCCAGGAGGGCCAACCGTGTCCTGGGGGGTATCAGGTGCAGCATCACAGCTGGGCAAGGGAGGGGATTGTCCTGCTCTGCTCTGAGCTGGGGCAGCCTCAGCTGGGTGCAGTTTTGCAGCACATCATATGAGAATGTAAAATATTAGAGAGTGTCCAAATGAGATGGTGAAGGGCCTTGATATGAAGTCATATGAGGGGCAGCTGAGATCACCTGGTTTGTTCAGCTAGGAGGAGAATGAGGGGAGACCTCACTGCAGGTACAGCTTCATGTGAGGGGATGAGGAGGGCAGACACTGATCTCTTTTTTGAGGTGACAGGGATAGGACTGAGAGAACAGAGTTATGTTGGGGAGATTTAAAGTTGGATATTATGAAAAGGTTCTTCATTCAGAAGGTGTTTGGGCACTGAAACAGGGTCCCCAGGGGAGGGGTCACAGCACCAGCCTGACAGAGTTCAAGAAGCATTTGGAAAATGCTTTCAGGCACAGGGTGTGATTCTTAGGGCATCATGTGCAGGGCCAGGAATTGGACTAAATGATCCTTGTGGGTCCTTTCCAAGTGAGATTTTAAAAAACCGTAAAAAATGTAAAAATTAATTTTCTGCTCTCTGATGTAGTTATTTCTGACATCAAGTTAAAGACCTGCAGCAAAGTTTCTCATATCCTGTGTGATTTATGGAAAGACTTCACCTCTCTCTGATATTTGATTTCTATTTTCTGTGTTTGTTGCTTTTGAAGCATATCTTTTCTTGCATGTTCAACATATGTTAGATAACCTCTTGAACCAATAAAATATCTTACACCGTATTCCAAGATTTTATATGATTCAAAATCTTCAGTGTTGACCTAAAAGTCCTTGAATTTACTAAATCTTTCTTTGCTCTTCTTTAAGATTTTATATGAAAATCTTAATTCCTTAAGATAAAGCAGTTTTAGAAAATGAGGTTTATAATAAAAGTAAAATTCACCGTCAAAGAAATTTATCAGACAACTTATAACAGCCAGACAAAAACTTTCAAATATGTTAGCCATCATGTGTTAAAGTCAAACCCCATGAAAATCTAAGTGGTTTTGATGCAATCATAGACCAATAATTCCTTTCTAAGTTATTATTCCTTCTTAGTGTTTTTTAACTTATTTTTCAAACCAAGCCCAGTTAACTAAATAGTATAATTGTAAAATCCTTTGGAAAGTCTTTGCAGTACAACATAGATGACAGATGTTTGTAGTTCTTCAGTAAACTTAAGATGAAATATTTCTACCAATTAATAATTTTGTTCAACCTTACAAGTAATGCTTCTTCAGTTTTGCATAATTCAATATGCAAAATTCGTAATTTTATATGTTAGCAAACTCAGCAGGTCACAGAGACACATAATTTTAAAAGCTTACGTAACTGGGAAAAAATAGTAAGTTTTGCTAAGAGATGGGCATGCAGAGTCATGTTTTACCTCTGTATGATTACTGTGTGTGTCTGTGTGAGTGTATGTATGTGTACGTGCTTGTGGACAGGCACACACCTGCCCACATCACGTTAACATGGGCTCTAGCTATTCTTATTTACCAGCTTCTTCCAAAAAGGACTTTGCTCACACAAAAATTCTTTTTCTTCCCCTCAGAAGGTCTTCACTCTTTAGCCAAGATAGAAAAGTTAAAAATTTTTACCTAGAAATGTTAAAGTAAGTTGCTGAAAATTTCAGAAAAAAAAAGTTCCAGAGAGATGA
This sequence comes from Hirundo rustica, assembly GCF_015227805.2. NCBI lineage: Eukaryota > Metazoa > Chordata > Aves > Passeriformes > Hirundinidae > Hirundo > Hirundo rustica. The sequence continues at coordinate 35,737,292 of NC_053455.1, forward strand.
ACAAATCAACATACCAACCCTCCTTTATGCTGGAGTCACTATGAGCCTGCAGATATGTTCTATATGAGTCCTAAAAAAATTTCTTAGACTACTGCATTGTCCAATGCACACCTGAAACAAGTATTTCCTTTTTAATAGAGAGCTGGAAAACAAACATGTACTTTTTAGGGGGGGGTGTTTGTTTGTTTGTTTGTTTTTGTTTTTTTTTTAAAGTGTTTGAAGCTGATGTACCGAAAGATTTCTTTGGATTTATTCAAAATTCAGTTTTCCACATAGTTCGGAGCTAGGCTTTTTCCTGTCGGACATTTTAGGTTTGACTCCTTCTGCCAAAGGAGTCAGAATATCCACCAGTCGACAAGACTTGGGTTTTTTATCCTTTCAATTCAAAATCAGTTATTATTTGTCTCTCCTCATTGTACTGAAAAACTAAGCAAGTAGAAGTTTTTGTCTAGAAGTGTGCTCTGAAAATTTGGGTTGGTCCCATTTTCTTCATGAGGATGAGAGCTGTACATTAACAGAGGGAAATGGAGAATGATTGATTTATTCACTTTCATACTAAATTTCACCTTTTAAAGGAGGACAAATATGTTTTAATGGTGAAAAATCAGAGTAAAAAGAAATCAATAAATATATAATTGATTTTCTTCATTTATTTACATAGTATTTTACTCAATTATTTCTGGTAATTATGCAGTTTAATGTAGTAAATGATTTGCAACAGATTGAAATTGTTTTACTGGAGTATTCTGTTCTATTAAGGTGAGGTGGTATCTTTATCTAAAATATGTCTGTAACAACAATACTACCTACATAAATGGATGTCAATGACACATAGGTAGTTTCAAAAGTATTTTTTTTTTTCTCCAATGGCACCAGTGAGAATGTTGTTAACTAGTTTTGTGCATAGACACTAAGATGTCTAAACCCCTCTGTTTAGTCATTGGCTTCAACCAAGCTGATTTCTTATGCCTCTCAAATCTTCACCCTTGCTCTGCTGGAATTTTTCCAGTGTGTCATGGTTCCCTGGAAACTATGTCTCACCATGTTCTTTCTCCCTTTTCCTTTAGATTCCCATTCTTGATTCCTTTGATATCTCTTTCTGATACACCTGATATGCAGCTTTCAAATTTTCGCTTTTGACCAAATATTTTTTCTTCATATAATTTTTTTTTTTACTCTCTTATGTAACCTTCCTTGAAGTGAGAAAATGATACAAGAATTGCCTCTTAAACATGAATGAACCAGTATCAAACACTGTGTTCTCCAAAGCAGAGAAGTGAATTGATTTGGGGAAATTAAATATTGATACTGTGCTCTCAGGGCCAGCACAAAAACTAGGCAATTTTGCAAATTTCGCATTGCCCTCTGAGAGTTGGTGTGAAAAGCTATTAAAGTTTAAGTAGGATAAGTGGCTACAAGAGAGAAGTCTTTAGCGGTCACACCAGGATTCTAATCTATGGTGTGCTAGTTTTGGCTGGGATATCGTTAATTTTCTTCACAGTAAATAATAAATAGTTTTGTTTTGGGTTTATGTTGGAGACTGTACTGATAATGCAGTGGTGGTTTTGTTATTGCTCAGCAGGGCTTGCATAGAACCAAGTCCTTTTCTGTTTATCACCCCACCCCATCTGTGAGGGGACTGCAGGTGCACAAGAAGTTGGGAGGGGACACAGCTGGAACAACTGACCCTAGGTGACCAAAGAAATATTTTATACCCTATGGCAATATATAAAGAGGGGTCAAAAAAGAGGAAGGGGAGAAGGTTCATAGTGATAGCATTTGTCTTCCCAAGCCACCTTTGTACATGACAGAATTCTGTTTTCCTAGGGATGGCTGAACACCTGCCTGCCCACAGAAAGTGGTGAATGAATTCCCTGGATTTTTCTTTCCTTGCACGTGTAGCTTCTACTATCGCTATTGACCTGTCTTTATCTCAACCCACAAGTTTTCTCACTTTCACTCTTCTGATTCTCTCCTCCATGGTACTGGGAAGGGAAAACAAGCATCTGCATGGAGCTCAGTTGCTGGCTGGGTTTGGAACACCGTACATGAGTTCTTGTGAAAAGTCTTGCACAACTCCATGGAATGTAAAATGCTAAAGTGCACAAGGTCCTCTGTGCTATATTTACTCACCCAGAAATATAGACAACCTGATTCCATTTGCATGTGTATAATTGTACCTGCATTAACAAATGTGAAAGTACATGGGAATTTTATTTGGAGCTGGTACGCAACATGAAACAAACCAAAGGAATTCCCTTCATAAGCTGCGTAAATAACTAAATGGTATAAACTTCTGGGCCACTCATCACTCATGGAAAAGTTTTGGTTTTTAATGCATTATAAGGCTGAATGTTAATTTTTGTACTAGCAGTTCTTTTCTATTTTGCATTATGAAATAATACGACCTAGAGAATACAATAAAAATAAATAAGTAATATTTACTAATATTTTTCACAGACTTACTAATACTATTTTTAATTGTATTTTAAAATAAATACAAAGATTTATCAGCTGTGATTTAAGTTGGACACTAGCTTTTACATCAAAAAATGAAGAGTCTTTTACTTCACGTTATTTTTTCACAAAACAATTGCGGTCCCAATCCCTATTATACATTTGAAGAACAATTACATCATCTAAATATACCTCTCTACAGAATATTAAAATATCATACACCCTGTGTGTGTGTACATGAATGAACAGAAAAGGACAGGTTATGAAGCTCTTACAATACAGACGCTCTTGTTTGTATGAGAAAGGGACACATTGAAAAATAGGCCCTAAGCTGATCACTCAAGGTCATACATTTGGAACAGTCTAGCCAGTGGCGTGTGATGGTCAGCAGCACTGCTTTTCCTAACCTTTGCTTTGTGTCAAATTCAGAATAATATTTTCTACTTAGACTAGTGAATATATCTCGTATTTATTTCCAAAGGAAAGCGGATGTAAAAAACAACTTTGCAATTTGTATCTACTCAAAAAAGTTCCTTGGCTTTCTTAAAGAGAGTATAATGAACCCAGTTAATCAGCTCATTAATTTAGCATTAAGGTTCACTTAACAATTTCAGAACAGAAAAGTTCTCTCCTATTCTTCTTCTGTATTCTTACTTACGTTTCCTTCTGTGAGCAAAACTCATTTACGTATTGATATTAAAGAGGCAATAAATTACAACCATATAAATGACTGCAAATTTGGTTCTGCAGTCTAAAAAAAAGAACTCTGAAGCAAAATCATAATCTCTTATATGTGTTTGTTGTTTAAAATAAACTGTATTTTTATGAATATTAAATTGCTGAATTAAAAATTGCTCAAAGTCAAGATAACCTAAAAGAGGAAAAAACCCAACTCTAACCAGAAACTAATGCTATAAATATGTTTTAAGCTTTTTTTTTCCTCATTTAAATCTTCTGTGAAATATCAAACTTCTGAACTTTACTTATCATAAAACTGTTATTCAATAGAATTTTTATAATACCAGTTCTACATTATCATTCTGCATTAGCCTTCTCTATGCTCTTCAAGCTGATCTCTTTTATTACTAAATATATTTGTTTTTCTAAATACAAAAATTACTTCAGCAAATGTATTATTTTATGAAACTAGCTATATTTATTGTCCCTACTTCATCAGCTACCAGTTCTTGAGCCTTGTCTTATTTACATTAAAATGAGCATATCTGATCACTTACAAATATATACCAGGGTATTATCTGTAGCTCAATTTGCAATACTTTTTTTTTGGTTTTCTGTACTTTATAGTTCCTACATCTTTCTCCTTCCCAGACTCTCAATATTGTTTTCATTTTTAAAAGCCCTCTGTTTATTGCTTCTACTAATCTTTAGATCTCTGCTTAACCTCATTGCCTGCTATTGCCCTTTTCTACATTTAGATTTAACCAGCATGCCAGTTACAGTGTCTCCAGAAGGTTTCTCACAAAAGAAAAAGAAAAAAATAAAAAAAAAAAAAAAAAAAAAAATCCACATTAATATGGTACTTATGGTACCACAGCTTTCCTAAAGTTATGTGTTCTGAAAAATCTTTATTCCTCCAATTTCTATAGGATATATCAATAGAAGTGGAGAAAAGATAGGAAATAAATACTTTTTGTTGTTGTTTTTGAAAAATTTTCCTCTCTTAAAAAAAAAAAAAAGATAAATAAATCTTTGTACCTCTACATTCCCCATCACTTATTACAGAGTTTAGAGAGAAAGATCAATCACAAATGGCAAATGCATTTAAACCTGACACAAAGAGAAATACCTGAAAGACATCTAAAAGAACTTATAATGGTGTACAACATGCGTCTGAAAGGAAAGAATATGAATCCTTTAGTTTTGGACTAGGAGTAACCGTGGCCATTTTTTCATTGTTTTTTATTGCCAGAGCAATGAGTCATAATTCTGCAAAAACTGAACTTTAAAGCCTGGATTTGTAAACTCCTATTGCCTTGATTTGATCATTTCCTCACTTGAATCACCATGTCTAATCTCAAAATTTTGACCTTTTTATTTAGACATCCTCTTCACCTTGCTAGTGGTATGGCAAACCCACATCCTTAATTAACCATCTATAATTTTGTATTGCATTTGTGTGGCAGGTTTTTGTTGTGGGAGAGGCTTCAAGGGTGGTTTCTTTGCTTTGCTAAGAGCATCCCTTATGTCTGAGAGAGCCAATGCCAACCCAAGGTTCCAAGACAGAGCTGCCAGTGGCATAGGCTGAGCCCATCAGAAATGGCAGTAACACCTTTTTGAGAACATATTTCAGAAAGATAAAAAGTTATTGTGTATAAGTAATTGTGGCCAGAGAAGACAGGAGTGAGAATATGTGAGAGAAGCAACTCTGCACACACTAAGATCAGTGGAGAAGCAGGAGCAGAAGGTGGTCCAGCTGCTGGAGCTGAGATTCCCCTGCAGCCTGTGGTGCAGACCATGGTGAGGCAGAATGTATCCCTGCAGCACATGGTAGTTCATGGGGAAGCAGAGATCCACTTGCAGGAACCCCATGACCGAGAAGGTGGATTCCTGAAAGAGGCTGTGACCACATGGTAAAGCCACACTGGATATGGCTCCTGGCAGGAGCTGTGGACTTGTTGGGAGAGGAGCCCATGCTGGAGGTTTTCTGATAGGGAGACCCATGCTGGAGAAGCCTGCTCTTGAAGGACTGCCCTCCATGGAAATGTACCCCTGCTGTAGCAGCTCATGAAGAGCTGCAGGCCATGGGAAGGACTCAGCTGGAGAAATCTCCTGTGGAAGACTTTCCTCTCCTTTGCCACTCACTGAAGCAGGGACTCCTTTTCTTAGGCGGAAGCAGCAGCAGAAACAACATGCAAAGAACTGACTGTTACCACCCCTGGTGCTGGCAGGGAGAAGGTAGGCAGGAATTAAGTTAGGCTTGGGAAGGAGAGAGGGGTGTATGGATTTATTTCCCATAATCTCTCTCTGATTTTGGCTGGTAGTGAATTCAGCTAATTTCTCTAAGTCAAGTCTGTCATGCCCATGACGGCAATCGGTGAGTGATCTCTCCGTGCCCTTAACTCATGAGCCTCTTGTTACGCTTTCTTTTTTCTGTCGAGCTGAGGAGGAGAGTGATAGAATAGCTTTAGTGGGCACCTGACATCCAGCCAGGGTCAAATCACCAAAAATTTACTCATTTATGGTAGCTTGTATGTTTTCAAATTAGTACAAAGGAAGAACATTTTCTATTGATGCTGGAAGTGATGCTGGAATATGTCAGTCAGCAGTAAAAATTTTATATTCAGTATAGAATATGGTTCTCAGCTCTCTAGATGTGGAAGCTTCTCAAACAGTCAGACCCATGTAGCTCAACTGAAAAAAGAAGTGGAAGATTATATGTGGAACTGGAGGACGCGGGCCACTTCCTTCGGAGATGGAGGTAGTCCTCTCCCAAAGTGCAGAAAGAGTACTATGAACAGATGGTGTTACAGCTGCATTTGGGTAGCAAAACATGGAGTTGCATTACCCACCTTTATTCTTACATTTTAAACAACTGTTTCCCCTATCCTTGTGATTCATCCCACTAGAAAGTCTCTTGACCCCCTGCATTCCATCAGTGACTTTCTGTCTTGCTTCCCTCAGCATGCCTCATTTTTTAATTTGCTCAGTACACTTACTTCTGTTCTTTTGTTAGACAATCAAGAAAAAAAAGTCTTTTAGAGGGATTAGTGATAAGTCTTAAGGTTGCGTCAAGCAAGCTTATGGTAAATGGATTTCTTAAACATATCATGCATTAGTGAAAGTGATTGGCTAAAAAGGCATGCACTCTTTTTTTGTTGCCCAGTCCTCCACTGTCTGCACCTCCTCAGCTAGTAAGCAGAGTGGTTTATCTGGCACCAAGGGTATACTATTAAAAATGTTTGAGTTCCAGCTAAGGAACACTAGTGCAATTTTATTATACCTATTTTTGGAGGGTTTGTCTTACCAAAGTACCATGGTCCTACAGATGCTGTTGTGGCAGTCTTTGTTCATGTCACTGCATACTTGCTTATTTCTAATCCCTGCTTATAACACTGAGGAACATGGAAGCTAAGTTCAAAAACCATGTCAGTTATCACATATTAATTTTCAAATGCATTGTGCTTACAACTGACTTCCCTGATTTTTCAAAACATTAAAAAATTGTGAACAGTTTTCAATTAAACAGCAAAAATCCAAAGACGCAGAACTGAGGTTCAGTTTCTGACATGTAATGAGTCTCCGAGAACACAGCTACTTCACTTGTTGTCTTGAGAGTGTTCACGCCTAGAACAAAGTGTGTATCATGATAAATACATCACACTCTTGTGTAATTTCTACCTGCCAGCAAGCCATTCTAGTTAGGGTGCCCAGATCTGACTTTTGAAAGGGAAGAGTATGTGTTTATGGCTGCCAATCACTCTGACTGGAGGAAGGCACAAACTGACAACAACAGCATTGATATTACTAGCAGCTTGAATAAACCGACTGATGTTTTTCTCTCTCTTTCTCTTTTCACACTGCTGAGAAGAAGAAACAAACATTTTCCAGCTGTGACAATTTGCTATTTTAAGGTACAATGTCTGATTTGAACTTTTTATTCATCCAAAATGACTTACTATACAGTGGAGAGTTTAGATTTATGATATCTGATCTACGGATTCAGATAAATACAAGTGATTAACAGGAAGAAAAAAAGTTTCATTTTCTGCATCAAAATCTTATATATTCCTTTATTTAAATAACTGCAATTCAATTATTGGATGAGGATTTTACCATTAGAAAGAAATTATGCTTTCAAAATATAAGAAATAATGAAAGTAGAGACATATTCTCAACACAGCTACAGATGTTCTTTCCCAGTGATGTCATAGATAATTATCAGCGAAGACTGGGCCCCAGTTCTGCTCATCCATATGTAAACAGAACCTTGCCCTTTCAATACCCCCTTAAAATCTTTTAACTACTTGAAGCAGAACTTCAAAGGAGACAACAGTCAGCAAAGAACTGTGAAACTTGTAATAATTGAAAGTGCTATCCATACATGCCTGAAAAAAAGATGAAGTTGTGAATAAAGCTAGTTACACAGATGGGAAGAAGACAGAAGAGGAAGAAGAATAGGACTGAAGTTTTGAAACAGAAACCAGAGACATAAGAAATGCCATGGTAACAGTCAGCAAACCTATACAAACTTAGGTCCTGGACCTATCCTGTTAGGAATTAATCACAAAGAAATCTGAAAGAGAGATGGCTATAATTTCCTGTGTTCGTATCTTTTGGGGCTATTGTGGACTGAGATTAATTTAACAGCTAAGACCAAGTGGTGTCCTGACACCTTGACTGCTAAAGACATCGCTTGAATTCGGTCATTTTAGATTTGAGAAGTTCCCCATTAAACACTGCATCTTTCTACAATGTAACAACTATTTCCTATGAGAACCCTTGTCATACAATTCATTACCTGCTTTAGGTATAAATCTAGATGGGGAGAAGATGACTGGTAAAAACTATAGTCCAATGGGCCTTTACTCATATCTATAAAGGGAACACAGCAAGCTTTGTAGTATTATTTCTGCAATTACTAAAAGAATTCCTCTATGTGGCTGCAGATGAACTGTAGCAACCACTGCAGCAGAAAATCCCTCAGCTTTGTGTGGTTAGTCACAGTTCTGAACTGCATTTAACTGAAGTTTGTTTTCATTATTTGTGAAGGATTTCTTGCTTCCAGAAGAGGAGTTGTATTGAAATGAGACAGGTATCTGAAACAGATGATCGACATTAATTGCATTCACTGTCATGGTACTATGACTGATTCTGGTATGGATCCTCGTCTAAGCCTCAAAATAAATATAAATTTGGATCTTGAGACAGTTTAAAGTCACAGCTTCATTGATGCGTAGCAAGAACAGCTGAACAATAGGAGATACTGATTAGGGTAAACGTTTTTGTCCCTTGTGAGACTATAAATAAAAATTCAAATGTGACCTTATGATCAAATGACTTATTCATCTCTATTATATTATTTAGATAATTGAGAAATGTGTTACTTTAATTATTGAGAAATGGAAGGATTTTGTAGGGGATAGGGAACCTTTTAAAAAGTCCTTAATGTACAGTTTGATGGGAATTGCTTCCTAAGTGGAAATAGTAGGTCTCATTCAAAGAAGTAAATGCTGCCACTGCAGTATCTCAGGTGAAATTCTTTCTAGAATGCTTCAGGTTCTGGGGAAAAGCCAGGAGTTTCTTGGTTTTTTGTTTTGAGTGCAGAAATGCTTCCACAGTTCTGTTACCCTGCAAGAGACTTTGCTCAGAAAAAATAACAGAAAATGTTAACTTACAAAACAGACTGTCACAGCTGCAGTTGCTTTTTAAAAGCTTGTCAGAGATGACCAACTTCATCTTATTCAGAAAGCCAAAGACTGCAGAGACATTTGGCTGCTGCCAGTTTAAAATAGCACTGCCATACAGACATTAGTGTTTTAATATATATTTTTTTGAACCCATTGCTTCAAAAAATTATCTTCCGTTCTTCTATCAGTATCAAAATAGATCACAAATCTTCCTATGCTATCTCTTTTTTTTTTTTTTTTTTTTTTTTTTTTTAACTATACATTGTAAATCTTAAAGAGATATATTAGATCCAGGTAATAGCTATTTCAACTGGCCTTCTATTTTTGTTGTGCTTCATAGAATATGCTTAGGTTGGAAGCAGCTAGCTGCATTGACTCCTGTGACACAGAAGAGGCAAAAACCAGCTAGAAGATATCTAAGGAACTATCCCTGTAAATCTAATTGCTCAATTACCCAACTAATTTTCCATGACTTAAACACAGCAAAATGTTGAACACTATTTATTTACACCTATATGACTAAATGATCAGAAATGTGGTTCTTTGCAAGTGGTTTGATGGCAAGCTGCTCAGTCTTGCTTTGAGAACTGTGTTGGTGTGAACACCCCAGGAAAAAGAAATGCAATAATGAAAAAATGGACAAATCAGGCAAAGCAAAGTGAAAAACTGATGTATTTTACCTCTGACCTATCTAATAACCCCTATCAGGAAAGAACAAGAAGGAGTAAGTGCATCCATGCCAAATAAACAACCCCAGGTGTCAGCACTAATGATCTTCTCAAGTTACTTCAAGGCACCCTATTTATTTAGAGTAACAGAGGTAATTGGAGAGGTCCAAAGCACTTCTGAGTATTGCCATGTCACAATTCTCTCAAGAATTTCAATTCCCTCATTAAAGCAATGTCATTACCATGACCTGATTGACATCTCTCTGGCAATGCACAGCAGAGAGGATCGTGTTGTCCAAGCCCACCTCAGCTTTTTCCAGATCATTAGCTGAGAAAAGCAGTTTTGAAAGCAAACAGAATTCTAAGAGAATGTTTAAAGAAAGTCTGCAAACTACATAGAAATTCTCATTACACAAAGTTAACTTTATGAGGTAACCTGAAAAAGAGCATTATCAGAGGCTGTTAAAGGTGCAGCACATCTCATCAATCACTGTATGGATACTTCAGGGTCAAAACCAGTGCTGATGTTTTTATGCTGGGTTTTCTCATGCATATAAATAGCCTCTGGAACTAACATGAAGCTATCCATGTTTTTTCATGGAAGAATTTTCCATGAATTCTTCAGTAGGGCAAAGCCAGTACATTTACTCAGACCCCTACGTAAATTGTCCCAGGATCCTAATTTGATGTACTCTGGTGGAAAGTGATTAGGGTCAGAGGACTTAAGCTGTATTCTAACACATATTAGATTTAAATAATCCTGTCTCATCTCTTCTGGCTCCTATCCAGATTATTTTAACATGTTTTGCTGAGTGAGTTGGTCTGTAAGGTTTAACCAAGTTTTAACAGAATCTAGTGACATTTCACTAGCAAGCAGATGAGCGCCACAATTCCAGACCACAAAGTGCATCAATGTTCAATTTTTGTAAGGTTTCACAGGAGAACAAATTTCTCAGAGGAAACTAAGGAAATATGTTTTGCCAGACTAGACTGAGCTTTCAAACTATATATATGTCTGGGCTGTTCTACTGGGCATCTCCCAGTAGAAGCTTGAGATATATCTTTTATTTACTGTGCACCATTAATGGTAGCTAGTTCCAGGTGAGAAAATTGCAAAAAGCTTATTAAAAAAGCCACCATATGAGTACTGAAGTCAGATTTATTTTTAAATTTTTAACAGCAACCTGACAGGATGTGTCAGGGCTCCTTGTCTAGTCTTTGAGGACTCCCCAGAAAATATGAGGGAAAAGTTTCACATCTCTCTCTTTCCACCTCATTTCTCTGTCCATATATTGCTACCCTGCTTGAAAGCAGTGCATAAATGTAATTTAAGAGAAATTACGGTTTATTAGGTTAGAAGAAAATAAACTAGAAGAATGTATGAACATAAGAATGTGTGGACAGACCACATGGGCGTAATCTGTTTTATATTATCAGCATAAAGATACAAACTTCAACAATGTATTTTAATTGGAACTCTGTAAATAATTGATTTTATTTTTTCCCTTTATTTTTCACAAGTCTTCATTCTTGTGATAGTAGACAATTATAATGCAATTTTTCTATATTTTTTAGCTCATCCTAGGCAATTTCACTTGAATGAGCCTGCAAACCATTGAAAACCCTTGCTCAGAATTTAACAATGAGACAGAAACTTAAGCAGCATTTGATAGGGTAGCTCCTTGACATAGAAGATGGCCTTTGGTTTGGACATTCTATGTTCTTATCACCTCCAAGTACTACAAGTAGTTTTACTGAATGTTATTTCAAAGTCCATAGGGAACACTATTTATTTCTTAATATGGTATTATATAGAAATAATAACTTTAGAAGAAGGTGAAATATTTCTTTATTCCAATGGAAAATGGAATGTAAGTGTACACAATACAACAGAATTCTTATATCAACATAAGAAAGCCCAGACCACATGAGAGACTGAAAAACTGACTAAGCATAGACCAGTGAAAGGCAGACTAGATTGGAGTAATGCATCTTCAATGACCTGAACTGGCTGCTAAGGTCTGTTGGCATAACACGGCAAGATGAGAAGAGATCGGAGCAAGGTGTTTTGTGTTGGGTTAAATCCTTAAATGCAGCTTCTACTAGTCATGGCATTGAGTAGGAAACCAGAAAAATGCAATCTCTGCTGCTGTAAGCATTGAAAACTAAAACAAATGGGGTTCTAGGCTCAGTCATTCTGATAAGCTCTATTTGTTCCACATAGCATGCAATAAATCAAGTTTAAAGATAATCAGATCCATGTACATTTTAACAGAAATATCTGTAGTTCAACACCCTGCTTATACTAGTGATTTGTCAGAAATATCTAACTTTATGCCGGTACAAGCGGTTGCCTAGACAAATCAAGATAAGACATTCAGGACTGTTTTCTTGTAATATTAACAAGGTTATTTATGTAGAGGAAAAAATATATATTAAGAAGGGAAACCTGAGTGTGGACTTAACGAGCAAAGTCGATCCTTTCAACTGAGATATTATATCAAACTGCATTGGGACAAAAGGGAATTTATGAGGTTATGCTTTTTGCATCTGTAAATAAATAAACATTAAAAAAATATGTTTAGTGCTTTTAAAGTATGATTCAGCAAAGAAAAAGAGCAGCATGGTGTGATAAAAAGATGATTTATCCCATGGCCACAGTGCTTCAAATTGACCAGAGAAAGTAATCTAATCAGACTTTATTAAACTGATTCTGCAGTACATCCTCGATGCCTGGAAGCATTGTCTGAGCTGGTCTCCAGTCTAATCCTGCTTTAGGATGGTTGCCAACTATTTAGCCTTTTTGAAGTAGAAACACACGCACAATTTAATTATTACAAACTGTTTTAATTAGGGGAAAAAGTGAACTTTGATGAATCCTAGCTTCTGAGAGAAGCTACATCCATGACAGAAATATTTAAATAACTCTGAATAAGCACATCTGTTTTACTCAGAGCGAGCCACAGCAGATATTATAGACTCACAAAGCAGCCTGAAGAGCTGCTGCCAGCTTATATAATCTTTGAGCACTCATTCAAGGCATCCCTGAAGGCAAGTGCAGAGGGGAAAAGTGCTAAGGGGTTGGTTTTGCTTTAGCCATTTCCCCCATTGCGTGACAATCACTGCCCCGCGAGCAGGCAATATTGATGGTGGCAATTCCAGACCCATACTGAAAAGGAAGCTCTATTTGTGAGACAGAGAGCTCCCCACAGATCATCAAGAAAAGCATCCTCAAAAAGTAAGGGCAGGATGTTGCTAGTCCTCTCTTGCACATGCAGATGTCTTAAGTTTCGTCTCCTTATCCTTTGTTTGCCAAGTTCATTCTCAATAAGTTCCCACATTTTATAGCAAAAAGGTAACATGGAGAGACCATATTTCTTTTCACAGAGCTGAAGGGTCATTTTCTTCATATGAAATGGTAGTTTTCTATTTTTCACTTCTGTGAACAAAACAGTATGTTTAACACAGCAGTGTTTTTGCTTTTGTACAGCTAAGCAGTGCTTACACAGCATCAAGACTTTCTCAGTGCTGCCAAACAATTGGAGAAAGGGCAACAGGCAGAAACTGATGCACAGAAAATTCCACCTGAATGTGAGAAAGAACTTTCCTGTGTGAGTGACTGAGCACTGGAACAGATTGTCCAGAGAGGTAGTGGAGTCTCGCTCATTGGAGATATTGAAAAACTGCCTGGACACAATCCTGTGCCTTGTGCTCTAGGATGACCCTGCTCCAGCAGGGAGGTTGGAGTGGATGACCCACAGTGGTCCCTTCCAACCTGACCCATTCTGTTATTCCATGATTTCTCACCCCCAACAACAATCAGAGGATTGCTTGGGGTACACAAGAAAGTGGGGACACAGCTATGACAGCTGTCCCCAATTGATCAAAGGAGTATTCTATGCCACATGATGTCATTCTCAGTAATAAAAAGCTAGGGAAAGGAGGAGGAAGGGTGGGAGAGACATTTGGAGTTAGAGCACTTGTCTTCCCAAGTAACTCTTCTGCAGGATGGAGCCCTTTCTTGGAAATGGCTGAACAGCTGCCTACCAGCAAATTAATTCCTTACTTGGCTTGCAAAAACAGGATTTGTTTCCCTTTCCATATTAAACTGTCCCTATCTCAACCCCCGAGTATTCTTACTTTTCCAGTTCTCCCCTCTATCTCACTGGAGTGAGTGAGCAAGAGAATCTATGTGGCTGAGCTGCTGATCAGGGTTAACCCACAACACTTGGACACTGGATCTTTTACTACTTTTCTGAAAATGGTGCAATTGTGATCTGTACTGTCTTGCCTGATATAAGAATAATATAGCACATTTTAAGTTAAAAATCTGAGAAAAACCCAACTTGCTGATCACACCCTTCAAGAAATTGCCCTCTATTTTGCCTGCAGTATTGCCATTGTGTAATATTGCAAGTCACACTTAATTAATCAGTTCTGTACTCTTTAATCTACCAACACACATTATTCTTCCTGTTATCTCCCTCAGCTGTGTGTTCTCTCACCCCACATTCTGCAACACCATCCGCTGTGTTTCCCACTTGATGAATACATCTGCAGAAAGTCTGTTTCTTCCTCTCTCGTGGTCAATGAGTGCACGTAATTCCTCAGATATGTAGATTTAAATATTATATTCTTATATTCTTATATAGTCTATACTTCTTATGCATCCACCTTCTGTTTGTTCATGCCCTTCTGCCCTTCAAGAAACAAGTCTGTCATTCTTGCAGGGCTGCCAAAGTCTACCAGGTCTCAAATACTGAATTCTCATTGCCTTTCCTTCTTATCTCAGTGGTTGAATTCTTGTTAGATATGTATACACAGTCTTGATTTTTAAGGGCATATATGATGCAGAGTTCTATGAAAAGATTTTCTACATATTATCATGAGCTTTCCGCTAAGACTGTACTGAAATGCATACATCTAGTGCACAAATAAAAAAACCTGACAAAATTCAGAATAATTGCAGGGATTGAGATCAGCAGGAAAACATGTGTTCCTTCTTTCCCAGTGCCACAATAAAGTATTGAGTACCTGTAGGATTCTACATGATGAGACATGAAAAGCAAAATAAGATGCAAAGTAGGATTCACACTATAACATTAATATCTACAACTCAGGTACCTTGAAGAACAATAAAGGCTTTCTAGAATTATTTATTTTCTTGAGTTTTTCCGCAATTTCACATGTCATTCTTTCTCTGTGATTTCTCTTCATACCTGTCAGAAAGAATTTCCAGATTTTTCTCTCCCTTTTGGAATGGTGTTTAAATGCTAGTATTCCCCTTACTCTGGCTTTCCTAAGACACATCTCCATTCCTAGTCATGTGTACCTAAATCATCCTCTTTTCTAATATTATTAGAACTAATATTATTCCATTTCCCATTCCAGCTTAATTCACTCACTTTTTTTGTTCACTTCTCATTTCTTTTTGTGTAGGAGGTTCTTTCTGTATTTCAATTGTCTTTACAAATATCTTCATTTACCTAACTGATTCTTTTTGTTGCTGCAGGAAGAAAAAAACCAAAACAACTCAGTATTGCCTTATGTTAATGAAAATCCTCTTTTTAGTCGCAGCAGTAGTTTCAGGATAAATGGGGTTGTGATACTGCCCCTTGCATGAACCTTATGAGCCATGCAAAAAGAACACGTGTCTGTTCAGAGATGTGATGAGAGAGGAAATCCTAAATTGAATCAGCTGGCCTTAATAATTTCCATCTAACTTAATCCTAGTGCTGGTAATACTTGTATTCCCAGAAGAGTGCAGCTTTATGGATTCTCTCAGTCCTCCCACTCATGCACAAAATGGGTTGGAAACATTTTTCTCTGGAGTTCCAGCAGTTGCAGTCCTCTAGAAGATGAGTCATGGGCAGCAGTGAAGAGAAGACAATAGCAACAATGCATACTTCCCAGTAAATCTTAAAGAAATGCTGGTTTTGGCCTATAAAATTCTTACTTGGATCTGATTCCAGTAAAAACAATTTGGCCAATGACAATGGGCTTTAACCATGGTGAATAATGTCTATCATTTCAGTACTATCTAATTTGTTTCGAAGAGTTTTGTAAACTTTTTTCTCTCCATGTGCCTGCAAAACACATGGATTATAAAAGTTTGATCCTGAATGAAGCATCACTGCAGAAGAACTGAAAATAAGCAAAGAATGTCATGTTCACCTTTTTTTTTGTAATTACTGACTATTTTATATGCCTTTCAAAAATAAAGCATTAAAAGGCAGGTGTAGGGCATTGTCAGTGAGCACTGGAGATTAAATGCCAGGTTTTAGCTGCTCTCTGACCTTTCAAACTGCAAGAAATGCAAACTCCATAATTCTAACCAGTTTCTTTAAAATTCCTACATTTTTTAATGTGCAGAGCTAATCCAGTTATTTGTTTATTTTTCTTGTATGATGGCCTTCCATTTGGAAGGCTGCCTGAGGAAAGATGCCTAAAGGGGAAGAGGGAAACCAGACAGATATAAAAATATCTTGTAGTCTTTTCACAGCATAAAATGTATGGGCATGATGGCAACTCTCCCGCCTTTTCTTGCTGGAGCTGTATACTGTAGAGAGACCACATCAGTATTGCCCTGGTGTGATCTTCTGTAAGATGCAGAGAGTGCCATGCTGTGATATTTACAGCATTGTGCGCTGTGTTTAGTGGCAGATCTGCTAACAGCAGCAATTCTATTCCTGGCCTTGCAGAGTGGAATTCTGCCTACTCACTCTTTCCTCTCTCTGCATTGTCTTCCTCTTGTCATGTATTTTACATTTTTACTTCTGGTGTTAAGTAGAGCCCAGACAAAAAAGAACTTTGAATGTGAGGGCTTTCAGATCTATGAGTACTGGATAGGTCTGAATTCCACCATTAGAAGTAACCTTTCCTTCTGATTTTAGTATTGGGTTGTGTCCAGAACCATATGGGACCTAATTTTGAGTTGCATTAGCATGCAGCCAAGAACTCACAGCCAATCTGAAGAAACATAGAACAAGCTGACAGAAATAGTATGATAAGCAGCAAAATAATAAAATATTCACACCAAAGATGGAAGAAACCTCTCAAACTTTGATCACTTTGATCTTTTTAGTTTTTGTAAGAAAAACTGAAAACCAATTCTACTTTCTTTTTCATAGCAGCACATTTCATCTGCTGAAAATTAAGTGTAATTTCTAAGCTAGTTGTCTATCTCTGGGGAAGAGAAAGGGTTGGACAATTATTGCTGCAATTCTCAAGCAATTAATTCTTTTAAGTGGAATAAATGGCTCACTGGAAGCTCTCTCTCCCTTAACTGCAGTCCAGAATATGATATTTATATGTCTCAATAGTTTTATATAACCCAATGTTCTTAGCCTTTTTGTAACTTCTATATGAAAAAAACATGAAGCAGGGTACCATTACAAGCCCTACTTTGTAGCTATCCCAAGGGCTATGTTTTTTGCATGACTTTACCAGGAGAGGTTAAGGCAGAGATCAATTTTAGATTTTTCTAAATTTATTTGGTTGGTTTAGATTTTTCATGGTTCCCTTAAAAATAGAGAGAAAAACTCTGCAAAATCTGTGAATAAGCGGGGATTGGCTGAACAGTACTAATTAAAAATTAAAATAGCATGCTAAAATATTTTTAGGCACTGTTTGTACAAGCATCAAAATACCCTCTTTTAAAAAAACCATTGCACCAAGACTTTTGACATGTGTAAACTAAAACTACCACTTTCTTTGTAGAAATGGATGGGAGAAATTTAAACTAACAGGGAGAGACAAAAATAGAATCCATTCTTCTCACTCTTACAGCTGTGATTTTAGCGTATTATCATTCTTCTCCCTCAAATAATCAGCAAATTACCAGACATTAATCCCCAAAGCAGCCTTTACTCAACCTGTAACACCCACTAAATGTGCACTTGGGCTTCCTTAGTTAAGAAGAAATAATTGAATTAACACAGCACTTCAAATCTTGGGAAGGGTTGGCCGTCTTTTTTCCCAGCATCAAAACCATTTCTAAAATGCCTGTAGTAGGAATCAGTATCCCCATTAGTGTTTCAGCACAACTGAAGAAACTAAAGAACATAACCATTAGTTTGCCAAGCAGTCAGCTCTTAGCTATGAAGAGCTTTGGTTACCAAATTCCTCTCTTCCACGAGGCGTGAGGATACAACACATTTATGGCATTGCATGGATGGCTGAGCCCATCATCACTCACACAAGCGTGTATGCAGCTGGGGAGAACTGAGCCTGGACATTTCAATCCTTGGAGACATTAGAATGAGAAATTTTTAACTTCTACAGTTCTTCTGAGGACTGGGAATCTTTTTTACTTGGGACATTTAAGTCCTCAGATGTGCAGTCTGTAATCTATCATCAGATGGCTTTTCAGTCAATGTTCATGCCCAGTTTCTCAGGTAGAAGTGGGAAGCAGACATGTATTTGTCAAGATTTTAAAAATGTCTACAGCATCTATGTAAAATTAAATATTTGTATAAGTATTTATGCAGTATTATTTTAGCCCCAGGGTAAGATGTAGTTTGTTTTTTGGTATCTACTGAATTCATCAACCCCCCAAAATTCTTTGGACTAACATGACAACTTAAAAATCACTCCTTCCTTCTTTGCATTCACTGACCACAGACTGATCTTCAGCTTTTCATAGTATTCTGCTTCGTGATTTAGTTTATCACTATAAATTGACACAATCTCCCTGCCACAGCACTGTGATTTATTGTTTAGCTACACTCAGAAAAGTTCATCTCACTATTCCAGTCTTTAGACAACTGTTACCCTTCACCTAAGAAATGCGATCCAAAGTTGGGGATCCTTTCTCTTTGAAACACTTTTCTTTCAGGATGATACAATATTTGAACTGTCTACTTCACAAAATATTTTTACAGCACATAACCTTAAAGTTCAGCAGGCCTGGTATGGTACCATTCTAGAAATTACACAAGAACAGAAAATTTCCTGAAACACTTTGAATAACCTGCAGGTGATGTTGTCCGGTAGTCAATAACTGCAGTCACAGGGTGTTCTGATTGTCTTGAAGATGCTGGAGGCAGAAATAGTGTTGTATGCTTTCAAACGTATGACTGAACATTGGCTAATTGCAGAATCTTGATGAATCAGGGAAAGCACAGTGAAAATTGTGTTATGTTTCGAGTGTCTGTCAGCTTTCTTGGTTATTAAGGAGTATTTATCACCATGAACTGCAAACAGTGAAGCAGATCATACTTAGACTACAACCTATTTATCTCTTCATATTTTTGTTTCACAACAGCCAAAATAGATTTCAACCAGGCATAACCTTCTGCCTTGTATATTTTGTTTATATGTATGCATTGAATAACATCATGCTTCCTGGTATCAGCAGTTGCTATCAGATTCCTTTATGCATGGTCAGAACAAATTACTTTTTAAAAGCACTGATAATTTAGCTATCAGTACCTGAAGATATTGATTCTGTTCTCATGTCTGCTACATATGCAGATGACAAATTATTTCAATCTTCAAAATTTCTATTAAAAATAACAGTTATGAATCTGTTAAGGTGAAAAAAAAGTATTGCAAAGAAGTTATGTAAAAACTAGTAACCTTCTGACTAAAAAATAATGCGTAAGATGGGTGTACTATAACAGGGGTACAGAATTGAATATCTTGTCAACATCATGATATTGCCAGAAGGTGTTTATGATCCAAATCAATAAAATATCCTTTCCTCTGAGTACTCATGTCAGATTGCATGCCTTTATGTACACAATAATTCAGTGCATGGAGATTCATTCTATCACCATTGTTTGGCTGCACTTACATGGCAGGCTGACTGGCTCCTTCTGCAGCTTCAGCGTCCAGCCACACAGACCATGGAAAACCTGAGGCCACATTGCAGTAGTTTTCTTTCTTGACCATTCAGGTTTCCTTTTAAAGGAAAGGAGGCTGTGGGAGGCACCGTATGCATACAGGTATCATCTTGCTATAGAGCCATCTGCCTGATAGCTGACATGCAGACCATGGTTTGCCTGGGAACATACTGCAGGAGACAATTAATCTTAAGCATGAGCTCAGGTCAGACTTTTCTAAACAGCCACTATCAGACATCTCAAAAGTGTGTGATAGCCTTGTCTTCATGTGCAGACTTGACTGAGTAATGAGCGATTCCTTAGATAACAAGAATTTACCTACGGGCTCCATAGGATTCCTATATTTAGCAGTAAAGGGAAATACTGTATTTTCCTTCTGCTCCAGTTAGTGTTAAGTGCTATAAAAATTAACAGATACAGACTGTTATATTCCTTGCACCAAAATCTTTGTGGAATGTGACATCACCATGTGCCTTGTAACAAGTGAGACATTTTTTTCCCCATGTACTTTGTTTCTAAATTAAGCAACAACAATTTTGCCCTCCTCTCTTTTGTCTCTGGTTTCTAATGCTGTGATATTAATAAGGAGTGACAAGTTTAAAGTCTTTCTTTATACTAGTGGAGAATATTTTTGTAATATATATAGTGTAGTGCACCAAGCTGAGGACATTTCATGGTAATTTTATGGCATAAGGCAAGAGAAGGTTTTCTTCACAAGAATAATTAGTCAAACAAATAGATCATTATAGTCAATTAAGAGGGAGAAATTATTTTTTGGACATTTCAAGCAATGTAATTTGTACAATTGCCCTCTACTAAAAGTGCTGCGATGGTCTGCCTGATCTATGTGCTCTTCACCTTGGCCAGGCGGTACGATTACTTTCCGGCTCAGAGCGAGAATCGGAGGAATGGAAATGTAAAAACATTTTGCTTTGTTGCTTTGATAGCAACAGCTGTTACAGTATAATAAGAGCTCAATTCTGCTGACCCACCTTCTATATCTTGTCCTTCCTCAGTATTCTGTTCAACCTGAAGGTCAGTAAATTCCTTAAGTATCCAGTGACCATTTCCTGAGGCCTCCCACACACCTTAGGGGCTGATATTTGCTGTGGGGGGTGGCACAAGCACATCTTGAGTTTTAGACTTCTCCACAGTTCTGAGACAGATTCTGCTCTATACTTAGAGACAGGTCACTTTTTAGCAACTTCCTCCCTAGCACTGACACTGAGTGACTTCAAGCAGCAGATTCCCAGTGTTTCTTTCTTCCAATCTCGCCAAGTGAGGAGATGTACAGAGTACAGTGCAAGAAAAGAAACAATCAAGTCAAGTCAGCGGACAGCGAATCCAGTAACCATCCACACAGCCAATGAGTATGGTTAGATTTTCAGTCCTCTGTGCCGGAGGAAACAAAACAAATACTTTTTGGAGTGAAAAGAGGAGATAAAGCTACTATATCCCTTTCAACACCCTGGCTTAATCTAATCCAGCCCTAGAACTTGGACAGAGTATTTATTAATAAAGAAATATTGATGTCCAAAAGTGAAACTAAAAGAGTCCTTATACATAAAGGATCTTTTACTTTGCAGTATCTAGTGGCATTCCTTAAGGACACAATAACACCTTTTGATTTAAAAATAGATGCACTCAATCTCCATCTCATCAGTAATCATTCAAAAAGAAAATCACCATTCCACACTGCAGAAGGAGAACAGCAGTAAAAATACTGACACAAGTGTCTTTTCTCTCTGTATTTAGTTTTCTTGTATTATTTTCAGCTTTCCAAACCTGTTTTTGTAAAACTGAACTTGTACACTGTTATCTAAATAATCTTTTTCAGAATATATATCACTAATTGTATAATATTTTCATGCATATGCTTCTAAAATCTATGTTTATAAATTATAAGAAAGTTCTTTATTAGATTCACTTCAGAAAATATATCAATGTCCTGCTATATTATGACCTTGTAAGACTAGGCATAACATT
The DNA here is from genome assembly GCF_015227805.2 of Hirundo rustica. Taxonomy (NCBI): domain Eukaryota; kingdom Metazoa; phylum Chordata; class Aves; order Passeriformes; family Hirundinidae; genus Hirundo; species Hirundo rustica. The sequence goes on from NC_053455.1 coordinate 35,758,616, forward strand.
ACTTCTTGCTTACCAGAAACTCTTGTGATTTGCTGACTTGCTATTCTGGATTTTTATTTCTCTTAAAAACCTGAGATTTTTGGTGCTGTTTAAAAACGTATGGTCTTACAAAGAGGCTAAAGACAGTGAGCAGTGGAGACTTTTGCTCCAACTGTTGAGTAGCTGGGTGTGAAAAGTACTCATGCTATTCTGCCTTTCATATGTCCAAGTCCAGCTCTGTAGGAAAACTGAGTGCTCTACTTTATGATCTCATGCCTGAATCCATTTCTAATTTTTTAAGATATAAAATTCTTCTTTCTGAAAGAAAATTTTCTTCTGTGAGTTGAAAACACAGGCTCTGTATGAAATGGCCTGTCCCTTCCCTATCTGGGATACTGAATTTGCACAGAAAAAATTGACATTAGAGCACATTCAATTATTTGGGTTTTGGTGGTGGTGATGGTTTTTATTCCTAGAAAAGCACCTTTCCCTGCATCATAAAAATCTGAATCACATTGTTTAGGAGAAAACTGTGTATTTTTTCTCTTTCACATTACACAGAAGGAGCATTTGGCATGTGTTGTCTCTTAGATTGGCATGGAAGAAATGAGTGACAGGTGATTCCATGTTTGCTGGTGCTGAAGTTGCCACATTTGGCATTCATAGCACAATGCAAAGGTGTTCCTGAAAAAAAAAATTAGTCAGATTTTCATGGAATTATGGAGTAATTATCTTTTCAGGATTTTTTTTTTTTTTTTTGAGAAGTAATGAAACATACCGTTATGACTGACCAGTCCTGAGCTGATTTTTTTTCAAGTAGTCATTTAGTTCAGCTGTCCAGTGTTTTCCTACAGTATCATTTTGCCACAAAAAAAAAAAAAAAAGAAGATACATTTTCAAACCTTTTCACTCAAAATAAGTGAAAGAATCATGCTTTTTTCCACAACATTAATTCAAAAAGATGAATGTATGGACCATCTTGTAAGTTATGCAACCTCACAATGTATTTGCAATTAGTTTTGTGGCACAAGAGATATAATAGCTAATCGGGGATCTTTGCAAATATTCCTCACAGGATAAGGTCTGTATATCATAAGACAATGCTCACTGGCTTTATCACTGCCGAATGGAAGCCCTTGTCCTAAAGGATGTTAAGATTTTCCAGAGATGTTAATTATGCTCCTTCCAAAATATTTTTATATTGATTTTAAAGATATGGCTCTACCCGCTGTCTGACACATGGAGAGGTTTCATTTGGGTAACAGGATCATTATTCACTTCTGGTAATCCTGGCCCTCTGCACGGTCACACAGCTGTGCATGTTGCCAGGATGCCATTTCCAGCAAAGCTAGTTGGCATCTTCTGCTGCTGCAACAATAAGATTTATATGGGATTTTATATGGGATTTTATATATGGATTTTATATGGGATCTTAAGGTGTCAGGAATGAATCCAGGTCTAGGTTTACCACCATGTAGGATATAACAAGAAAAAAAAGGGGAAGGAAAAAAGTATAAATGTTTCCTGTGTATCTTGTTCATAATAAAAAATTCTCCCGAAGCCAAGAAACCAATCATAGAGTGGTTTGGTGTCGGGGGCTCCTTTTGCAGGAGTTGAAATTCCCCGGCATTCAGGTGGTTTTAGAGTCTTTTTTGCCCTCTGCAAAGCTCTGTGCCAAACCGAAGGAAGAGATGGAGTCTTCCGGTTTAGATTTTTCAAGGTTGCATACTTTGTTCATTGTTTCTTATCTTACAGTTTTCTCAGTCCAACAAGACGTTTGCCGCGGCTTGGACTTCTCAGGTCTCCCCCCCGAGCTGTGTTGTCCTTATCTTTTATACTAATTGCTACGTATTTGTTATTTACTATTTCTCGCCAATGCCTGTCACTAATACTAAAAAGGTCATCTTTACTCTGACCCAATCCTCACTAACTACTTTGTGCCAATGTCACTGCAGAAATGGAGTGAGGGAAGAAGAATGAAGAAGAAAGAGACAACGCCCCAGATTCTCCATCTTGCTCCCATTCACTTCAATGCTAGGAATCTAAAATTACTGTTTTTTCACCCTGTGATATACTAAACTACTATTTTTCACACTCTTGTGGCCTGCAATGCTTCCTGCAGTGCAAGAAGCCTCTCTCATGGACTGAATTCAAATCCAGTGTCTCTCTGAGCCCTGGGCTCTGGGCTGGGGTCCCAGACTCCCCTGCCCAGGTCCCTGACCCTCCAGGGCAACCAAAGGAATGCCCTGGACTCCAACAGTTTGGGTTGGAAGGAACCTTAAATATTATCTAGTTCCAAGCCCCCTGCCATGGACAGGGACAAATTCCACTAGACCAGATTGCTCAGGATGGGGCACGCATGGCTTCCCTGAGCTGGACAAGATGAAATGGCCTCAAGTTATGCCAGGGGAGGTGTAGATTGGATATTAGGTAAAAAAATTTCACCAACAGGGTTATGAAGCATTGAAACAGGCTGCCAAAGGGAGTGGCAGAGTTACTGTCCCTAAAGGTATTTTCAAAACATGTAGATGTGGCTCTTATGGACATGGTTCAGTGGTGAACTTGGCAGTGTTAGGTTAATGGTTGGTCTTGGTTAAAGTTCTTTTTAAAATTAAGTAATTCTATGTTTGTACAGCATTTATGTCTAGGCAAAATATCACTTAACAACTAATTCCATTTTGTAGCAAAATACAACTCTTTCATTTATGTACTAACTTTCTAATATAATTTCTGGCATCTATCAGTTTATATGATAATAACCACCTTTACAGATTGCAGTGTTTAAATTAATTGATATAATTGAACTGGTAGATAAAACTTTGACAGGGTTTTATTTAATTTTTTACCTACATCCTCTTAAACAATAGAATCTGTAATTTCACCAAAGAAAAGAAAAATCTGTCAGATACATTTGGCATCCTTTCATCTTTATTGATTTCTCAGTTAGTCTCAAGCTTCTTTATGCTTTTCTCTATGTCTGGAGCTTTGAACTAGCTTGTGCAGGCATTGGTCATCAGCCACTTGTGAGGCACTAAGGAGATCACCATCAGGTAAGCTGCCTCTTGCCAAGCTCTTAGATATTTTTCTAAACTGTTGGAAGAATCTATAGTAATTTTGTTGTATCTTTTACACAGATGGTATCACTGAAGGCTCAGGGCAATGAGGAGTCTGGCTGATGGAGTTCTTTTGTCCAATGTACCTGAAGGAATTTGAATTACTGTAAATATTTCAGGTACTTGTAGAACATATTCCTCATGTTTAACAAACAACATCTCAATACAAATTAGATATTTTAAAATTAAAATCAGACAATCTACATGAATATCTCAAAATGTCTAGGTTTGTATATAATTACCTTACAATACATACCCTGTAGCTTTTTTTGCCTGCGTTTGTTCGCAAGAAAAGAATGTAAGGAAAATGAAGTGGTATTCTTCAGGTTCTTTTCCAAAGTATCTGTCAGTCCTTGGTGAACATGAAAATTTTTTTCTAGAACTAGCTCCACTTATCATTGGTCTAGACAGAAGCCCTTTTCTTCCATTGTTTTGTAATATCTTTTAACTGAGGCTATGTCATTGCAATAATTGCAGTATGAGGATATATAAGACAAACCATATAAATGTAGAGACATTTAAAGAATATGCAGAAATAATTTGATGAATAACAGTAAGAAACACCTTTGTTTTATAATTAACATCCCAGTTGTTTGAAAATATTGCTATAATATTTGCTCAAGAGGTCTACATGTTGTTTGCCACCAAATTTTTAAACATTTATGTAATAATATATGATTGTTAAAAAAAAAAATAAAAAAAAAAGGTCTTCTTTCCCCTTTCCCTTTCTGTGATAGTAAATGGATCAATGTAAATATCAGGCATATTTTGGTCAGAGGAACATGAACAGCAAGAAGCGATGGTGGAAGAAGACAGTGTTTATGCTTTATGTGTAATGCTGCCAAATCATCTGCTGGTTGCCCTTTCAATAACCTCTTTTTCTTCCACTTCTGCTAAAAATATCTCAAAAGCCCTCAGTGAAGCCATAATTTAACAAAATTCAATATCCTGTAAATAACAACAGGTTTAGGAGTCCTTAACCATGCCCTTGAAAAGCCAAAAGAACATGAACAATCTACAGCATTTCTGTGAAAAGACCGTATTGTAATCCTTTGCCAGCCAGAATCAGCAGAGATTTTAAATCTTCTGCAAATGTTAACCCCACAACCGACAAATCTCAGGGGAGAAAGCTGAAGCTTTTCACTGACTTCATGAGCAGCTCAAACATTATTTTTCCCAGTTAGCAACTGTTACACTAAAAATAAAATGGCACATTGGAGATTAATTTTATTTGAACACACAGTTTTATATGTAATGTTTATATATTTGAAAGCTGATGGGAGAATCCCTTAACAGCAGATTGAAACAGAATAATGAGTAGAATGGGGCAAGGCAGAGGGCAAAGATTCAAGTCAGGACTCTATATTCATTCAAACTTCTTGTCCTTTCTACAGAAGTGCAAAACAGTCTGGAATACAGACCTCAAATTTCAGTTACAGGTGCTATGTCAGGTGCTTATGCCTTTTTGGTATTCAAATCAAAATAATGCAATTCAAGCCTTTACATATGAAGTGGCATTTTTGTTTAATCAGCTTCAGCATTTTCCCACAGTACCTATGAAAGGATTTTTGCAGTATCACAAGAAAGTAAAAGCATTTAAAAAATTTGCTATGTACTACAATAGCTGAGTTTTTTACCAATTGTAACTCAAGATTACATTATTTCTATATGCAATTATTCATTCTCCTATAGCAAAGATATAATTTATCACATGAGTTGTGAAAATTACTATAACCTTGGGTTTCAACAGCGATGTCTGAGTAATCTTCAAGATATATTTGCCTGGACAAATATTAGAAAAATTGAATAATCCGAAGAAGATTATGCCTTTTGTTTTTTGAATTCCTCAGAACAAATGCTCAAACTTCAAATATTTATTCTGTAGCTTGATTTATGCATTGAAATTTTAGCACTATAGTCATGTCTTTGATATGCACAGATCTGTGCATTAACTTGGTCACCTAGACTGTGCAGGTAGCTGAACAGTTCATGTTGCTGGTGTCCAGACTCCAAGACAGGTCAGAAAGAGCCAGCTTTGGTCTTCCAAGCTTCCTGACAAGAAACACAGTAGAAAGTAGCAATTACTTTTCAACCTCTGTAAAAATAGGTGCACTCTCATCACACGGATCTAGAGCTACTAGATGTGAGTGAACACAAGCTGACTTCATGTAGAGGCAGTCAAGGAATGTTCAAGGTATTGGAGGCAGTCAAGGCACTCCAGGTTCTGATGGAGTTTACTATGTGAGGTGCAACCTGGTGAAGAGAGAGCCACATTGCTACTTGACTCTAAGCTCCATGATCTCATTTGCTTCTGCCACCGAAACAATAAATCTTCCTAGAATGGGGGAGAACACAGTGTTGAAAAGACTCTGAGATGACCCTGGGTCAGCTTTCCTATGATGTGTTTTCTTATTCTGTTCTTGACAAATAGGGAACTGACTGCAAGGCTCTACTGTGGTGATGGTGGTGCTGGAGACTTCATCATTCTGGCTTGAAATATGTGGAAGATCCTTCTCTCCTGGAACCTTGATCAAGCCAAGCACTCTGACTCTGCAGGGAAGGGTACAATGAAACAGCACAACACCTGGTTCTCTACCTTCAAGGGAGAAAAATCAGCATGGATGAAAGCTTACAGAGGTGCTCACATCATCTATTATGCTTGCTTTGATGTTGATCAACCTTTTAGCAGTTTTATCTGCTAAATTCTATCCTCGCTAAACCCAGTTTCATTCCATTTTCAATGTCTGTAGTCTTTCCTTCAAAAATCTCTCTACAGAAGTCCTGTACATGATGAAGACTGGGCTTCTAGCTGCCTAAATTTCTTTATATTTGGCAACATTTGCCATTCATTCCCCTCAACTCCTCCCGGCATATATATTTTGTATTATTTTGCTGTAATATTTAGTATATCAGTACAGACACTTAAATTTTCAAGTTTCCACATCATGCCTGGCCCTGTGACTGGTATTCACTAATCTGCAAATACTCCAGCTCCAAAACACATGCCAGATCTTAGGCTCTGGGCAAATGGAGCCTAAACCCGTCATGAGCATGATGTATATAGCTACCAGAGGCAGCAGGTTCTGAATATCCTGTAACACTGAAGCAGTATGTTGCATGGGCTCTGTGCTTTGAACATTATTTATAGTTCACTTGTGAATCATTGGTTTGCAGCATTTGTTGGAGGTAAGTAGGGTTTTCAACCTTTAAAAGTAGATGTTGACAATAGGCCTGAATGTTATCTTACATGCATATACATAGGTGAGTGCCTACCACAGAGCTGTAGTTATCGCCATCTGAAGAGCAGCAAACAGCGGCATCAGCATGGCACTTGATGTGTTGAGCACACCAGTTTCTAATATCGGGTTGTACATGAACTTTCATTTCTTTTCTCATCAAATTTGGCCATGTCATCACACAGAACTGAAGGACTGGCTTGTGGTTACTTTGTTTTGCACCACTCCCCAGCCACCCAGCCATGTACTGGAAATGGCACCAAACTCAAGTGTACCATAGGTGTTAAAACATGATGGGAGGGGAAAGCTCAACTTTCTTCAGCTTTCTGCACCAGATTTGACAAGCCATGTCAGAACAAGTCTTTTTCCCTGAAATGCTTGCAGTAAGTATTCTTCTTCTGTAAAGTTCTGTAGGCCACACAGATTTTTTTTTTTTTTCCCTGTAATGATGACAATCTGACAGTCTTACCAAAGATAGCAGAAATAATACAAAGTTGACTAGGTGTCAGAGAATGGGATTCAAACAGATTCATATCAAATAATATTCAACAATACTTTTTTAATATGTGTCTTTCTAATGCTTGAAAACCTTTTTTTTTTTTTTCTTCCCCTTGTACTCTCTTAAGCAACTTAAAATTAATTTCTCAAAACACCTGTCACTTTGAGGAGATGTGCAGCTTCAAGGCCTTATAATATTTACCAGGATTTCATTCACAGTTAGGCCTACCAACCCTGAAACAAGTGAGGCACTTCACTACTTTATTCTTGTTTTTCAGCTCTGAGCAGGTAATGAACAAATTATTTACATATTTTGATTTGGCATAGAGTTGAAAAATAGATTTTAATAACTTATGAGGTGTACATTACAAAAAGACTACTGCAAAGGCATCCTAAGGGTTTCTAAATTAGTCCTAACCTCTAGAAATACTTTCTAGACACCTAATTCATCCCAATGTGATTATCTGTTTCTTTGGGACATTTCATGTTAGTAAGATATTTTTAAGGTTTATTTCTACATGAGGACACATTTTTGGATGAAGATAGAAATGTCTAAACTGGTTCTTTTTGTCACAATAAGTTATCATCACAAAAGCACTTTAGGGAAGAATAAGTCCTAAGTAACACAGTCTAGGTTTGGGCTAAAATCATCATGCTAATAAAAATCTCCAAACTGAGACTAATTAGACGTGAGTGGGATCATCCTTGCATCCAAATTTTGACCCAGACTATGAAAAATCAATACCAGTTGTAGTTTTAGCCAGATGGACATTAGATGGATTAAACAGCTGAGAATATTCTCAGGGGAACTCTGAGGGGAGGGAATTAAGAGTCAACTTAATTTTTGCCTTTTAATTGTTGCAACAGAAACTGAAATTATTTGTTCCAGCAACCATGCTTTCCTTAAGTCCTCTTATTTCAGGAAAACACTGGAATGCTGTAGGTGTCAGGACAGATAACACCTTCACATGTATGCTGCTCACTGACCTCAAAATACATGAATAAAAGGCCAAGAGACACCATGGTGGAATAAGATGCAGTGTTTCAGTAAGGAATACATGTTTTATATTTTTTGGCAGTATGCCACTCTGTTCGGAATTGAGGGATGGATTATTGTGGATTTGTTTTCTTTCAGGAATTAGGGCTGGCCTTGGCTTAGCTTCAGTACTGCAGAGGTATTAACTGCAATGCATTTCTGTCTTACAGCCTCATCCCATTTAGCCATTGTGACTTTGGAGTGACTTCCAAAGCAATCCAATCAGAATGAGTTGGCAGATTAATGTTAACTTTCATGTCAGGACTGAAGGCAATGCAAAATGAAAAAGCTAAAAGAAGAGGCATTGCACCAGCCATACTGTAGCTAAAAATAAAACCAAACTGTCTCATGTGAGCTAATGAGCCGTTGTTTAATCTACAAATGGATAAAGCATTAGTAAACTGCCTTTCTGTGTATTAATGAATCACAAATATTTACATAAAATTGATACTATAGCCTCTGGACTTTCTTTTATCCAAGCTTTTTTTTTTTTTTTTTTTTTTTTTTCTTAACAGAAGTTTCCTTGGCAGACACTGAGTTTGTAAAAAATTTTGTATTGTAGTTCCTTAGTAACAATACTGGCAAGATTAGGAGATTCACTGTTTCACCTTTTGTCTGGGCAATGGTTCAAATTGTGCTTCTCTCCTTGCAAAAAAAAAAGGTAATGGAGTATGTTGAGATATTTTTTAAGGATCAAAGACCTAGGGGGGAGTTTGAAACAGTATAAATTACAGACACCCCAATATAATTTGAATATTTATTCTAATCCAAACATCCAGGATCAGTGATCAGCATAGCTCTTTGACAGGACTGTATAACAATTAATTAGAGCCTGTATTATCATATGTGACTCAAGATTTTAGTCAAACACATTCCAGTCAATCCAATGACTTAATTTCCGTTGCATTCTCATCAATCCAATATACTAGCATCATAATACTGATCAGTACTAACACAATTTTTATCTTCTCAGACCTGTAAACAAGAGTTCCTAGTCATAATCAAATAAAATTGTTTGTTTTTCTTTCAACATCAAAGATATTTTTGTTTTCACCATACCATTTTTTCAGCTTCATTATTACCTATTTTCCTATACTTTAGAACACAATTTAAAAAACCTACCCTTTTTGTCCTTCTCTGTACAGTTTAAATAACCCCTTGCTTCAATATATAAATACACTTCTCTTAATTATGTATTTGTTCCAAGATTCAAATATGTTGTTTTACTCACAGTAGAATGGAAATCTTGGTGTATAATTTTGTATTTGCTCTCATTTTCCTTTTCTTTTAAGTTGGGAAATGCATGACAGAAAAAAAACCCCTAACTATGAAAATGCCAGACAATAGGACTTTGGACAAATTGGAAAAATTATTGTTCTGAAAATTTCTCTTACCTATATACTCATGCAGATGCTTTTTCAAAAGTAAACTGACACATAAGACAGCAAATAAACTAATAATATAATTTCTCTAGGACCTAATAGCTGTATCAAATATAGAGAAACCCAATGTAGTCAAGTGGATGGACTGCAAGATAGCAAGTTCCCCTCCACTGTAAGAGAAGATCAGATTCCCAACCCCCTGAGGAACAAGGATATACAGAAATCTTTGGCACCCAATGAGATGCATCCCAGAGTCTTGAGAAAACCAACTTGCGAAGTCACACTCCAAGATATTTAAATGTGATGGCAGACAGGTGAAGTCCCAGTTGACTTGAAAAAGGGAAATATTACACCCATCTCTTAGGAAGACAAGGAAGAGGAGGACCCTGGTAACTACTGACCCATCCGTCTTACCTCTGTGCCTGGGAAGGTCATGGAACAGCTCATCCTAGAAGCTGTGCTAAGGCACTTGGAGGACATGGAGGTGATTTGAGACAGCCAGCATATCTTCACAAAGGGCAAGTCCAGCTTGACCAATGTAGTGGCCTTCTATGACAGGGTGACTCCATCAGTGGACAAGAGAAGGGCTATGGATCTATCATAGACATGTATCTATTCATCTATCTGAATATCTGTAAGGTCTTTGGAATTGTCCCCCACAAAATCCTTCAGTCTAAACTGAATAGAGAAGAATTTGATGAATGGAGAGTGTGATGGATGACAAATTGGTTGGACAGTCACAACCAGAGGGTAGTGGTCAACAGCTCAGCGTCCTGATGGACATCAGCAACAAGTAGTGTCCTCAGGGATTTGTACTGGGACCAGTGGTTTGTAATGTCTTCCTTAATGGCAGTGGGATGACAGAAGACAACTACAAAACTTAGTGGTGCAGTTGACACACTTAAAAGACAACATGCCATCCAAAGGGACCTGGACAAGTTCCAGAAGCAGGCTCATGGGAATCTCACAAGGTTTAACAAGACCAAGTGCAAGATGCTGAACCTGGGTCAAGGCAAACCCTCATATCAATAAAGGCTGACGGATAAATAGATGGAGAGCAGCCCTGCCCAGAGGGACTTGGGGGTGTTGCTGAATGGGAGGCTGGACATGACCCAGCCATGGGCACTCCCAGCCCAGAGAGCCAAACGTGTCCTGGGCTGCATCCAGAGCAGAGTGGGCAGCAGGGGAGGGAGGGGATTCTGCCCCTCTGCTCTGCTCTGCTGTGACCCCACCTGCAGGGCTGCATCCAGCTCTGGGTGCCAGCACAGGAAGGACAAGGACCTGCTGGAATGACTGCAGAGGTGGCCACCAAGATGATCAGAGAGACCTGCAACCTCTCCTGTGAGAAAACGCTGAGAGAGCTGAGGTTGCTCAGCCTCGAAAAGAGGCTACGTAAAGACCTTATTGCAGCCTTCCTTTACCTGAAGGAAGCTTACAAGAATGAGGGAGAGCGACTTTTTACAATGGCCTGGAGTGACGGGACAAGGGGCGGTGACTTTAAATTTAAGAAGGGTAGGTTTAAGGTAGATATGAGTAAGAAGTTTTTTACAATGAGGATAGTTAAACACCGGAACATATTCCCCAGAGAAGTTCTGGGTACTTCATACCTGGAAGTGTTTAAGGCTAAGTTGGATGGGACTCTGAGCAACCTGCTCTAGTGAAAGGTGTCCCGGCCCATGGCAGGGAGCTGGGACTAGGTGACCTTTAAAAGGTCCCTTCGAACTCGAGCTATTCTGTGATTCTGTAATAGGCACGATAGAAAATAGAAAGGTAGCCCTCCCAGTACTTACCACATGTAATTATTCAAATAAAAACAATCTAGGCTAACAACATTGTTAACAAAATGTCATTTGTAAATGTTAGACCTTTTTCTGAAAGGTCAAAATATGAAAAAAATTAAATTTATAACTGCTGAATGTAAGACCAGTTAAATTTCAAGGAAAAAATCACTACATGCAGTTTTTAAAATATGAACGGTCAAATGATTTTGCCCTACTTCTACTTTTGGCTGCTTTGATTCTTTCTTTTTTTGCAGAGTAGACCTGTTTTACTTGGATGTGGTTGCTGTTAGCTATAGATTCACGTGGGATATCAAGGTGGTAGATAGCTCCGCCTGCAGCTTTTTGGCTGATGCCAGCAGAACTTGGACAGGCAGAGTGATGCAGTTCTTATATAACACCCAGGGTTAAAAGCTGAGCTCCCTCCCGTTTTCAGCAGCACTCACCTTACTTTTCTTGTTCTACATTGGCAGAGTACTAGATATAAAACTTGACAATGCTGAAGTACTGAATAATACTTGTTTAACACTGAGGAACCTCAAACCTTCTTAATGTTTAGGTAATATAAGCTGGACTAAGCAATTGTATATTTGGAATATTTCTGACATTTTTTCAATTGCTTTTTTCTTTTCTCTAAATTTCACAAGCTGTGTATGATGGTGATATATATATTGTGAAAAATTAACTTATTTTAATGTCATACTTCATAATATGTGTTCACAACTCAGACATCAGAATTATTGCCAGCCCACGACACTGAAGTTTTATTTGTTTATTGGAAATAACTTACTGGAAAACTTTTCTTTCCTCAACATAAAATAAAGAATAATGCATAGAATATCCTCCATAAGCCAAGTATAATGTTGGAATGAGGAGTAGAAGATTCCCCAGATAAATAATTTGCTTGCTTTTAAGGTTTTTAATAGAGGATCACTGCTTATACTATTATCCTTCTGAATTTTGTAGGAATGTGCTGGCAACACAAATTAGCATACATGTGGAGTTATGTCATGTTCCATCAGTAAAGGGACTGATGTGTTCCATCAGTGAAAGTCAACTACAGGCACCTCATGGGCCATCGTACCTACATGGTTGTGCAATGCAAGGTGCCAATGGTATGGTTCATGTGTAAGGGACTGTTAGCACAGAACAACTCACATTTGGTTTACAATTGGGCTTGATATCTATAAAAGTAATTTCCAACCTAAATGCTTGATTCTGTGATTAAAATGAACTAGAACAGGAATCAACCCTGGATGAAATGTCAAGAACATTCATAACTCAGAGTATAGTGTTTCTGTCAACATTACATTTTTTCCAGGTCAAATACAATCACATTCTCTCTGGAATGATCCCATTGTTTGGCAGATCAGTTTACACTGTAAGCAAAGAACTTGCAGTACGTCATTTAAATTATATAAGGGGAATACAAAAATAAAAGCATCAATTTAGCTTTAGCAATAATATATGCTACAGATTCTTCCTATAGCCATTATTTCTCTAAGAAAATTAAATTTTGCAATATTAACTCACCCATGCTCACAAAACCTGTTGTGCTCTGACTAGGTCAAAACAGGGTAAAGGATGCTTTCTTCCTGATGGCCTCTGAGCTAGCTCCAGGCTTGCTCATGTGGTTCTTCAGCACAATGCAAAGCCATACCTGTCACAGGGCTTTCAAATAATATTTGAAAACAATACAGTGGTACTTCAGTTCTGCACCCAGACTAATAGGTCAGTCTGTAAACCAGCTTGATTAACTCAGTTATGGCATGGTACTAAAGTCAGCTACATTACTTACCACTCTGGGTTTCCAATGCCTCCCATGACATAGTATGGAAATATGAAAATAATTTTGTTTTCTTCAGGATGAAATAAAAAAGAAAATAATCTGTCAAAATCTAGATCAAAACAAAAGTGTCAAATTCTGCAGCCAGAGAATGAAGATAACTCCCATAAGAATTTTCACTTAATAATTTCATCTTGAAATATATTTTGCTTATTCTCCCTCACTGGAAATTACAAAGCAATGTAACACAAGTTCCTGTATATCAAAAGGTTGGTAGACTCACTAGAAAAACCCTGGAAACCAAACAAACCAGTCAAAACCCAGTCTAATTTCTGGACTGAAACTAAGCATATAGGTTCTGAAATGTAACACATTTAAGAAATTATATAGTTATTAAAATGTTAAAGGTATAATGAAAAAAAATCAGCTATCTTTTTTATTATGAGGATGTAATAGAGTTTAAATAGAATAAAATTCTAAGGTATTTTAAATATTGAAAACTACTAAATAAAAAAATATTCTAAAATAATATTTTCCCCCAAATATCATTCAACCAAATTGACTTGTAATAATCACACTTGAAAATACATTTGACATTTGCTGTTATGGGTTAATATTATGAAAATATCTTATTTTACTTTCAGTTATTTGTGCTCTACTTCATGGTCACTCATTTCCAGTGCACAGCTTGGAAATCTGCAACAGGAATGATTATTTTTCTAAACTGTGGGGTTATCATTGTGGCTATGGAAATAAACTTTATATATCTTCCTCTGAAATTCATTTAAAAGTAGAAAATCTGCATATTCCCTAACACCTCTAAACTGAATAAAGTAATTTTAATTTATTTATTTTCTATTTGCACCCCAATAGCTATTGATAAATATTATCTATCTATTCTATCCAGAATTCTTCTGTGGAGTTACCATTTTAGGTCACCAGTGAGTTAAATTCAGACAAGGCTAATCCTTGATTTTTATATTTTTACAGATGTTATATAGTGGACTGCACATTAACTGAATTCCAGTTGTCCAGACAATCCTGGCAACAGCTGGTTTTCCAGGCTAAATAAATTTTCTGTATGGTATGTTAAGGACAGCAGAATATTTTTTTAATTCACTAGTTATGGTTACTCATAATGATGCCATAAGTTTTAGCTTTCATATTTTCCAGATTCTGTACTGCATTAGTATATAACTCTGAACTTCATATAAAGTGCTAGCAAGTTCTCCTCGCAGCTTGGTTAGACAAAACAATCCTTTTCCAGCCTGAGAACCAAGGACACCACTACAGCTTCAGATCCAAGAGCTATAAACAACAGGAAATTGAGGAGAGCAGCCTGGGAGGATGGAATTTCATAACCTGAAGCTGTAATTGGAGAATTAACCCCAACATGTAAATGGACCAAAACTTATAAAAGTGTGAAAACTCATGACCCATCATCCATCTTGCATCCATCTTGGGTATAGCCTCAGCCAGGCTCTTGTACTGCCCAAGGTGTGTCCTTTGAAGGCCTTTTAATAAATACCTGCTTTATTCCTTTGATTCTGTCTAGCCTCTGCTCTAGGTAGCCTCTTTAGGCAGCAGTAACGAACTCCTTTCATCCTCTAATATTTTTCTCCATCCTCCAACTACTATGTTTTTAAGTTTTGCAGGTGTGCATGGGATGTTGAATGGAAATGAAAGAAAATAATTGTCTGAAGCAGCTTGTAGCTGAGGCTATGGGCTTGCAAACTGTTCTGGACGTGCTCAGATTCTCCCTGTGACAGTCCTAGAAACTGTGATCCCAAACCACATTTGACCCTGTATCATTTAAAGCAGCAGGACTTTGGTATTGAATCAGAGTGGAACAAACCTCCTATCTGCTGCAGGGATTTGATTTATCATGCTGAAACAACAACACAAACCTGAGAGAAGACAGTATTGAACTGAAAGTTCAGGCACATCGAACATGGAACATGGAACAGCAAGAACACCAGTTTCCAAGTCATTTTAACTTTTCTAATGCTGATTGGTAGGTAGTTGTTCTCTAGTGAAATTGTCAGTCCAGATTCAGGAATTTCTTGCACACAGAAAGTGTCAGGGTCTTATTCTTAGGCAGGCATTATGATAGGAAAAAGTCCCCCAAGACAATCTTTAAGAAAGACCAATGAAGAAGAAGAAAAACAAAATGCTGCTGAGCAGCAACATTCCTAAGGTGGTCAGAAGAAAGTTGGATCTGGATTATAATTCCTTGTTTCTGTTGGCCTTTCTCTGATAAAACAGGCAGGAAGAATGTTTCTCTTTTATACTACATTCCAATGAAAAGATTCAGTTCCTTGCTTGTGTGTCCGATTTGGAAAGCAGATCTCCCACCTAGCAAAAAAAATTATCTAGAAGTGAATTATTCAGAGATAACCTGACATCCCTTCCTCTGATAAAAGGACATCTGAACTCAGAATGAATTATTGGCATATAAGGATGACTGTGAGATTAATTCCAGCAGAAAAACAAAGTGGCAGAATGCCTAATTTGAGAATCTTCCATGCTCACATTTGCAGTTGCTTGGCATCTTCAGGATATATTCAGGATATCAGTATCCATCATGAGAAATTTGGGCACCTAGAAGAATTCATTGATGTATTTTGGTGGTGAGATAAATGCAATGCCTTTCAGGTTAGGCAGCAGCTAAGCAGGGCTTTCTGAAGGTCTCACAGCTGGATTGGAGAACTAAAGTGGCAGCCCAAATTTAGAGATCTAAAATGCCCTCTAAATTCCATTGCAAAGCCATGTGGGAGAGGGAGGGAACTAATCCTCTATTGGGCATGGATAGCTATTTCCAAAGGCTTGGGCCTAAGGAAAGCATGTTCCAGTGTTTTGAGAGCTGAGATTTTAGTTCTTGCTTATGCTTCTTTCTGGCTGGGGACTATGCTGAACTAATCATGTGAAACAATTTTGTCTCTTGTACAGAAATGCAATAAATTTCTTGTACAGAATTATAGAGATGTACTCACTGCCTGTCCAAGAGCTCTTCTTAGCTGCTCTGAATCTCCTCGATACTTAATAGGTGCTTGGAGCAAAGGTATTTGATCCCAGGTATCTTAAGCAGGTGTTGCCTATGTCACCTAAAATAGATCACAAATGGGAAAACTGGTCACAGATAGTTTGGTTTCTGAGCCTCTATACATCAATTTCTGCCCTCTGGTGTGTCCTTCCTGCCCTTTAAGGCATGTAGTAAACCAGTAGTTAATCTGTTACCTAGGTAAAATGTGGTAACTTTATTTTTGTGCCTTCTTTTGGGTACTGCCTTAACACCAGAGTTTAACTCCATACTTATTTGCTAAAATCTACTTCAGACTTACTCATCAAAGAAAACCAGGATGACAAGTAATACTATTCAAAAATATCCCCTTTTTTTCCCCTGTGACTAAAATGCTTTCCTTTTGAGAACTTGTAAAATAAATATTAATCCATGGAGAATGTTAATCAATAAATTACAGTTAGTTAGTAATTATTTAAATATAATTTGATGAAAATATTCCCAGATGTTTAGCTAAAATGTAACCTATAACAAATCTAATATAACTTGATAGATAGCAATATAAATATAACAAATAAAGAGTAATTTCTTTGTGATAAAGTGGTAAACTGGATAAAATAGCTACAATTCTTGGCATTATACACTGATTTGTAGAAACTCATATTGTTTCAGCTTGCTAGTATCTTCATAATTCTTGGTACTATTTCACTGAATTTTCTATTGTCTTTCTTCTGATGTGGTGGTGCAGATTTTTCAACTCTTTAAATAATTTTGTTAGAAGTGAGACTTTTCCTTTAAAAGAGTATGATAACCCTTTACAGACCAGACGTGGATAAGTAGTAGAAGTCTGTGCTGGTATATGTATGGTAAGTAAAACTCACCTCCAAGGCTTGCTCAGACAAAGAGACATATTTGTGGATTATTTGCATATAGATAGAACCACTCAGAAGAGGTGGAGGCTGCCATAGCCATGGCTGAATTCTATTATGTGCAAATACAGTATAAATGTGGTTGCCTTTTAACAACTTTCACATGATCTTATGTTCATGATATGTAATTGAAGAGTAACTGTGCAGAAAAGGACCTGGGGATGCTAGTGGACACCAAGTTGAACTTGAGCCTTGCAGCAAAGAAGGCAAATGTTATCCTGGGCTGCATTAGGAAGGTTGTTGCCAGCAGGATGAATGAGCTGCTCCTGTCCCTCTACTCAGTACAGGTGAGGCCACTTCCAGAGTATTGTGTCCAGTGTTGAGCTTCCCAGTAAAGAGAAAAATGGACATTCTGGAGAGAGTCCAGTGAGAGGCCACAAAGACAACTAAGGAACTGGAGCCCTTCTCCTGTGAGGAAAGGCTGAGTGAGGAGTTACTTTCAGCCTGGAGAAGAGCAGGTGCAGGGGGATCAATGTACATAAATACTTGAATGATGGTGTAAAGAAGAGGGAGACAGACTCTTTTCAGTGGCATCCAGTGGCAGGACCAGAGGCAATGGCCACAATTGAAAGACAAAGGAGTCTTTCCGAACATCAAGAACCACCAAGAACTGTCAGAGGTTGCCCAGAGAAGTTGTGAAGTCACCATTTTTGGAGACATTAAAAAATCATCTGAATGTGGTCTTGAGCAATCAGCCCTAGGTGAACCTGCTTGAGGAATCCTGTAATTTTACGATTCTGTGATTTTGTGAACTCACAGCATGCCTGAATCTTTATTCTTCATAAGATATGATGCAAGATGTTCTGTTTATGCTGCACAGATAACCCTTATGTGCAATTTGAAAATCTGAAACACAGTGAACAGGGACCTTTTTTTTCAGACTGAAATGCATTTTAGTGAGTTATTAAGATTTTTAAAAATTCTTGAAAATTTGACTGAATACTTAATTCCTATTTTTATTGTAGTTACACCATAAGCTAGCCTTCTAAAAATCCTTTTTGACTTGTATATACTTAACACAAGCATAACTTAACTCTTTCTGGTTTGTTTTGAGATATACACCAGGGGTACTGCTAAATCTGATTATAGAAAAGAGTCATTAGTGAGAATTGTGGTTATCTTTGTGATGGGACCATCCATCAATTGAGTATGGTCCAAATGTATTTACAAAATCAGGTGGAGATTAGAATGAGGGTTTTCTGTAATATTCTCCTGCGTAGATGACATCCTTGTTGGATCAAGCGGTCAATATTTTAGGATGAAAGATTAATGGATTTGTAATATTGTATTAAAAATCAAAAATTCATGACATTCAGGTCAATTCTGCCGTATGAAGAATAATTCTTAACATGTGGATAATTGTTTTGCTCTAAATGGTAATTGTTTTCTTGCTCAACAATACATTTGGTACAACTTCCTTAGAGGAGAAAAAGTGGAGAAATAATTAAAAACAGTATTTCTCCCCTTCATGCATGCCTGCAGTATCTAATGGTATTGTAGCGGTAATTTTCTCAAAAGCGGTTCATTACCAACAGTTAGCAATCCCTTCTGGCAATTAGTTAATTATCTTGCCTTTGACTATGGTGAAAGGAAATGGCTATCAAGGACATTGTTTGCCCAATTAACCAAAAACTGTAGACACAGTAATAATTGGAGAAGGAAATCCCTCCAAAATGCAGTAATTTTACTCAATTTTTCACGGGAGCTGTGCAGTCTGATATGTTAAATTAAAGAAATTCAGAGGAATTAACATGCGAGGATGTGTGTGTGTGGTGGTGTTTGTTTGTTTTTCCAAAAAAGTATTAGGACAAGAATATTCTTCTGTTAAATGCCAGTTCCTGGGCTCTGCCAAGGTTCATGGTATTTTCAGAGCTCTATATAATGGAGCCATGAGCAGCTCTGGCCAGGATGGTCTCTGGTATCGTGGGAGCTGGATGTAGCCCAGGGGATGATTCTGCTTGGCCAGTTGCCTTTTCCCCAGAAGAGCTGCCATGGCTTCCTCCACGTGGGCGGAAGGATGGATGGATGGGGTTGTATGCCTCCTACAGAGGGCACAGCAACACCTCCATATGGCCCAGGCAGAAAAGACAAGACAAAGCTGCTTTCTCTCCCCAGTAAAAGATTGGTCTTCATCTCTCAGTACAATCTCTTTAGGCTTCAGCTGCTCTGATTTGTGTAAGACTCATAACAAAAAAAACCCCAAACCCCAAGCAACTCACAACTACACAAACAGTTGCTGGCTGACAGTTCTTCAGTGAAAGATGACATATTATGAAATATTTATTTAATAAAAAGAGATATCTTTTATTTAAAAAGACAGTTAACAGCATTTATAATTTCTCATTTTCTTCAGAGGAAAAAAATTATACTTCCTATCTCATAATGCTAAACCAGCTATCTAATATGAACCACGAGATGTACAAATTTAATGCAAGCCCTTACCTTTTTTCTCATCTTCTTATGTATAAATGCCACTGGAAAGTGGGGTGCTTTTTTTCCCAATTTATTTCCCTGTAAAAAATAAAAATTAATACACTTGTAAAAAAAATCACAACTCTCAAAAAAAAAAAAAAAAAAAGTTGAAAATTATCACTGGATTGTCTTTCCTCGTTGTTAGTAGGAATGCAATTAAAACAACAAACTCTTCTTCCCTGACCCCTCTCATCCCCCGCCATGAACTGTCACCATTTTCTGGCTAGGAACAAAAACCAGATTTTTGGAAACTTGTATATATGATAACTACCAACATTCCTCTTCACTTTAGAAATAATAAAAAAGTAAAAATGTTAGAAAATCAGAATTCTGAGACCTTGTAAAAACAATTTTAAAGTATCTGAGAAAAATGTTTGATTTACTTTCTTTATGACAAAGCAGTGTTTGTAAAACACTTTTCCCTCAGTTATCTCTCTCTAAATTCAGTTACATTATTTATCTTCCTTACTATTCATAAACAAAACAACCCAAACCAACCTTCAGTTTCTAAATTCTTCAGGTTTCTCACTATTTTCTCTAATCTCTTAGTCCTGCACAATTTATTTTATCTTTTGCAGTGGACAGATTTGGAAATATCCTTGTTGAAGGAAATGTAAGGCATAAAATACATGAAGATGGATATATTCCACCTTTAATTAATTTTATTAGAACCTTTTCACTAAAGAGTAAGAACTTCATCAGTGTCTTATGACATAATGTTTTTTTCCAGTTTCATAAAAATTCTTCGATTAATTCTAATGAGTAATTAAGTCTTCAAGGTTTATAGAAAAATTGTATCTTACACAGAACTGCATATTCTAATGTGCCTAAACCTGTAGTCAATGCTTCTGAGGTATAGTGGATAATTTTTCTTGAATATTTTTTTATTTATCATTATTAAATATGTGCAGCTGAGATCAATTTGTGAAAATGTATTATGTGAACCTGAATAACATTTCTGCCACCTACATAAGGTCAGGCATGTACTGCACACTACTAGATAACCACAGAGGTAGTTCAGAATCCCTGTTCTCTCCTTTCTCTGATTATTTTGATTTGATATGGAAATACAGGCAACAACCCTAGTGTAGGAACTGGTGCATTACAGGCTATTTGTCTAATAGCAGCAAATACTAAGAACCGTCAATATTATAATTCATATTATGTTGCTTCCAACATACCTAAATTTGGCATTTTTTATAATCAATCTTCATGAACTGCTAACCTATTAAACAGACTAATCCTGACCTGAAGAGCTACTAAAAATAACCCAGTAAAGAATCAACTGACAATAAAAATGAATATGCAAAATATTTCCAAATCAGCTGAATACTATGCCTGAAAGACCACTTCTGCTGTTAGTTTAACATTAGATTAAAAGCAGATGGATAATATCAATGTCCATATGTCTCAGCATCCTGTGGGCTCACCATCCTGTGACTTTTTTTTGACTTTAACCAGATCTATCACTTCTTGAGACTTTGGAGAAGCAAGCTTAAGTCACATATCACATCTAAACTAATATGCCACTTATTCTGCAGATGGAGCCCAGTAGCTCAGCCTAGTCCTGGAAAACAACCACAAAAAAAATATTTTAGCTTGAAAGATGGATACAGTACAACAGCAGGAATTTTTTATTCTTTCCAATATATTATTAGGAAGCTTGCTTCTTGTTGCTGAAAGAAAGCCCACCACAATAGAGAAGACGTGTCACTTGAAAATGTTCAGTTATATCACCCCAGGAGCCCTTAGAAAGGGAACATTGGTGATTAATGTTTTAGGAACAACTTTTTCCATTTTATGGCAAATAATTCATCTGCTCATTCACCTGCAGAATGCTATTGGTTTTGCCTTCCTTGTAGGTTCTCTGATACTTGTGACAGAGATTTTAAAAAACATTTCATTGGATGCCTAATTTCTTTTCTGCTGCAGTCAAAGGTAAAAGTCCCCTTGATTTTTGCTAGGAGCAAATAACTGTAAATTCTAGATATAGTTTCTTTTTGCCATAGGCTTCTGATTTCTGACATCATCATAAAATTTTTAAATTTTTCTAGAAGTGCTACTTTTCTACTTAAAATTTGGTAAAATTAATTAAAATTTATTAAAAGGCTGCATAAGAGTTGTATTGATATTTCCAAATACAGAAGCTATTACTGAAATCATAACAGAACAAATTATTAATTATAATTATTTTTGAAGTATCAGCAGCATTAACTAGGCTAAGCCCTTCTTTCTGAGTTTCCATGAAACTGTATTTGCAGGACTTTTAGAATGAACAGAGAAAATGTCTATGCCATTTTGTAGGGTGCTTCAGAATGGCAACAACCAGGCTGCACAGAAAATGGCTGATTTCTACTATAAACAAAAAAGCATTAGCATTGCATAATAGCTCCAGGGCTGGTTTCAGCTGCACTATGTCACATAAGGATGAATGTGAGAATTGCAAGGTGATCTGGGGTGAAAAGCACAGTATGTTTCCTGAACTAGAAATAGTCAAAATCTATTGATGCATCCTGATAACACTTTCAAAACCATTCAGAAAATCAACATATCTCCTTAAAAGCCCTCAAAAACGTTTAACACCTTGGCGCAAGAATACCTATGCCCTTAGTACAAAAGATTTTGTCTGGAGAGCAGATTACTACTGATGTATACTTTTCTGTCTAAACCTGTGGCACCCTTGGTGCTTGCCCTTGTGTGTAGAAAGGCGTCCTTTGACACTCAGTGCTGGCAATATTTGTCAGTCCTGTGGCTCTGGCTTCAGGCTCTCAGATAGTCATGAGACAATCTGAGGGAGTAGCCAGAGGTTTGAAGTTAACAAAAAGTGACTGAGTTTATATCGAGGACTTTTATGTTAAATAAGGTTAGGTCATCTGGTTTAAGCGAGCACACTATGAAGAATACTCTCTTTAAAGTAAGTATTTTTCATCAAAATAATTAGGTTAATGCCTCATGGTGTCCCTCAGTTTGTTCCTTAAATGAAAGAGAAGTGTTTGTTAGAGATCAGTCAGAATTTCCGTGTGACATCTCTTTTTTTTTTTTTTAACTTATTTTTCTTGTTTTAAAAGAAGTGTAGTTGCAGGAGGAAACTAAATGCGTTGACTGACACTGAAAGCTATACAATGTTTTTTAAATACCAGGAGAACATGCAGAAATGCAAAATATTTGGCAAATTATTTGAGCAATAACTTTTTGTGGAGTGTACTTTTGTGTGCTGAGGTTTAGAGACAGAGCCAAAATTTGCTGAATAATTTTTTAATCAAATTTTACTAGTGAATATTATATTGGGAAAAAGGCAGGCCTACACTGCAGCAATATTATATTACTCTTAAGTGGCCTAGAAGAAGAGTTTGCAAGAAAATGTCATATAATTTTACTGTCAAGCTACTAGCAAATATCTGTCTTCTTAGAGGCAGAGACTGTCAGCTGTGTGACAGATTGGGAGATTATCTCAGAAAGAGAACTTTGAATGATAGCTGCTCAGTACTGAATGGAAGGCTGGAAAAAGAAAGAACAAGGGCTGTTGCCTCAAGGTCAGCTTAGCTGGGTGCCAGGTACAAGTACCAAAGCACCAATTTTGTGTGGTTTGTGCTTGGACTTCTGATTACTACCTAGAAAATATTTAATGTGAAAGGTTTTTTATATGCACTGTCAATATTTTATATGCAACGTCACATACCATGCACCTCCTCAGTAACAGTCAGTTGCAAAGAAACATTTCAGGAGCAGCTAATTCTGAGCAAAACTATCAGATCTTCATGTTCCTGCAACAAAGAAAATCAGACAAGAGAAAACTCAGGTGCAAACTCTCAGATATGTAATAGATTGCTATACCATGCTGTGCCATTGCATACAGCCACACAAAGATGGGAGACTCAAGAACAGAACTTTTCACTGTACCATTTATCATTTTATGAATGCATAAGATGTATGTTCATCTTGTGATGGTTTATCAGTGGGACCTCTTACTTTTACCACATATTTAATATAGCAAATATGCCAATGTAGGATCCTTTTTATATTTTTTATTTTGTCTCTTTTTTTCTTTTCTTTTTCTTTATGTTTGAAATCTGTTCTACCTTGGTGATTTGCAAAGTCATTACATGAATAAATAGGAAATAGGAATTGCCATATTTTGTCTAAATTTTTCTAAAACAATCTATTTTTAGCTTTTCCCTACTGAAGTGTTTCTATACCTTTTCTGCACTAAGGTATATTCCCTGTAGTGGCTCTGGGAAATAATTTTTTTCACAGCATGACACCACTTCATGCCAGCTCCCTGATGTCCAACACGGGAGCAGAGAACCCGACGCACAGAGCAAAAGGAGCTGTGTTTAACCAAGTTAAGCCTGTCTTGTCCCAAGGCTTTCCTCTAGCACAAGGACTGCAGCTGCCTTTGTTGAAATATGAGTGAAGAAGGGTAAACTATGAAGTAACTGTAAAATTTGACACATTTTAGATTAAGGATCAGGAATGAAAGTTTAATTCTACGATAGATTCTAAGTGTATCTTAGATGCAGTATCTAGAAACATATCTTGAGAGGAAGAATTTAGTGCCACTATGTATAGTAAAAGCTAATTTTTTTTTGTTCCTGAATATTTTAGTTTGTTCTGCCATTTTCAGTAGTCTGATGAATGCCATTTGTGAATCTATTACTACTTATGGACTACCTATCAACTACTGCTTTGAATGAAGGTTATTCATAACCTTATGCTACCTACTTACTGCCTGTCTCACCTCCAGGTGGTTCCCCAAATTCATCAGTTTCCCAGCATAGTTGTGTTAAGGAGTTATTTTCAGGAAGCATTATTGTGTAGGCATATGCAGGGCTCTCCAATTCTGCCAATGTTCTTGTGACCAGAAATGTGTTTTGTAAATTTGCTCAACACAGACACGACTGTTAAAAAATGCTTGCCATGCCTTGGATGTGATACTTAGAATTCACCAGTCTTATATTTCATTTTTACACATTAGTTACTTAACAGTGGAATCTGTGGCACAAAAAGAAATTAAAATTCCATAACACTATGTACTGTGATTTTTAGCAGCTGTCCAAATATCTTACCTTCAAAATAGGAGATGGATTAGTGCAACACATATAACACAAATTATACTCAGAACAATACTCTAAAAAAGTATGTACATAGACAATTTCTTGCACAAAATGAGAGACGTGTGAATGAAAATCCTTTTGGAAATCCAACCTCTGTTGGAAAAAAAGCCCATTCACTGACAAGTGAAACAGCATAAAGGTCTTCAAATAGATGCTATTTTACCTACCATTCTTCACAAATAAACTGTAACTGATGGTCAAATCTGATGAATAACTGGTAAAGTAAAAGGGGTGGGAAATGCTAAAAGACAGCATCTCATTAGTGATGGAGAATCTTGCAAAAGGAGTAGTAATCTAGGACACATTTGTTTATTTGTTTTGAAAACTTAATTCTTCTACAGACATCTATTATGTGTAGCTCTCAAGTCTTCAGAAGGGATATGCAAGGAAGGAGAGGTAGAGGGGGTTTGTTGAGGGGTTTGGTTGTCTAGAACCTGATGACAGTGCTGATAGGTTTGTATATTTATGAGTAAGAGTCAGGAGGAAGGCCAACAAAGCAAAAATCCTGATGAGCATCTGTTACAAGGAAATAAACTCACAGAGTTTTTAAAAATAAAAATAAATTAAACCCCAATTTCCCCATGACTCTCCTAAAGAAATAGAATAGGTGTATGGTGTTTAAACCATACAGTTATGAGCAGTGAAGCATTTGACACTTTGGAGCCCTGTACAAAATATATAGTATCTCAGAAATTGTATAGTACAATTACCTGAGAGAGAGGGTTCAGGTATCAGTTAAAACCATAGATTGGTGAAGCATCACCAGTTTCAATGATATATACTATCAGAAAACAAGACTAGAAAGATTTTTTCAGAACAGCTGATGTCCAGGTTATACTGGCAGAACAGGAATGAAACCAAGCATATATTCAGCAGTAACATTCCTTACCACAGACGTCTCTCTGCATCAACCGTGAAATTGTTACCAGATACCCTATGGCAACAGGGACCTGAGGGAATGGGAAGAAGCTGTGTCAGGAGAAGTTCAGGTTAGGGATTGAAAAGGCTTTTCATTGAGGGATGATTGGGCACTGGAAAAGGCTTCTCACAGAAGTGGTCACAGCATCAAGCATTTGGACAACACTCTCAAACATGATGGTTTGATTCTCGGGTTTGTCCTGTGCAGGGCCAGAAGTTGGACTTTAATTGATCCCTGTGGGTCCCTTCCAACTCAGGATATTATATGATCCTTTTCAGATGGATAAAAACATCCTGGAAGAGAAAGTAATATCAGCTGTGACTAGGTACAACAAATGATGTCTGTCAATACCTTCTATGCACCTTTAGAGTTTATTCAGAAAGGTCTCGGTATGGAGAATCCTGATAAAATGTATCCTATGCTTATGGCTGGGACAAAACAGCGAAAAAATTAAAAAAATTTAATTTGCCAGTCTGAAAGTTGAATTACTTCTTTATGAAATAGCGGGAAGTATTGAGAAATTTCCCGGAGATGGTAGTAACCCAGCAAAACTGGGTAACACAGTAAACCAGAGAAGCTTTAAAATTTAAATCACGTTCTTATAAGAGTCCTTCCCGGATCAGAAGGGAGTGACTTTGCTCTCTGCATTAATTTCCTATGGATGAATAAGCTTTGGAGTAAAAGTAGAGGGTTGGTCCCTCTACCTATTACCACTTGAGCCTCTGCAATTTAAGGTGAATGCTTAAGGAATGGTGCTGGGAAGATGGAAATATATTTTGAGCCCACATATGCTTTTGGTTTGTCCAAACACTGCAAAGGAATCAAGCCTGCGTCTATCAATGTCAAGAGTTAGATGATAAATTGATGCTTCATGGAAACATAGAAAAAAAACATGCTAGGAAGAAGACAGATCAACTAGTCTCTGTATCCACCACGGGCCAAGCTAACCATGATTAATTTACCCTTGTAACTGCCAGACCCTTTTAAAAGGCAATCTTTTCAATACTGCATGTGGAAATGCCGTAAGTCTTGCAAGTCACCTGGAAAAGCAAGTTTATATCTGCTGTAGTTGCCAAGCAACGATCACAATCTTCCAGTTACTAAAAATTGTCTGACTGGAGTTGACCTTACTTTTATGCTATGGTTACCCTACAGCCTTCCCCAAAATAACAAAATTCTGTCGATCTGCCAGAAACAAATTTCTGTCATTACACTGAAATTTTGCAGCCCATTACTCCATAATAAGAACTACTGCCTTTAGGTGTCCCAATGGGACGAACTGCTGAAGCAACTGATTCATTTCAGTTAGAAGCAAGGATTTTGTCTTTTAGCGTGTTTCTTTTTGTCTTAATTTTTTAAAAACTAATATTCATATCAATCCCAAGCATGTAGACCTGGGGACTTATTCTGCACTGCAGTCTTAGCCAAAATCATGATTAGATCAGATAGGAAAGCAGCCTATTTCTACGAATGCAGTATGTGCCCTTTGTGGCCTTAGAGCAACAAAAATATGTCAGTGTCCATGTAGTGATCAATATCAGGGCAGAATAAATAACCAAGAAATTCCATGTCAATTAAATCACATTAACTTTTACTTTGTTTGGTATTCATTACTTATACTGCAAAAGAGTCAGGAAAGTGAAACTGTTTTCCAAAAATGTCATGGTTTAACCTCAAATGTTTAACCCCAGGACCACACAGACCCTCGCTGGCTCCTCCTGCCCCCTGGTGGGATAGGGAATCAGAAAAACAACAACAAAAAAATTGGTTTGGTATAAGAACAAACTAATAATATAAATAAAGTAAATAATAACAATAATAAAAATTTTAATTTTTAGTGATGTGTTGTACAATTTCTCACCACTCACTGACCAATGTCCAGTCTGAGCAGCAATTGGCACGTTCCAACCAAGTGTCCCCCAACCCCAGTTTATATACTGGAAATGACATTCTGTGGCATGGAATATCCCTTTGGTCAGTTCCAGTCAGATGTCCTGGTTACGCTTCCTCACTTCTTCTTGTGCAGCTTCTCACTAGCAGAGCGTGGGAAATTAAAAGTCCTGAAAGTCCTTGACCTAAGGGTAAGTATTATAGATAAAACATCATAGAGTTATCAACATTATTCTTATACTGAATCCAAAACACAGCACTCCACCAGCTACTGGGAAGAAAACTAAATCTATCCCAGCTGAAATCAGAACACGAAAATAGATATTTATCATTTCTATATTGCAACCAGGAGGGGTTAATAAAGAGAGGTTAAGGGTTCAAAGTAGTAAGCCAGATTCCAGTGCTACTTCATCATCCTAATTTAATGACATCTGAAAATCTTAGAGAAACCATCCAGAAAGAAACCAATATTAACCAGTGAGTTACTAGGGTAATGCTTAATGTACCTAGCTACCTAAATTAAATGGGTGCATTCGGATCAAGCTACGTTTTCTCTACTGCCAACGGAGAAAGTTCCCAAGAAAGGTTCATCCCATCTAAATGATATATTTATGACTGTATTTGCAGAAGATAAACACAACCCAAATGAAAAACTTAAAGCAGATACCTAACTTCTAGATAACTGAGGTTCAATGAGAAGAACTGCTCCCTCATAGGTAGTAAATGCAAAGCACTGTGCAGATGGACTTTAAGGTCACATTGCAATTATGTGCAACAAAGAACAATTCTGATCTCATTTGATCTAGCTTTGTGATTTATCCCCTGAGTCTACCCTTTCTGTAGATATTTTTTATGTCTTGAAAATAATTTCTTTCAGCACTTAAAAAAGTTTTAAATCTAAGAAGATTAGAGTAAGTGACTTACTGTTTCTTTCCAGATAGATTTCATTTGCGTTCTGCAAGCTCAACATCTTAGCCTGGAATGAGGTACAATCATGTTATAACACTATGACTCATACTTAACCTACTTTAAAAAAAGTGCAAGGGTTTCCAAGTAAAATGATAATATAACAGTGTTAAGTATAAGAAAGTTATAAGGACTTCAAACAAAGAACAGTGATTCAGGATACTTCTTGATAAAATTCCAATTTATTTTCTAGATCACTCAGAAAGAAATTAGGTTTAAAGAAGATATAAACATACGTAATGTTAATTTGACTTTAGACAAGTAATATTATATATTAAATGCAATGTAATATATAATATTATTATTTCACATTTCTTGTTCTACAGTGACATTCATAATACTGCCAGTGAAGTTGATAATGAAGCTAATTCAGCGATGTATAATGCTAACTTTCACTTGCTTACCCATCGTTAAAAAATTGATGTGAAATAATATTTTGAAAGGGATTTGTATATGCTTCATAAAATAATGCTGCATGTGTCTTTTTTATATCAAATTGAATTACTTCTTATTGAAGTTTTCAGGGAATCCAGATTATTATAATAGTCTTACAGTCTGCACATATGAAATGCTGATTGATGTGCTACCTTGGTAAGAAGTTATCTAATATTTCAGCTGTATTTTTCCTAAATCTTATGCTGAGGCCAGACCTGGCAATGATGTCTAAGAAAGCACAAAACAAGGAGTTTCACAAAAGCCTTGAGCATGAGTAGTTATGCAAAAAAGACTCTGACTGCCCTTCATACTTATTTTTAACCCTATGTTGTTTTATTCCTTAACACCACAATAAATGTTTCTGGAGCTGCATAATAAATGTACAGTGCAACTACAGCTCACAGAAACCATTCAGTTAGCTAGTCTTGGGCTGAATTAATTTTAACCCAAGTCAGTTCCACCAGCCTAATTTTAGCATAAAAGTCCTATAAATGTGGCATAGGGCACTGGGATGGGAAGGGAGATAAAATGGGAAGAAAAGGTACAGGAACAGGTATGAACATCTGGGTCCACTCCCGTTTGAATATGCTGATTTATCGGGATTTAATGGTCATGAAAAGATCATGTCAGGCACTTCAGCAGTAGAACTGTAAAATAATTAATATAGCATGTTTAGTGCTGCCAGTTAATTTTCCTTCAAGCCAACTAATTTTTACATAGTTTACACGAATACAGTAAAAGCTATATGAACAGCCAGTGAGTAAGTACTCCTACTCAATGTTTCAGCTTAACAGATTTAGAGAGATGTACAGTATTTTAACATATCAAACCATGTGGATATCTTTCTTAAATGGCAGCTGCTGTTTGTAATATCTGAGTACTTTCAATGAAGATATCAGCAGGGCAAGCAGCTAATGCATCTAGTGAAACTGTGCACTCAAAGATGAATGGTGTCTGGAAGTAGGACAACAGCAGAATGTAAGCAGATATGCTAGAGGATATAATGTCAGTGGCTGGAAGCTATTTGGATAGCAAATGCTGCAAGTTTTATGAATGGCTGTCAGGAGCCAATCGTATAAAATAAGCCTTACATAAGCCAAAGAGAAGCTTAGGAATAGACTTGTAAAATAGTTTTTGCTCCTTCCTTTAAGACCATATGGCAGATCCAGGTCTGGATCTGAATCTATATGGGATTGACCTTGGTAGAGGAGTACAGAATCTCTCTGAAAATAATTTTTAATCTTAGAAGAGCATATCATTCAGAGATAAAAGTAAATACATTCATGAATACAATGATAGAGAAGATATCTTGACATGGCTTTTCCAGTATCTAGTTGTTCATGTCTCTAAAAAGGCAAGCAAACCTACTGTGAAAATACCTGTTTTCATCCTCCAGTCTCTGGATCCTTTCATACCTTTTGAGACTAGCTTGAGAACACATTCTGTACCAGATGTTTAGCCCCTTTGATCAAATAATTTTCTAACATTTTTAGAGTCAGTGTGAACAGATATGTTCTAGAATATTTTTCTACTGGGCATTTTTTTCTGCTCCTTTTATCGTAGTTGTGGTAAAGGCCCCCTTTGGACATTAAGAAGGTAGATATGGCAAAGAGGTGATGTCAACAAAATGCCTTCAGGATGAACACTTGTGGCTTTGGCTGCTTACTTATGTTCTGCAAAAAAAACCCCAGGAGACTAATTACTTGAATAGTGAATTCCAAAGAGCCCAAATTCCCATTTGCCATCATAACTCTCTATCTTAAACACAACAGAAATCAGTTTAAGAGCAAAACTTTCAAGAATTGCAGATGCCAAAATATTTTCCTAAAATATTAGTATTCCATCCAAGAATTAGAAATTATTTTACTAGCAATCACACCCAATTTACAGTCATACATGAACTTAGTATTCACTTGCCTAAATTCATAGTATATTCAGCAACTGGTCTGGTAATAGAGGCAAACCTTCTCTTTAAATGGCTGTCAGACAGTGCATCAAGGGTTTTCTACAGGGTGGTTTAGTTTAACTATTTAAACCACAAGCGAAATTTTTAAAAGTGGATTTCTCATTTAAATATTGAAATTGTGATTTCAATGGGTGTCACCCTGGTTTTTCTGAGTTTTTTAAAGCCTTTTGAATTTTCATAAAATGGA
The DNA here is from genome assembly GCF_015227805.2 of Hirundo rustica. Lineage (NCBI taxonomy): Eukaryota > Metazoa > Chordata > Aves > Passeriformes > Hirundinidae > Hirundo > Hirundo rustica. The sequence goes on from NC_053455.1 coordinate 35,789,321, forward strand.
TTCAGACCTTTTAGCTACTGTACAATATTAGAAGCAGTTTCTACCTTTTTCCCACATATGTAACATAAACAAATCCTTTGTTTTTCATTCTCTGTCCTTTGTTTGCATATTTCTAACCTGAAAACAATTGTAACTGACAGCTAGTCTGGCCAGTTGGCTTGAGAGGTAAAAACTCTAAAAGCCAATCTTCAGCCAGACCCACAAATGTATAAAAAGTAAGAAATAAACAAGGAGGCTCTCTCTCCACCCTGACTCAGCTTGAGCTGGATCGGAGAAGTCTCTGCGCTGCGAAACTTCTCATCTCTCGTGTGACTGCTTTGCGTATCACGATAAAAAATGGGTATAGGTACACACACACTATGGCATCTAAAATCTAAGACATCACAGAGAAAAATGCACAAAGATTTAAAACTAGTTGTTTAAACATCACTTAAATGCAAGAGTTTTGGGGGTGGGGAGGGAGGTTCCCTCTGCCGTGGTTTTTTAAAGTAAGTTCTAAATATACAAGAATTTTGAACTGACTACAGAAATCTGATCTTATTTCTACTTTCTTTATGTCTAAGAATATTTGGCCAGATATGATTTCATCACCAGGCCCTTACCATCAATAGAACCAAACAGGTCTAACACTAGGGAATGAATAAATACATGCAAACATCCCTTGCCCTAATTTCATGCAGATGAAATTGTGGGTTTGCTCAACAGCTGTTCATATGCACCAACAGTGCCCTCTGCAGTGTTACAATGTAGTTATATGCAGACGGCAGAGCTGTGGAGGTTAAGGAATCAAAGTGGGAGAAGAATATGCAGTACAGTAATGCAGTAACCAGAAGCACTTATTTGATTCTCATCAACTTAAAAATCAGCAGTGTGGTGCAATATGATTGCAGTTTGAATAAAGGGGCAAGCTGCTGCAATGACATCAGCTGCCAAAATAATTAGAAGGCTGATGTTACATTATGATGGAAGCATGACATTGCTAGGAATGCACATGGCTAAAGTGATTCAGCACCCAGTGATGACCTTTGAGGGCCCATTCAAACTATAAATGCTCTTGGTTTTGTGACAGTGTTATTCTTACTCTGTTTTGAGCTCTGTCATCATCTCAGCTATTGATTTAATTTACTCCACTGGCTTTATCCTGCTTAACCACAGTAATCCCAAACCTGCTCACTTCCACATTCCTTTCTCCCATTCCTAATAAAGTTTTTCTCAATACATGTGCTGAATATTTGTCCTACTGTTAGTTTCTCATCAAAGTCCTAAAACTAATACTCACACGTTCACCAGCAGTAGAGAAGCACTCAATGCAAGACCCCATAAATTCCAGACTTGTCCCGAAGATACCAGTGATAAGAGGCAGGATATCTGCTCTGGCACTAGCTCACACTGGTCAATTGCTAAACTATTAATTGCTGGTGTCAGATTTTGCTTCCTGGATCATCTTCTCCAGGAAATTGTCTTAATCAAGGCTGGGAATGGGAGATGCATAGAACTGAAGTGTCAGTTCCATACAACTAGATTTGAGTTGTAGGTTTTTATGTTATAAAATTTTCTTCAAACACCTATGGGAAATGTTTTGCATATGCTTCTCATCTGCAATAACTGAGGAGAAATCTCTGACACAGACCTGTTTGGGTAATAAAATTACAAGAGAAGTGAAGTTTTCGGGTTAGAGAAGACTGTGCAGAATATCAGAGATCATACATGAGCGCTTCAAAAGAAAAGACTAGGAAGGTGTTCTGTATTGGAGGATGAATAAGGCGAGTTCAGAATGAAATAACTTGCTTATCGAGATTATTTGCATACTCATACATACATCTATTAGAGGTCTTGGACATCAAAATAACCTGTTTAGTACTATTGCAATTTTAGGTAAACCATAATATCAAAATGCAGAAATGTTTTTTCACTTCTGTTTATGTACAGGGTAAATAGATGGTAGTCTTGGAAGTAGCAATCTTAAAGTGGTTTAAATTCCTGAGATCATTTAGAAATAAACCAACAAAGCTGATGTTTTTAGTCTAGCTGATTGTATGATAAAGATCAGGAGTAAAATACACATAAATATTTGACAAATTATCCAGCTTGTGGGAAACACCTAAGACTGCATGGGGAACAGACAGCTCAGAGTGAGAAGATAACAAGTGTGAAGATGGCAGCATGAGACATACTTTCCTGACTCCCTAAATTTACCAGTGAAGTTCAGTAAGATGCCATAAAGCCAGGACTTTGAAAGGGCCAAAGGTCACTCAAGCATTTTTAACACTTGAGATAAACAAAACTGCATAATGCCTCAGGAGAAAGGACCATTTTTAGAATGGCATCAGGCTAATCAAAATAATGTATTTGTCCTGAAAAGAGCTGGCACATTATTGCCAGCAGGATGAAAATTTGTGAAACATGCTTGGATTCTCTGAAAAAAAAAAATCATAGACATGACTGGCAGTGAATGTAGAACACCAAGCTGGATGTTTTGTTTGTGTAAGAGGTTTTGTTTGTGCAATCCTTTCACACATGGCTGAAACTCGATGGCCCTATCCAGGCTTAAAATTTAACTCTCAGAGGTCACCTCCCACAGGACAGTATCCTGCAGCTACCAGTTGGTTTGCAATGAGAATAACTTGTAATAAAGCCAAGTATTTGGAACATTTCAGTAGACTGAGCATTTAAAGAGTGTCTTCGCTTTCTGGATACATGGCTTTAAATTTAAATAACTACTTTAATCATTTTTGTAACCTCAGGTCAAGTGAAAATCTGTTCAGCTTAATTTTTTTTCTCTGTTTAGGGCTGATTTTTTAAAAAGGCACTTTGTAAGATCATGAATAGAAGGCCCTGGGAAAATGGAGAACTTTGGTTTCTAGCCAAGACAGCTGCCTTAGGCTTTGGCCATAGGATGCTTCTCTTGGATTTTAGCCTACTACTAAGATATCAGTGTTTTTATTAAGTTACAGTATACTCCAGGGCTAGTCAGAAAATCAAGAAGTTGGTGAGGTGGCAGTGGCAGCGGTGGTGGCTGAGGTAAGTGCAGGCCTGAGGGTTGGATCGAGCTGTACAGGGGGTTCCTGAGCTCAGGGACCCCTGAGCAATGGCCCCAAGCCCCATGAGAACCTGGAGGCCCCTGACAGCCAACCAGGTAAAATCAGTGCCAAGGAAAGGGCCCTTGGGGTCCTGCTCAATGGCAAGATGAACCTGGGGGCATCGGGCACAGCAATGCCAGCCAGGCAAGGGAGGGGATTGTCCTGCTCTGCTCTGACCTGGGGCGGCCTCACCTTGAGACCTGGGTGCATTTTTGGGCGCCACAATAAAAGAAAAATACTAAGCTATTAGAGAGCATCCAAAGGAAAGCAACAAAGATGGTGAACAGTGTCGAGATATGAGGAGCGGCTGAAGTCACTCACCATATTCTGTGATTTTGTGAAATTTCTTTCCGTATGTGCGAAAAGTGTCCAAAACAACAGGACATCTCAAGATCACTCTAAAATCACTCTTAAAAATTTGATGCCTAATAATATTTTTGCTTTTCCAAAATTGAAATATGCCTGCTCCAGGGACTCTCTCCTGTGCATTACTTACCAGATTTTATTTGCAGCTCCTGTTCTGTGCATGGAGTCTAAATAGTCACTGGCACACAAATTGGTAGCCAAAACTTGACAGTTTCATTAGAAGCTACAGTAAGGAAAGGTCTGGCCAAGATAAAAGCATATCCCTTGAAAGATATCTGTTTACCTGAAGTACACCTCTGCTCCAGCTGAGGGGATCTCAGTGGATAATTTTGCTGATTTTTGTTGAAGGTGAGTCAGCAGTGCACTCTTGTGGCAACAGGCACAGGGAGGGCTCACAGCCAGCAGGCCAGGGCTCACTGCTGCTCGCTTGGTACCCAGGAGGCCACTTCTGGTGTAACCACTACAGGCTGAAACCTCAGAACAAAGGTACAGTCTTGGATTTTGTTCCCAAGAATCAGGTGGTTTTAGAATCTTCCTGATGATCCCTGAGCCAGATGCAGGAAAGAGGCGGAGTCTTCAGGTTCTGATTTTCAAGGCTGCAAGCTTTGTTTATTTCTTATCTTACAATTCTCTCAGTGCCCAGCTAAGATCTGTGCAGCTGCTTGGGCATCTGATGGCTCCTCCCGCACTGGGCTGTCGCTGCCTCTTATACTAATTGTTATGTACTTTTTATTTATAGTTACCTGCCAATACCTACTACCTATACTAACCAGATCATCTCTATTCTGACCCAATCTCCTTAAACTACTTTGTGCCACCATCAGTGCAGAAAATGGAGTGAATGAAGAAGAAAGAAGAAGCAGGAGACAATGCCCAAAGTCCTCCATCTTGCTCCCATCCACTTCTATACTAAAGAACCCAAAACTATGATTTTTCACCCTGTGATAAGCTAAACTACTATCTTTAACACTCTTGTGGCCTGTAATTCACCTTGCAATGTAGGAAGCCTTTCCCATGAACAGGGATCAAAGCCAGTGTCTTCCCAGGCTCTGTGCCAGGGTCCCAGACCCCCCTGTTCAGGTCTCTGACCTTCCAGGGAAACCAAAGGAATGCCTGGACTCTGACAGTACAGAGCAGGACAAGAAAGACCTCTGGAGGGCCACCAAGGTGACAAGAGAGGATGCAAAGCATGCTCTTTGACAAGGAGCTGAAGAAGTTGGATTTCTTGAGCTTTTAAAGAAGAGGATGAGGGGAGTGGCTGCAATCTTTCTAAGATTGTCTGAAGGGGAGTTGAAGAGACTCTGCAACTGAAAACAAATCTGGGGTTTGGTTTATTAATGAAAAATCAGGCACTCTCTTTCCGTGTTTCCTCAAATTTTGGAATTATAAACAAATGCAAACATTTAGCTTATATGTAAAAAAGGATTGTCTTCATACTCTTAAGATTTACTAAATAGCACTGTAATGAACGAACAGCAGTCAGGCATCAGAGGTTGAAGGTCCTTTCTAATTGACTGACATTTGCCCATTTAGCTCACATTCCTCATCAGAAATCACATAATGGATCAGATAGTTAAGCTGAAAGATAGCTTTGGAAAGGATAATATTTGACATGTTTGGACAAATGTATCTGCACTAATATCCACCTCGAGGTTTGAATAGGATGGCCAATGCCTCACTGCCATTGGTGACACAGAAGGAGTTAAGGAGGAGGAATAACTGTGATGACAAACTTATACTAAGTAATTTTATGTCTGCTCATGTAGATTTAATTCTCTGGTTCTCTAGTTTAGGTACGTGGGACCATTTTAGATTTGCCTTATGTTATTAACAGTATCCAAATTATTGTTCATCCAATCCTTCACAGCTTTGACTTGACAGCTATTTATCTGCTTCAGCAAATAAAAATTCCTTGTCTGTATTTTTAATCTCCAATTATTTTTGCCTATATTTAATGAAAATGCCCAGTCAGATATTTATAAACCAGAGAAAGGAAACTCTGAGCTCCTGGTGTGAATTATATTCCTATTGTCTACGATCCACTGGCAGAGGTGCAGCTTTCCTATATTTCATCTAAGTGAGAGCTATGAGTACATTTATCTCCTGAAAATATCCACTCATTTCATTATTTACTGTCTTATCTCATTCCTAAGGCAAAATATCTAAACTTGCACCTAGATATAACTGCTAGGAAAATTTTCAACTGATGGTGTGGCCTGTTTTTCTGCAGTAAAAATCTATTATTTCTGGTGGAAATGAAACAGTAAGCTTTCCAGTTGAGGCCTATTTTGTTCTGCCTATTTGTACGTCACTAAGTGAAACAGAACTTTATTCCAAGACTTCAATAAGACTACTGAATTTATATACAAATTATATGTAACTGATTAAGTCAATGATTGCTGAAATATTGGGAAGAAATGCACCTGCCTGTAATCCTCAAGCAAAACAATTCAACAAAAAGTACTTCTTATGGTGTGTAAGTATGTATTGAGATGGGGCTAGAAATAATAATACTAGATGATCACATCCTTCATCACTTTTCTATAGCACAGAGAATGTCTTCCATTAAATTTCAGCCTTGACTGAATCTGGTGGAGAACAGCAAGTGAGCAGCCTGATTTTGTGAAGTCTTTTAGGATATAGTAAGTTTATATTATTTTATTATCTTCTTTACCATATTTGTAATGAAAAAATAATCAGGTTCTATTTGATTTTTTTCTGCAATAAATCTTGGTCAAAATCTGAACCTGCATGACTTTTTAATGCCTCACGTATTCTATGAATTATAATGCTACTTTTTATTGCTTTGGCCTTTTCAATATTCAGCAATTTACCTGATTGATCACTTTTGCTTTCCTCCATTTACAGCTTCACTGACTTCCCTGGTCATAATCCTAAGTAAGCATATAAATATAGATTTTGCATAGAACAAAATAAACAGAGCTTTCAAAATTAAAGTTAGATCAGAAGTAAATCCATACAGCTACTTCTCAAGTAGTCTCAAGCTGATACTGTATCACGTGTCAGAAGTTCTCACAGACACAACCACACAATGAAATGTCAACTTGAAAACTGAACTAAACAGCTAGAAATTTATTCTCTGCAGAATTAACTCTGAATATACCTTGAGTATTGCCACAATGTGCGACCCCCACCTCCATTTTACAAGATAACAATGAGCTGTGGTCTATATTAAGTGCCATGCACAAGTGTAATTCCTTTCTTCAAATGCAATTATGTCCTGACTTCACACTGACAGATCTGGAAGGAACATATACATCAACCTAATACAATCCAGGAACTTGTGGCATGAGGCTGCCTTATGTGAGCACATACCATGTCAATCACATGCCATAGATTTTCCATACCTTCTCACAATTACCTATCAGGCCAGGAAAATAATTCACCAGGATTATTTTCTTAAAAGCACTCACTACACAACCCATAGAATAGTTCATCTTACTCCAGTGCAAAACTAAAGTGTGATATAAACCCCAGGAGTCTTGTTGCCTTACGCTGTTGGGTACTGTGCAGGATCGCCTGGCTGACTTCATTAGGAGAACTTTCTTGTACAATGCCAACTACACAGTAACAATAAACATTAAATACTTGTTACTTTCTCAGAATGTCTGTAGACATTACTGCAACTAATGCTGAGAAATTTGCAGTGAAAAAACAGAAGATTATTGATCATATACACTAAAGTGAGTTGACACTGTTGTGATGATCCCTCTGAAGTGCATAGTCCTACCCAACACACAGAAGAAAGAACAGAACAATTTGAGGTAGTAGAGGGAAATGACAGGATGGAGACCCTGGGAAATAATATCTAAACACAGCCTTGCTATTTCATGGAACAGTATTATATCTTGTTGTTTGCTTGTTTGTTCTTTTTGTTTTCCCCAGAATTTTGTCTTCTGTGGTGTTTAACAATATATGTGGCACCATCTAGTGGCCCCATAAAAATTTACTTACACTGACCTGTTTTATAACAGTAATAGCTTTTAAGGACATCTAATGAGCTACTTAGGTATAGAAATCCTGACAAGCAAAACCTTGAACTTTTAGTCAAAGCTGGCACGGAAGTTTTCTTATTGAAGAAAATTCAGAACCACGTGTTAGAAGCTTCCAATACAATAATTTACCACATTCTGATACTCTAATCTCGGATATCTGAATAAACATGAATGCAAAGAGGATGCAACATTCTTCTCTGATGTGAAATTTCAAGTCTAAATAAATGGCAAAGCCAAAGAAGAAGTCTACTAATTGGACTCTCATTTGATGCTCAGTTCTTGGATTTCTGATGTAGTGTACACTGGCTGATGCTAATATATATAATGCAATGTACTAGAGATCACACCTTATGTGTTATAGGTTTCTGAGTCATAGGTTTTTCCTTCTCTTCATGTCTCTCATCCTTGAAAACTAGATTAATGCTTTAGGGTGGGAATGTCATGGATTTCTTCCTAAAATTCTTTTCTCCCTAAAATTCCCTAAACTGAAATGATTTGTAGGTCTGTAGATCTGTCCTCAGTCACTGAGTAGTTTGCATACTTTTAAAATCATGCAGTTACACTGCTGCATTTCCTATGTCAGCCTTTCCTCACTCAGTCTCACCTCTCTTCTCAGGTAGGAAGTGAAGATTAGGTAATCCTGTGTTTTACCATCCTCATATACACATAAGCACATATAACACCAACTAAGTTATTGCTTTTCTACAAAACACTGCTCTTGTTTAGGACTGATAGAATTGCCTTTCTGTATTATGCAGAATAAGATGCATGAAAGCAGGAATGTATTTGTACATTGTGGTAGTAAAGTTGTAAGAAAATTTTCAAGCTATACAAGGAAGATCTGCAATAGATCTCATTGTCACTGCAAAATCTTCATTTTTAACTGTCTTCATGAATGAAAATTACTTTCTACTGCAAGTTGCATTAAGTCTGTGAGCCTAGAAAAAATCATAGGAAGCAAACTATTCCTCATTATCTTTTTTTCTGGTTCATTTATGGGATTTATGAGAAGGTGCTTAAAATAATGAGGTTGTCTTCAGTTCTAAACAATTAAGCCTTAATATCAATGAAAACATTCTGAGCAGGGTTATGAAAAACTGTAGGGTAATAATGTATCTCCTAGAAACTCTATTAGCATGGTGAAAGCAACCTGTGTTAAAAAAGAAGATTATAAACTCCTGTCTTTAGAAAGTCAGTTCATGCTGACTGACAAAGTGATAGACAAAGATGAAAATTACCTTCATAACAAAAAGTTATATTACTTAAAGTGTGAAGAGTTAAGGAATATTTCTTCAATATTTCTGCTGCATGCGTACATGGCCTGGTGCAGACAATCCCAGTCTCACTTGACTTGTACTTTGGAGCAACTTACCTTCAGGTTAGAAATGGTTAATCTCTCAGAAAAACCAATCAGTTCATGTGATATGCTACATTTACACTGCTCCACTGCTTTTATCTAGCTTGAAGGTAGCTAGTTTGGAGGCATTTTTACTTTGTCCTGTGCTATGGAGCTGGTTTATCCTAAATCTCCTTATCTGAGTCCAGTACAGTGTGTGGATTCAGCAGTCATGCTTGAAATAACAACTATTTACAATCTTGATTTTCTGGAAAAAATCCCCAAAAACCTCTGTATTTTCTAATATTTGCAGTCTATACTAGTCTACAACTGCCTTCAAATGTAATCACTGTTCATTTTTTTTTTTTTCCCTAGAATTCCACTCCTTCCTTATTGATTTCTAAATCTTTCTGAATTTGACCTCTTATGAAGATAATTTTTCCATCATTAAATAAATGTGACAAATGAAATTAAAAACAATTTAAGTAAAACATGTCTTAAAAAATAGCTACCTCACAGTGAGTCTAACCCAGACAGATGTGTTCTCCCCTTATTTAAAGCATCTTGAAATTAAACCAGCTGCTGTCGTCTTTGTTGCTACATCAGATTCAACTTAGGAAAAGACATGGTAATGAGATCTGACAAGTGGGAATCTCTGATTCAGAAACATCCAGAAATTCCCTGGATAGGTAAAAAAAAAAAAAAATTCTAGTAATCTGCAAACACCACAAATGGCCATGTAGCTGGGTTGAAAAATAAGACTCCTTTCTGCCAGCAACAAATATTCATGACTTTGCTAAAGAGGCAAATGAAAAGAAGGTTGAAACACACACAGAGGTGGCAAAAGGTACAAAGTACAGACCTCAGAAGTCTTTATGAATGCTAAATTTCAGAAGGATATGAATATAGAATATCCCCATGTGAAACAACAGATGTGAAAATCAGACCTCAGCTGTTAAACATTTGAACTTTCCAAACAGAATACTAGTATAATTCTTGCATATATTCAGTCTTATTAAAATTTTCCTTACTCCTCCGGAGAAAATTTCAAGGAATCCAGTACTAGAAATTGTTTACTAAGTTACTTGAGCTTGTACTTTCAAATCCTAGTAACAGTTCATTATGGTTCCCTACATCGACGTTGCTCAAGCTTTCAGAGATCAGCTGTGAAAACCTCACTTACAGTTAACAGCCAATGACCTTGGAGGAACACATGATTTTCTCAGTTTGTAGATTGTGAGGCTGGATGCATAAGACTCTTAAGAGTTTGGGATGCCAACCTACTGCCGTGCTTGGTTTCTTTGTGTTGTCCTGCTGACTAGTGCAACTCACAATGATCTTATAAAGATTGGGAGAGAGAAAGAGAGAAAGGCTAGCAGGAACTGGCCAGTGTAAATTCCCTTTGCACTTGCACGCAGTGCTGAAACCTGAGATACATAGGAATAAAATCTGACAGGCTGATTTGAAGTCTTTTTTCTATTAGTAAAAATGTGAATTTACAAGGATCACAAACAACAGCCAAATGAAATATCAGAGTGACCAAATCCACTGCTTTTCAGGAGTTACAGTCCCAAATTCTGTGTGGTAATGGTGGGTTAACCCCAGTCAGCAGCTTGACCCTACTCAGACACTTATTCTTTCCAAGAATGGGGAAGAGAAATGGGATTGTAAAAGTGAGAAAAATAGTGCATTGAGATAAAGACAATTTGATAGGTAAAGCAAAAGTATGAAAAGTAAAACAAGAATGGATTAGCCACTTCCCCTGGGCAGGCAGGTGTTCAGCCATACCCAGGAAACCAGAGCTGTTATCTCAGAATGTTTCCACTTTTCTCTTCTTTGTTGAGCAAGATTTTGTACAACATCCCTTTGGTCATTTGGGGTCAGCTGTCCTGACTGTGTCCCCTCTAAGAGTCGTGTACTCCCCCAGCCCATTTGATGGTGAGGAGGTGTGAGGAACAGAAAAAATCTTGGTTCTGTGCAAGTGCTGCTCAACAATGGCTAAAGCATTCCCGAGTTACCAACATTGTTTTCATCACAGACCAGAAAAGCAGTTCCACAATATGAAGAAAAAAATAGTTCTATCTTAGCCCAAACTAAGTTTGGACAGAAATTATATAATAATATAATGATTTTGTCACAGGCAGACTCAAGGTTTCACAGCAGTGTTTCAAAATTAATGAAGTTAAAATTGCAAACACCTGCTTGGACTTTCTGACCCAATATAGCATGACTGCTTGAGAGAAGGGAGATAAAAGGAAGAGCAGTTCTTCTCTGGCTCCATGCTGGGATCTTTCCAGACCTCCTTTGTTTACCAGCAGGAGGAAAAGGGAAAACAAAGCCAGAGAGTGGGATAAATTTTCCCCTTATTGAGGCTGAGAAGATTGTATAATCTCAACAGACCAGGTGGTGCCTGGGGCAGCTGCTCTGCTATCACTGTGATTTTCGTGTCTCTTTTGCTGCCTTAGGCAGCTACCCACATGGTCTGGGCCTAGAGCTGTCCCTCACCTTGGTAAATATACTCCATAAAATTAATATGCCAGGCTTAGAAATTTCACTGGGGAGCTGTCTCATTGTTAATTATGTCTTTGAGTTACAAGTATGAAAAAATGTATTGTTTTGAATTACTTTTAAACTAAAAAACTTTGTTCGTTTATAGACAATATACCAGTGACACAGAGGATAGTGCAAAAGGACAAGTGCTCATAGTTGCTTTTTCTCTGCTAGGGAGCACTAAGGCTCCCACTATCCTGACAGTCTGGAATAGTAAGTGACATCATTGTTGCAAGAATTATGTCTGTGTATGATGTTTGGCTTGGGCATCTAATCATTACAAAAATGAAACTGTCAACACTTGTGATAGCAATCTTCACCACTGCACGTGGGTATCGTTCAATCATCCATTTCCATATGGCAAATAAGTCTCCTTCAGGGCAAGTATCTTTTAATAGTAATATTTTCTCTTTTAATTTGCTCCAGAGATACTTGTTCTAAGATATTGCTTGTGAGGCAGCATGTACTGACTGACAATTCGTTCTTGCTTTCCATCATGAATGTCTCCAGCCCCTCTCTGACAAACCTGCAAAGACAGCCTCTTCATGCATGAAACCTGTGCATCCATTATAAATGTTCCCATTGGCAAACACTGAAATTTGATGCTCTCTCAACAATATGCTCATGTGAAGGAAGAAAATAGAGCTGCGCTTCAACAAAAGCTCTGCTCTCTGTGTTTATAAGATTTATAACAGCCAATGTTAGCAACATCAGAAAACCCTAAACTGGGTTTTATTCCATATTTGCTTCGCTTGGACTCAGTGAACAATTTTGTTAGAGAGACCCTGCCAACGAAGGGGCCCAAAACATGTGACAGAGCTATACATGCAAAGAAGATCCTCAGCCCATTCTGGAAGTGCACATACCACTGATGTTACCTACTGCTATCACAGTAGTGTAACTATGCCAGTAAAATGAAGATGATTTTGACATCAATTTTGACACTAAGCGGTACTTGTGTGGGCAAAACATCAAAGAAAATACCGTTTTTGACAGCTATGCTTGGAATATTTAACAGACAGTATAGTCTTTAGGTTGACCACAAAACTGTGCAATGTTTTTCATCAAACTATAAAGCCCTCCAACCATGAATCTCTTCTTGGAAAAGTCACCTTCCTTATTGTAAAATATCCATTTGACTTGGGGTACACAAACATTCATTACCTGCTTTACAACAACTCAGAACTATGTATATGCTCTTACATAGGCCATGGCTGAAAATAAAATCTCAACCTATTAATCTACACAACTGGAATGAGAAGCATATGCTACACAATACGCAAATACGTGACTGGCCTTTAACAGGAAGAACACACATCTGGTTTTGGAAAGAGTACACACCAATTCCTCTGCTCCACTAAAAGCAGTGACGGAATTGAGATATTCACTATTTCAAAGCAAAGGGCTAATTTAAAGCATTTCATAGGCTCAGTTTTCCTGATTCTGGAAGGGAATATAGTCATTAGATGTCCCAGAGTCATCCCCTGTGTCTCCTTGGCCCTGCCTGATTCAGGCAGTCAGATACTATGGGGAACACCTGAAGCAGCCGAGGTGAGCTGTGAAGCAAAACATCTCCCCAGGGTGGCCAATATTCTGACAGTATCTTGTCATCACCATTTTTGTCATAAGAAGGAAAATTGCACAAATTGCATTTACAAACTTTCAGGGGACATTTAGGTTATACTCATATTGCAAAGCTCTGTCTGTACAAATCACTTAAATTTACAAGCAAGAAATATTCTGTTTCTTTAAAATGTGTTTATTTAACACTTACTCACACAGCATGAAAGTAAATATAAAGGTCTCTCTCATGTGTAACCGTATTTCATAGTGTATATTGAGATTTTTATCCCATAATAGTCAACAGAAATACTGTATAAGTAGGTTATAGACTTCTTATCCCCAGGGTTTTTTCATTTATATTACCACTCTGAGCTTGACTGCTGCTTCTTTTTGTACATCTGGACCCAGGCAACAGGTCATTAAGCTAGTTTCACAATATGTAAACATCCACTGTAATTTGGCAGCTAGAGTAGATTTTAATAAACACCACTTTTTTGAAACCTAGCATAACTGGAATGTGTACCTACCACAAGATTATTAATATCCAGTGTGAACAGCTTAGAAAGAAGACAGTAAATAAGCTCTGTAATTGGATGTGCTATGTGGTCTGCTGGAAGAAAATGTGATTTTACCAATTACTTCAGAGTTATTGGAAAGATTTCACTCCACAGGCCAGATAAGATCTTTGCAGAACAAATGCAGTAGTAGATAAGTGACAGAAGATGATGCCAAATTGTACTGAGACAAGTTTCAGGACTGAGCCAAATTCTGCTGTGTGCAATGGCTCTGATTCTTAAGAAGAGTCAGTACAACTACACACACAAGAAAAGGTTAGACACTGATGCAGTGTTTTTTCAGAGCTGGGAAAAATACAATGCATAAAGTAAGGATTTTTTTTGCACAAAACAAATTACTAAAAATAGTTACAATAGGGGCAGATTTGCTGTCATTTTATTGTAGCATAACTGAGCTGCTCTTTTGAGTCAAGTAAAGAGACAAATTTTAAGCTGGTTCTATTTTTGTTTTAAATTAAGATACTGGAGGCTCTTTTAGTATTTTGTTTTGCTACATATTTCATCCTCATTGTTTTAGAAAGCATTTGTCTCTAAGATTCTTTTAGACAGTACTAAGCAATATTTCTATTCTGAATTATCTTCCAGAGGACTCAGAGCCTTTTTGCTACTCTGCACAGGCAGAGTCCAGTCCCTTGGCAGTTAAAAGAAGAAAGATGGAGTTTAAGAGTTCCAGCCTTTAGGTTCCAGACTGCCCCACACCTCAACCTGAGCTAGACAATCCACCCACTTGTTTTGCATAATTTCTAGTTCCTGTTCAGGTTCAGCAACCTCATAGGCAACCAGACAGTCCCCAGTTTTACACCTTTCATAATACATGTTTTGGCACTTGGCAGACACATGAAATGTATACAAGACTTTTCAGCTAAAAGAGCTTGCAGACTATGTAGTATGCAGTATCTAATATGCAGGATAGTTTTTCCCTGCTGTCTTGGTTTTGAAAGACAGTTGTCTGCCAAGGAAAGCTAGAGCCTCCCTTGGAATGGAGAATGTAAATCCCCTTCCCTCTAAATTATTATAATTTTGCCATTAGGGGCTTTCAGGCAAAGATATGGGAATAGGAGTAACAGTTCTTTACTAGGAATATTAAAAATAAAAGGAAAATACAAATCTAGTAGTACAAAAAAACAAGTAAGGAAGCAAACAAAAATCCTTGGAAAAAAGCCCTGACAGAGTCAGGGATATGACCTGGCACTCTGGTGGTCAGGGTGTTGGAAGCAGTCCAAATAAATCCTCCTGGAGTAACAGATGTGGTTCTGTGGAGTAGAGATGGTCCTGTAGAAAGTCCAGTGGTGGTGAGATGGGTCCAGTTTCCCTCCAGGAATCCAGTGGAAAAACCGGATCCCTTGTGTCCTTCGCTCCCAGTTTTTATTTAGCTAGGAACAGTTGGCTCCTCCCCCACTGTGTGGAGCATCTCACAATGGGATGATGGAATGTGTCATGTCATTGGTGGGCCCTAGGCCCATTGTCAGAAGATGTCCCCATGGAGGATGGAGGGGTGGTGAAAGAGATAAGAAACACTGCCCCACCTGGTTTTAATGGCTGGGCCATTATCGGAAAGCATCTGTTTCTGCTCACCCAGGGACGGCAGTTTTCGGGAGCTCCTTTTCAGGAGTTTAAATTCCCCGGCATTCAGGTGGTTTTAGAGTCTTTTTTGCCCTCTGCAAAGCTCTGAGCCAAACGCAGGAAAAGACGGAGTCTTCAAGGTTACATGCTTCGTGTTTATTGTTTCTTATCTTACAATTTTCTCAGTGTCCAGCAAGATGTTTGCCGCGGCTCGGACATCTGACGACTTCCCTTGTCCCAGGGCTGTCCTTATCTTTTATACTAATTGCTATGTATTCTTTATTTACAATTTCTTACCATTGTCTATCACTATTACTAAGAAGGTCATCTTTACTCTGACCCAATCCTCACTAACTACTTTGTGCCAACGTCACTGCAGAAATGGAGTGAGGGAACAAGAAGGAAGAAGAAGGAGACAACGCCCCAAATTCTCCATCTTGCTCCTATTCACTTCAATGCCAAATATCCCAAACCCACTGTTTTTTCACCCTGTGATATACTAAACTACTATTTTTCACACTTTTGTGGCCTGTAAACCCTCTTGCAGTGCAAGAAGCCTTTCCCATGGACTGAAATCAAATCCAGTGTCTCTCTGAGCTCTGGGCTGGGGTCCCAGACCCCCCTGCCCAGGTCCCTGACCCTCCAGGGCAACCAAAGGAATGCCCTGGACTCCAACTGACATCCACCCCCCTCCCCCCTGGAGGAAGGAAGATAACACATCTCCCAAAAAATAGCTTTCAACAGATGAAATAGGATACACATTTTTAGGTTACATAATCCAATACACCTGCATATTTTGAACAATTATTCTTTAAATGACAAATATTTTCTTTCTTCTCCAAATCATCTTCTCCTTCTTCCTATGACTACTACAATCACTACTAGTGTTATCGCTACTACTATTACTACTACTACTACTATTATTATTATTTAAGAAATCTAAACTGTTGTGTTTCTGAAAGCTTCTAGCACTTTAATAGAGATGTGGCACATGTCTGATGGTAGAATAGCTGTACTACATTTCTTCCTTCCTCATAAAGGTACAAATAAGGGAAATATGATTTATTTTTAAAATACCAGATGGTTTTTAAATTTTAATCCAAAGACAGTAATACATGTTTCAGAAGCACTAGAGCCTCAATATCTTTCCCAGATGTTACTGTTACAGAGGGGCTGTATCAACTAAAAGATGTTGATATCTAATGTGGTTGCTTAAGTGCTTACTGCCAAACTTGACAGACTAAATTAAGATGCAGTAATTTTCATACCCTCTTATTTCTGCCACAGGGCTTGCCTCAGTGCAACAAATCCTTGCCAAACATAACTAACTGCCGCTACAACTCTCATCTAACCTCTTATGAGGTGAAAGTATAGTTCATTTCATCTGTGTTACTTGGCATTCCTGAGAATCCACTGCTCAATAAGTGTGAAAGAGGACATTCCTTCACCCAGAGCTTAATGAATTGCATTGGGAAGTTACAGCAGCTTTTTTTTTTTTTTTCTTTTTCTCCTCCTCTTGTCTGGGGAGGCTTGATTTAACATCAACCTTCAAGTAGAAAAGTTACTTTCCTGCCAGGAAAGATCTAAAAGGATCTCCCTTGGTTGAAGAGTTTCCATTTTTTACAAAAGAAATATCACTGACACAGAAACAGAACCACAGGTATAAAAGTGTGACCACTCTGCTGAAGGTCTAAGGTACAAAAGCTTCCTTGTAGTGCTTTCTCCGTAGATAAGCAAAAGGGATTTAAAATGAGAAATTTTTAATGCCTCCATAGAATATAACTTAGAGTATTGAACATTTTAAATACTATAAAACTGAAGATGGGAAAGAAACTTAAAACATATCCAGGCCTGGTTCCAGACAACTCACTGGCTTCCAAGGTCACAGAAAACTCAGTGCAGTTCTTTCTGGTTCTGAGGGAGTTCCTCTTCCCTCAACTCTGTCCGGTCTGGTCCCCACTGCCCCTCATGGCAGTAGGATCTGCCCTTGGTCTTCACTTATCCAGGCTGGACAAGCCCAGTCTGTGTTGCCTCTCCATCATGGCCTAACAAGTTGCATTCACTCTGGATTAAAATAAAAATTGTCAAAGGAGAAAAAGAGAGAGTCTGAGAACTTTTAATGAAGTGGGTCTCTTGCTCTTAGATAATCTCTCTAAGAAAGCTACTGATGCACAAGAGGGCAGTATGTCACAGGGAAATCTAGCATTGAAGCTACAGAGTACACTGCTGCTGTTTCTGGCATAAGAATTATTTGGGGCTGATACATCAGCTCAGTTATTTTAAATCCAGTCACTGAGCCAATTTAATGAGCCCAAGGAACTAAGCAAATTAACCATGTTTTCCTACAATTTTTCCAGACTTTACATCTTTATTGACTATGTAGGCTTTTAAAATAGCATTTCATGCTAATGCATATAGAGAATTCTGCCAGGAATGACAGCATTACAGTGCTGCTGCAAGCTGCAGCCAAAGTGTGATAATGGCAACGACTGCTTCGGCAGCAAGTGCTGGCTCTGATGATTCAAGGTCACCTCTCAGTCGCAGCAGATGAACTTCCAAAAACTGGTGTTTCACCATCTTAAGGAATTTGGAATTGAGTTTTTCCTCCTGTGTAATTTCAGGAGATTTAAAGTCGATTTGTGATGAATATTCAGATAGAGTATTTTAACTTACCTGCACATGAAATAAATTTTCATTGTGCTTGGGATTCAATGTGACAAATTAATTTAGGTCTTACTGTGTTTTTAAGCCTCTTGAGACACCAAACTATGTAATTATCACTGTCTCGTCTATTCAATGTTCTGTTTTACATTTTGAGAACACCTCTGTGGTGTAGTAGTGACATTATTAATATGTCTGGTTTTATGGTATATAAAAGCTGGGACTGTTCACAAATGTATTCTGCAGGTCTGGAGAGCAGTGTTTGAATGCTGACATAATTCATTATCTTAGAGACCATTGTGAACTTTTTAGCCATAGAGTAAGCCATCCAAGTATATCAACATTCCTCACCATACCAGAAAATCTCTTTTTCTGAGGCTAGTGACTAGGGTATTACAAGACAACATACAGGTGCACTAAAATCACAGCGAAAGAAAACCTATGAATTATCTTCTCAAAACGTCTGGCTCACACCAACACTGTTATTCAAAAGGGATAAGTGTAAAATGAACAAATTGCCAGTGCCCTACATTAGAAAAACTTTAAAGGAATCAATATTATGGAAGTGTAGAACATTGGCATGCTTGGGGGAAAAAGACAAAAAATTCGCTTATGAAATATCTCTAATTTTCTTTTAAAGTATCTTTCCCAGGATTCACTGCATGAGGAGTCCTGACAAATATAATAATGCTCTTATGGTTGTGCAAACTATTCATTATTTTGTAATCTTCAGTTCAAATGTTCCCTTAGCAAAAGAATATTGTGCTCAGACTCTCAGCAGAGAGAAGGGCAATGAGGAGGGGGAAGGAAAAGCAAACTTTGAATTTATTCTGCTGTGTCTTAGGTGTTTGGGTCTCTAATCTCCTTTTTAAAAACAGACTGTAGGCAGCACAGCCACAAGACATCCTCAGCAACCTTGGTACACTAGTGGAACAATAATTTTAAAATACGTTTGGAAACTTATTTGAAGATATGTTCTTCAGCTAGAACAATCACTGAAATTGCAATCTTCCCTTCCATGCAATCCTTTCCAGAGGATAAATTCTCCACACTGATAAAGTAATAAGGCAGATGCAGTCACTCAACTGAATATTGTTCATTTGATATCAAGTAGCTTGCAAAACAGAAAGAATAAACCATCCAGCAAAGAGATATGCTTAAAATGAGAACTATCTTGCATTCTTAGGTACCATGAAGCTGAAAAACTATTCCTAAATTTCCTACTTTAAATTCCCTGAGGCTGGGAAATTTCTAAACTGGGTTGAAAACCCATTAAAACTATATGAAAGGAATCAGTCCCTGAATGCTTAGAAATATAAATCATCCTGTTCATTTGAGAACATTTCAAACTTGATACTGTGAATTATTTTCTTATGGATATTCCTTTGCCCAATAGGTTATTAAAATCCTTACTCTAATCACATTATCATTATCTACCATGCAGTACAAAACTGTGTTCACATCACACTTCCAGTATAAAAACCTCTTGGTAATCTCCACCTAGGATAGTCTGAGTAATTTGAATTTTTTCAGTACTTCATTTCTTTGTCTTCAAAGAAACCACTTTGAATTCAGTCCTAGATTTTCTTTTGTTGTGTGAGACTCTAAATGTTTCTGACAAATCTGAAAACATGATCACTGCTAAGTTTTCAAGATCTAGCCTCAAGCTGAGAGAAAATCCAGTCAAGACTCACATCTAAGATTTTCTTTCATTTCAGTAATTTGTGTTAAACCTGGATGCAAATTTAGCAGCATTTATCTTAGCTCCACCTACACCAATTTGTAATAGAGGCAGAATTATGTTATCCTATCCTGTGATTATTGTGCAAAGATATTTAATACAAAATGTCATCTTTCACGAATTTGTAGTAAAACCTTGATATAGCTGTAAATATAACAGTAAATGTCAGTCAGCTAGGTGGCATGAAAATAAAAGCTGAACACAAGAGTAAAGTTTTTTACTCTTGCAGTGGAATTTTCTTCTTTTTGCACACATACATTATAAATACTTTTTATTAGATAACTAAAACATCTCACTTTTTATATTTTTTAAAATGCATTGAAATATCTATTATTTTTATTGAGTAAGTTTTATTAGAAAATATATGTTTTAAAAGCATTTTTTTTAATTGTAGGATCTTTTGACATGTTCCCTATTTCTTTCCCCAAATGGAGAAGTTCCTGGTGAACATGACTAAAGTTAGGGATGGGGCAGTACTGATAGGAAGGTTCTGGAAAGTTCACTTACCCTCAGCCTACATCTACTTGCAAAGTAATACAAGTTTGCTGGCTGTCTGCACTGTAAGGTTGCCAGGGTCTGTATATGCAGAACAGACAAACAGAAAATGCCTCAGCCACAGGCAGTTCACAAACATAGGCTTTAACCAAAAACTTCCTCAGCCTGTGGAACCACCTCAATAATCATTTCCTTGATAACCAGCAGTCAATGAAAATGGCAAGATCCATGGATTTCTCAGTAATGTTGCCACAGATCAGTAGAAATCTCTCTGCTCTGAACACCATTCTTCTGTAAAAAACTATGATGGATTTTTTTTTGCAGCTTCTTGTCATACAATCTCATAGATGCAAAATTTCACTCTTAGAAAGGACAACCTTCCCTTTGCAATTGGTGGAGTTGGTAGGGATGTATCTTTTGACATTTTTCTGGGTTTTTTTTCCAAATGATTTCTATTTTTAAGGTGCTCTTTGTAATTTTCTCATGTTTCCCAGTCAATGATATTTCAAAATCCTGCCCCATTGTTAATTTTCTTTCTATTTTATATTTTGTGGCTATACTTATTTAATGCAGGGTTACAGAGAACTGAGCAACTCCTATAGTTTCTCTCACAACCTCTTGAATTTATTCAGTTCACAGCTCTGTAGATGAAACTGAAAAACAAGTTTAGGGTGAGACTAAAGACAGTCAACTGTGACAAAAAGAAAAATCAGATGTTTTCTTGAAGCCCATTATGTTATAACCACTATATAAAAGATTAGTGCAGTTTATAAGCATTAGTACTCGTTTCCACAAATACCTGTTACTGTGTTTTACAAAGACCGATGAGTTACCGAGAAAGATTTTGCAATGTGTCAATTTGCAAAGAATTCCATCCAGCTGTTAGTGTGTATTCTGTTATCCACATTGCCCTGCACAGGGAAGAGGAATAATTTCCTTTGTGACTTAGTCTCCTAACTATGGAAGTAGCATGGGATATGCTTAGGTTAAAAAGCATTAAAAAGTACATAGAATGTCCATGTAAATCTGAGTCCTACAGTTAGTAAGGTCTAATAAATTACCTGGTGATTACTGCTGTCTACACACCCTCCTCCTGAGACCAGGAATGCTCTTCAGTGTGGAAACCTGATGGGATGTATTGGGTGAGATGCCCAGACACTGGAATGGAACTGAACAAAAAACCACACACTTTTATTCATGATCATATATTCATAATCAGATACAATTCCTGTGCTAAATGTATGAGCATAAACAAATTTGTTATTGGAACATATTACAGAGCACAACAATTAGTTCTTAAAAAAAACCCCAAAAAACAAAAAATAAAACAAAAATAACCAAAATACAAAACAACAAAAAATTCAGGTGAATGAAAGACAATGAAATGGTTGGAAATTGCCTATGTCCTATGAGTTCATCTGTAAATGCATTGAATGAAGAAAAAAATGTGGTTAAGGAAGAAGACCATAATTCATGTATGTTTGGTTTGCCTTTTTATTATATACATATACATATTTTATTGTATTATTTTTATGTTTTAAAATAAGCATTAATGTGCTTTCAGAAAAAAAAAAAATCTTCTGAATGTTCTGTTGTAGAAAACAAAAGGAAAAACTGGGCAGAGGGTGGCTCATGAATTTCAAAAATAGCTCATGAATTTGCAAATGTGCCTGCTTAGTGTAGATAACAGGAACACCTCCTCAGACATCATGCTCTATAATGCACTTCGACATGGTTACTTGAGAGGTAGTAAATGAACTGCAGTTCTTGTCCCCTATGTTTAATCAAAAGCGAACCGTCAAAATTGTGCCAGGCTTAATTCACACACAAAAAAAAAAGCATGGAGGAAATTAATGTGAGGGTATCAAGTCTCTAAAAGGATGCTATGAACCTTTCTGGGACAGCAGCTTTTACATAACAAATCATCCAGAGGCTGGAAACCAATTTAAGAAAATAGAAAGCATCTATCGTTTGCACCAGCTGGGCTGTGGTGTGGTGACACAAGAAAATTTTCAATCTGAACAGCTATTAGCAGGATGTCAAAACAGATTGTATTTCAGAATCTTTAGGGCTTATGGCTGTATTTCATAATAAAAGGTACAGTTAGAAGTTGACTCATTCTCCATACAGAAAAAAGATCAATAACCTTATTCAGGTAGCCTTTTGCTTTACTTGTTATATTTGGACTAAGTATTAAAATACAGAGCTTCTGAACTATAGCTCCAAAACAGAATAGAGAAATCTCAGATGTTTTTCCACCAGTTTCTGTGAGAGGCAATACATGCCTGTCTTTTTATAACAGAATTTTATGTTCACCACTTTTTTTTTTTTTTTTTTTTGTTCTTGAGCCTTAACTGCCTTAACTTTTTAAAAAATGTATTTCTTTCTCTTTAAAATAGGGTATCCAGACTGCAAACTAAGAAATTCAATGTTTTCAGAATAGCAATAACAAAAGATAAGGAAGTAAATTAAAAAATAGTTAGAATTTTTCTGATTATTCTTTATTTACCAGGCCACTGTGAGAACTTCTAAAAGCAAAATGAAAATGGTAAATAAAATTTTTATTGTCACAGACTTTATTGTCACAGACCCAGTCTTAGTTGGTCTCCTAACAGATAACACAATAACAGTATAGAATAATATAGATGTTAGTCTGTGTACAAGAATGTTTTGTTCCTGCAAGATGATCCATGTGAATGTCATGAGAGCTGCACAGGTGTTTTTCAGAATTCAGCTGTGCTGTCCAGGTCTCACACCACCAATTTACTTACAGCATCTAGAAGTCTATTATTTTGGAAAAAGAATTGGCATTAATTATTGAAATAATGGTACTGGTTTCAAATTATTTAATACATCTCTAGAAATTCCAGTTGCTAGAGACGTGTGATTATGAAATGTTTTTTTCCTTCCTTGAGAAACATGCTTTTCACAACATTCATGGTTGAAAGAAAGCTTCTATACATGACTTCCTTGTATACTGGCAGCTCAACACTACTCTGAAAAAAGGGGTTGGAAGGGCCCTTAAAGGTCATTCAATTCCAATCCCTCTGTCTCGGGCAGTGACAACTCTCACTAGACAGGTTATTCCAAGTGCCATCCAGGCTGGTCTTGAACAGTTCCAGGGATGAGGAGTCAGCAATCTCCCTGGGCAATGTGTGCCAGCGCTTCACTACCCTTATAAAAAAGAATTCCTTCCTATTCCCCAATTCAAACCTACCCTGCTTCATCCTAAGGCCAACTCCTCTTGTCCTGTCGCTACATGTCCTCGGGAAAAGCCCCTCTCCAGTCTTCTTGTAGCCCCCTTTATGTGCTGGAAGGCTGCTATAAGGTCTCCCCAGAACCCTCTCTTCTCCAGGTTGTATAACACCAGCTCTCTCAGTCTGTCTTCAAAGGAAGAAGTGCTCCAGACCTGTGGTCAACTTAGTGGCCCTTCTCTGGACTTGTTCCAATAGGTCAATGTCTTGTGTTGGAGGCTCCAGAGCTGGATGCAGCACTCCAGGTAGGATTTCACAGGAGTGGGATAGAGGGGCAGAATCCCCTCCCTCACATTGCTGGCCATGCAACTTTGAATGCAACCCAGGATGCTGTTGGCTTTCTGGGATGTGAGTGCACCTTGCCAAATCTTCTTGAGATTTTAATCCAAAACTAGCACCATCCCACCCCCCACCACCCCCCCCCCCAAAAAAAATCAACTAAATTACTTTTTTGCTACTGAACTTTCCAGAAACCACGTATTACTGCCAGAAGCATTTCCTTGCAGATCTGTGGGATTTTATGCTTTTAAAAATGCACATTTACTATGTGGCATTTAATTGTGTGTAAGGAAGCAACAAAGTATCATTTTTTGTTTTGTTTTTAATGTAATGTTTAGGTTGTCAGTCCCTACTTTGTATGTGATCCATCATCCAAACGCTGTTCTGAAGAGTGAATGATGAGTTTGGCTACAATTTCTCTGTGGTGTTTATCCCTGAATATCATCCAAGTCCTTCTCAAATAGTATTGATTTTCAGAGTATTTACTAGGGTGTGAAACATTATTTCCCACTTTATTGGTAGACTAAAAAAAACCTGCTACATTATTACTTTTAGGTTCATGAATTGGAAAATTTATGGGACCTCATCTTTTGAGCAGCATAACATTTTCGATCACCCACTGTGGCTGAAGCACAGCTGCATCTGTGTATGCTCGGAGAAGTGCACTTTGTGCATTAGAAAGAAATGCATTGGATGAAATAGGGGCAGAATAGCACTCACATCAGATGAAATAATAGGGACAGAAGCCCATTCCCCAAAGAAATCGTTACCTGCCTGAGCCCCGAAGTCATCTTTTCTCATTCTTCAGCCACTATATGTAAAAGGGCAAAAAGATGGATGAAAATTCCACTGAGTTATGTCTGAAATACCACCATGCCTGGAACTAAGCCAGCGATCTGTGGAGAAAAGTTGGTGACGTGACTGCAAATACTGAATCATAAACCTAAGAAAGTTAGTTACAAGTTGACAGTACATGTGGCGGTGCGAGAATTACAAAACCAGACACAGCACATAAACAGACTGGCTCTGTCTAATTATCAAAAGCCTGATCTTGTGAATTTAGTGTCTATGTACACTTACAGATATGCACATGTACATATTATTTGCATATTTATATCAAACTTGCATATTCACAAAAGCATCTTAAAAATACAAACTTAAAGGTATTAAAAAAATTACTATTACTTTACTGGTATAAGCATCTTTCATCTTGTGATAAACATTAACTATTTTTTGTTCACTGAAGATCAAATAACTCAAGATAACAAGAAGTTACTATGTCACTATCTAAGCTGATAGGCAAACAGACCCTTGCTCATTCCTTCTCTACTTGCTTAATCAGCTTTAAGTTTCAGGAATTCCAGCTTACAACTACAGCCTTCATCTCTGCGACCACCGAAGGACAGAAAGAGACCCTCCCAGCAACACGTCACACATACATCATCGGAGGAAAGAAGCAAGATAAAAGCAAGACTGAAAAACCTGCCAAGGCACGGCAGTTGGTGGAGCGAGACTCCCCTGCCGTCCAGCGCTGTATTTGCCTTTGCTTTGCCTGCTGTAATGTAATAAATTCCTATTGGAACTTTTCTTCGTGTTCATAGTCTATTACAATTTGGTGCCGTGACTCGGATCCACCTGTGAGATAGGACTTTTGGTTCTGCCTGGGGGGCGCCCCGCCGATCAGTCGGCGGCCCTGGTAGACCCGATTCCTGTCTTGGTTGGACCGACGAACCTAAATTCAAAGCATTAGGCAAAGGAGGCCGGCAGACCCTATAAACTTTGTGCACAAAGGTCCGGACGAAGACGCAAGACGCGTGAGTATCTGTGTGGAAGATTCCGTTCGGTCTGGGTCGGGTATCCTGGAGTGCTGCGAGTGTGTGTGTGAGTGAGAGGAGAACCGGCAGCTCGGATTTTCCAAGCGATTGTGGACCCTCAGTAGTGCGGTTCTCATTGCCCGAGAGGGCGTGAGCCACGAACAAGGGGAAGCGAGTGATTTCCGCACCACGCTTGTGTGAGGGCACTCCAGAAGATGGGACAGGGGAAGAGCAGGCCCTCTACTCCCATAAAACAGATAGCCCACTGGGGTTCATATTAGACAATTGGAAACATTACCCTAACACAGGGGGTAAAGATAAAGCTAAAATGATCTATTATTGTGTAGTAGTATAGAGTGGAAAGGAGATTTCCTGGAATATTTTTTAGCCTATTTTTGGATCATCAGAAGATTGAGTGAGGCAAAAACTCAGCTTGTGAGTAAACACTAAAATTCCTTTTAGACAAGAAGAAAGTGAATATGCTAATGTATGAGTTACAAGACCTGGGGGTGAAGTGCTCCTGTTTCCCCTCAAAGAGGGAGGACGAAAGAAAGATAGGAGTAAAGAGGAAGAAGCCTTACTAATCCCACCTCCTTACATACCCCCTCAGAACCCCCAGATTCCGGATGCACCTCCAGTGGAGCCTCAGGAAGCAGGAAGTAATCCCAAGCCCCCCGAGGAAGTGCAGGGACCCATAACCCGAGGTCGGGCTAGACAGCATAACCTATATCCCCTAAGAGAAATGCCTGTGGGGGGGGGGCAGGGACCTCACCCAGTGATAGGGTTTGTTTCAGTACCTTTGAGTTCTGGGGATGTTCGGGAATTTAAGAGGGAGATGGGGAGCCTCCTGGAAGATTCTTTGGGGGTGGCAGAGAGACTAGACCAATTTTTGGGACCCAGTATTTATACTTGGGGCGAGTTGCAAGCCATATTGAATATTCTCTTCACGGCCGAGGAAAGAAATATGATTAGACGAGCGGGGATGCGGCTATGGGATTCGCAACATGCACAAGGACCCTTAGCAGACACCAAGTGGCCTTTGCATGATCCCAATTGGAATCATCAGCAGCAGGATCACAGAATCAATATGCAGGATCTGAGGGGGATAATAGTACAGGGGATCCGGGAAGCGGTGCCTAGGGGGCAGAACATCAACAAAGCATTTAATGAGAGACAGAAAAAGGAGGAGACACCTACGGATTGGCTAGAACGCTTGAGAAAAAACCTGCAAATGTACTCAGGCTTAGATCCTGAGACACCGTTAGGGCAAGCACTACTAAAAACACAATTTGTGGCTAAATCGTGGGAAGATATCAGAAAGAAGTTAGAAAAATTAGATAATTGGCAAGATAGAGACCTGGATGAGCTATTGAGGGAAGCACAGAAGGTATATGTGAGGAGAGATGAAGAGAGTCACAAGAGACAAGTAAGAATGATGGTGGCAGCAGTGAGAGAAACTAGGAGAATTGATGCCCCTCCCAAAACAAGTCAAGTGGCCCAGAGAAATGGGGGAGGGGTTCCCCGGGTAGAGAAAAAGGATGGAGGCGTATGTTTCTACTGTGGGAATAAAGGACACTTTCGGAGAAACTGCAGGAAGCGGCTCAGGGATGAGAGAGTCTTCAAAGAGGACTGACGGAGTCAGGGGCTTCATTTGCTGGGGACACGGAAACATCAGGAGCCCTTGATAAAATTAAAAATAGGTCCTCAGCAGCAGGAATTTGAGTTTTTAGTAGATACTGGAGCTGAGCGATCGACAGTCCAGGTACTACCGGAGGGATGTAAGATATCAAAGGAAACTGCTCAAGTGATAGGGGCAAAGGGGGAGCCCTTTGAAGTCCCTGTTATTAAGAATGTACTGGTAGAATCGAAGTCCAAAATGGGAATAGGGAACCTTCTGCTGGTACCAGAAGCAGATTATAATTTGTTAGGGAGAGACTTAATTATAGAAATGGGTATTAATATAGAAGTAGTAAATGAGGAAATCAAAATAAAACTCTGTCCCTTGAGGGTAGAGGATGAGGAAAAAATTAACTCAGAAGTATGGTACACTCCTGATAGTGTAGGGAGGTTGAATATACCCCCCTTCTCGGTAATCATTAAAGATCCAGAGACACCGATAAGGGTTAAACAGTACCCCATCTCCCCAGAGGGAAAGAATGGGTTGAAGCCCGAGATTGAGAGGCTACTAAGCAAAGGACTATTAGAATCTTGCATGTCTCCTTTTAATACCCCAATTTTGCCAATAAAAAGGCAGATGGATCATACCGGTTAGTGCATGACCTAAGAGAAATAAACAAAAGGACAGTAGCTCGTTTTCCGGTGGTAGCCAACCCTTACACCCTGCTAAGCAGACTTGGTCCCGAAAAACAATATTATAGTGTAATTGACCTTAAAGATGCATTCTGGGCATGTCCTCTAGATGAGAAGAGTAGGGATTACTTTGCATTTGAATGGGAAGACCCAGTCACTCATAGGAGACAGCAGCTAAGGTGGACCGTGCTCCCCCAGGGGTTTACGGAATCTCCTAATTTGTTTGGACAAGCTTTAGAACAGATTTTGCAAGAATATCAGACTGGGGAAGGAGTGACCCTTATCCAATATGTAGATGACCTCCTGATTGCTGGGGAAACAGAGGACAAAGTACGGGCAGAAAGCATTAGATTACTCAACTTTCTGAGTGCTAAGGGGCTCAAAGTATCTAAGGCAAAACTACAATTCGTGGAAGAAGAAGTAAAGTATCTTGGGCATTACCTAAGGAAGGGGGAGAAGAAAATAGACCCTGAAAGAGTAAAGGGGATACTATCCATACCGCCTCCAAAGAGCAAGAAGCAAATTAGGCAGTTGTTAGGTCTCATGGGGTATTGCCGACAGTGGATTGAGAACTATAGCACCAAGGTTAAGTTTTTATATGAGAAATTGAGCCAAGGAGGGCTAGTGAAATGGGATGAGAAAGATGACAAGCATCTGAAAGCTCTGCAGCATGATTTGGTCAATGCCCCTGTGTTGAGCCTACCCGATCTGAAGAGACCCTTTTATCTATTTGTAAACACAGATAGTGGGACAGCTTATGGAGTACTGACCCAGGAATGGGCTGGGAAAAAGAAACCTGTTGGGTACTTATCTAAGCTGTTAGACCCTGTAAGCAGGGGTTGGCCTACATGTTTGCAAGCTCTAGTAGCCTGCGCCTTGCTTGTGGAAGAGGCTAATAAAATCACTTTCAACGGGGAACTGAGAGTATTATCCCCTCATAATATCCGGGGAATTTTGCAACAAAAGGCAGAAAAATGGATAACGGATGCCCGACTCTTGAAGTATGAGGGAATCCTATTAGACTCCCCAAAATTAACCCTGGAGGTTACAGCCTTACAAAATCCGGCCCAATTCTTATATGGAAGGCCAAGTGAGGATGGATTAGCCCATGAGTGCTTATCTACCATAGAAGAACAAACCAAGATAAGACCAGACTTGGATGAAGAAGAATTAGAAGAGGGGGATAGGTTGTTTGTAGATGGCTCATCGCGAGTAATTAATGGAAAAAGGGTCTCTGGCTATGCAATAGTTGGGGGAGAAGGACTTGCAGTTATCGAATCAGGCCCTCTAAGTGGATTTTGGTCGGCACAGGCCTGTGAACTTTATGCTGTACTGCGGGCATTGCAGTTGTTAAAAGATAAATCAGGTACCATCTATACTGACTCAAAATATGCTTATGGGATTATACACACTTTTGGAAAAATATGGGAAGAACGGGGGTTGATAAACTCCCAGGGAAAAAACCTGGTTCACCAGGATCTAATCAGGAAACTGCTGAAGGCCTTGAGGGGACCTAGGAAAATTGCTGTTGTTCACCTGAAAGGGCATCAAAAGGGATTAGATTTCAAAAGCAGGGGAAATAATGCAGCAGATCAGGAAGCAAAAAGGGCTGCTTTGCAGACGTCACAATCTACCCCCCAGGAAGATCCGAAGGCTGAAAGAAAAGAGCGTGAGAGCAGAGGGAATTTGCAAAAGATATATAGCTTTACTATGCAAGAAAAAGAGAAAATGAAAAGAATGGGGTTGAGAGAAGACCCAGAAGGGGAATGGCGACTTCCAGAGGATAATAGAACTGTACTGCCTAAATCCATAGCTATGGATATTATGAGGAGAATACATAGCAAAACACATTGGGGGGCACAAGCATTGGTAGATCAATTTGCCACCAAACATATGTGTATTGGGGCAGATAACTTGGCAAAGCAGGTAGTGAGGGGGTGCATTACCTGCCTAAAGGTAAATAGGGCCAATTTAAGAAAAACCTTAATGGGGGGACGACCTACAGCATACCGGCCATTTGCTAACATCCAACTAGACTTTACTGAGTTACCAAAGACTGGGAGGTATAAATATCTATTGGTAATAGTAGATCACCTAACCCATTATGTAGAGGCATTCCCTACGGCAAAAGCAACGGCACAAACAGTGATCAAGACCCTATTAGAGCAGATTATTCCCAGATATGGGGTCACGGAAACTATTGACTCGGACAGAGGCCCTCACTTTACATCCAAAATAATTAAAGAAACCATGGCAATAATGGGAATACAATGGGATTATCACACCCCCTGGCACCCCCAAAGTTCGGGAAGAGTAGAAAGAATGAATGGGGAAATTAAAAAACAATTGACCAAACTCGTGATTGAGACCAAACTGTCATGGGTAAAATGCCTACCATTAGCATTGCTAAATATCCGGACACAACCTAGATCGGATATGGGAATATCTCCATTTGAAATGTTGTATGGAATGCAATATAGAGGAACCGCAAGATCATCCAAAGTTGAGGGATCAAAATATGAATGTATACATTACCAGCCTAATGAAATATAGGGAAAATCTATGGAAAAAGGGAAGGTTAGCTCAGAGACCCCCACTAGATTTGAAACTGCACCAGGTGCAACCAGGAGATTGGGTAATGATAAAGTCCTGGAAAGAAGCAACCTTGGCCCCACAATGGGAGGGCCCTTACCTTGTATTGCTTACTACAGATACTGCAGTCAGAACAGCAGAGAAGGGATGGACCCATGCTAGCAGAATTAAAGAGCCAGTGAGCAAACCGACTCCTGAGTGGCAGGTGACAAGCAATCCTGGAGACCTGAAGTTACGGATCCAGAGGAGAGATCGTCAATGAATGGACACCGTGTAGAATATGCACCAGAACCACACTACACGGAGGAAAGATTAATTTGTAACTCTGATAAAGTGTAGAGACCCAGAGTGCAATTGTTATCCTTTTGTTTGTTATATTTGTAAAATCTGCAGGGACAGGTGGTGGAGTCATTGTAGGCGAGGACCCCCCCTAGAGGAATTTGCAGCCCCTGTTGGGTATTGCAGCGGAACATAACTGATTGGATTCTAGAATATAAAGTTAAATATGAGGGATTAGTAGAAAAAAATCAAAAGAGTAGTGGAAGATTTTTGCATTAGAGATTAAACCAAAATATTATTGTTATCACCCTAATGAACCCATCCCGTTCATAGCTGAAATTGTTGACTGCACCTGCCACACACGCCTAAAGGGAATCCGGTGTGATACACCCCCGGTTAAGTATCGGAACTGGGATTCCTATGTCAAGAGGCAACAGAGTCGCCCCCGGGGACCTCCTGAAGAATATCCCTGCTGCCGAGAAGATGGTACCCCCCGTGGCTCGAGGCAACCGAGTCGACGGGAAAGGCAGAGAGGTAAAAAGCTGTGGAGGAAAGAAACCCCAGGGTAGGACAACAAAACAATATTTGAGGAATTGCCTCAGGAATAGGAATAAGAGCAAAGACCCTGGGCAGAGAGACAGGTTGCAGTCTATGAAATGGAACAATCCTCAGATATACTCCCATTCCTATGCCCCCAATGATGCTCACCACGTGACCCAGCCGATTACTTTTCTTTTGCTGATGTTATACTTGAGAGGGATTAATGCCCTAGACAATCTACCACACCAACCCTTTAAATGGTCACTATGGCGATGGGATGACAATAAGATTTTGCAAACTGTAACTACTGTAGGAGCACCCAGTTTCAGAGTAGGATTGTGTGCTCTGACCAACATAGATCATTGTGGAAAAACACTGAACCTAACGGGATTTTACATGTGCCCAAGCTCAAATCACGGTAAAGGATATTGTAATTATCCTGGGGAATATTTTTGTGGATATTGGGGCTGTAAAACAATCGCCTCTGACTGGACACCCAGGGGAGGGCATGATAAATATTTGCAAGCAGACTTTGGACCAGCAGGATGCACAAAGCCATGAAGGGGTCCTTCAGGAGAAGTAACCTATATAGGGGACTGCTCGTTTGTTTATCTCAATGTCACCCAACCAGGGAAACAAGAATGGCTATTAGGTAAAAATTGGGGAGTTAGACATTGGGAACCCGGGAGAGATAGGGGGAATATCATCCAAATAAAGAAGGAACCCGCTCCCCATTCGCCAGAGATGGGGGGGGGAGGTGTAGGACCAAACCCAGTACTAGTAGTAAGGCAGAGCAGGACAAACACTGCAAATAGCAGGGGATCGGGAGAATTAACAGTGCCTCAGGCTGATGCCCCTGAAGAAGCCTCTAAATATGGTACTCTGTGGAAAATAATGCAAGCTAGTTATGGCATTCTAAATAGAACAAACCCTGATTTAACAAGAGAATGCTGGCTTTGCTATAACATCCGACCTCCTTTTTATGAAGCCATTGGGGTAACGGCTAAAGCAAGAAGAATAAATGGGACTAATCCAAAAGAATGCCTTTGGAAAAAGACTAAAGAAAGTACTCAAGGAGTAACACTCTCTCAGGTAACCGGACAGGGACGGTGTGTGAGTACTGTTCCCCCTAATAGAGAACATTTGTGTAACATCACTGTGAAAAACCCCAAGCAAAAACAAAAAGCAGATTGGTTGCTCCCAGCTCCCAATACTCGATGGGTTTGCCAGAGTATAGGAATTACTCCCTGTTTATCTTTAAAAATTTTCAATCACACCCATGACTATTGCATTCAAGTAACTATTATACCGAAAATTACTTATCATCCAAAAGATTATGTCCTTGAACAGCACACAACCCCAGAACACCACCTCATGAGAAGAGAACCTTTCACCGCCTTGACTATAGCAACTCTTCTAACTGTAGGAGGAGTAGGAGCTGGAACAGGGATAACCTCATTAGTCAACCAACAGAAAGAATTTAGAGCACTAAGAATCTCTGTAGATGAAGATTTAAGTAAAATAGAAAAAGCAATTGATGGGTTAGTAAAATCAGTAAGATCACTGTCAGAATTACAAAATCGAAGGGGTTTAGATCTGCTGTTTTTACAACAAGGGGGCCTTTGTGTAGCGCTAAAAGAAGAATGCTGTTCGTATGCAGATCACACAGGAGTAGTAATCAATACTATGAATGAACTAAGGAAGCAGATAGAACAGCGGAAAAGAGAAAATGAAGCCCATCAAAATTGGTATGAAAACTGGTTCAACCACTCCCCTTGGTTAACCACACTGCTTTCTACTATTGCGGGGCCAGTAATTCTAGTGGCACTCGGGCTTACCTTTGGACCATGTATATTTAATAAACTGATAACTATAGTGAAAAGCCGGCTGGAAGCAGCACATCTTATGCTTCTTAGGACTAAATATGATCAGATACCTCAAGAAGAAAATTTAGAAACTTTAGAGTTAGCTAGACAAGAACTGCAAAGATACAGTGAACAAAAATAAGTAAGAACAAGAGAAATGGGGGAATTGTGATAAACATTAACTATTTTTTTGTTCACTGAAGATCAAATAACTCAAGATAACAGGAAGTTACTATGTCACTATCTAAGCTGATAGGCAAACAGACTCGTGCTCATTCCTTCTCTACTTGCTTAATCAGCTTTAAGTTTCAGGAATTCCAGCTTACAACTACAGCCTTCATCTCTGCGACCACCGAGAGACAGAAAGAGACCCTCCCAGCAACACGTCACACATACATCATCGGAGGAAAGAAGCAAGATAAAAGCAAGACTGAAAAATCTACCAATTCACGGCAGTTGGTGGAGCGAGACTCCCCTGCTGTCCAGCGCTGTATTTGCCTTTGCTTTGCCTGCTGTAATGTAATAAATTCCTATTGGAACTTTTCTTCGTGTTCATAGTCTATTACATGATGGTGTTGCAGCTGGTTACTACGGCGTGAATCGCATCCCTCAGAGCTGCTGACACCCTAGGGAGCAAAGGGCTCCAAGTGATGGATGGTCTGGAGTGCGGGATCATTAGTCTCTCTTTAACCCTAGATACTTAATGCAGATACTCTTGCCCTGCACAAATCAGCTCAACTCTGCCTTTTTTTTCCCCAGAAAGATTGATTTGCAGGGTCTAAGTCCTGGCTGCCACCAGCCATCTTCTGAGTGGCTGTCAGCTGCAGAAGGGGAATCAAAGTAGGACGTAGCAAAGGACAAATCCTATGCAATGCCTTGATGTGCATATGTCCAACGGTTTTAGTGTTAAATCAGCCAGGAGAAAAACTGCAAACAAACTTGAAGAAAAAAGAAAGTGCTTTGCAGGGTGTTGAATTTAACTGCGAACTGAAACAGCGTGGAAACATTGGATTTTCCTGTGTATTAATATGTCTATGTGCACCAATATTACTCCCTGACAGCACTGGAAGAGATGTCATGTAAATCCCCTTTTCTTCTTGTATCTTCCCCAGTACGTTTATCAACCTCATCACTAGCTCATAAAAGAAATTTAGGATAAAAGACAATAAAATTGTGTAAATAAAGGGTTTTTAAAAATATTTTGGCTTTAATAACTCTTGTAATGTCAAGTAGCTTCACTGACAGTGGTTGCAACGTTCACTGTGACTGCTACTAAAAATTCACTGCCACTGTTATGCTAACTAAGCCTTTACAGAAAATAGAGCATTTTGGGGGATGCTGTTGGGATGAAAGTGTTAAAACAGTACGAGGAGGGAGTGGTTTCTCTCAAAGTGACCTTGAAGCCGGGAATGTTAAAAATGTCAGTGTGGGATAACTCTATTTCGTATGCATAGTGTTGCTCATCCCCTGGCTGTTTCGAGAAGCAGAGCTCCCGTGGAGAGATAACACAGGCGCAGGGTAAGCTGAGCCTAGCAGAGCCAGCGTCCCTGTGCCTCTGCAGCCTGGCTGTCTCAGGGAGGGCATGAAACAAATCTACTCATTTCATTTCAGCTGTGGCTTAATGGTTGCTCTTGGTTACTGGTATGCGTTGATTCACACAGACGTGGGTAATTCCAAATTCGTGAGCAGCCAGAAAAAAAATGGACATTTTAAAACCACAGTCTTTCAGGAAATTTTTAGGTAGCCCTCTATCCTTATTTCACTGAGCCATTAATTTATTTGATTTCTGTCTTATTTCTCAGTGACTGATTTTATTTTTTAGTTACATTGATCCAAGATTATTATTAGATTAATAACAATAATAATATTATTTTCAAGCAAGTTTTGAAGAATGCTTTTCACCTGACAGTCTCAATAATGATTGGTCCTCCAGCAAATACTGAGCAAGATTTCTTCCTTTACTGTAATAAATAACTACTTGATATTTTCAGATGAAATTTAGGATTGCTCCCTGGTTTGCACAGCATCTAGTAACTAGGTTTTACCCCCAGACTTAGTCCCCAAAAAACATTTGCTTTATTTTAATCATGATTTAAATTTAACATCTCTTTGTCAGGTGTTATGGAGAGGATCTTTTCTGATGCCCATTAGTTAAATAATTCCTTTTTTCTTTAGTGCCCAGATCTTTATTTCTCCGTATAGTTTTCTTCTCAGATTTGTTCTGCCCACCTTTTACCTTTCCTTATTTGTCACCTCTGTGATTATTTGTTCTCTACTTTGAGCTTAATCTTCCTTGCCACAGGGTAGGGGCTGGGGGGCAAAAAAGTCAGACACCAAAGGCTTTTGGAAGGGAAGAGATCAATTTCCTCCCCTGAAACTTGAGGTCCTTTCGTTTCCCCCCTTTTACCAGCCTGAATTTTCTGTAAACTCAGGGTCTTGGCAAATTAGAGGGAGAGAGTATCTTGTATTATTTCTACTTGCTTACCTGCTAAGAAATTAATTTTTTTTCTCTTTCCCATGGTTTAGGGTAGTAAGTATGGAAAATTTCTGTGGATAATGTTTTATTCTTATAAATAGATTTTCTTTTGTTTTTATTCCACATTCACTTTTCAGGGACTGACTTTACTTCCATGTTTAAAAATATCTTTTCACTTGTCAAATTCACTGACTTCACTGTTACCAAAATAATTGATCTGGTACATCTGTAAACTTTCACTAAGGGTAATTTTGTTTTATGAATATTGAGATAAATTAGAAAAGGCATTTGGGAAATTTTCCTACTTCAGAAAAATAAGATTAGCTCACTGCTTGAAGACTTTCTCTTTTGGCTCATTGTATCTCCAAAACAGCTCAATATAGGACTTCCAGATGAGTACATTGGCCTAATCTGTTAGCTTTGGCAACTATTAGTAGCGTTGAGTAGACTCTCTTTTCACTGATAATGGTTAAGGAGTTGTGGTTAAAATGACTTTGTTGATAAAACAGTTTCCACATGTGTAAAAGGCTCTGAAATTTTGTGAACAAAGTCATGAATGGTACAGTAATTGGACTCTCCCTTTTGTGGCACTATTTAGAAATTCTGGAAATTCTGTAGAAACGTCAAATAATTTGTTTCCATGTGTTGTTTTTGACTATTAGTTTTCAGTCTAGTCTGTGAACCTTTATCTTCTGATTTAGAATTTGTGAATATTATCCTAAATTTAAATCAAGGGCAGGATTGGTTGATGGTCAGGAAGAAACAAAACAGTTTTTACCACTAGAATTTTATCTTCTTATATTTAAGGTTCTAAAGTGTAACTTCAAAGTGAATCACTTGTTCTTTTCAATATTTAACCAGTTTTGGGAAAGGAAAAAAATTCAAAGTATTCCCCTGGCCTTTCCTTTTTCATGGCCTCATTATGTTACTGATTTTGGGCTTCAGAAATGAAAAAAACCTCCTACCCTCCCAGCATGTAACACTCTTCATACCATTTGTTCTTTAACTGTAGTGAAATTGAATTGAAAACAGATTAGGTTGGTGTGGCATGGACTAATCCCCTTGCCTGACAGCAGGTGGGTATCTCTATGGATGGCTGTGCAAAGAAGAGGGACAGGAAAATGCATCATTACCTTTGCCTGAGAGAGGTGTTTAAAGGCAGAACATGCATTTTTACATTGCCATATCTGACGGTTCTTATTTCATGTGATTGAATTAAGATACTAGATGAGTTCTAAATAAAAAGAATTATTCCCTTGCAAGGATGCTGATTTTTATTTTATTATTATTCAAGCCAGTGACAATTGGCATTCATTGTTACAAGTGAGTGAGAAAGAAAATAGGTGAAAAATGTCTGGTGAGTGACCAGAGAAAAGAGAGAAGAGAAGAGAAGAGAAGAGAAGAGAAGAGAAGAGAAGAGAAGAGAAGAGAAGAGAAGAGAAGAGAAGAGAAGAGAAGAGAAGAGAAGAGAAGAGAAGAGAAGAGAAGAGAAGAGAAGAGAAGAGAAGAGAAGAAACTTGGTAGGGTCATTTGTCTGGAGAAAATTAGCAAGTCAGCAATGGGTGATATCATTAGCATTAATAGGGAAATAATTTTAGTACTTAGGACATGGGGCTGCTGGAGTGAGTCCAGAGGGCCACAAGATGATGAGAGGGAGGGAGCACCTCTCCTGTAAGGAAATGCTAAAGGGCTGGGGCTGTTCAGCCTCAGAGAAGCTCTTGGAGTGACTTAATTCTGGCCTTCCAGTACCTGAAGGGGCCTACAAGAATTTTGGAAAAGGACTTTTTACAAGAGCAGGTAGCGACAGGAGACAGGAAAAGGACAAACTGAAAGAGGGTAGGATTAGATTAGATATTTGGAAAAAGTTCTTCTCCAAAATTCTTGTAGGTTAGAGAAGCTGTGAATATCCCATTCCTGTAAGTGTTCAAGATTCTGAGCAATCTGGTCTGGAGAAAGGTGTTCCTGTCCATGACAGGGGGTTTGGAGCTGGATAATTTTTAAGCTCTCCTCCAGTCCAAAACATTCTATGATTTAGATTCCTAGAAGCAGCATAATAAGAGCTGAAATTATAAAAGTCACATTTAGGATTAATAAGTATGTACAATTTGCATTTTCAAGGAAATAAAGACAATAAGAATTCCCCTGCATTTAATTTGTGCATTTTTTTCTGACTGTTATGACTCGTATTATTTCTGTTCTTTTATTCAACTGTGAGGAAGTAAGAGAGGGGATTGGGATATTGTAGTGTTGATCTCCCACTACCTTGTCTCATGGGTAGAGATGTTTGTTGTGCTGTCCTCAGTGTTTGCAAATGCATAGCTCTGAACTTGTAGTTGATGTTATAGTTTTCCTTGGAAAAAATGACTGTGTTTTATGCAGGTATATTACAAATTTTCAAGAAGGACTTCAGTTGGACTGTAGTTTGACTGCTACCATTAAACTTGTGATTTAAAAAAAAAAAAAATCAAGCAAGCTAGGACACAGCAGTCCTCTCTGCAAAATGTCAGTGAGATCAAATGTTCAAACAGTAATCGTAATGACAAGATCTTTTGGCTGTGAAGTATAGAATCACTAAGGCTGGAAAAGACCTCTAAGATCGAGTATCTCATGAAATACAGGTAGCTTGGATTAATTTGTTGCCTCCAGTCAGCAGCGGATGTGAACCTGCATTAGAACCAAGTTCTGGGCTGCAGAGATGTTTTCTCTCTGAAACTGCTGGTACTGACCTGGCTGGAGGTGCCAGACTTGATGGATCCCTGATCTCTATAATAAGGCTGTTGCTGTTGCCTGTGTTTTTCTGAATTCACTTGCAATAGAATTAAGATAATAAAGAGTGTTTTTGAAAAATCTGGATTTTACATAAAGCATGTTATGTTTTAGTAAAATCAAAGTAATTTGCAAAGACCTCTTAACTCACAAGCCTTTAGAATACATGGTACCTGGGGACAATGAACACAAACCTGCAACAGATTGGCTGAATCAGTTTCAAGAGCTCTTTGTTATTACTAAGCATTTAAGGTTGTTAATATTTCCTTAGTAAACTCTTTGCATAGATATCAACAGTTTGGTAATGTTGGTGTCTGTAATTCCTTTGTTATTGATGCAAATAACGAGGCTGGCCATCTGTCTTGGTTTGAAAAGACAGGTATCTGTTAGGGAGAGGCGGGGCCTCTCTAGGAATGGGGAATTCCAATCCTTTCCCTCCAAGTTATTATAATTTAGAAGATTAAAAAGGCTTTTTCAGTCAGAGCTATGGGGAAAGGAATAAGAGTTCTTTACTAGTAAATATAACAGGACAGACAAACAACAACAGCAATTATAATAATAATAAACAGAACCAAGAACCCCGAGGGCCTTTGTCTCACAAGTCCCAGGCAGTCTGATCTCTCGGGACCCCAAGAGCACCAAGCCGAAACGGAGAAAACTCCAGCGCTGATGGCTGGAAAAGGTGTGTTGTCCCGGTAGG
Source organism: Hirundo rustica (assembly GCF_015227805.2). NCBI lineage: Eukaryota > Metazoa > Chordata > Aves > Passeriformes > Hirundinidae > Hirundo > Hirundo rustica. The sequence continues at coordinate 35,828,142 of NC_053455.1, forward strand.
CAGGGGGGTGTCCCGGCAGGCAGGGGGGTGTCCTGGCAGGCAGGGGGGTGTCCCGGCAGGCGAAGTGAGCGGTGCTGGAGAAGCCGCGGCGGCTGGACCCGGGCTGACCCAAAATCCAGCAGGGCAGACGAGGGGCTCCGAACTCCTGGACACTCCAACAGATGATAGAATTCCCAGGACCAGACACTCTGTTAACAGTGGACTTTTCACGCAGCTAGCCATTGCCCAATGGTCCTCTCTGAAACAGAGAGCAGAAGAGCCCACCCTCAGCTCCCGGAGCCCCTGAGCCTTTTCCTCCACCCCAAACTAAGTGATCTACTGCCCTCTCCACTTCTTTTGTGTGGGTCAAGCACCCTTTAAGCATCAGTATTTAGTCTCTTAGCAACTTATAAGGGGGAAAAATTCTATAGGAAAACTTAACCCCCCACACCGTCAAAGGTTTAATAGGTGCAATAATTTAAGTACTTGTGTAGTCTCTAGCTGACTTAATAGCAGAATATGGTGCTTCTGTGTGTGTCAGCTTGTTTCAGTGCACGCTGGTGCTTGCCAAAGAGGCTGCTGGAAATGGAGCTTCCTCAGGAGCATGGATATTACATGGGCACATGCAGCTGGACAGTGTCCTGTTCCTGTCAGGACTGCTTCATTCCTCATACAGGAACTATAGAAAACTGTCTTTCTCCTGTCATTTTCATTGTGGCTGCAGTTTCTGGGATTTTAAATAAGTTTAGACCAGCTGATTTTTCTCAAATGTTTGGACTTCTTACTAGAAATACAATGCATTCAAACCCTCATGGCATTAAGTCAGGACTTTGGATACACTGAGAGTCTTCAGAGGTAGCTCTACAGCTCCTGGATAGGTGTTGTTTCATAAGGGCACTGCTTGAACATTAAACAGCTTTGTGGTTTTGACCTCTAAAAGAAAGTGTTCTTTTCCAAGAGGTTGCTGTAAACAGAAGTAATAGTATAACAGTAAATATTGCTGGCCATAATAATTTTTTTCATAAACAAATATCTTCATTTTAAAATATATCATATGTATTTGAATATTTTACTGCTGCTGGTGCTGAAGAGAGATTTGAAGTTATGTTATTTTAATCAATTTCTATAAAAACATTGATGGTGGAACAGCATTAAGACAAGGTTTTTGGGCAAGGATTTTTCAGGCAGTGATGGGCAAGAACATCTCTGAAAATAGTGCAGTCATACTGATGTGAAAGTTTTCAGTCAAGAACAGAGTTTTGTCAGCAATACATTTATGGTGGGCTCTGAAGAGTGCCATAAATAAAGAGCTTTGCTGCCCACAAACCTGCAGAAGCTCTGGGTAGGACTTAGACACCGACTGCCCACAGTCTGAGCACTGGGCAGGTATCTGCAGATTGGCCCTGTAAGCACTCCCAGGCCTCTGTCATGTAGGAAGAGCTAATGAGATTGAGGAATTTCTCAAATTTCTTTCTACTTAAATAACAGTTCATTTATTCAAACTTCTGAAAGGTAAGTTCATGCTGAAAAACATTGTTTAATTTTTTCATTGTGAATAGTGCCATTTCTTCAGTGAAGGCCTGTTTCAGAATGAGAGCTGTTTAAAGGTCAAACATCGTTTATAGCATCATTATTCCCTTCACGTGCTCATTCTTTGGGAAGTGCATTCAGACACCTGATTGTTGCAAAAATATTTTTGCAAGGCAAAACCTCCTTTTAAATGTGCTAGAAGTGTTAGTTTTGAATTCAAGTAAAATATGTTATTTTACTAAGGCTTCAGAGTGATGTGTTAAAAAGCAGAATAAGATTAGTAGTTTTTGTGCTCTCGGATTGATAAAGCCCATTTTCCTTTTGGAGGTACCTTTCTTGGCCTCCTGCCCCTATTCCTCAAACAAAAGTCTTTAGCTACACATGGCTTACTAGCTTAAGTGCACTTTCAAAATGGTAATTTAAGAGCCCTGTATAGCCAAAATAGCTCTGTTCCGGAACGACTCACAGCATGGTCTTTAAAACAGAACACCCAGCCACTAAACTGTTCTGTGTCACCTCAAAACATCTGCTGGAAAACAAGGCTATAATAGATACATTGTTCTCAGATCCTTTTTTCTTTTTTTTTTTTTTTTTTTTGTTAAGTCCTATTAAGTAGCCAGTATTTCATTTCAGTAAAATAGGGCCCTTTTCTCTTGAAGTAGGAAAAACTTTCCTTCTACAAGGATAACTCTGTAGGCGTGCGTGCCAGTTCTTTCTTTTACGTCTTTTCTTTTAGAGTTTCCAGTTAAGAGCTATTCTAACTCAAACAGTGGCTGTTTACTCCTCTCGGACGTTTCTTTCCCACCGTGCATATGGCTATCTCCTTCGTTCCCGTTCCCCCGTTGTCCCAATGCTGTTGCCTCACTGCCTAAAAAAGGGCAGTGTTCACACGGGTGGCTGTGGTGCATTTTCCCTTTGCTCTTTGCACCGTCACGTGAGATGTCTGCGGCTCTCTGGGCTCTGTTCTGCATCCACAGCTCTCAAAACAAGTAACATTCATTTTTCCTACAAACATAAACTCTTTTGTGGCCCATGGGACAACACTGTCCAGTGGAGATCAATTGGGTGTTTACGCTACAGCACTGGCTTCCATCCATGATTCCCCTTCCCTCTTTCCTCAAAGGTAGAGTGTAAACCAAGATGAAATATTCATAATCTACAAGGAAGAGATATAGTTGCTTTTAGGTCTACAGGTCTAGAAATTTAGAAGATAAAACCAGGAACTATAGGTAGCTTTGGGATTCACTGAGCTCATAACCCGAGAGGTTCCTTTGGAGGTAGTTGGCTGAGAAGGAATCTCCTGAGGCCTTTCTTTTTATTCATCCTTTGATCAAAAGTGTTTGCCTCTGAAATGGCAAAGTTTAAAGATCGTCTACAAAAGCGTTTGCTATGAGCCAGCTCCTGAGAAAGTGACTGTATCTGTAGGCAAACTGGAAACAACACTTCCGCTGCCAGATGAACTTTCAGACAGTTACATTTTGATCGCAGTGGGGAAAGGAAAAAGGAACACTGAGTTATGAAAAACACTTTTATTAAAATACTAACAAAAAACTCTGTTTCAAGTTAATTGCATTCCATTTAAATGATAGCCCATAATACCGACTTATCAGTCAGGTTTAAAGTAAATAGCAAGCAAAATAACTTGATGTAATTTGATGAGTAATAATTTATTTCAATTCACAAGATCGTGTCAATTCTTCCTGTTTCAAAACATTTGACTACTAACTTCTAAAATTTAAATGTGGGGATCTTTCCAACGTGTAATGAAATAAAAACACTTCATAAGGAAGGCAACACATTTGTCTAATTATAACTGTGATATGGGAAATGTCAAGATTCTTGAAATCATGTTTTGTCTTTAATAATGAACACCTCATTATTATGTTATTATGTGTATGTGGAAATATAAATTGCAGGTCTGTCACTATAGTATATAAAGTATTGATGTTCCTTATGAGTTTTGATGAATTTGTGGATGAACAAAAGAACACACAAAACAGCATAAGATGCTGCGGTTAAATATTCCCTGCCTGTTGGTCTTTCATTATTTTACAAGAATTTGATCCTCACAGAGTTTTCTATCCTATGTAGGAGAACCAGTCTCTTCAAAAGGCTTGTGAACGAGTTTGTATGCATTGCAAGTCCACTGGCATAAACTGATGTGTTTGTGTGATTTCTTTCAAAATAGCTGTAATGGTATTTGTACCAAAGATTACTTCAGTTTATATCCAACTTTTGTCTCCTATGTGGAAGCAGCTGAGATTTGTTTCCTTTTCAATCCAGGCTTTCCAATAAAAGAGCTCTAGGATCAACCTAATGCTTTTCATTTCCACCTTTATTTTGTACATCCATGAAGTTTTATAGGGTGGAAGTGGAGCTGTGGCATCAAGCAAAGTGCAAGATTTCCAAGGTACCTGTAGTCACTTGAACTGAATTTTCTTTGTGCTTACAGCTTGACAACAAATAGGCGGCATCCTTTGTATAAGCGGCATCCATCTTTTCCTGGTATTTGGTATTGTGCCTAAATATGTGCCTTGGCAACTGATTCTTCTAGTGAAGAATGCCAGTGTGGACCCAGTCTCATACCTGGCTCAGCAGGATGTCACTTTAGATGCTGGAGTTTCCCTCCTGGCTCTATTTGGTGACTGATGTTTGCTCTTACCCTGACCATCCTCCTGTGAAGGAGAGAGAAGGAAGTGAGAGAGAAGGTCTCTATCCTGGGATCACCCCTAGGATGGAGCGCACTGTTATTTCTTGGTCCCCTACTCATGGCTGTTGTGGGAAGGGCATGTGAGCCTGTGTAGTGTCTCTGTAGGTTTGCTGACTGGTAGGACTACTTTTTCTCCTTCACTTTCATTTCAGGGGAGAATCTCCCCCTTGGACTTGTACTGGAGTTTTTTATGATCCCTCTCCCTTCACACACTGCTGCCTGTATGATCTCTACACCTTGATGCCTTGGGAATGGCATCATTTGCCATTTTCCTTCTATAAGAAGGGCTGAAACTGCTTCAGTTAACAATCCTTATCCCACTGGACAGTGAAAATTGCCTTTCAGTGAATACACTTGAAGTTTCCTTAGATTTTCTATTGCCATTGTAGAAAAAGTAAATACATATATATGAACAGCTCAAAATGTGGCATATTAACTAAATTATAGAGATATTTGTCCTTAATATCTTATTGTGAAAATTTCCAAAGAATGCAGTCCTAATATCATCCTTTCTGTAGCCAGAGTTGCACTTATTTTAGCACTGTTTTTGTTCCCAAAATGTGTGTTTATTAGAAATAGGTAACAGAAAGCAAGGTCATGTTGTGCCAAAGGATTCTTCCAAATGCGATGTGTTTTTCCTTCAGGAACTTTAGCTGTACAAATATTTCTGTGGGTTTGGGAAGGGAACTAGTTGTTTCCTCTGAGGTATCACTACAAGTATTTTGGGGCTAAATCCTTGTCTCTGCTGGGACACTGGAGCCTGGCTTGGATGCGGGTGAGCTTGGCACTTGAAGCCCAAATCCTGACCAGAGACTGCACACAGGGAGGCCAGGCCAGGAGAATAGCAGAACAAATTACTAATGACACCTAAAGGAGGAAAAACCAATTTGGATAATATCACTGTTTTGCTGTTCATGATTTGACTGCCACAATTAGAAAACATCAGATTTCATGAAGTTTTCCCTGACTGACTAAGCAGGATCCTAACCTACAGTATAGGGACTGTTCTTTTGATCATTGATATTGCAGTGAATTGAGAGGGAGAGATAAGAAAAAGTCAGAAAATTAATTCTAACTGATAAGCGAGAGGTATTATCATTAAAAAAATCCCTTAAACTGGCTCTGCAGAAGAGTGACCTCTTTTAGGTTCACCTGTTTTCACGTTGGGCCCTGAGCAGGCACAAATTCAACTTTCCTGGTGAGGAGAGTATGGCACCATTCTCCTCCCTGAGAGCCCTGGGCTGGTAACAACAGTGTGGCTTCTTGTCCTGTTCAAGGCAGGGTTGACAGACAGATGCCTTCTCTGGGGAGAAGTGTGATCTGCAGAAACATCAGAAAGCTGGTGATGTGCTCAGTGAAGACTTGTACAATTTCTCTGTAAGAATTTCAGAACAGTTCCACAGCATAATGTGCGGTTTCTTCCCTCCCTGTTTTCCTTCAAACCATCACTTATCTCTCGTATGATAAAGGTGATTTCCAGCCTGACAGAGGTATAAAACCCACAGAAGGTAGATTTCTATAGTTACCTTCCCTGTGTTGTAGTATTTATCTTCACACTGCTTGCATTCAAAGAGCTCATCAAAGCATGATTACAGTGAGGGAAGGCTGGCTAGCCAAAGCTTTTCCCTCTGCGAAGACAAAAAATATCCTCAGTACTGTAGTTGGATAGACTATGACATTTAGGAGTAGGTATCTCTCCTTGTGAGTTACCAATTCAAACTATATCTGAATGGGGCCCATGGCCAATTAGATATCTATGGGAACAGACTCATGTCCCAGTTCAAGGACAAATTTACATCTCAGCTGGAGCTCAGCAGTTTAGCTGTCAACAGTCCCAGGAAAATGAATCAAAAGGCATCCTCTGAGATGACTGGAACATACTGGTAAAGGAAGCTAAAGAAAAAATGGCAGCAGCTGTTTCACTCCTTTGACATAAAAAGAGAGGGTTTATTTCAGTGCTAGCAAAACTGGCAATACAATTAGCTTTGCCATTGCACAAGCTCTATATGCAAAAAGTGTGCTTGCCCGTGAAACATTTTGTCATAATCCATCATCATCTCTCTCTCTCTCTTTTTTTTTTTGTTTTGATTTGTTTGCTTGTTTTGTTTTGTGACCTGATCTGAGTCTTTGTTGTGGACACAGAGAACACGCTGCATAAAAGAATGAACAAACGAAGCAGGAAGACACCGATCCTGAGGGATTTGTAGAAGAAAGAAAATGTTGACATTATTCAACCTATTTCATACGATGCATATTGTGGTATAGAAAAAGTGTACAAAGAAAGCTATTTGACCTTGAAACAGATTATATATGTGTTGATTTATTGTTTAAAAAGTCTTTTGAGAACATAGATTGAATGCAATAAACATTTCAGAAAGAGTTGCCATTGTAATTTGGCAACTTATACAAGGTGTTGCAACTATTTCCCCTGGTTTAGAGATGCAGGAAGAACCCAGAAAACTTTGCCATTGTAGCTGAATGTACAAATGGTCCTAGGTAATTTCAGGGACTAAATTAAACAGCTCAATTAAGTTTAACACACAAAAAAAATATTTGACCCAACCTGTGTAATTTTACTCTCCAAAATGAAATGGGAACAATCCTATTATTTATTAAAACCATATCTTCAGTATGATTTGAAAGCCTTGGAAAGTCTGTATATAGAGAAAAGATAAAAATTTATTTGGGGAAGGAGAAAAAGGTGGGGGGATGGTTTTAGCTGTAGGAAACACTATGGAGAACTATCAGAAATTACTGAAAGAATTCCTATCAGAAATTACTGAAAGAATCCACCCCAAGTACTGTTAAGGAAAGCTACATACCCCTTCTAGGACTTCATTTTTGTCCATTAATTTTCATCCACCGATTTCATGCTACGTGCATAATGCAAGAAAGAATTCAGAGCAGTAAATGAGTTATATTACCTGTTCATGCTGAGGTGCTAAAATCAAGTTCCTGAAAAGGCAGTATGCCTTTGATCTACCCCTTTTGTATTGCCAGAATTAAGAATGCACACATGAGATGGAGTGACTGAAATATGACCTGAAAAGGATAGTTCTGAGGCTTTTGGGCAAATGAGTCTAGTTTCACAGGATTAAAGATAATTCCTCATTACCAAATCAAGCAAGTCAACCTATGCAATTATGAGAAGGAGCGGGAGTAACACATTTTAGGAATATAGAATTTAGTCCTGCTTACTTTACCTAAGGGGAAAGACACAAGCAGATAAATGGAAAGATACAAAGTTTATAATTAGAATTTAAAATTCCAGTGGCAATTGAACTACCTAAAGGTTTATAACTGTAGGGAAAAAAAAGGATGCACTGGTGGATTCAATATGCAGGTTTTTTAAGCAGTTGAAGGATGGTATGTGCTGTAGTGACATGTGACCGTATTAAGGAGCAGAATATATCTGAATGTTGCTGAAAACAACAGCAACTGCTGCACAGAATAGGGTTACTAAGCCACTTCCAAATAAAACAGGAGTGGGTCAATTAATGTACTGATTCACAGTTAGAAATATTAACAACTTCTCTGATCTCTGAAGCTACACAGAATTCACTGACACTGTGGCTAACTTTTCTATACCACTAGAACTCTGGCCAGGCTTGGCATTCTCTGAGCCAGAGCCATCTGTCAGCATCGAGCCACAACTAATGAATGATCCAAACAAAGAATGAGAGTGGCTGTCTCCACTGTCAGTAAATAAGGGATACAATGTTCCAGCCCAACACCTTTTATTTCAGATCTCAAGAACGCAGTTGTGGTGGGTTTGAAGCAAGTTCCCATGTACCCACTTATAAACCTTTTACCTCCTAAACCTCATAGGATTGCTCTGGCCAACACACTGAATGAACCACTAAGCAATTCCATTTTGGAGTAGGTCATTTAAGTGGAAAGAGAAATGCTGCCCTTAGTTCAGCTCTAGTGCTGGAGCTGTGCACGCACAGATGTGCTGGCTCTGTAACTCTGAGCGACAGCACTGCTTCTGTTCTCTGCAGAACCTATGGGTTTTGGGAAAAACCTGCTATTTTGTGTTCTATTCAGATCGATATAAACACCATCAATCAATAGCAAAATTTACTTCTAGCCTAAGAAAGACTGTTATCTGATTAGCATCAGAGAGCATCATAAAAATAAGGCCATTTAATGAAGTGCTGGTCTCCAGAAGATTCTTACCTTTATTCTGATTGTTTATTTTTTTTTACTGTTACTTTTTAAAATTGTCTAATTCTGAAAAAAACCAGAGTTTTCACTAAATTCACCATTAAGTCACAAAATATCCCCCTAAATATTCTAAAACCTTCAAATTAAAACAGGGAAGCAAGCAAAGGGCTATAATTTCAATTTCATGTATTCTGAAGTATGTGCAAGTGTTTGTAAGATTTGTCCATATTTCCTGAAAGATCGACTGTCAGTTTTCCACAGCTGAAGATACAGACTGCTAATTTGCTAATTTTCTTCCTGAGAACAGGTACAGCACTTGACACTCATCATTGTGCTGTCTTTACTTACCTAAATGGGAAGGTAGGTACCAATGTGGAAGCTGGAGCTGCTGTGCCAGAAGCCGGCACTGCCATCGATGCCGTCTCACCAGCTGCTCCTGTCAGAGCTTTATCAACAGAGAAGGGACTAGAAAAGTTCCAAACCTCTGGTCTTCCATGCAGCCACCTAATATACTTATCAGCAACATGAATGCTGCAATTTTACTTAAAACATTCACTAAGCCAGACACAACCTCTCCTTTAAGCACAGGCCTTTGAGGGAGCTTTGAGGATACAAAGGGCACCGTGACAGCTATAAACTGAAGAAGCTTACCAAAGAGAGAGCTTATTTTTAACACTGTTTGCCTCTAGATGAACCAGAGACTCCTCGTACAACCTTCCACATTCCTAAATCCAGAGGTACTAGGGAAAAAGGGCTACGGAACAAAAGCCTGCACGCCATAATTGAGGTTACGTTAGCAAGGAAGAAGCAGGAGGTATGCACACTGCTACAGGGACAGAGCAGCACGTGCATAACTTAAAGGTAACAGAGAGCTTCAGGACTACTATTACAACTAAACCACAAAACTATTTTGGAGGTGAAGAAGAATGTTTGAAATACAAAAGTTGTATTTATTGCTTTTTTTTAAAACCCAAACCCCAAACTGATCAGTGCCTGCTCACACAGCAGACCTGAAGATCCAGTTATAAAGCTGCAAATGAAGAGAAACCTGTCTCCATAGGCACTGCGAAGACAGAAAACAGATTTTTGAATGCAGCCACCAAAGGAAGTTCTTCTGTCTTTACACAGTTTACTGCAAAAGCACATTCTCTAAGCTGGGGTTTAGGAGTGCTTCTCACTCAAGTGAGCAGTGCCAAGACCTGGACAAACACCAAGCAGCAGATTTTTCATAAACTGGTTGTCAGCCACAAGGTTAAAACTCTTTGCACAGGAAGCACAGTTGAGGAGGGATTATTTCAAGCACCTGAAACAAACTCCCACAAAAAGCAATAAACACTTTAAATGTAATTTTCTTTTCCTGACACACTCTGGCCTTATTTTTGCTAACAAATATAGCATACATATATATATGTGTGTATATACATATATGGAATTAGAATTAGAATTAGACAAACTGCATCTGACAGTGAGTCCTTGCTTATGGAAATCTGGGACAGTGCTCACATGCAACACCACCATGGTAAATATATTTATTGACTTGGCAAAATTAGAAATTTATAGCAGTATTGTGGAGTAGATAACAACACTTAGATAATTAAAGAACATTATTACTTTTTGATAACTTGTTACAAATATTATTCTTGCAATATTCTGAGGAATAGATCAACTGCATTTCTCATATAGATGTTCTGAAAAACAATCTAGTTGGGGAAAGGGAATTGTGTTTAGTGCAAAACTAACATTCAACATTCAAAAACAGTACAAAAAGCACTACTGGAAGATTTACAGTAAACCAGTAATTCTCACAGTTTGCTAAAGAACCCACAAGAAATGTTTTCACTTTTTGAGTGTGTTAGGCCTTGTTTTGAAATCATTTTATTGCTTCACCAGTAGCTGTTTCCAGAGAGGAGGTTTCTAAGGGCAGAGACCTCCATCTATAAAAAAGAATTTGTTATGTTCTCTCAGTTCCTGTATGCATTCTCCAGAATTACCATTACTGGATTCTTTAAACTACTAAACTGCCCCTACCTAATGGAATTGTTAAAAACTGTATTTTAAATATGTGCTTATACAAGTTAAGAGCTGTTTAGTGAATATGACTTGGGTTCTTCCCAAACATAACAGTCAAAGCAGTTACAATAAAGAGTGCAGCAGAAAATGATTGAAGATTTCAGTTTTACAGTTTGAAACTGTGTTCTGTTGGCAAGCAATTTTCTCTTAACCTTAAGAGAAAAGCTAAATTACTGTACCAGAAATTTGTACTGAAAGTATCTTCCAGTACATCTTTTGACCATAATGCAAAGACTATACAAATTAAATGACTTTGGTAAAATAAAAGGGTAAGAAGCAGAAGTAGTTCTCTTACACTAAGGCTCTTTGTCTATGATCCTGAAAGGCAGTTCTGCTCTTTTGAATTTTGTTAAATAAAGATATTCTGGCTTTCAAGAAGGACATAACTCCTAAAGACAGACTTGACCTTTTCTTAGAGCTATTGCCCTGCTTACCATATCAGAAACTTACATGTAAGAAGTTGAATGCTGCCCTTTTCAGCCAGTTCTGTCATATACCACAGCTAGTACTGCAATTAAAATGCAACAATAGTGAAACTGACCTCCACCAAAAACACAGCAGGTTTTATTTCTGAAATGCTGATATACACTGTATTATTTAAGATTCTTTTTAAAAGTTATCATATTAATGAAATGGGTTTAATTTTTAATATAATGACAAAATTAAAGATGTGAAGATATCTGAATGTTGTAACGATTCTCTGTTGTCACGTTTCCATCCCGGTAATGGTGTTTCAGTCTTATTTCTGGCCAAGTTGGGACAGCTAAACATGAAGAGAAAAAAAGGTATTAGATTGTGAATCTTATTCTTTCAATCCAACTAATATCCAGTTCATACAGCAAATATTTCTGTCTTATATGCTTTGTTTGACTCTGGGAATCAAATGTCTTCTGGTGATAGAATATTTGATACATAACCTCAGAGCGGAAAACCTGAGCTTCAAATTTTCAGACTTGACTGTATCTCATGAAGTAAAGGCACAGTGTACACAGTCAAGATAAAAAAAAAAGTTAATTAAGCTGAATGAGGAGTTAAAAGCTAGCAAGTACCATTTGTCTCCTTGAAGTGCAACAAGAATTAATCTAGTTCTTTAAAACATAGTTTTGAATGACAACTTACTCTCATCTTAGGAGGACATTAAACCATGGGTGGTGACAGCTACTGAAGGGCTGCTATTTGCTGACAACCACGAATAATTTTTATTTTGTATTTGTATTGGAATGAGAGAAGTAATGATGTTTTTAACAGCACTAAAAGACAGAGTTTAAGTAGAGGTATGGACATCAAGCTCCCACTAGGCCAATACCTTTATATCTATATATCTGTAGATATTTATAAACCAGGACAAAGGTTTGAACATCTTGTAACTTGAAAAATTTGCAAGAAAACCCTGGAAAGAGATACTGTTTGTGAAAGTTCCAAGAAGTGACTCAATCTTTTTCAGTAGAATTAATGCAAAGACAATTATTATGAACTTGTTTACCTGCATTAACTGTGTGAACTCACATTGATAAATGGCTTTCAACAGCTAATTAAAAATAATGACTTCAAAACCTGTGGTAGTGCAGAACTGTTTTATTAGATTTTTGTAAGAAGTTTATGTTATGGTTCGTTTCACTGTATCCCCAATTCTGTATCCCTTTTGTGTTGTCTGTATAATAAGGTGTTTTGTGTCAATCATCCCATACCTCACATGACATGTAACATCCCCTCTGCCCCAACCCCCCTCTCTGGGGCAGCTTGCCTATCACTCCCGGGGTCCCTCCCAGATTGTGAAATCTCCGTGAGAGAGCTTCAGGTGATAGGTAGCCTGGGGGGAATTCCTTTGGCTCTGGATTTTAGTGGTCTGAAGCTTGGGGGTGGGCACACCTTGTTACCCCCTGAAACCCCTGATTTGTTGTCTTGTTGTATCCTCCCTGGGACCCTCCCCCGCTTATAGGGGGTGGGAGGGAGGAGCAAACTCTCTCAGCCGCTGGGTTCTCCACCTAGAAGCTCTCAGCCGCGGGGTTCTCAGCCTGGAAGCTCCGAGCCGCTCGCCTCGGAGCTTGGAGATCTCTGCTAATAGACATCCTTTAACCTGCTAAGCTGAGAGCCAGCCTTTTCTCTTCTGCTGCTGTTGACTGTCACCTTTGGGTCCAGCTGCCAAGCCGAGAAGCCAAAACGAACTGGAAACTTTGTGTCTGTGTTGACCCGAGCTAGCTGGAGGTTAGCTCCCACCCGGAGCGGGGACACAACCGGACATAAAAACCCCAATTCAAGCAAATAAAAATAGGTAACATGACTTAATCTTTCACAGATCAATTTGAGTTTTTTTCAGTAAAAATCCATGGAGATGTAGAATTATATAAATCAACTTACAGATAAAGAAGCATTAAATATTGTAGAGTTTATCGAAGTTATCTACCTGTTTTATAAACTGTGTAGCATTAAAAAGTTCACTGCAGCCATACAGGACATGTTTGCCTTGTTTACCCTAAAAAAGAAAAGTCCATAGGAAATCAACAGTTTAACAGAGTAGTAGAAGATTAACAAGCAGTACTTCTTAAAGCATCTACAAAAGGAAATTAAAGGATATACCAAATTCTTTTGCACACAACAGTATGCTAGCCTCCTCTTGTAGGCTCCCTGTGGCTTGCAATTTTGATGACACATTTTCAGTATGCTGAATTGAATTTGGACAATACAGTTATTTTAAGGCACAATCTACCTTAACGACAGTTTAAATATTTGCTTTTGACATTGTGAGATAGTTCATTCTAGCACAGAATTACAAATAATTAGATTTGAAGGTTTCTCTTAATTCTTCTACAAAAAAAATCCCAGAATGTCAAAGCTGAATGAACACTGCTTCCTGTTTTAGAAAGTTTTAAAATACTTTCTCTGTGCTTTCAGAAGCAAACTGGCAAAATGGATAGTGCTTAGAAAAATAAAGCTGTGAATAAAATCTCTGTGGTATCTGCTTGCAAGAACAGAGCTGTTGATTTTTCTCTTTTTTTATTCTGGAGGAAGACTGATTGAATTTGAGAATAATTAATAAGCTACATCTGTGGAAACAACAGATGCCAGAAGTCTACCACATGGCAAAGCAAATTTTGTTGGATAAGACTGTGACACCTGGGAGAGGCACACAGGTTTCCAGGTGGTGGGAGGGAGAATAAAGGTTTTCATTAGCCTTCCTTGTTTTTTCAAGAGCAAAGGGCTAAGTGGAATAAAGGTGAAGGAGTCTTCCCCTTTGGCAGGTCACCTCCCACTGCTCAAGCACACAGTCTGAGTGGAGAAACATACAGCACCCTTCTGCTGTGACAACTGTGATGAAAAACCTCTGTTCACAGGTTCCAGGAGAAAGCGCGTGTCCAACTTCTGACTCTCCATAAGTTCTAACATTACCATTTCCACAGTTTTCAGTTCCTTCTGTTTTACAAATGACCTCCTGTTTGCCCTCTTATTCCTCTGAAACTTCAGCTTCCTGCCTCTTTGCATGAGGTGCTGAGTGTTTAACTTGTCATCACACAAGTGCCCTGTATGTACACATCCACAGCAAACCTCAGCTCTGTCAGCATGCAGCTACAGTCAGGGAAGGGAACTAACCTCTAGGGCATTCTGGAATTTGTTTTAGTAGGAAGTAACAAATACTCATCCTCTTGGGCATCTTTTGGATTGATATAGTAGCTAAAGTGGCTTTGGACAGACTATGGAGCAAGCTAAGTGTTTGACAACACACTCTGCCACAGGCAGATGCCTCAGTGAATTAGTTATCAAGGACAGTGACGAGTGCTAAGCCAAATCTAAATGATTGCTTTAATTTACATTCCAATTCCAAGCCTTTCCTCGATCCAGACCAGCTCTGGTCCAAAATGGCTGCCTGTTAGAGGGAGAAACTCAGCACACACGTTCTGACTTTGCATTCTTCAAAATTAACCTCCACAGAAAACTCTCACGTGCTTTGTAGAATAACTATTTTTTCAACGACTAATGCTCTATATTTATTATTTTGTGAAAAGCCTCAATCCAGTCTGCCAGAGGACAGGACAACTGTACCATGAACAAAGTTAAGACCAGGAAGAAAGAATGGAGCTGTTTAGTAACAGCTGCTGCCGTTAAATAATTTATTACCTTCTTCAGAATTTTACTAAGGTTACTTTGGCATTTTTTTTAATTCCTGGAAAGTGCTTGAATACCACCCCTGCCTCCCAGGAAATGTAATGTTTTAATTTTTCTCCATCCACTGATTTTTGGTATACATGTATTCTGCTAGTCCAGCCAGTTGGAACCAGAGAAATCAAATCTGATACATCAGCATTACATAGTTGGTTACATATTTTCTTACTTGTTCACACGACACCTTGCATGACTTCTACACAGAATTAAATGATGCAGTTGAACAAGAATAAGCTTCTATTAACACAGTAGTGAAAAATTCTAACTGTGCATAAGTAATAAATACTTAGATATTGGTGTCAATCTTGTATTTGCTTTAACAGCATAGTATTTGCATTATGTTGGTTTCTGAAACAACATACTTTATGCTCAAGTAAGATTGTCATACAATAAAATGCTGTTATCTGCAGGTCTGAGCTTGAACTGACTCCATATTGTGAAGTTGCATACAAAAAAAGCACTGGGGTATCTCTCTTGCAAGGTTTATGAAAACTAGATCATTCTGAGTAGTTTCTTACTTTCATGGTTATGATATGCTACAACAAAATAAAAGAGAATGCAGTTTAACAATAGCACATGAAAACAGGACTCTAAAACAGGTTAATTCAGTTCGCTACATCTGCTGACAGTTGGTGTGTATGAACACAAAATAAAAGAGAATGCAGTTTATTTACTCAACTCCAAAGAGCAACATGAGCAAAATACCAGAAACAGTAAGTCTTTGTTGGTCTGAATTAGTAATCCACAATTTCTACTGATTTCTTACACTCCTTTTTTCCCAGACTCTGTATAGAATAAGGATGTTAGGGCTAATTTCACAGACTTTGTCTTCTAAATACTTAATATTACAGAAAACATGCTCAGTTTTCTATGAGTAAGTTAAGGACTACAAGCTACAGAAGTGCACATACCTTTATGTAGTCAATAAGATTTTGATATTCAATATAATTGCCTCCTCCAACTACAAACACTATGGCCTAAAAGGCAACAGACATATTATTAGAGTATGCATTCAACTTCTTAAAATTTCAGTAGTGATATACCAGATAATTAAACCTATTAAAAAAAAAATCACAATCACACTGTAGTCCTAAAAGAACTGGATACTGAACCACTGCTTCCTATCTGAAAGAAGATATTTGAAGTTTTGGTAGGATGCAGAATAGCGAGCTGAGAGCTTTTGACATATCACTCTCTTCTATTAAGATATACTCGACACATATACAGTTTCAACATGCTCCTTTTTTTGTCCAGAGATGTCTCTGGTGACCACAGGAAGAGATAAAATATCTCCACGGATGTTTAAGAATTCATTTGGGCCATAAATAAAATACTTCTATGATAAAGAAAAACACTTTTTCATAATTTTTTCTCTTCCCACCTAATAACAGTAATAATTTATAATATTGCAGGTAAAGGCCATAAGTATTTTCAGGGCTATGTTTAAAAGAGTCATGACTATAAAGAGCAGAACTAACAGTTGTATTGTTGTTGTGAACATTCATTATCCAAAATTGTTTGACCACACTACATGAATTTTATATAGACTTTATCTTACTACTGACATCTATAGCCATACATATATCTAGGATACCACATGGTATTTCTTTTGTTCCTGAGGATAGTTAGGACATTCCACGAGAAGTCTGAAACATTTGTATATTGCCAAGGCAAATATTTTGTTTATGAAACTTGGTAGTAAGAGCAGATAATATTTTTCCTATTTGTAAATATTTATGTAGAAAAATACTGAAAGTTACAGGCATTTGTATGAAATAACATTCATTATTTTGCTTTTTTTCCTTTAACCACAGAGGCTCCTTAATATAATTGTTTACATTGATGCTGTTGTTTAAGGCTGGACAAAGGATTAAATCTATAGAGAATTCTCAAAATCTGGTTTAAAAATGGGGGGTTTAAATTGCTCACTTCGTTATGATATTAGAAAATCCCCATAATTACCTCCAGGAAAATTTTCTACACTTCTTTCTCCAGTATTGATTAATACTTGCGTACTCCTTTGAAGATGAAAAGCTTCAGAATAACAGCTAATTATAATTAATACCAGATATAATTAGTCTAAGTGCTTTTTTGCAAATAAGACCTCTCATTTTCTTAATCATGATCATCAAAAATGACTGTACTTCAGGATTTATTTATTTTTAATACATGAACATTGAAAAATAATTTCTAAGTGACTTACCTCCTGGAATGGATTTTTATTTCTTGGAACTGAGCTATAAGAAATACAACACAAATTTAATTATACATTAATAGAAATACACAAAATAAGCATCATGCACCCATCATATTTATGGAGTACTATATAATACAAAACAAAAATATAAAATAGAACACTAACTGCTTTTCCATCTGTTATGGAAAATCACTCCTTCTACAGGACTGAATACATGAGTAGATAGAAATTTTACTTCATAATTTCTAATGTTGCTGTTTGAATAATAAGCTTTATGACAACAATTCTTCCATCGTTTAAAAGCTCTAACTATAGTGCTGTTACCTAGGAGCAAATACAATAAAAATGAGTAAAAACTGTCATCATCACCAGAACAATTCATGGCACTTAGAAATCCTGCCTTCTGCAATCTTAGCTGGGTAAGCCAGTCAGTTTGCAGTGCCTGCACACACACACACTTATGCTTCCAAATCTCAAAAACTACTCGGCATCAGGTATGTAGGATTAGAACGATTAAGGGAGCAAGAGGGAAATTACAAGTTTGGGTGGTGCAGACTCTCCTTCTCCATTTGAATACATGGGCAGGTAGCAGGAGGGAGAGAAATCTCTTTTCCTGCATCACTTTGCACCTTCATGGGAAGGGGAAAGCAAAGAAAAAGCCGTGAAGGGTCAGTCTGCTCTCCTGCCCTTTGCTCACACACTGCCACTGCCCTCCTGCCCTGTACTGGCCTGCAGCCCCAGGCAGTCAAATCCATCTCATGTTCCAACATAGCTTAAAACCACTGCATTTTCCCCTTCAAATCACCTTTTCCCCTATTTCGAGATATTTTCTCTGAGTGACCCAGAACAACTGACTCAACACAGACTCCAGTGTATCAGAAGAATAGGTTTTAAAATGGAATAGCTGTATCTAATGTATTTTGTCTGACAGGAACACTACAGCCTTCCCATAACCAGAACTGTTACCCCAATTCTCTCATTTTCTGAGCGTGATACGACAAACCCACAGACATTTTGTGTCATCCTTTCAGAGGACAAAGCCTGTTTATACTTGAGGTAGGCTTTACACAGGATAAAAAGACAGAGTTTTGCTAAGACTGAATTACAGCAATGCATTTACTACTCTATTTAAAACATAGTAAGTAGGAATGCCAGTATTTCTTAAAATGGGAGTAGATTAAAAAATAAAATCAGTCACTTTTTAATTAAATCCATTAGTTATACTATTTTATAACAGTATTTTGTCAAGACAACTAACATATGTTTTTATTGTCTATAAAAATATTTGAAGGGAGAATTAGACAAACCACTGTATGAGTTCTGCTGTCATGCCCAAATAGGATTTAAGGAATATAACTTGAGTTTACATACAAATCTCAAACAAGAAATTAAAAGCTACTCCCTATGATGACTATTATAGCTACACAGAATGCCACGTTTATGAACTGCTGTAAATGAATAGTTCTACATTGTTTAAAGCAATGTAAGAACTATACAGAGTGGGCAAAAAATTGAGAAAATTCTTCAGCTTAAGTAAAATAAATCTTTGCACTTTTGCACAAAATCCACCAAAAAATGCTATAAAAGCATCGCAAACCAGTGACAGTTAAAATCAAAATGAAACATAAAATACTAGTACTTTTTTTCTTTTGATAATTTCAAAATTTGCTTATCTTTGAAATTATATAATGTTATACTTTTCAATAAAACACACATATCATCTGAAATCTATGTCCTCTTACTTTCCATGTTTTGAGAACAAAGTAGAGCCAGACTTTTCCTACAAATAACTAAAACCAAGCCTGGATCTACTTTATCCACTGATTCTGTAATGAAGCGGTGCAGCTAAATGAGATGATCGTTTTCCCACAGATTTGATGACAGTTATTTTTAGAAGGAATATCAAAATTAAGTATCTTCTCTGTTGCTAGGATATTAGATTAGGTGAGACTATCAGACTATTATTAGTTAAAGATATAGAGCAAAAATAAAGATTTATAAACTTCTGATGTAATTCCTCTTCCTCTCTTTTACTGGAAAAATAAAACTATATCCAAGCTTCCCTTCATATGCACGTGAACATAAAACGTGCACCTACCTAAACAAAAGTGAATGCCATCAAATTTTAATCTTTTTTTTTTTCAAACTTATCAACAAATTACTAAACAAAGGTTGTATTCAAATCAAAATTGCAACTGTTTAAAAAGTGAAAGAAATTTTGGTGCACTACCCAATGACTATTTAACTTCACAGTAAAAACTCACTCAGTTTCTAAGAAACCAAGCAGTACAACAATGAAGAACTCTTAACATTTATTATTGCTAAATACTAATGCACATTCCTGTGACTAAACTAATGTTTGGTCATGTTAGCACTTATTTTTTTAGATTTTTTTGGCAGTGTTATAAAAATTTATCTGATTGATCCAAGTTCCCAGTTGTGAATTCCTTCAAGACCAACTGTCTTGACTTAAAATTAATGATTAAAATAATTACTCGTAGTCAGCAAGTAAAATAAAATAGATTTCTTAAGTTAGTCTTTTCATGGAGTAAAAGGAAAGGAGCAAAACTCACCTGTCACTGCCTCGTAGCATCTTGGGATCAAAATACCGGTAGTCATCTGTCTCCTATTAAAAAGTATGTTTTTATCTCAAAAGACTGGAATTTTGGCTAATGAATTTTTCCTTGTACAAATTATAGTAAACAGTTCAAACCAGTATTATTTCCCATCACATCATTCAACATTTATTGTGGTTTCCACTAGTATTTAAAAAGTTTGTATATAACAACCAGTTATATACAAACAGTTAGAAGCTATGAAGGCTCCTATTGAGCTTTTTATTTCTGGTTCATCTAAAATTCACTGTCACATACTTTCCAAAAAATACATTGGATGCATAATAAAACCCAACAGAAAGACAGTATGCAGAAAGAAATATTGTTACCAGCTTTAGAGGAACACTGATGGTCAGTTATAAACATTAAAATTTTCCAGGTTACGGAGATCTGCTCTTGATTTAACATCATAAAACAAAACACTTCTGTGGCAATGAGTGCTGAGGACGAGACAGATCAAAATCTGCTACTGTTATGTAACTTATCCTTCTCATTTCATGATTTATGACTACTATTAAACCAAAATTGAAGAAGAAATGAGTTCCACAAAAATTTCCAAAGTTTGACTGTCTAAACTACAGAAAAAAAATTTCTTCACACAGAAGACTGAAGCACTTTCAATATTTTTATTGGCAACAAGCAGGATTTTTGCCAATTATTATGGAAGAAAAACAAAACTTCTTAGTAACTCCTTCTGACAACTTCTTGGCTTTCTCCTGTTGCTATACTACATTTTCATCCAGGTACTGTGAAGTTTAGTTTGTCGATAAACTGCATGCAGAACTACAGTTGATTTTATCTGTGTGCTTACATGGAAAGACCTCTGAATTCTGATGATTCTGTAAAGCAGAAATAACACTTCTTGAGTAGCAGACAAATTATCTGGAGAACTTACTAGAGCTCACATAGCATAACTACCTCTAATACTAGAAAGTATTTAATATACATGTGGTGGTTACACGCACATAAAATAAATCTATTTGATATTACAAACTTTTATATAATTACATAAAATAACTCTCCTATCCTGCAGTTTGGCTTTTAAAAAGAAAATAATTTAGATCTAACTTCCCACTGAATCTCTGTAAAATGCTTTTATATGCTCCACTGGGAATTTCAGCTATGGGAGTCTGCTAGAATTCATGATTTTCATCCCTAAAGGTGGTTATTAGTGACTCTGGGGTAATGAGAGAGCTGGGGATGGACAGATATTGGTAGGCTAAAACTGAGAAGTATTTGAAAAACCCTTACATGGGATAAAGAGATGCATTTCCTCTGCTTATTAGAGTGAATTACAGATTAACGACAGACTAAAAATCAGAGTTAATAAACACATTACAAACATTTACTCCTGAACGTATTACTGCTGGTTTTTGACTGTGGACTTGTATAAGTAGACACACAAAAAGCGGTAAAGCGATAGAAATGTGATAACCTAGGGATTTTCCATCACTGCTGTTTAAATACCCTATTCCAGCTGAAATCAGTGCTGAGGGTGTAGGGAAAAGAAGTCCTAGCAGATTTTGTTTTAAGAAATAGCAGGCCTGCCAATAAAAACAACTGCATAGAGCTTTTCTTACACACAAGTGAATCTGTGACTTCCATAAGCAATTCCAGAAGAAAATAAATACGTCTGAATGCATAAACTTAGTTTTCAATATTTCAAATTAAAATGGAAAAAGATCCATGGAAATGTCATTGACTTTCAGTCTCTATTTGTTTTTCTGTAGAATCTAACAGGACTGATTTGGATAAAGGAAACCTTCTACTTTCAGAATTTTTCTTTGTAATGCATTAAAGGTATATCTTGAGTCTGAAAGGTACCATATACACTGAAAAGGACAGTATGAACCAAAATACAGTTTCATTAATATATATCATAAATAAGATCTATCTACTTCTTAAGTCAATACAAATGTATTCACTATATTGACAGAGGCTAAACCACTTTGTAAGGGTTCACTTTTCAAAGATTTTCCTCACTCAGTAATCAAACCATTTTCTAGAAGATCCTTAAAAGAATCTCCATAACTCTATAGTAAATGATGGTCAATTTCATATATATGGATTAAATTTTGTGCATATCTAAGATTTTTTTTGTTTGTTTATGAAGATTTAAGGTTTTACTCAACCTCTATTTAATGACACCAAAACAAAGCAACTATGTTGAAGTTTTATGAACAGAATGTTCCTTTATTAAAATACAACCTTAAAAGCAATTGCCTAAAATTGTGCTTTTAACAATAAATATTATATTTTAAGATACCCACAAGTAACTGATTACTTTTTTAAGGTCATACTTTTAAGGAATGTTTCTGGGTATGTTTTTCAAGATAACTAACTATAGGTGTAACTATAGTGAAAGAATCTGGAAAAATTCTAAAAGCTAAAAGATAGTATTATGGCCCATAAGATTTGTTCTAGCTTTTCCTGCTTCTGAAAAACTTGGAAAGTATGGGTGGCATGGGTGTAGACTCGTTTGTCCTTGCCAGGGAGACAAAAGAAACAGCAGAGACAAGCAACACACAAAGTGATTTACAGACATCCCCACAGGGTTTTGCACAGGGTATCACTCTAAATAGATTTAAGATTTCAACTGACAATAATATATGTGAATGCTTGTATGTACATTTAATACATTTCCTTTATTGTCGCAGTTAATATCTAGAAAATAAATTAATTACATTCATTGTAATAATTGTTTGACTTCTCAATAATCTGCTCTCATTTTGCATTACACCTTTTATCTGTATGTACATTTCATACACTAATTACTGTGGTTAATATGATTTCTTGAACTATAAAGGAGACTTTTTTCTGTGTTGTAAAAATTTAAAATCTTGAACTTTTTTTCCCTCTCCCTTTGTGTTTTGCCTGCAGTGCAGTAGTTTTCTATTCTGGGGAACAGAATAGGACCCCACACACCAGAAGACGAACAGAAGCCACAATGGTTTATTTCCACGCATTGACCTTTTCCAGATACAATTTCACTTCTGTTGGTAGCACAGCAAGTCTAAACACATTCCACAATGACTCTCTGGCTTGCTTCCTTTAGCTGAAACTTACTCCCAGACTTGCTGTCAGTTTTCCTGCAGGTTAGGAGAATCAGTCCTTAGGGATTGCCAGGTCTCCTCTGACTTGAAAAGTGGGATTCCCTGTTTTGTGCCCTGAGTATCAGCCTCTGCCACGGCA
This sequence comes from Hirundo rustica, assembly GCF_015227805.2. Taxonomy (NCBI): domain Eukaryota; kingdom Metazoa; phylum Chordata; class Aves; order Passeriformes; family Hirundinidae; genus Hirundo; species Hirundo rustica. Next base: position 35,850,760 of record NC_053455.1, read on the forward strand.
GTGGAACAGGAGGCTGCTGACTGACAGATTGGCCCAATTGCTGCTTTTTAAAGTGAGAAGATCAATGTTTTCTCCAAATTATCAAAGTGCTGGTAGCTGTTTCCTACTAAGTAAAATGTGAAAAAATCAAGTCAGAAAAAAGCCTCATAAGACTTGTAAACTTTTCTAAATCACCTCCTAAACTTGTAGCCTGAGGAAGCGGATTAAAAAAAAAAAAAAAAAAGTTAATTTTTTCATCTTATCTTATCTGTAGTTTAAATTTCAGCTTTCCAAGTGTTCTGGGTGACCTCTGCTGGCTGACTAAATAAAGTTTGCCCTGTGCATCTTTTCCAAGTCTTTCAAACAGGAACAATCCACTAACACTGTCAGCGTCAATTTCTTTGTTAAGAGAAAGTAAATTATCTGCTAAGAATCATGATATATATAATCTATGAAGTACAGTTTAAGAAAATAAAGGATTACTTGCATGTTGATAATTTTCATATTTTACCATTATTTTTCTCCAGTTAATACCATGAAGGTGAAAGGAGACTAAGAAGAATGCTAGAACTACTAACCAGTGGGAGATATTACAAATTGTATCTCTCTGATTGACGCTGATGGCATTAAAATAGGAAGATTGATATGGAGTGGGAAACATATTAAAGCTTTCTAAATGACTTCTAATAGGTGATTTTTCAGGACAAGTATGTGCACAGGTTGGTCGTATATAAGGAACAAAATCCATGGCAAGAAGAATTATTTCATGCATAAACACTCAGGCCTACTTTGAGTTGTAAGTTCTAGCAAATGCCTTGGGTGTGTAGCTAACACATAAGCACTCAAAAAATTGTAACATATAATTTAAAATAGTCTGAGTAACTTTTCACAGAAACAAGGCAAGAAGTGGAATTTTCTGACATAAACCACCTCTGCTCGCAAACAGAATGAGTGTATCAGTAGCAAAATATTTTCCTCTACATAGCAAAGTTTAAAGATGTGGGAAATGTAATTTTCCCTAATACAATCTCTGTAAATATTTCACTTCTGAAACTGTGCTCTTAAAAAAACCCCAAACACTTTGATGCAAAGAAAATTTCAGTTCATAGCTTAATGTAGAAATTTAGGAGCTACAGAAGCTTAGTATAGCACAAGTGTAATAGAAGCTCAGAACAGGAAAAAACTAAAAAACATTAGTTCAATGAGACACAATAAATTGTCATTGTTTAGACTATTCTAATAAAAGAGGTCTTATTAAATAGTTATGAAAATGGTGCTGTTCTTGAAATACAGCATGATTTGATTCAACTGCACTACCACAAAAAAAATTAGCCATAACGTTACATATCACAGCCTCAAGATTTCATTTGCTCCACCTCTCTCTGTGTGAAGGCAATTGTACTCACAGGGTTTGACTTCATCTCCATAAGGTTGTCCAAAATACGTGTGACTGGCAGGTTCTGTAAAACATAATGTGAAATTGATGGAATGCTGAAAAGCTTACTAAGAACTATTCCCAGGCACACTAATACTTATGGGAGATTTACAGAGAATTTAAAAAACTATTTTAAACATTTTTCCTCTTATGCTTTGTAAAGGTTAAGCTTAATTTTTTATCACCTAAACTATTTTTTTGTAAAAAAATGCAAACATCTGAGGTGCATATAGCTAGGGGATAAAGATAAGACATAAAGTGCGAAAAAAGTGTGAAGATAGGAAGAGAGCTGTATTTAGGTATTACCAACATATGCAGATGTGATCAAATATGAATTCTTATTAAAATACATTGCAGTTAATGAAAGAATTTTAAAGCTGATGCTGAGAATTAAGTGGGTGATTCTAAAAAACCCCCTAATATTATCAAAGAAATGGGTATAAAAAGCAACCCTGGCAACAAATGTTTGGATGACCTGCAAAGGAATAAACTGAGGTGAAATTTAAGATTACTGTTCCTTATTTAACATGAGAAATGTCAGCTGGGACAAAAGATCTGAATATTAAAGAGTTAATCTACTTCAGTTATAATAAACTGAGGGTGAATTTACATAGCAACAGGATTGGAAATGAGTCTTGTTGACAGAATGTATCAAAAGAGGACATTCCAAAGGATGAGCTACATATTAAAAATAAAAGGTTAGCGTTAAGAGAAATACCCCAGACCGAAATTAGGCTTACAAATCTGAGGAAGAAAAGCTTCTCACCTGGCTACCCTAAAATACCTGGAGAAGAAATTAAAAGCCAGAAAATGCATTTCCTGAAAACACTGGCAAATTGGCTTTTTGCTCACTCAGAACGCAACACAATGCAAGCCATTTTGTACAGAATAATATTAACTCTTTAAAGCCACGCATTTAAAGAAATGACAAAATATTTAATACAAGAAGAGGAGGAAGCCTCCTGGAGAATAGAATTATTTTCTATTATTGCAAGTAGCAGTTTATCTGAAAAGTTCTCTATAAAATATAACACACAGGCAAGCTGCATATTTCAATTTTCCTCAGTCATGTGGCATTATATACCACTGAGTTGTAACCCTGCAATGCAGCTTATCTTTTCAATCATTGTGAAATTCCTGCAGAATTAACTTCATTAACTACTACAAAACTGAGACCCCAATTTTAAACTTTTATGTGATAGTTGATACATTTAATGTATAAATCACGTAATTTATGTAAGGTACCTGTAATGTATAAATTATTCAGTCTGTATAACAGGCTGAATAAAGAGTGACAGTGATAAGATTAAGTAGGTCAGAAAGATAAACCTTTAGTTAAAATTTCATTTTTTTTAGTTCTGATGCGTTGTATTTCTAATTTAAATTCCGACTCTTCAACTAAATTATAATATGATTTTTTTTTCAGAAATCTTGATGTGAAAATACTACAGAATTAAAATTCTAATCTGTAAATAAATATTTATTTATTGCCATCTGATGAAAGTACATATTGGGAAAATAATGTATCATCAATAGAGAAGCAGGTTTCTGGGAACCACAATTCAACATTCCAGCTACAAGTTATACAACCAGTTTCCTTTTTGTTGTTGTTTGTTTTCTTGGGGGGTGTGTGTGTGTAAATTTACATGCAAGTTATGCTCAGAAATATTTTTAAAAGTTAAGTGAATGTTTGAAGGTGGTCATGTCATTATAAACATATTTGTATTTTCATGCACATTACAAGATTATGGTTGCTGTACATTACACCTATATGGGAAAACAAGAAGTTTTTGAATTGTAACTAAACAGGGAACTAAAACTTTCAGCCTTTTAATCACTCTGGAATAGATTAACTTAATGCATGTAGTTCTAAGTAAAGACACAGATAGTTATATATTTTGTTTATGAAGGTCTAGTCTACTTTGAGTATTCCACGGCTGTTCTTTTTGTGCTGCTGAAATCAGTCTTAATTGCTACAAAGAGGTCTTCAAAGAAAATGTGAATTATTCATTACTTATCCAATATCTGGAAGTTACAAAGTGATACATCTATCTATAAGCAGAATTTTATGTTAACTTTTTCACTGTACAATGAATTTTATTAATATGACAAAAGTACTGAAATTTGTTTTTCCAGATGTTCACAATACTCATTATAGACATTTTAATTGTTTTTATAAACTTACTTGTTGCTTCAGTACTAAGTTCTTCACTCCTTCCATTACAAACTGTGATCCTGTATTCATAACACGTGAAAACAGACTGAAAAAACAAAATAAAGATGATGTGTAAGATATTTTTGTTTAAAGTTTGTATTCTTAAGCTTTATACTGACATCCAATTCCCAATAAAGTCAATAGGACCTAAGTACCAAGTAATTCAGTTTGTCATAAAAGATATACTTCGTATCACACGGCAGGCAAGTATATGGGAATACGCTTGTAATCTACCAGATAGATCCTCACCTGTCAGTGGGAGTCTTGGATTCTAGTCTTTCATGCACTGAACAGTTTATTTTACAACTTCAGTAATATAAGGATTTTGAGGTCCTCCTTTCAAGTGGGTATCTTAATCACCATGGTTAACAGAGATGCTGAGCATCTCCAATAAACCAAAGAGCAATTTTTCTAAGTGAAACAGCACTAGAATTCTCTCTAACCATACTGTGCCACAGATTCCTTGTGACAGGGCATTCCTCAAAGTAAAGATGGCAATAAGGACTGAAATCCTCTGAAGAATGGAAAGACCCAAGTCCCATAACCTGTATGGGATATATGTAACCTTAGCATATTAACCCTAGTAATTTTCTTCTCGTGCCTTGAAATATATTACTACACCTTTCAGCAAGTAGAAGACACCCAGTCCAGGACATTCCAATGGAATAGCAGTGTGCTCTTGCACCCTTGACAGTCTCCAAGCCCAGGAGAGAAAGGATTTTTGAACATACAGGCTACTTAAGGCTGAAAGTGATGGTGTCATAGACCCAGTTCCTAGTGCTGAATTCTTCCCTGTGAGAGTGCCATTTAATGTGCAGGTGCAAGAGAGACACTGCATTAAGATACTTCGGATTTTAGTCACAGATCCTTTTATTTTCTTTCTGTGTGTACTATAACTGTAAAGGGGAAATGAGTGCTTGTAATTAATTGTCTGTAACTTAAAAATTTTACAAATAGGGAGACGTTTTGTTCTGGGCCCTGTATAACACTACCACCACTTTCAGCACTACTAAAATAAGATAAAAGAACCCAAAGGCTTACAAAAAAACTCATCAAAAGCATACCCCAAAGGTTTAGGCGTAGCGTTTCCATAGCTGGTTGGAGCTGAAGCCATCTTAGTGAAAGCCCTGTGAAAGCAGGGATAGAAATAAAGTTTTATCTTCAGGTACACACTTCTGTAGAATGTTCCACTCTAGTCATTTGAAAGTGAAAAAACTTCTGCATTTCAAACTCTTTCAAGAAATATTCATTATAGCATCCCTCTTTGCCTACAATCATAATAGGAATTAGATTTTATAGTTAAAAGACAAAGATTTCATTCAGATACCATGTAAAACTACATTACCTGATATGCAGATACCATGTAAAACTACATTACCTGATATGCAACATGGACTCCATAGTATGAACTAAAAAACTTTGCAGTCTGAACTAGGACAACTTTTCGTTTAATTCAATAACTTGACTCTGTCCTGGATCATTAATAGCACTACTACATGTCATGTTCTACAGTGTTCTGGAACTACTAGAGCTTAGTTTTAAAATAAGATCTGCATGTTTTACCATAACAATGACAGTAGAAACTTACACCAAACGAATGTTTAAGGTAATTTACAATTTAAGAGAAGTAACACAATAATTCCTGAATACAATGCTGGGTTCTGTAGACCCTGTTAGCCTCATATAGGAGAAAAAAGAAATTACTTACTTCCATTGCTTTATGTAGCTCAAAGGAGCAAGATTACAACCTGCATCCATCAGTGCTTTTTTATACTGCTCCAAATCAATCTGAAATCATAAAGTGGAGAATTATAAAAGGTTGAAGCTTCTTTTAACTCCATGTACAAAGACAAGATATCCTTATCTAAATATTAAATAAGCAATGCAAAGTTAGAGCATTGACCCAAGTCAAAAAGTAATTATAAGTCTTAATCCTATTTCCTACCAAGTACAGAAAAGCAACTTGACATAAAATTTGCTGTGAAGAGATCCTATTAAACTGAACGGTGTTTGTGGAATTATATTCTGTGCCCTTTCAGATATGGAACAGTCTTTATACCAGCATCAACTGAATGCTGGTTTCTATAGAATATCAAAACAGTAAATAATAAAAAAGAGGAAGCTAAATACATGAATGCAAATACTTTCTATCTGCCTAACCAAACAATTTTTTCTATCAGATAGTTTCTTTGGTGTAAGAATTTTCCTTTAAATTAATCATTTTAAATTCAAAAGAAATATGAAGAAATTGTTTCCTAAATTATTCAGATATTGGCAGATGCATTTGTCCTTTATTCATCTGCTAGTTGACTGACTCAATCATTATCGAATATATGAAGATGGAGTGAAACAAGGCATGATTTGCTTTATCTACTTCTTCGAGCAGTCAAGCAAAATAATAGAAAGCATGCTAAGATGTGTCTTGCAGTAACTCTGGTCTAAATATGTCACAATATAATATTCCTTCTTACTAGTCATTCATATCCTTTGAAATGATGGCTAAAGCTTTGTGAGCAGGTTTCCTAGCAATAAGACAAAATTTATAAAAGGTTTTATAATTTCTTGAGCATTTCATACTTCCCTTTGCAAAGAAGCAGAAATATCTGCTTAGTTACTGAAATGACACAGAAAAATCCTTTGTGGTAGAATCTGGTGTTGGAAGCTGTAAAGAACATAGGTACCTCTGACGGTGCCTGCGCTGAGCTTATGTAATAGATGAGAAATAATCGCATTTTGTCTTCAGGAGTTCCCGCTGCAGTAAGGAAAAAAAAAAAGAATTAAAACCTACAATTGTAGCTATGCTGCCACATTAGCTGCTCTTCAGCAGCCACACATATGTACATGCAGATCTCCAGTTATGACAATAATTGTTTTCGATAACCACGGCCTTCATCAATGTGTGAAATGGTAGAAAGACATACAGCAATTTTCTTAAGAGTTGGGTTAGATGTGTTCACTCTTTCTGAAAGTTTTACACTTTCCCCTTTTGTTTGTAGTAAATATTGTTCTTCATATAACATACTAAATAAATTAGGCAGAGAAATTATGACTTATTTTATGTGGAGATTGCAAATGTTATCTGGAAGTATGTCGATGAAAAATCAGACTAAAGAAAAATCATATATGTAAAAACCATAGTGTATATTTTTAGCTCTACAACTTGCTTACACAGCTCTATGGTTCACGTACTGAACAATCCTTGAGGACTGCAAAAGCACTTATAAGAACCTCAGGTTTGGAAAAAAACCCAGAACTTCCAATTTGCCTTCAGAAAGGATTTCACCTCCTAAAACCTCTTTTGTTGGAGAAAAACACTTCCTATTCTTGGGAAGCATTATTAATATGAAATCAAAACTCATCTCTCCAGATCAAAAGATTGATGTAGCCACTACTTAGACTATAAACTACTACATCACATTTTGAACACCATCTTTTTTATTTTTTCTAGAAGAGAATCACTGTTAGTAAAGATAATAGTTTCAAATGAAGCATTAAGAAGTACAGCTTCTCAAAACAAACATTTGAAATTAAATTCATTACAAAAGCCTGATTCTTTTAGTACAATATTTTATAAAACTGCACTTTTTGTACTTGCGGGTAAGAAATTACTTTTCTTTTCTGTTTTGTTGTTTTGGGTTGTTTTTCCCCTACTATGGAATGTGGATCATGTCAGCAGGAGACCATCTGATCTAATCTGCAACTTTTATTTATAAGTGAGCATATATTTAGTCTGGCAGAAGGTTAAGAGTAAGCGCTGTCATAATGAGCATTTATGACTTGGTACAATCTTCTCTGCAAAGCAGGTTTTACGACTTTACCAAATACCAGTAAGTCAGAAGATCAAGAACTGAAGGAATTTTGTATTATCTAAACCAAAAGCAGCCTTTCAAGGTAGAGATCCACCTGGAATTCACTTGGGCAAAAAAAGCTGTGCTAAACAGCTGTAAGGCTCAGGTCAATTGTCCGTCAAATATTCACTGCTTTTTCCTAGACTGCGATCTCTGACAGCACAGAGGGGCAAACTGCCCAACATTCTGAAGAAAGCATAACTTGGCAAACCTAGAACAGACCAATTTTATGTTCAATTGAAAAACCAGCAGGCAGCCCTTAGCTCCCATTTTATCACTGCTCCAGGCTACAGCAACACCCACTAAGCTGGAAGGCAGCTAACAGTCCTGAGTGGTAGATTAGAAGAGCACAGTAACAAATGGGAGGCTGGAGCCTGGAGCTGTTAAGTGGTCACATCCATGTGCTTTCGAGAAGAGCTCTGCAGATCCCGTTGTCCACAAGACAAATATCCCCCTACATAATGCCAGTAAATAGTTCACCAGTGGAAGTACAGGAAGACTTGATGTATTCCTTAAAAATGTTTTCTGCTGGTATTTCTCAGTGAATCACACAATATGAGGCTGGACGGTTTTACAAGACAGCATGCCTGGAAATAAGCACTGTGATTTAACTTAAATCTTTTTCTTACGTAAACTTAAACCTAGGCAATGCATACAAAATGTTAACATAATACTGTGAAAACCTGAATACTTCACTTATGAAGAAAAATTCTAGCTTGTAAATCTAATATTCTTTGTGTACAACCCAGGAACCTTGCAAATAGAAATGTTGGTATGATATATCAGGCTTGGAAAACAATTTGCTTTACACTGTAATCTAAAAAGGCATAGAAAATATGGATTTAGGCAAGAAGTAATTGATCCAGTAGGACATGCAAGCATAAAAATTTGTTTTCATATCTAAGTTTATGCAAACATAAATCCTGAATTAAAACATGAAATATTAATTCTGAACATGGAAAAGGACTAGTTTGTATTGATGCTTAATAAAAGTATAGATTATACATATTAGCTTCATATAGAAAATGAAATGTATGTACTGAATTACAGCTTGGTGCCTGACATTAGATTTTCTGAAAGTTTATTACTTTCTAGATGTGACCCATTATGAGAACTTTAAAATTTTAGCTCAGATTTCTACCAACTGTGCACTATTTCTCCTACTGCCTCTTGATTATACAGCATGGACACTATTAAAAGACTTTCGTAAAATGTCAGCAGGATGTATATATACTCCTTCTATAAATATCAATCATTATACAAACTCCAAGCAGGCATTAAGCCCAGTATGTAGCTCTAAGACTACACACATAATCATGCAGTAACAAAACATTTTCTTAAAGAGCACGCTGGAAAAAGAGCAGGAATCCTGGGCCTCTAAATGCTTGAGGTTTGACAGCGTAATTGCCAGTACGCAGACAAGTCAGAGATCGCAATTTAAGTTTTACAATTTTGCTCTGCACGTTATTTTCTTCCAGCAACTGGTATCAGATCATACTGAAATCTGTCAGAGGGTTATGACCCACATCAGGCTGTGACAAATTGAAAGAACTGATGCTGGAATAGCACAAAAAGCTGAGGAGTCATTTGGGTCTCAGCCTTTCTGAGAAAGACCCCTGGTGACCCATATCTGACACAGAAGCGGGCATGCATTGCTCGTGCTCTCACACGATGAAAACGGACGTGCCACAGCTGAATCAACACATGCAAAGCTTCAGGTGAGTCCCAGTGAACTGGCCAATTTACATCCCTTCTCTCCACTTGTCCCATTCACCTCTTTCCTCACTCAAGCAGGAGCTACATACATTACAGCCCCTTGATCTAATCAAATTCTATGAAGTTTTCATTGTGTTTGTGAGGTAGGTGTATGTTGTAAAACATGCAGTAGGATTTTAAAGAATTAGTATTGTTCAGACAACAGAATGCCATGCTACTACATACTGGAAAAGCACACCAAAAAAAAAAAAATTGACCTTCAAAATTGAGGGGTTAGAAAAGGATTTTAGTGGAGCTGTAGAAGTTACTAATATTTTGAATATTAGTCAACTAAGTTTTAAATTCTCTAGACTGCTACTGAAGATCAATCAAAAGCCTTTTTTTTTTTTTCACAAATCTTGCACAGGTTGCCCTTTACCAACCCTGAAATCCAAGCAGGTATAGATTTATTGTGTAGCTTAACAAATTTTATACCAAGTTCAGATTTAAAGTACTCACCATCTGGGTCAGAAATCATATCCAGAAGAGATTTATCCAAAGTAGATTTGCTCATTATTTTTTCCTCATATTCAAAATACACATCCAGTTTTCGACTCTGTTTGAGAGTAAGTACTGGGGTTAATATTTTAAAACTGTGAAAGAGTATTTATTTCCTCTTTTAAAAGGTATGTAGCTATAGAGATGGTTTAAAAAAATTATTTTCAAATAAATTGTCACTAAAAGTAACTAATGCTTGCATTATAATATGCTTTTATTAACTCTCAGAAAGTCGATGTGTATTTAATTATCATGCTAAAAGTGAAAAAGCAAGTTAAGCAAGGAGTGTCAGACGTGAATATTTAACTGGAAGAGTAGCTTTGTTTTCAACGATGGCTTTGCCACAGCTGAAAACTACATGCCATCAGACACACTGCTATGTTGTCAAAGGAAAAAAATAACGGTCAAGTGAACATTACGTCCAATTTATTCTGAACCTCCAGGCTCTTAGACCACAAGACAATTATTCAATGTAGATAAATGTGGGAAATTCCTTTATTAATCAAGGTGTTATCCCGAAGAAATATTGGCAACTGCCAATTGGGCTGGCACTGAAATACTACCTCAGATCAAAGGCTTGCAGTAATTCACTCACACCAAAGATGGAGAAGTTTATAATTAGATTATCTTGTTAACACTGGAAAAGAAGTCTCTCATTATACAATGACAGCTAGATGTCCTGAAAATCCTTTTTAGGGAGGATGTCAAAGGGACTATACAAAATTATTGAGGCAAAAGCTTTATGGAAGACATCACATGGCCATGCAAGTAATGACTGCAGTGCAGCACATCTGCACAAACAGACAAGCTTTGCACTTATTGATCATGGTCTTACAAGCTAAAAATAGAAAAAAGCAGAACTTATTTAAAAATGTTCCACTACAATGCAGATCATTATGTGTGTTTGAACACTAAAATGTAGCATCCCAACAAATATTACAGCTACTCAGCGTACAAAACCTTAGTATCTGGTAACTAACTAAACCCTGATGTTTGAACAGATTCAGCAATGTATTGGCTCAAACAGGAATCTTCCTCTCGCTGCTTTGAAGTGTGGCAGCTCCACATCATCCCCGCTGTGAGGCTGAAATATTGCCAGAGGGAGCAAGAGTCACCTTGCTTTTCTTGGGTTAAGCGATTTGAGAAATTTTGCCTGATAATGCCAAAGCATTTAAAACTGCTGGGCACCTTTTATCCAGTACAATAGCTGCTGTAATGACAGTACATAAAAACTTTAAAAGTCTGGTTTTCACATATTTCTGAATTCTATTAAAATTATTCCTGAGATCAAAAATAAAATAATAATAATAATAATAAAGTTATTTTACCACCTCTCTCTCTTAAAAAAAAGGGGTACTTTTCTAGTGTAAGGCTATCAGGATATTTCACCTTCTGAGTACTGTAAGTTCCTCAAAAAAAGAGCTGGAGAGGAGAAAACAAAGTAAAAAAGATATGAATTACAAGAATATTTTTATACTGAAAGCATATGGTGATCAGCTGGTAGTGCAGGTAGCTATACAAGGCTTCCATTTCTCAGTCACCACTTACTGAACTTCTTGAGAAGAGCAGTTACTTGCAAAGCAACAACTTAAATTAAAGCTTTTGCGGATGCTTGCAATGACAGCTTATAAACTACAGTGAAGAGTACTCAGAAATGATCCCCTGCTACTTATAGGGGCAGAAGAATGTCTCCTGTTGATTGTTATAGTGACTATGACTACACAGAAGATGCATGAAGTGAGGGGAAAAAAAACCCAAAAAACCCAAAAAACCACACCAAACAAAAAAACCCACAACACCAAACTAGAGCTTCTTTCAAGCTATATTTACCTTGAGCTCATGTTAAAAGAGTAGAATAAAGTCTGAATATAACTGAACTACCAGCCCTTTTTCCAAGATCTTACATCAGGTGCAATTTGGTATCTGGTAAATCATGTGAGACCACAGTTCTACTGCATCCTGGGGATTTTCTGTGTTATAGTTTCCATAAATCTCTCTAGAGACATAAAGCAATTGCAAAGAAACCAGTACAAATTTTTAAGTATTTCCATTACATTCACTTGCTTTTTGTGTTTTATCTACTTTTGCATCTTGTTAAGTGAGGCTAAATTCAATGTTTTTATGTTTAAAATATTTTTCCCAGACAAAAGGCATCCAATAAAAAAGGGATTGTCTTGAAATGTGGAAACTTGATCTTAAAAAGTTAAATATATTACTGTTGAATTTGGCAAAGCCCATATTATCTTAGCTGGTGATCTGTTTATGAGAAATTCATTCAGATGGCATGCAAAAATGTACAACATAAAATGAATTGCTGATTCTCTGTATTTGTTTACAGATCAACTTCTAAATAAAATTTCATAATTCAAACATCAATTACTTTCAATTTTAAGAACGGATTGACAATTGTTAACTTACTTGGAGCACAGGCTCTGTAAAATTCTTCTCAGCCATGTGCAACTTTATGGCTGTTTGACTATGGCTGCTAAACAAAACAAATTACCAGCAGCAAAGAAAATTCACTGGTTGCACAGAAGTGCTATACTTAGAGCCCAAACTGAAACATTAATGATACATGTACACTCACTCTCTTCAAAAATTTTGCACAATTACTTTTGAAGAGTGAACTCAGCAGTCCTTGAGGAAAAAGCCACAAACTGAAAATCCCAAAACTTCAGGTCCACTTTTTTTCTGTCCTAGACAGTGGACAGATTGGTTTTTTCTACCCACAATAGGGATGTCAGAGGTAAGCAGCAATGTAAAACTTTTGAGACTCTTTCTGATGTGACAAACTAGAGGCAGATAAATACATAGGTCTATTCAGCTGCTTCTTCACTAGGAAACTAATGAGTTACTAGCAAAGATGCTAATTAGGGCAATATTTTTCTTATACTGGTTTGTTAGGAATTAAGTGGACACCTAATCAAATTTTATATGGGTTACTGAATAGCCTTAAACACTGCTTTTTACCTTTTGATAGACATCCCAGATATGCCACATCAATGAGACAGTTACTTCTCGAAGAGCCAACTTGTCTAAGAGTTGCTGACAAGAAGCAGATGTCCCATTTAATTTAAATAAGTGCGATTTTGCTCACTCAATAGCAAACTCAGAGACATGCCAAGAGGAAAAGCTGGGTAATAGGAGCTAAACAATCCTGTAGATTCAATAAAAAACAGCAAAGAATAGGTTCTTATGGGTGCCAAACAGGCAATTAATGTGAAGAAAATCAATAATAATAAAAAATAATGAAATAAATATGCATTTACATTTACGTTGTTCTTTTTCTGTCTCCTGCTCTTGACTTCCTACTATGGCATCTTGTTCCACACCAATCTCATTCAAGAGACCTTTCTGGCTGCCCTTTCAGGAACAGAATTCTATATCACAGTTAAAGTTAAATGCAACACTTCAGCTTGCTTTTTTAAAAAAAATGTATTTGTGAAAGCTTTCAAATTATCATCTTTAGAAACAGGCTGTTTTTAAGCCAAAACTTACTTTAGGGAAAATTACTGAAGTGCATGGGAAAGTCTACTTGAGCACTGTACTCCAAAATGAACACAAAATTCCTTATTTTTAAAGCAAGTAAGTGGAAGCAGGACCCATTAAAATCTCTTAGAGGGTCATTTTTGTAAAAACTTGTTAGAAGCTCCTCTATCCTCTACACTACAACAATTCCTAATTTTAGAGAGAGAGAATATGCAGAAGATAGGAGGCATTTTCTAAGAAACTATCTGAGGTCTTTTTCAAAGATGCTGACAGAAAACAACCAGAAATAACTGCATCCAGAACAAGGGAGGCTGGTCAGGTAATTATAGAGTGCTGCTATCAAGAGGAAGAGAAATTCTGGAAGAGGGCTGGAAGTAGCAGTTACAGCCAATTCCTTTTCACTAAACTGCACAGAATGATGATAGGAAGGTCACTGTAACTGAACTCAGAAAAAGCTGTTTTTACTAGAAGGTTACTGAATTACCAGTTCTGAACTACAGAAAAACAGCCTGGACCACTGTGACATATATAACACCTATCACTTCGCATGGTGTAAGACAAAAATGTAACCTGATTTAAAACAGAGTACTTAAAATAGTAGAATTGCTTTAAAAATGTGAATTTGAAAATTTGAAAGGCTATTGTCAATCCCAATGAAGGGGATCTCAATTAAGATATCATTAAAAGTATCAGACCTTGAGATGAAGCAAAAGTAGAGATACACAAAAAATCATGTAGGAATTAAAAAAAACCCCTAAACCAAACAAATAAAAGTAATTTAAGACAGACAACAATTCATATAAAAATCTGCCACTTGAATTCACATCTGTAAAATTCTAGCAAGAGGTTATCTAATCTACTCCCCAGCCATCATTTTAGAAAAGTATTATCTGTGCATCTTTTTATGTTCATGATTTAACATACATCACTAATTCTATTCATATTAGAATGACATGGAAAGATAAGCATTACTTGAAACTTTAAAGCAGCTAGATAGGCAACTCTAGCTCTAAATCTGTTATCTGTTGGGTCCAGACCTTCAGTCACCAGCTTCAGCAGAGGAAAAAACCCAATAAATGCAAAACAAGGATGCAGTTGTTCTAAGTGCTGACAATAAATACTTGATGGTTTGCTTCAAGTAAAAGTGATGCATACTTTCCATTATTTCACTTAAAACTTAAGCCAAAAAACTGCCAGGACCCATAAGTATGTGATTAATTTCTTGTTTCCTCTTGCTGTGTCTTAGAAAATGATCCAAGAGAATGTGGAAAGCAGCTGTAAACTGAACATTAAAATGTGACCACAAGAAAAATTAAATTCACTTAGTATATCTAAAGCAGTGCCTTCTTTGCACAAATCCTTATACATGTAATGAAGAACAATGCCCAAATAATTAATACAGTAAAATCCCATAATGGAAAATGCAAATAGTCTATTTTAAAATATGAATGCATTTCCTGATTATTTTAGAAGAGAAAATACAGTAACCTGAAGAACAGCATAGTGCCTCACTAGCCCCTCATGACCTCAGCACTTGCAACACAAATTCTCTTATCCTAATCTGGTTTAATTATTTAACTATATAAAACCTGCTAACCACAGAGTCAAGGTCTCGTAAGAATTTCTTTTAAAAGTACTGGATGAGACAATGCTCGCTTTGAGAATATTTTTGAGGAATCCATTAGGTAGCATAACATACTGCATACTAAAATTCCACAGCTCAAGATTGATACTTTTACTAACACTGGAGGATGAAAAGAGAGGAGAAAAGGGTCAGGAGAAAGCAGCCGGAACAAACTTCACATTGATTCAATTAAAAGGCTTTACTATCGGCAAATTTCATTACGAAAAACGTGTCCATCTGCACTAGTTTAAGACATTTTTCTTAATATCTGGAGACGAACTGATGCCTTCTAAATCAAAAGAAAAGATGATGGAGATGTACATATCAATATATTGAAGAAACTGCATGGCCATTTGTCTCACAATTTTCTTTGACATTTAGACAGTTAGAAGGTAAAGAGCCTGAGCACTTTGCAGTACCAGAATTAAGAATCACGAAGGAACGGACCACCACTCCTATGGTACTCCCTAATAGCAGGCTCCCTATCAGAGCAGCAAGCCAAGGGCTGGTTGAGTGCCTAGATAAGGCAATTCCTTCCACCTTTAGGTAATCGAGTGTGTTGGTATCATCTAATGCATCTGACTCCAGCTCATTGCCAATAGGATATTGGAAAGCCAAACTGATATTACTGCCATTCTACATCTTGCTCTGAAACGTTTTTTCCAACCAACAAATCATATATAGAATACTACCGGTCTAGGCCTGCCATTATCATGCCAGTATCTTTACTAGAAAAGTGAATTTACAGACAAGGCATCAAAGTATCAATATTGTTGACTTTATTTCTTTTCAGTGGTATTAAAGTACTGCTTTTTAATTGTCAGATACGAAAACTGACATACTTAATAGTGCAAAAGCCCATATACTAGCCCCTACAGTAATGAGCCAAGCACAGAGAGACACTTATTACCTCTTCTCTAACTTTATAAATATGTAAAATTAATTTATTCATTTAATTGCAGAATTAATCCTTTGTTCATATAGAATACTTCAAAAAATTCAATAGCAATAATAACTGAGGACAGATCACACATTCTTTACAAATGTTAAAGCTACCTTCAAAACACATGGCCTTCCATGAGTTTTAAGTAGCTTGGGGTAAAACTCTCCAGTTATTGATTTTCAGTGAGACTGGTGCTTGAAGCACTTTCCAAAACTGTAAAGAATTTCAGTGTTTCTGAAAGCCTCATCTACAATTTCTGTTTTCATACTGTGAAAACAGATTCATTTTCCAAGTTATCCTAGCAGTAACCAAGGCCTTCACTTGACACCAATCCTTCTGCAAGGTCTCTGACAAAAGCAGCAGAGCTAAACTAGAAAAGACAAATCCCCTTATGAAGCTCTTAAATTATGCACATGACATCTAACACAGACCCTGCTGGAATGACCTCTTCAGTAACCTGCATCATTGCCACATCTCTGGTATGAGTTTTGTTGGTGAGCAGTCAACAATGCCCTTCTGACAAACAGAAGATTGCTTAGACTGAAGTCATGAATTGGCATGACACATCTCTAAAATAAACAAAACACTTCCATCATAAACTGAAAGACTTCAACCCACAGTAACAGTTGTGGCCACCATCAAAAAAAATGAGAATGTATTAGTAAATTCTGATAAGAAAAAACCTGGTGTTCTTTGCTTTCCGTGCAGAGGCATTCAAAATTCATTCTCTCTCACCCTTCAAAACTAAGTCATGCTACACAGTGAATTCTGAAAAAGTAGCACCATTGAGAAGGGTCACTTTCTTATCTTCACTGCCTCAAATATCTTCCTTCAGTTAAAGAGCACTGCTGAGAGAAAACACAAGTGAGAGAGCAATTATACCTTTATGTGCTCCAAAACAGCTGTTGCAACATTTGTATGAAGATCAATGAGCCTCTTCTTTTCCAGAAGTTCTGGAAGAGAGCTGAAGAGATTAAATACAAACTAACCTGCTGGTTTGCACTGTTAATTGAGTCGTGTACTGCACACAGTAGGTACTAAAACATTTACAGAATTATAGAACAGTCTGGGTTGGAAAGGACCCTTAAAAGGCTATTAAAATCTAAAATTACAGAATAGGGTTGGAACTAAAAATTGACAATGTATAGATGTAATGATTCTCATAACCATACCTGAGGAAGGGGATTTCACTACTTTTTTTTGATTAAAGAACGCAGAGGTTGGGGATTTTGGTGGAAGAGTGCAAACAAATCTATGATGCACCTGGGTTACTTATCTTTGCTGAGGAAACACTCCAAAGTCAAACACATTGTGGAAGTTACACATGGAAGCACTGCTTTAGGACACTGCATTTAACTTTATCAGAATTATAAAGTATTTAAACTATATTATAGAGCTGAACAACCTACATTTGAAGAATAATGAAAGAATACTGAAAGTACAATAACAGAAAAAAATAGAAATGGTTCACAGATAAGTCTGAAACTTGTTAAAAATAATTGTAAAATTGTAAACAATAATTCATTATTGACTACTTACCTGACAGCTGAAGTGAGCTTAGCTGTATTATCTGAAAGCATACTTATTGCTCCTTCATCCTCTCCTTCAATGCCCTGGGTTTTGAGGAAGGGTTTGAAGAGAGGAATAAAAATAGTCATAATAAATACAAATATCACACATGCAGATAAAGTCAGTACATTTAGAACCTATTTTCTCATAATGGTATTGATGTCTGGATGGTGTTTTTCAGTTAGCATGGAAGTTATGTAATTGCAACATCAAGGAATAAGAAATTGAAATGTCTCATGAAATACGGTACTTCTAGTCCTACTTTTAAAATCGTACCATGCCTAAAATTTTTGTCCGTGGGATGACAGGGTGGGCTAGGTATCTCTACAAGCCCTATTATGCTTTACATAAAACACACAGAGGTAATAAAACTTACCATGATACTTTTAAGTCTTTTGACTTCATCTTCTTGGGCTCTGTAAGATTCCAGTTCCTGCTGAACAGACTCGGCCACCTCTGGAAAAGGACTAATGCAATAGTCTGCATTAAGCTCAGTTAAATCAACAAACCGAAATACCAGAATCAGACAATAAAAACCTTTTTGGAAATAACAATACACAAATCATGCAGCAGAATCAAATCACTGAAAATAATGACATCTACTCTTGGTTTACTTAAACTTTCTAAGATGTATTCACTGTTTTCAATAATTTTATTTAATTTTGGTAGGAACAATTTTGAGCTCTGTAACAAAGAGATAATAGACAACTAGCATGGACAATGAATACTGGCAATGATCATTCCTTATGTGGTGGATTGACCTGGTTGGATGGCAGGTGCTCACCAAGTGACTATCAGTCCTCTCCTCAGCAAGACTGGGCAGCGAGAAAGCATGGTAAAAAACCCCCAAAGTCATGGGTAAAGATACAGGCAGTTGAAAAAAGGAAAGCTTATGCGTGAAAGCAAAGGAAAATGACATGTTTTATTCTCTACTTCCCACCAGCAGATGATGTCTGGTGACTTCCCAGGAAGCAGGGCTTCAGTAGGCAGAGTGATTGCTCCAGAAGAAAAACATGAAAAAAAAACCCCATTGAATGCTGCACCCTTCTCCTCCTTTCTCTTAGGTTTTATTGCTGAACGGTGGAATGGAATGGAACGGAATGGAATGGAATAACTCTTTGGTAAGTCTGGGTGAGCTGTCCTGGCTATGCTCCCTCCCAAGATCTTGCCCACCCTCAGCCTGCTGGTCAGGGGTATGTTGGGGAGACAGTGCTGATGCTGTGGGAGCACTGCTCAGCAGTAGCCCAAACACTTGTGTGTTAGTAGCACTCTTTAGCTACCAATGGAAAGCACAGCACTGTGGGGGCTGCTGTGGGGAAATGAAGTTCATCTCAGCCAGATCCAAAACACCTTAAAAAAAAAAGCCCACAAGTCAGAAAATATTTTCAAATAAGCTTAAAACCAGAAATACCATATAAGAATACTTAGAATTAATATTGACTAAATTAATATAAACTGTATACCTTTACAGCTTACCTGCCCTTATGCTTTTGCCAGAATTTATCAGATGTAGTTAAATCATAGGACTTCTTATTTTTTTTCTTAGGTCTAGCACCTGCTGGAGTGCTTTCTGTTCCTGCTGATTCTTCCAAGTTAACTCTATTCAAATGGAAATCCTAAAATAAAGAGGAATCTTACATAAATATTTGACAGTTTAATTGTTTATTCAGTCTTTTATACTAAAAAAAAATATATATATATATATATCTTCTAGTATATTTTCTAAAAAAATATTAACACAGCTATTTATTAGAACTTCCTAAGTAGGCAGGAAACAATTTACTAGTTAACTAGATAATAACAACAGCAGGATAAGGACCCCAAAATTACTCACAGTTACTGAACTGTGATCAGTTCAATACTAAACAAAGCCGCAAATGTTAAGCAAAGACATCTGATTATCTCATATGCAAGCACTCTTCTGACAATGAACTTTGAACACTGTTTTCTCCTTAGAAAATAAGTTATTTAGCAAAGACTGTGCTCTAACAACTCTCCGGAACTTTGAAGTAGAAAAGTTTCTATGTTGCAGATAAAAAGTGTTTTTAAGTCTGTTCATTTAAATAACTACAACATATGTATCAAAGCTGCCAAGAAGCTGATGACATCAGCAATAGGACTACTCACCTTCACAGATCCTTCCCTAATTTTTTGAGCAACAGTAAAATAGTGAATGCATGATAAAGCAAAACTTTGCAACAAAGCTTCTATTTTTCCATATAGTTTTTCTTCTTCCACAGATGCATGAACATAGAAACTACATTGCTTTGCTTGAGGACACAACTTTGCTCACATCACCACAGTGCTCCCTGTGGGTCTTCTGGTCCTTTCCCCCACTGCCAAAGACTGCTCTGCATTTTCTGTAGCTCACCTATTCTCTCTGGTTTTCAACAAAGAGTATTAACAAATATTCCACTTGCTGACTTTGTCTTAGCTCTTCTCAAGAACATTTAAAACGTCAGAGGTGCTCTTTTGCTTGACAAATAACAATAGTGCAATCTTCAGCTACACAGAAACTGTTATGAACCTTTTATAACAGATTTTTTTTACCAGAAATAAAACATCACTTTATTATTTTCATTAAAGTATACAGAAATGAATCATTGTGAGCGTGAGTGAAACTGTCAAAGTTCTAAAATGTTTCTGGTTATTCCTTGGCAGGGACTTAAATACTACAAATGATCCATGACAGAATAGAAACATAGCCAAGTAGCTACTCAAAGGAGACACATGCAGTTGATGAGCACAAACCTCATATTACAAGAGGTGTTTAATGTTTCAGAAAAAAAATTGTATTTTTCAAGTAAACATATTTGATAAAAACTTGAAGGGAAAAGAATTCACTTGATTGCAAAGTTAGCTGTAATTTTTAATGGAGATCTATGTTTTGGATAATTTAAACTCACCAGTGACCTGCGTTTTCAAGTTAGTTTTGGCATTTACAAGTTTTCCTAAAATAATTCTTGTTGATTAGTGTTCTTCCTTTCAACACCCATTTTATCTTTATAAGGCCTTTTAACCAGGCCTCCCAATTTTCTGTATCCACTAATGAAAGGTTTTTAATTCAGAAGTAGGAATCTCTTCATGTAAGCATGTTTATGTGCAGAAACAGCACGGTTATAATCTCAACAGATGCAGCGCTCAACTTTGTGCCTGGGGAGTTCAACGCTGCACAGCATTCCTGCATCACTGCAACTGAGACCTTAAACAAAACCCAATTTGTTAGCAACTATGGTTTACACAATCAACTTCTTGGTAACACTTTCATGGTTACAATTTATGGCCTCTTAAAAGACTGCTGCAGTTATTTAATGAAATATTATGCTCAGTATGTGAAGAGTTTGGCAGGCTTGCCATTAAGGCGAATAACTTGACTAGTTTTGAAATTAAACTTTTGCCTTTGTCATGGAACCACAGACCACTTGGTTACAATTTCACTAAAAATATTCCTAATCCTGTATGCTTTTAAGATGCAACATTTAACAAGTTGGTCCAGAGAAAGCATAGAAGCCTGATGCACTGGAGTTCCAATGATCTTTGAGTAAGTCTTCTAGCGTTATTCCAATACCCCACCATATTTGTTGTCCTCAGTTTCCAGTACATCTTCGATCACTCTGCATCTTGATGAACTGAAGTCCCATTCCAACTCATGCCTGAGGCTACCCAACATTACTTTAAGAAGAAACCTGTAGAAATTCACTACTTCTCCCTGCAAGTCTCTAGCCACTTCAACACTTACTGGAGAAAACTCGGTGCAAACTGTGTTTTTTCAGATACGCTTTTCCTAAAGAAAAATTGTTATTTGCAGAAATCACCCTTAACTTTAAGAGGAAATGAGTTGTGCAAACAAATTAATTACATAAAATAAATTTACAAGTGCCATAAAACATTCCATAAGTGCTGAAATATTTTCATTGTAGCAATGCAAGTTTCTGGACTCTATGTATGACTATACAGTTCCCCATCAGCTTTGTTATTAACAGATATGAGCAAATGCATGTTTCATGTATGCCTCTAACAGTCTCAATAATAAACTCAAAATAATTCTCAAAGCTAGGTATTGAAATGATTTTCACAAATAACTCTCAGCACATAAGAAGCCTCCAGATACTAATTACTCTTAGGTTTTTTTTCTTTATTATTTACTCAATACCTTTACACAAAATGCACAAATCTGAGGTAAACGGAATGAGCTACATTCAAGTACATTTCTTCTACTGTTTTATAAAATAAACTTGAGGAAATAAAGGCAGCTTAAGGCTACCTAAATTAAAAAAAAATATTAAAAAACAAAATCTGTTTTAGATTCCTTACAGTAGGACCGTATCACTGTGCACTGAACATCTACACCACCTTGTGGAGAAAACCAGGGAAAAGTACTTTCAGAAGTTCAAACTAAAATGGGTTTAAAAACACATTAAAAGCATTTCTTTTTCAAAACTGAATTGCACTTAATGGAGTTTGGATATCACATAACATAAAGATCATGAGCTACTGAAGAAAAAGCCAGGACTGCAGAATTAGTAATCTTTTGATGATACCAATATTTCAACTTTTTAAATATTTTAGAAATTATTGCTAAATAAACCTAGAGAAAATCTTCCATGTTGCTCTTTACTAAAACAACTTCCAAATAAAACAGACAAAACAGACATTGGATTAGGAGAGAAACTGGTAATAAGTTTAACAGCAAACTGAGGGAAAAAATAGTTTTGGTAACAAAATCAGATTTATCCTTACCAGAACATCATGCACTAAAGCTTGGTATGTCCAAGTATGATGTAGAGGAGTTGCTAAATCTATGTTTCTGTCAACAAGGACTAATAAGGGCCTTTGGAAGCTGAAAAGATGACACTGTGTTAGTACTTCTTTAAACATGGTTAAAGCACCCCAGTAACATCCTGAGTGGTATCAGCCACCTTCTATAATATATTTCAAGATAAAAGCAAAACTGCATACAGCTGAGCTCCTCCAGCCTTCCTGAAAGTAACTGGGGCTGATCACTATCATAAACTCCATTAATCAAATCTTAGTAATGATAAAAATATTAATTTATTTTTTACTAAGTGAAATTACCAATATATAAATATTATGCTGAAGTCGAAACACTGAACAGCAAATACAGCAACTTTTTAGGTATTAACTAATACATCTTTGTGTGGATACATTTGAGTTACAAAAAACTGTTTCAGTTCATTACGATCCTCAAATATAAAATCTCACTTCCAAGGGTTTCTAATTTCATTTTTCTCTTCGCTTGTATACAAAGTCCATAAAAAAAAAATTATGAACTTCTTAGATGCACTGTGGTAATTCCATCAATACCCAAATTTGTAGTGAAAAATGCACCCATGCCTAAAGGTCTTGGGCTATGGCTACATGAAAAAATTATAGTGAAGATGGGAAGACTGTGAGCTGACAGCATAACAACCATTTCTCTTAAGCACATTATCCCTACAACCATGCAGTCAAAATGCACTTGAACAGAGTAAAAGCATTTAAATTCCATGCTCTGGGATTCCCTGCAGTAAGTATATTCACTTAAATATATATCTCAAGAGCCTTAGTCACTTGATTCTGAAAAACCAAACTAAAGATCTGGAGCCATTCAACTGGTTAAAGATGTTTCCTTTACCTTGCATTTTAATTTTGAGGGCAATGATGCTACACCATCAGGAAAACAAGCTATGCCTCTGAAGGAAAAGCAGTGCTTACAATTAGTTCTCACGAAAATGAAGAAACTGGTATTTCACAACTATTCTCTCTCCTTTCAATCTCATTCCTTCTGCTAACCTTGATGTTCTTGTGCCTTTTATAAAAGCTCTGATTTAAATTTGAGATAAAAGTATGATAGCTGTTTTATACCCAGTTAGCAGATTATAAATTTCCTTCAGCTACAGTCTTGCCCACACATCTCCTCCTTTTCATGCACAGTATGAACTCATAACACACCTTCCAAAGGCAGCCTGTGGGGTATGCAGCTACCTGAGGGCTACTGAGAACACATTATCAGACGCTCATGAGCATCCACAAAGGATTCAAATGGTCATGACTTAACAGACCTTCATTATCCAGGAGGTAGTTCTCAAACAGTAGTCCTCTGGTGAAGATAGGGATCAGCTGGGAAACATTTACTTTTGATATAAATAAACTGGTAAGAGCATTCACAAGCAAGAAAATGGGTCTTTCTTTTAAAGGACTAAGAGTTCAGAACTATGTTCAGAGATCCAACTGCATTTCATAGCCCTGTAAACAGAGTGTATTTCCAGAAGTTTGGCTCTTGCTAGGTTTAGAGGCTGAACAAAATTAATTGGTTCATAACACGATTTCTGACTTACTATCCTAGGACCATACACTTAATAGTTGTAAGTTTTTAAAAGAGTTATGCTGCGGGATTGGAAAACTCCCTTGAAAGTATGTAAATTCTTTTAATATAGAATTTGAACTAAATTGTTGTAAATAGTTTCAGTACAGTGGTGACTTACCCAAACAACTGTAACATGAAAAATAAAATTACTAACACAATACCTGAACTGGCCAGCTCCAAGTGTGTCACCTGTAAAAAGACTGTTTCTGGCATCTCTTAGGTTCTCTCTGAGCTTCTTATCCAATTTCTGAGGAGGGGAAAAACAAAATCTCTTTTAACAAACCAATGGATTCCTAACCTCTTTACATAATCAACAATAAAAGATTTATTGTTCTGTTTTTGTAGTTTATAAATGTCTTAAATTCAGGATGACTAGATCATGTCTATGGGAAAGAAATAAATCTTACATCTATTTTGCCCCCCCAGCATTTATATCTATGTCCAGGACTACACTGAAGATGTTTCCTTTATGCCTACTAATCTCCTAGACAATTAGCACCTTTTCCCTAAACATGCAAGTAGAAAATACCAGTAGGAAGCATCAAGAGGGAGCTACAGCAGAAGCAGCAAACTGAGCTTCTAGACACTGCCACACAACTGTTTCATAAAAACTGAGATTATCCTCAGTATAAGTGCATGCACACTCCATACTTAGGTTTAATCAGTATCATCATTTCACTGACAAAGAAGATGCGAAAGAAGGTGGAAAAAATGGACCACAGTGACTTCTAATGAAGACAGTTCTGTAGAGATTGTTAATTGTGATTTAGTTTGGTCATTTCATCCTTATTTGATGATCAAGTTCAATGTCAGTTTAATTTGCTATACTAAAAATATCTTGTACTTACAAGGGTTTCCCAGTAAGATAGATAAAAATTTCTTACTGATACACACAGAGAAACATAGGCCTGACAGCCACTTTTTAGGTTGCGTAGATGCAGCTTACTTATAATGCCTATTGGAAAGTCTTGATAAACTCTAGATTAGGAATAATTACTTATGTTTAAGTTTCTCATTATCTGATTCCCTAACACTACAGTTTCTACAGAAGTTCTGTGGAACTCAAATCAGAAAGGAAAATGGAAGTATCTCTTTTGCAGTTTTATTTCCTTCCTAAGGAAAATGATACAATGACACCAGACCTCTTCCTAGCACTGAGAAAAGTGCAAGTGGTGTTTGAAAAGTTGTAAAGCAATGAGAGGTGTTTAGAAAAACAGTTCTTACCACTGCCACCATTTCAGCTGCAGTTCCTCTTGAGCATCTGATTATAGGTATAGCGCCTAATAAAAGATACATTGACATCTGCGTGCATGGTAATTTTCAGATTCTATACTACATTACTCTTCATAAACAACTATTACTAACATTCTGAGATTAAATACAAACTTACATTAAACCCTCCTTTTGCAGTCTTTATCTATGAAACAAGAAATACTATACAGAAATATTAAATAAAGTTTTACAGAAGTAAATGAATACACCATACAACAATTTATGAGAAACAGAGTGTATACTAGAAAGAAAGCTAATGTACTATTGGAGGGGACAAACTATCTCACACAGATGCACTAGAAGTTATTTTCAAAACATCAGAACTCCTTTAAACACAATAATAAATATTATACCACCACAATGTATCTGTTACAACTCACTGCTATATCCAGGACTATATAATGCTCTATGGTAATGCTCTTTTCAAAAGCACATTTTCCATTTGCTTTCAGGTTTCAAAATATTTAGTTACTATTTCTAACTTATCTATACAAATATTAAATTCCAAACCCACAGATTTTAAGTGACTGAGGAAAAGACATTAATTTGTATCACACTAACACTTGAATAGGTCCAAGGGAATCTCCCTTGAACAGACTGCCCCATAGCCATCTCCAGCTCCCCTTGTCAGAAAGCTATCTCAGATGGACCAATTTTACATGTTAAGTTAAATGTCATCACTATGAAAAATGTATCAGCTAAGTATCAAGGAAACTCACAATAAAATTAATTAATATATCTTCCTATTCCTTTAGGAAGTTATTTCAGTTAGATCTTTGCAGGATTTGTGTGAGATTTTTTCTTCTAATTATGTGGTGTTTAGGGGGTTGGTTTTTTTTCTTTTTTTTTTATTGAGAATGACAAATCCAAACTCAAGGCAAACTCAATTCATTGCAAATTAGGATTTTGTCAAAACAGTTAATCCAAACCTTTGCATTTTAGTATTCTTGCCCCATTGACACTGAAGACTAAGACTCAACTCTCATGAAGGACAGCCTTTATTGTACTTTGCAGTGATATAAAGCAGTAATTTCAACAAGATCATTATCCTACCCTGTGAATTATTGAGATTTTGGTCACAGATCTAATTCTGCTTTTAATTTTCTATATGAATTCACCAGACTTCTAGTTATCTCACTGAATGTAGAAAATATGCTAGAACTTGGAAACTTACCAAGTGTAACAAAAAAACAGAAGAGGCTATCAACAATAGTGTCCATTATAGTTTCCATTTCTGTGTCTGTTATATCTGGTCGGTTAATGGCTAAAACAGTGTGGAAAAAAGAGTAGAGTTAAGTAAGTGTATGCCACCTTAATAGTGAGAGAGTAATCCTCTTCTTATCTGATGGCTGTCAGTAGTCAACAGCTTTTGTTGCTGAAGAGATTACATCCTGAAATGCCCCCCATAGCACATCTATTAGTTTCCACCCCCTTTTTTTCTGAGAAAACAATTGGCAGAACTTAATTATTGCTTACTGTATAAGGTCAGACACTACACAGTAATTTCCAAATCTCTCTCACTGCATATGTATATTTTGGATTATGTTAGTATTGCATTAACAAAAACCTACTAAGAAACACATTTTATACAAGAGAAATGGCCATACACTTGGCAAACAATTTTCAGGAAGAAAATCCTCAAAACCTACCGAATTTAAATAATTAATTATAGTACGCAGTTATCTATATTTAAAATTTCTGAATCTCATGTCTTGCATGGAGATTCTATTTTTTTTCTCATAAATTTATGATCAGTCTCTAAATTAGGGTTAATTCTCAAGTTATAAAACATTTTACTAGACAGATAAGAGAGGTTTCCCCTCCCACATTTAGGTCAGAATAGAAGACATGCAGCAATATTTCTCTTAAGTAACTAACCCTGACAAGAATATAATTGCCAACAGGAAACATCAAACCAAATCTTACCACAGATCTCAAGTTAAGCACTATCTCAGGATTCATGCCATAAATCCTATCCTTGTTTGTTTTACTTTACCTTTAAACATTTCTCACATAATTACTTATCTACTTTCTTCAAAAATTAATTTCAAAGCTCTGAACATTACTAAGCCTTCAATCCTAAACTTATGCATGGACAGCCATAACCATTCTCTAACTTCAGAGGTGCTTTTTTTCCCCCAGCTTTTCTCCTGTAAGAAGTTTAGAGACATGAATAATATTTCAGCAACTATAGTTAGTGAACCAAAGTTTTGATTAGGCTGACAGTAGCAATAGAAGTTTCAAGTTTCAGCACCAAGAAAGGCAGACTATTCCCAATATTCATATTTTTCTATAATTACAAAGATTTGAAATTCACTAGGGCTGTCATTCTGTAGTTATCTCCAACTAATGGTCTCCCAGTTTACAGGGGGAAAACCCCTTATTTTTTCTCTCGTCTTTTCCAATTTTAAAATTTATTTCCCATCCTGTTATTATGTTTGAAGTACTCATTTCTCATGTTTCAGTAATCTGCCTCCTGTCAGTGCCTTCTAATTTTGTCTACCATGCACATTTTACGAGAACATTCCTTTTCCTGTACCATAGCAACCAACATAGATACTTAATACTACTGCTTCTTAGATTAACCTTTGAGAAACTTCATTAAGAATATTTTGGTAAAATGTTCTACCATGTTTTCTATAAGTTTCTCTCTCTCCACTCTAATAAGCCTATGGGGAATGCATCTATTACCGAAAAGTCAGCATAGGTCTCCTACATATTCCTGTTGTACTACGAAATCCAACCAAATTGCAAAGAACGGTAAAAAAGCATGAAACAGGATGTCTTAAATATCAGCTTTATACCAATATTACTCATTTACTCTTCCTTCTACGCAGTCCTAGAAAAACAGAATCAGAGGGAGCCCAAGAGATTAACTATTTGGTCCTCCTTTCCAAAAATGAGTTAAACCCATGTAATTTCTGTATCTAAACTGATTTGAAGAGGTTCCCAGTCACAAAAATGCCATAAAGTTTACAGGTAATCTAATACTTCACTATTTTTAAAGTTAGAAAGTGCTCCTAAAATCTGATCAGAAACTTTCTTGTTGCATTTAAATTCATCGCTTCTTGTCCATTATTAAACAGAAAGTGTTGTGTCCTTTCTGTCTAAGGAAGTCTTTCACATAATTGAAGGATTTTATATTGCTTATTTGTCCTGACATTATCTCTCTGTAAAAGCAGACATGCAGCCAAGGAATCAGGAAACTGAAAATTAACCTGTTTTGTTATATTAGTTCTTAGTTCACCCATTCAGATACATTTGTGGTCACACACAGTGGTGCTGCTGCAAGAATAGCCATCTTTAAGTACCTTCAGATTTACACTGACTTTTGTAGATTATGAAACTGGCAGTGTCCTGCTAGGGTTACTCTCCACAGGCAAAAAAGCCCACTTCTTCCTCACCTCTACATTCCTGCTGCCTGCCTGTGCCACATCTAGAACTCACACAATGAGACAGATCAGCTACTGAGCTCTAACAGAAAACTCATCACTCTCTGTGGGAGATCAGATTTCTGTTTGATGAGCTTTTGGAAACAGCCCATTCTAGACTGGTTTAAACACGCTGGCAAATTTCAGTGGCCCAAGACAGGAAAACAAGCCAGATAGGAACTGATGGGTGCAAAATATTTTCAGCCATTTTAATACAAATTCCTTCTTAGCATAAGGAATCTTATGACAGTCAATTAAGTATCTGCATATACACAGGAACACATCACAACACAATTATTCTTAAAACTCTTTGACATCAGGTTTTAGTGAAGAAAAACAATAATCTGCTTTTCAAACAAAAATACCCTTTATTCTGCCAAAGGAATCAATCCCCAGTGTGAGACACAACTCAGTTATTATGGATCCAGTTCTAAAGAAGGGTACAGACTTTGGATATTGGGCAAAAGAGGAGAAAAATCTCACTGCTAAATATCACAGAGACTTCCCATCTCTATCTGGTCACTGTTTAGTATTCTGTGCACGAGGAATTAGCTGTGTGACAATGTAACTACACTAAAGTAATTAGGAGCTGGTGCAAAAATAGGACTATCTTGACTTCTGCTTCTTCCCTTGCATTGCGCTTGTACATCACACAAATGAGTTGGTATTTTCTAAGGAATGGGTCAATTAAACACAGCCTACAGCTCTGCAATTACTGGTTCTCATGTAAAAGGAGAGGAAGAGTAAAACAAGAGCAGAAGTAGCCAGACAACGTACCCTGTAAAATCCAGAGTAAGGGGCAGGAGTGGTGGAGTGGTAGCTCTCTGTACGTTAAGCACATTGAATAGGACAGAGGCGTATATAAAATCGGCACGATGGAAGAAGGAAGATTATGTGGACAATCATCACAACTAGTATGTATGTCAACTTGAGTTGCCACAGCACCAAGGTAACTGACCCAAGGTAGCCACCTGCTTTTCCAGCTAGGTCCCAAACCAAGTTGAACAGAAGTCTCAAAAAAAAAAAAAAAAAAGAGTTCTAGGAGGCTGATTTCACTTGCAATTCTGAAACTCTGTGAAGAAGCTGACATGCTTGGCTCACATGCTTGCAGAAGCAAGCAGTATTGCTTATTGTGTAGAATACCATTTTCCACCCACAGTGACTATCTACACGTGAAAACAATATGCAATTTTTCCAGTATTATTCCTTGTATAAAAAGTGTTATTATCCATAAATGTCTATACCACAGTTTTGCTTTATTATTTAGAAATACATACTTATTTTCCAGTATCACAATCACCATGTAATAAAAGATGCTGAATGAATATCTAAGAACTACTTCTTTCATGATTTTACATATCTAACAGATTTTCCTGAATTCTGAGCAGATCAAAGCAAAATGAAGTAATTGCTGGTTATTAGCTACAATTTCAAAAGCAAATTTCAATTTCATACATTCTGGTATAATATTTATATAAATTCTACTTACCACGATATGAAACAAGTTCTTTGTTTTGGTTACACAACACAAACATATCATCTTCTAAAGTAATAAAATTAAGATATTGATCGAACACCTAGAAAGCAAGGAATAATGGTCAGAGTAGTCCAGAGTGAAGCATAAAAAAACCTCTATGTGATTTACTGCTACATTTTACACAAGTAACTATTAGAAAAAAATAAATGGAAGATATAATTTAAGAATTAAAAAGCCTGTGTAAGGGTTGAGTGATTAACACAAAATATTAGAGCACTGGCAAATGCCAGAACTGTCCAACTTCACATGTTTCTGTGATACTTCAGCCAAGTATCACTGAAAAAAACATATATGGAGGACATTTCAATATTATAGGTTCATTGTTTATGAATATGAATGACTGCAACATAATCAACACTGAGCTCTCAGTCAGGAGAGAGGAAAGAGAGCAATATCTGAA
Source organism: Hirundo rustica (assembly GCF_015227805.2). Classification (NCBI taxonomy): domain Eukaryota; kingdom Metazoa; phylum Chordata; class Aves; order Passeriformes; family Hirundinidae; genus Hirundo; species Hirundo rustica. The sequence goes on from NC_053455.1 coordinate 35,881,122, forward strand.
CAATAAGACACTACAGCTCATGAATTTTAACCTTTCTGTAACATACCTGTACATTTAGGAAAAAAAATTAAACTTTATAGCATAAACTATTAATGAGATATCACAACCGAAAAACAGATTTAACAAAGTTAGTTTACAGTCCTACACCAATTTTCTGCTGCTAAGGACCTAAGGCTTAAACAATACTAGTAGTGTTCATTTTATTTCACAACAGCTTTCTCTCATGCCAGCAGTACTAACTGGAGTGAGAAAACGTGAATTTATTTAAGTATATTACTTAATAATTTACAGGTTTGGTACAGCCATTCAACAAAAATAAAAGTAAATCCCTAACACATGCCTCTAAATCATAAAGGTATGGAAGAATACTCAGTAAAAGTGAGTACATATGAAATACTATCTCAAATGAGAATTGCACTCATACTGCTCTTTTTGTGTATTTTAGAGATAATACTGAAATACATATGCAATGAAAGCACCCATTCAGCTGATGCAATCACGAATCCTCTGAAACCACTGTATTTCCCCTCTTATCATTTAGTCCAAAAGTCTTGCACTTGGACTTTTGACAGCTGAAGTATGGCACTAAGCTGCATTACTGCGATGACTGTAGGTTCTGTTTTTCCCCAGTATGCCTGAAAAGTAAGAATGCAGTGACCCCTTTAGTGGTGCTAATATTAGGGACTGGGGGATTTTCTTACCTTAGCCACTTGAGTTACTGCATTAGCACCTATAGCAGCATTTGCAATATCTTCCAGTTTACTTCTTGAAATGGCAGAAATAAAGTTTAAATAATAAGACTCATAGAGCTGGTTTCGAAGATCCTAAAATAAAGGAAATTTTTCCTGAATAAGTACTAATACATTCCTGACTAATTAAAAGAAGAAATCATACTTCTACTATGTGATGTTGCAATTGTCCAGAGTAAAACTAAACCTTCAGAAGTGCTTAGCTGTCTGTTCATACAGCTCTGCACATGGTATTTTGATTACATATCCAGATATAAACAACCTAACACTGAACTACAAAAGAACAGGAAATAACATTTAAGCTAAAAAGCAGCAATTACTATTTCACACCTTACTGCTGAGTAAAAATACCCTTTGTTCTTCTCCTTACCCTGTCAAAGAGACCAACCTTCCATCCATCTCATTCCCAGGAATGTGAAAAATTGAGGTTACCCTAATCCAGTCTTCCCACTCAAAGCAGCATCAAATGGTGCAGGTGGCTCAGGATTGTGTCCAGTCAGTTTTCAAACCTCTCCAAGGATGGAGACTCCACTCCAGGTAATCTGCTCCAGTATTCAGCCAACCCCCCCAAAATAGCTTTTTCTAATGTTAAATGGAGCATTTGTACCCATTCCCTCTTGTCTTTTCACTACCCAAACTCTCTATGAAACACACGAGACATGTTTACCCTTCTACTTGCTAGGAAGTTGAAGTTTTGCATAATAATATTTTTCTGACAAATTATGTGCTAGTTACATTCTGGTGAGTGCAGGATTACTTCACACACCTTGTTGTGTGGGCTCTTTTGAAACATTACACATGCAAGTTACCTGGCACATTCTGTCAATATTTTCTTCTGTTGGCATTACAAAGTAAACAGCTGGAACATCTGGAATAGCATCGCGATCTGAATGCAAAAGCCTGACAGGAAGAAAAAAGACATCTCTAATGAGTTTCTTTTCTGATACGTACAAAATTATAAAAGTTAAAGAAATTATTTATTTGTAGAGACAAATGTAATTTCCTAAAATTTCCTTCTATATTTAGCTAGAGTTTTAGCAAGAAAAGAAATCACATGTGTGTATTTTTTGGCTAAATATATTAATAGACGTGTTCAAAGTTTATTCAAAGCTTGAGAAAAGCCTTTAAAAATGTTCAAAAACATTATTATCCATTCAGGGGAAGCTAAAATACTGCATCCATGAAGTTCATATGTGAACTGTTCACATGGTGAAAAACCACTATATTTCATTCAATTAAACTTGCCTTTCCTGCTTGAAGACATGGTACTTAGATGTTTTTCTCACGTTTCTGCTGATGTGTCAGCAGGTTAATTGTGTTTCCATTTCTAGCCTTCACTTAGCAAAAAAAGTTAATAAACTTGTAAAAAAATAAACGTATGTTCAAAGTTTCTTCATGATTATTACCACAGCTAAGGAATGACAATGGACTAGGTAAATGTAATATGGGGAAAAAGAAATGAGAAATCTCTTAAAACAATACCTAAAGATTTCATATATTTGACAGAAGACTAGTAAAATCCACATGTAAAAAGATAAGCAAAGAACATACACAGTCCCATGAAACAGTTTGTACCAATGTAATTTTAATATTTATGATTGCAAAAGGATTTGTAGAGACAAATTCCAAAATAATACCTACTGGATAATTCTTATTTTTGAACAAGGTCCTCCTGTTTTGAGCAAGAAATCCTGCTGAACAGTGTTTGGAGGTATCTCTCCACTCTGATTCTGCATAACTGACATCTGATTTAGGAACAAGTCCGTGTATAATCTTTATTTTAGCAGTTATTTATTCAATGATTTTTCAGATTTGTTCATTATTTTGGGGAATATTAAATAATGTTCTTTTTAGAAAAGAATTCCCAATTTTTTTAGAAGCACTTACAAATGCAAAGTGATCCCCATATCTCTGAGTTCTTTCACTGACAGCAATGGTGAGATGATATCTTGGCCAAATCTGTCATAAATGAGAACCTGAAAGAGATACAAATCATCTTATAAAGTGCTGTAAAAAGTGGATACTGTAGAATACAATGGATACAGGAATTCAGGTTTAGGGAACTATTACCATAACTTCAAAGTGCTTCAACATCAAAACATCTACCAGTTTATAATAAATCATTCATTTGTCATGGACTTCCAACTGTGCTTACAAATAAATAAAATATAAAGGAAAAATCAAAGAGAAACTCAGTGATAAAAGGGGAAAAAGAAATCATCACTTCCATCTCCTGAAAAGTGTCTTGTCAAACAAGAGCTTACTGTTAGAAATTTGTTATTGTATGTGTAGAGTTTTCCTGACTGCATTTGGGAGAAAACTACAGGAAAATCAGAAGAGAAAATAGGAGTTAGTGAAAAAAGACAACAGATGAAGAGACAGAATATGTGTTTTGTAGTAGCAAAAACTCCTCATGACCTATAAGTTACATTTTAAAGGTAATAAAGCTAGCTTCTTCAAGCTATCAATAGTTCTTCCACTTGTATGGGCTTCTTTCTGACTCAGGTATTTTTCAGCAGTTCTGATACTTGTTCTGTGTATTTATAATACAGGAAAAATATTTGGTACAAGTTGATAAAATAAGAAGGATGAAACTGATTTAGTTAAAATCTGCAAATCTGAACTTTTCTGAACACTATAAATTTCTCTGTTCCAGTTCCAAAAGTTCTTACCTTCCATACCGGTTCTCCTGTGCTGTTTTTAACAGGAGGAACATTGAAGTTCAGCATACGTTTCAAAGCCACTGGAAAACAAAGCCAGAGAATGTTTACTCTCTTTACACTTCACCAACAGTGACTAAAGAAAGCCTTTAGAGGGATTTTATTATACATTTCATTTTAAAGGAAAACTGTCACAAAATATAAAAGCAACAAGTCACATTTTCATTATTTTTATGCAGTTTTGACTGACAAGTGGTTCACATCTGTTAGAATTTATGGGCTCCAGAGGACACAGCAAAAGGCAAAGAAGGAAGTTCTAACTTACGTTGTATTCTAACATGGTTTGCTTTAAAAATAATTCCAGTATCTTCTTGAAGGTGCATTCTGTCCAGTGGGAACTAGTTTGCTTTATTCCCTGATCTGCTTTTCCTACCCCACGGGAACAACATTGTACACACCAAACAAAAAATACCTTTATGCCTGACAAAAATCAATACACAGTTTGAAAGATTTTGAGATCTCCTATGAAGAAATTTCTGGTTTAAGGGGTACAAAAATACCTTTGTTTGCAGCAGGAAAACTCTTTGAAAGAGGAATGAACTTTAATTTAACTTTCCATTCCACATATAAGGCTTCACCTACCTCTTATTCATAAATCAATTATGTGATGAATCCTTCCTCATTTATCTGATAAACAACACAGTACGTGCTGCTCTCCCATCTTTGACGAGCAGCAAAAGACTGTATGTGCAATAGTGCCTATTCTCTTAAAACTTGTAACAAAATCATCACAGAGTTTTGCAAAGAGGAAAAGCTTGCAGAAATTAGTGATGGATACACTCACACAGTGCTCTAATTGTTACCAGCCCCTAGGTAATTATGTTTGATTAATTACAAACCCTCAGAGCCTGACCATCTGACCAGTTTTTTGAACACAGCTAGTAGCTCATTCATCTAGACCACAACATCCTAACTTGGATATAAATTTAGGCTGTCAAAAGCTTTGCTGAAGTCAAGACAAATTAAATACTCTACTGTCCTGCTGCCTACAAACCCAGTCATTTTATCACTGAAGGCAATTATGCCGGTCAGGCATGATTTACCATACATGCCTGCCTTTTCCCTCATGTGATGAGTATTTTCCAAGAGGATTCACTCAATGATTGCCTCCAAAGTGAGACTAAGGCCTGGAAGCACTTGTAGGTGAAGACTGAGGAAAAGACAGCACTGGTTACCTCAGCCCTATCTGTGTCTATCACCATTAAATGACCAGCTCCATTTAGCAATGTTACTTCTTATTTACATTTTTGCTACTAATGTTGCAGCAGCAGCACTTCTTTCTCCAGATACACAGCTGCAGGGCTCAACCTCAGCAGAACTTTGGCTTTCCTAATATCATCTATCCATGGCCAGGCAGTGTTTCTGAGGCCCTGCTTCCTCCTGTGTACTGCCCTTTCAAACAACATTAGGAGCAAGGAAACCTGAATGTGGGAAAATCCAAGCTAGCACTGAGTACTGAGTCTTGATGGACTCCAGCCTTCCAATTGCTTCATACCTTTTTCTTTTCTTTTTAAAACACCAGAAAGCAGCCCTGAAAGTTGTTTACAGGCTGCTCCTGGATCCTTTGGCCCCTCACTGCTGGTGACATCTTCAGCCATATGAGCGATTTTATATAAAGCTGTATGGTTATGTGCTTTGGTACTACAAGAGCTGAAACAGCTGCACTGCACAGTTTATTATCTAAAGTAAAACTTGGCATAAGCTCTCTGCTAAGAAAGAGTAATCAGACTAGCAACATGCTGTGACAATCATGTCAACATTCAGCAAGTGTTTGGGTTCCTTTTTTTGTATTCATATCACCATTTCATTCATACTAATGCTGAATGTTCTCTGGGTCAAGGATCAGGTTTTTACTGTGCTTGCCCAGTGATATGTTTTTGTTATGAAATCAATTCTGGTTATGAACCAGGATAAAGGTCACAACAGATGGTGCACATACATGGCAATACCATAACTAAATGATAAGAAGCCATTTTCTGAGTATATTTTAGTTGTTGAATCTAGCTCCTTGGAACAGATCTTCTTAACAGACAACAGATTCAGTCGTAAAGGTTGACTGAAATAATCAATTAACAACTGTTGGTGACATGGACAGTGGGACTGAGCGTACCTGCAGCAAGTTTGCCAATGACATCAAGCTGTGTATGGTCACAAATTCACAGAATCATTTAGGCTGGAAAAGACCTAAAGGATCAGTGAGTCCAACCTTTCACTGATCACCTTGTCAATCAGATCATAGCACCAACTGCCATGTCCAGCTGAACACCTCCAGGTATGGTGACTAGCACCTCTATGAGCAGTTCATTCCAATATTTAACCCTTTCCATGAAGAAATTCCTCCTCACTAAGCTGGAGAGAAGGGAAGCCATCCAGAGGCACCTTGACAGGCTTGAAAGCTGGGCCTGTGTAACCTTTAGGAAGTTCAGCAAGGCCAAGTGCAAGTTCCTGCAGCTAGGTCAGGGCAAACCCAAGCACAAATACAGGCTGGGCAGAGATTGGATTTACAGCAACCTTGAGGAGGACTTGCGGGTGTTTGTGCACGAGAAACTTGACATAACCTGGCAATGTGCACTTGCAGCCCAGAAAGCCACCAGAACTCTGGTCTGCATCCAAAGCAGCAGGGCCAGCAGGGTGAGGGAGAGGATTCTGCCCCTCTGATTTCCTCCAGTGAGATCCTGCCTGGAGTACTGTGCCCACATTTGGCCCAATATAAGAAGAACTTGAACCTGTTGGATTAAGTCCAGAGGAGGACCACCAAGATGATCAGAGGGCTGGAGTACCTCTCCTGTGAGGAAAGGCTGAGAGAGTTGGGTTTGTCCAGCCTAGAGAAAAGGCTCCAGGGAGACCTTATAGTGCCTTCCAGTACCTAAAGGGTACAAGAATCCTAGAGAAGGACTTTTCACAAGAGTATGTAGTGATAGGACAAGGGGAAATGGCCTTAAATGGAGAGAGCAGGTTTAGATTAGATATAAGGTAAAAATTCTTCCCTATGAGGGTGGCGAGGCTCTGGAACTGGTTGTACAGAGAGGCTGTGGATATCCCATACCTGGAAGCGTTCAAGGCCAGGCTGGATGGGGCTTTAAGCAACCTCATCTAGTGAAAGGTGTTCCTGCCCATAGCAGGCAGGGAGTTAGAATGAGATGATCTTCGAGGTCCCTTTCGACCCAAACCACTCTATATGAACACAATCAAACAATAGAAAAGAATAATGCTGTACAGAATAGGAGCTCAAAGAAAATAGGCTTTATTAGAAAGATAACAAAGAGAAGATAAGCAAAGGACTTCAGAGGAACATCAAATAGCAATATCAACGGTAGACGGCAGAGGAATGAGATTACAAAAAAGTAGACTGGTATCAAAAAATGAAGCATACTAGTAAAATATTTAAGGTCCATAGAGACTGTGACTGAGATTTTTAGGCAGATGATTCAAAAGTTTCATGCTAACTAAATGCATCCAGAATCCTCTTTACCACCAAAGATACTGCAGTTGTCAAGTAGAAAATGCCATGATTACAGCTTAACTACTGACTACAACTTTGGCAAGCAAGGGAAGTAAAGGACTACAGAGCTGACGTTCCCTGTGCTTTAGGGAGTATGTTCAAGGCTTTGTGAAGCAGCATCAAGGCAGAGAAGAATCAATTAAGGAATCTCAGCAATGTCTAAGAAGGGACTGAATAACAAACGCTTTACTCACAGAAATCCTCATGCACAATTAGTTTAGTTGTTATTATAGTATTCTTATTTTTTTGAGGGTCAGTACACGCTCGGAGGTCCCTATATTGTCTTGACACGAACGTGACAACAGCAGCTTTATTTTCACACTATTAGACGCTATTTCCCGTCGATCCTTCCCACGGGCAGAAACAAACCGAAACGGAGGGTGGGCTCCCACGGCCGCGAGAGGAGGCACCGCTCACGGCCCGGGCCAGACCAAGTCCCGCCCACGGAGCGCCTTCCACACCTCGGTGGCACCTACGGCCACGTCCCGGGGGCCCGAGTCCCTCTGCGAGAACTGCGGCCCGAGGCTCGGGAGCCCCGCCGCCCCGGGCCCGCCGCCGCAGAGGCGAGCAGAAGGCGGCAGAGGGGCCGCCACCCCGTTGCCGGGAGACCCGAGCCGGGCGAGAGGGCGCGAACGCCCGGCGGAGGCGCGGCGGACCCCGCAGCCCGCCCCGCGGGGCCAGAGGCAGGCGCGGCAGCGTGCGGCCGGCCCCGCTCCCCCGCCCGAGCGCCGGGAGGAGCCGGTGCCGCCCGCCCGGCGGGCGCTCACCTGTCTGCTTCTCCCGGATCCCGGCCGCCATCTTCCCGCGCCGCCCCGCCCCGCCGCCGCCTGCGCAGCCGCCGCGACACGTGGCGAGCCCCGGGCCGGGGGCGGGCACGCCCGGCTCCGCCGCAGCGGCGAGCCGGGAACGGCCGCTGACGATCGACAACACGGGCCCGCGCTCTGCCCCGCTGAGAACCGGGCGGGGGACGGCCCGTAGCACCGTGCTTCTACTGAGTGGGTGCGAGGCCACGCTCTCGGACTGAAGTTGCAAGAAGAAATAACTGAAACGGCTTTGATGCGACCACCTCATGACGAAATGAAAGGATGGATATTTCAAAAGCAGGGATCTAGCTACAAATAAAGCCACGTAGTTTTAGTGAGCTATCACAACGGAATATAGTTACACGTTTGCTTTCCTTTGCCTCAGGTGGCACAGGCCCTGCCCCAGCTCGGCTTTGGATACACCGGTACCGCGATAAACACGCTATATACACCCTCACATAAACCTATAGGTACACAAATGAAACTACAGAAAAGTGATAACACTTTAGGGCTAAAATCCATAAAACAACAAAATAAAAACACGAAGCTACATATTTAACCTTTTATTGCACTTTGGATATATATACACAGTATTACTGATTATTTCAACACTGATGTTACACCTGTAATGTAAAACATTGCTTGAAGATGCAACAAGTTCAGGCACTGATCCCCCAGTTCAAGTTAGAGCTAAAAAAATTTACAAAATTACATTTTGTTGCATAACATTCAAAATACCATAACTTTAAAAAGAACATTGCTTACGTAATACAAAAATCAGAGGGTTAGATTGTAGATTTTTACAAACATTAACATTTTGAAAATTCCTTTCCCTATTCATATGGATTGACACTTCAAAAGTTTTTGCATTTGAATTTTTTTTGTCCAACTAGACATTCCATTAGGTAAGAAACATAAAAGTTTGAGTTTTAAACAAGTTTTACCATATAAAACAGATTCAAGACAAATTTGAAAAGCATAGTTTGTAGGCTTCAAAGTTGCATATATTTAAAATCAGATTTTTTGATACTATTTTCAAAATGCATATGCAGGATGTGAGTGTGAATTATTAACTAATACTCTCAAAATCCTCACGTTTTCAAATTCCAGGACTTAATATCTTAATGTAAATAATCAAAGCTGCAGCACACAATAGTTTAGACTTTTAGTATGAACATTTTTTTTTCTCCTTTGGACTATATTTCACTCTTAAATCAGTTTAAAAGGCTAACAGCTTTTTCTGGTAAGCATCCCCTGACTGGATAAAAAAGCAAGTCACAGAAATTTCTTACTCCTTGGTTTTTCAAACATAGAGCTAAAATAGTTGATGGTGGTTTTTTTTATTAAACCTGTGTTCTTAAGGAGACCATACTAATCTCATTAATACTAATATATTTCTGTTTAGTAGAAAATTATCACTCTAGAAAATAAATAGCTTATTTGATGTGCTAATTCCAGATGGAAACTAAGGGTTTGATGCAGAAGCTGTGGGATTAAGTTCTTTGGCCAAACACAAAAAGGACTGCAAGAGTTCTTTCGTGGCGTTGACAAATCTTACAGAAGATGCAGCTTCTATAAGAATATATTTAATACACAACTGATGCATATACAATTATTCTCCCTGTTATAGAAATACTGGAAGTTAAGCAGCCTCCCTAATTTCCAGGTGTGTCTCAAGTTATGTTTATGTAAAATGAAAACTACCCCATAATATTGCACTTCAGTGATCTGCTACAACAATAAAAAACCTAGTCCTTATAGCTATATAAATTGCTCTTACAATTTCAAGAAAAGGGAGGCCATTCTGTGCTTGGAAGTTCACTTATTCAATGGAATTCTAATGAACAGTTCAAATAAATTTATGATTGGTCTATACAAATAAATGCTGAAAATGAGGAAATTCCTTTCCATAGCAGCATTCAAGACTACAAGTTGAATACATGAAGTATTATATTGGAGTGTCTAGATAGAGCTGATCAAACCAAGATGACTTGTCTTGAATGGGTACACATCAGTATTAGAAAACAGGAACAAATTCTGCAAGAAAAACCCTTTCAAGCAATATCACATACTATGTGATTTTACAAATTCAGTGTTTGGATATAGCATTATATAGCAGATCATTTTAAAGTTAACATTTTTACACCAGGCATATAATATAGGTTACTTCTGCCTTTGTATAAAAGCCTTTCAACTGCTGAATTAAAAAGTAATAAGCAATAAAAGGTGCAAACTATATTTTTGTAATTTCAGGTATATTTTGAAGCCTTATATTCACATTATTTTACTATTTCTTTCTGCATTGAAAGTTTTAAAATGCAGTTCATTTAGTTCCAGGTTCTGAACAATTTCTCTTGCCACTGCAGGTACCAAAAGTCTTGTCCTTTAAAATTAATCACACTCGGCTTGCTACTTTTATAAAATTTGTACTTCTCATATGGAAAAATAACATTACAGAACACATTTATGTTTAACTAGGCAAGAAAAACAAATACTGCACTCATTTTTTTAAGTATAATTATATCTGCATGAAACTCATATTTGAAAAATACAAACATACAATATGAATCCTTATTATGTAAACGAATTTGTGCCAAACCACTCTCCCTCTAATGGTAATAGACCATTGTGAAGGGTAAGAATTCAAAGAATTTAATGGCAGAATGACAGTCAAAATTATGCAAAGATCAGAAACACAGAATATTATTGGAGAAAAGAAGATATTGAGAAAATGCTTAGTATATAAACAAGTTGAATTACATTCTCCAAGAGATCATATGTTTATTTTAAAGTAGACTTGAATATGCTTTTGGCCAACAAGCAAAAACCACTCCTAATCCTGTCTTAATTTCTAATGTTCTTAAATTTATAAAGACAAGACAGGTGGGATTAGATTGTTTTAGGCATTAGTAATGAGAAGTGTCTGTTTTAAGACTTGCAATGATTTCCTTAGACATGATCATATTTTTCAGAAGCACCTATCCATTTATAATTACTGTGGATGTACTTCCTTGCAAAGGAGTTCAACTGTAAAGCAATCCTGCTTATATTTTCAATTCAAACCAAGCTATATTAATAAAAAAATTTATGATTACTTTCCAGTATTTTGAAGGATGTGCATACATATAGGCACATACAGATACATATGCATCTGTATTACATCTATAGCACAACTTCTGTTCAGGACATATAGTACAGGCAGTCAAAACTAACAGAGGGAAATAGTATAATTTCAAAACAGAGAGCAGCATACATTTTAAAATAATGTACTTAAATGTCCTCTTAATGTCATAGTTTTAGCTTTAGTAACAATAAAGTGTTGCTGTATAGGACTTTCACTACTTATCTCTTACAGCTTAATGGCCCGGCCACTTACACAAATTACTGCAGCACTAAAATATATTTTATACAGTGCTCAGAATGTGCCTATGACTGAACTGGAAGAGTTTAAAATAAAAGCTAGAAAAGTATCAGGCCAAACAAGCTTGATGGTAGACTGCCTTTAGTTTAACAAGCTTTAGTGCATGGTCATATGAAAAGACTTGAATAGAAGTCAAGTTCACATGTTCTAATGAGTAACTTTTACAGCATCAAGTATAACTCCTATATTTCACTCTGAAAGACCAGTTATTGTTGCATGTTCAAGATTTCCTTCAGGTTTTTACTATTTTTGCTCTATGAGTAATTAAAAATTAATGTATGACAGTAGAATGTAGAAATGTGCCCATGTCAAAGATTTTGTTTAAAAACAGAGACACAAGTTGAACTGGATTTTGTTCTTACGCTGTACTATTTTACCTATGTTCTCTCCAGACCTTGAATGCACTAGCCACCACGATAAAACAAGTATTTTAACTTTCCTAGGTTTCCATGAACCATCAGAATGTAAATGAATTAGTACAAAACAATTACTGAAAAAATATACATGGAATTGAAGAACTGCATCACAGTTTTATGCAAGACAACGCTCTACAGCAATTATCTTCAAAATGTACCTGGTTTGTTTTTGATAAATAAGTTACCTAAGTATTTAATACAATCCATACACTTACTTGTTACGGACTGTGGTTACATTTCATACCTGTCTACAGCAAAAGCTGACATTTAAACTACTTCTGCAAGAGATGGAGGATTCAAAATGAAAATTATTCAGGAGAAATGTGGTTTTTTTTTTTTTTTCATTTGAAAATTGTTTTCCATCTCATAACACTACAACTCTTAGCATAACTTTTGGGGAAAGGTCAGAAAATACTAAAAGCATGTTGTCCAAAAAACCAGTAGTGAACTGAAAGCAGATGTTCCTGCATAAAACTGAAGTTTCCAGCATTCAGTTTAATAGCAGAAATACTTATTCCCTTTCAATTCTTATTGTGTTTCTGATGGTGAGCTCCATTATATTTTTGAACTGCTGATATGTCTTTGTTATAGGAAGCTCTAAGCAATTAAGAAGTCTGTTTCCAATGGGATACCTTATATGCAAAAATTTAATAGTAGGTTCAGGATCAAAACCAATGGATGGTACATAACAGGAGCCGGTTGCAAAGAGCAGAATATCCTCAAATGTCACTACAGATTCGCCACCTAAAAAAATAGGATTAAATTTTATCATTGATTGTCTATTTCACATAAAACATTACCCTGCATGTTAACTGCTAAGAGGAAAAAAACCCACACAAAATCAAATCAATATGCTGAATAAATATGCAGTTATATGTCTACATAGGAAAAAGTTTAGCAAGAAAACCCCACTTCATTAAGTACTGAAAAATCTTAAGTGAATGTAAAAATCTCTTCTGTAAGAAAAAGATAGAAAACAGTGGTCTTTAAGACTTCAGACAATCTATCTAATAAAATAATTTTCTGTATCATTTAGGTTGTGTGTTGGATTTTTATTTTTTAATTCACAGGAATCCTAGAGCCAATCTTTCAGATATTTACCCTTCTAAAATTTTGGGCAACAGTATCAGAAATTCTAATGAGTAAGAAAGAGGGGGGGGGAAAAAGAACAATTAGGAACTGATAGTGACTAAAACCCCTTGATTTATTTACACCACTGAACTCTAACGATCAAATTCTCTATGTATACCAGCAACTAAATAACCAGGATAGTTAAGGGGAAGATTTTTTTAATTAAAAAAAAAAAAAATTACTTACTTTCCACATCTTGCAAATAGCCCATCCAAAAGTCAGCACCTTCATCTTTACTTACATCTGATGAGGAATGGATTGTAAAGAGATCACAAACATTTTCCGCTGAAAGTCTTTCAGGTTTGTGGCACAATATGCTAGAGAACACATCTGGGTGCATTTGCATTTTCTCTAGAACACCAAGAGTGTTCAAACCTTGCCTAAAACTAGGAGAGGGAGAAAAAAAAAAAAGAAAAAGAGTGACCATGCATGAGAACTCTGCATTTTATAAAGCTGCAAGATGGGATAAAATAAATCTTCCCCATCTCCAGCTCTAATTTTTTCAAGAAAATTACATAGTATCCCCTTTTACCTTGGGAAATGCATTTAACTAGTAATTTTAACAATTTAAATGTTTCTGTAGAGCTTTTTGGGGAGATGAAAGAAATAGCAGCAATATGCATAAATTAACTTATTTCCCGGTACTTGATTATATGTACAAGGTATAGTTTAAACTTCGGTATGAAGACATAGCAACTCTCTTTCTTACAAATAGCTCTTTGGAAAACAGCTTAAATTCCTTGTCCATAGACAAAATGAGTTGTCTTAAAAGACAGCCTTTTGCTTGGCTTTCTGCTTGTACTCACATGCTCTTATTTCTGCCCGTGGCAAATACAGACAGCAGCAACCTGGCCTGTACTAGGAGCTGTGCTGCCAGCAGCTCAAGGGAGCTGATCTTTTTCCTCTGCTTAGCAGCAGTAAGGCCACACTTGAAGTGCTGTGTGTCCAGCGCCAGGCTCCCCAGTACAAGAGAGATGGACATACTGCAGAGAGGCTGGGAAAAGCTGACTAGGATGATTAAGAGCACAACCCTATGAGAAGAAGCTGAGAGAGCAGGAACTCTTCAGCCTAGAGAAGAGAAGGTTCAGCTGGAATCTCAACATGTAGAAGTGTCTGAAGGGAATGTTCAAGGAGGTCAGAGACAGGCTCTTTTCAGTGGTGTGGAACACTTGCCAGCTAAAATAACCAACTCTCTAGCTACTCTCAGTTCTTTAGTGACAAGTAATCTCTTGTTCTATCTTGTTCTACTGACTTATGCCCATCTTAAATCCATCTCCCAAAATGCACAAAACCCCACTACCTCATAAACAAATGCACTAATTATTGTATTTTTAGCTCCCTAATTTTAAAATATGATACATGTTGTTAAAACATGCCAGAGGGCCCTGACTGAGGGACTAATTCCTCTGACCTTCATTTAAAAAACCCCCTCACATTAAGAATCAGTTTTCATAGCTCTTGGAGATTGAGTTGATCAAATTTGTCAAAGATAACTCTATATGTGAAGTTTAAATCAGGCCATGCTTGTTGGAAAAATTAGCGTCCAATAAATTTTTACTGAGCAGATGAAGAAAGCGAATTGGAAGTACGGCCAGAAACAAATCAAAGAACAGTCAAGAGCTGCAACTTTTCCAGCTAATAAGGTCATCACCACCTCACAGAAACATCAGTGCAATGCTTATGTTCTAAGCAGGCAAACTTACACTTGCTGACAGTATTGCACTCCTAATGGCACACACAAACTCCCTAATTAGAACTCTAGAAAACTCATTTGAATTCTAAACATATGTTAAACATTTCTAAAACGTAAAGATTCTAAATTTGAGCAATTCTGAATTAGAATTGAACATAAGCTAGAGAAATTTTATAGTGCAAAGGTCTTGGTGATGCTGTAGTTTAAAAACTGTGAATCTGCCTTCTTCATAAGGTTGAAAAAGGAATATGACCAAGGAAAGTCAGAGCAGATATGTAGAGAAATAATTTCAGTCTTTTGGTTTAATTACCTAGTTAACAGCTGCTACTCAATCAACCGAAAATTACAGTAGACTTCAGTGGTTTAAATGAAGAATAAATAAAAACATGTGAAAGTCAGTTTTAGCAATGTTAGAGTTGCAGTGAGGAAAAGAACCAAGAAGTTTGAAAACTCCAGCAAAACAAACCTTTCTAAGGGTAAAGTAATTCTCTTGATTACATGAGAGATCAGTATGTCATTCACCAGCACGTTCTTATCACACAAAGCCGTTACAGGTCTTAAACATCCAGCAGCAGCGAGGAATTCGCAGCAGTCCTGTAGTGTAGACTGTAGGCTGGACAGATTATTTGCATGTTTTATCTGCATAAAAAGATAAGTTAGGCACTTGTTACTATATGTGTGTATACAGGTATGTGAAAAATAACTTTTTTTTTCAACAAAATTTATATTTAGTAAGTCCTTCTTTATCTCCAAATATAGTCTTGAACTAGAAATAAAATGAAACTTATTGCATACTACCGTTTTTATTGTTTGTGCTACATCAACATCAGCAACATCTTCCAAAGTCGGCTTCACATTCTCTGGACCATAGACAAGGCAATTGAACAGTGTTTTGGAAAAGAAACCAGGAGGTGGACCACCATGAACCAGAGAAACTGCAATCATTTTACCAGCTTCAAAGTAAAGGTTTTCTTTTACAGCTGCAAATAGAAAAATATTTATTTATATGCATAGAAATTATTTCTGATCCTCATTTTTTAATAGAAAATGTCATTGTGCTGTTTTTTCTTAATGACTTGCTATCTTCTGACAGTTCAAACTATAAGACCATATTTTTACATAGAAGTACCACACTTTTACACCAACTCTTCAGCCACTATCAAGGTTTGGGAGATGTAACTTCCTCTTCGACTTTACACCCAAAGCATATTTAACTCTGAAGCACAAGGGAAAGAAGCTAACTTGGAGTCTTTGGGAAGCATGCTATGGGAAATAATGTCCTAGAAATTTGATGAAAGGAAAATAATTAGCAGAGGAAGTGAGTCGGGAAGAAAGAAAGTCACTTAAAGAGAACAAATACACTAATTAAAAATTTTCAAGTCTAGTTATATGCTGCTTTTCCATGGTTGTCATCAACTTTTTCAACCAACCCAAATTTTCTAAATTACAAATCCACACCACCCCTCCTTGGAACTGAAAAAACAACAAACAAACAAACAAACAAAATCAACCCCCAATTTTTATCCTTCATACTTTATACTTGCGAACTGACAGTCATACTGGCTGAAGATTAAAAAACATTTTAAGCTACGTACTTCTCAATATGTTTTTGAACAAAACAACTAATTACCTTGAAAATCAAGGGACAAGTTCTTTCCGGAAGAGCCCTCAAACAATGAGGAATTCTGAAGGTGAAGCATTAATAATTGGAAGAAATGGTGTTTTGATGCAGCAGTATTTGTCTTCGATCTATTTTTGCAATTTGAGAAATTTACTTCAATAGTGTTTGTAGGACTGAAGATGCGCTGTCTAAATCCTTTTAAAGCACTACTCCAAATATTTTCTGCATTGATGTTAAGTCTTGTTGTTTTTGTTTTAACCTGTGCCTTTAACTCCTTCAGTATATTACAAACCTCTCTTCTTCGCTCTCTTAAATGCCTACAAGAAAATTGCATATATTTTCAGATGAAATCTATGATTCATAATTCATAGTTACACAAAAATAATTTTAATAGTCTATTAGCAAGAACACTTCTTTAAATACTGGCACATTAAAGTATTGCCTTAATTTTATCAGTAAAACATTTAGTATAGATTTTAAAAATTTTAATGTTGTAGTGGCAAGTTTTAAAATACCTCTAAGAACTGAAAAAAGGAGGTAGAAATAATTACCCTGGCATAAAACAAATAGTGATTTTCTTAATTCAGCGACTCCAACCCAGTGCCAAACAATTCTCACACAATGTGCTGACATTTAAACAATGTGAAACAAGTGAGAAATTGAAGAGTTTATCATTTTAAATTAGAGATGGTTTGCAACCAAATTAGAACAATCTTTGTCACTATAATTAAAAAAAATTGAACAGGAACAAAGTTCTCATTTAAAAAAGCAAGATGTTTTCTTTGTTTTCTAGCTTCCAACCAAAACTGTCTCAAATACCGTATCTACTAGAAATAGCTTATTCCCTCATCAGAATTTTTAGCACATCAGGTAGAATCCATAAATTAACTGCTCACAAGAGTAAAATGATTTTTATGTCCTTAAACTGAATATTCTATATTAAAACATGTTGTTTTAGCACTGATATTAGTACAATCATGAACTATTCATATGGTACAAATACAAAACCCATCAAAATTTAGGACCTGTCTAATTAGAAGAGATTAGGATTCTTTTTACTCCCTGTTTTCTAAAGAATGTTTAGCCATGCATCAGTAAGGACAAATATGTACTTCTGGGTTTTGATCCCCTCATTACCTAACCTAAAAATTCTCAGTAGGTTTCGTTTTTTCCTCCTCACACTACTCTAGCATTTATAAATAGCAGAAGCCTTTCTCAAGCCGTCAGGCTTTAAGTGGATACTCATTTTTTTTTGCAGTGACTATATACATATATACACGCAAAAATATATATGCATACTGTATATACTCACACAGGGAAATATATATGGATACTGTATATACACAAACAGACACACAGACACCCCCACCACCCCATATGTTCTGTAGGAAATATGGTATAAAACCATGTGCTAGATTACCCCTCAAAATAAGAAAAATAGAATAAATACTTGGGCCTCAGGGACAGGAACCAGTTCCTGTTTGACATCACTGAAGATAAGGACATTGTCACTCTGCCGGATGCTGGACGTTCCAGGTGTGAGCAAGGTGACAAGTTCTGGCACATTATCTTTGGTGATCTATTAGCAAAAAACCCCCAGTATTTTAAGAAGAGATACAACTGAAGAATGCATGAACACTTTCTATTTCAAGGTAGCAGCGTAGTTTCCCCCTAAATCACTACTGAATCTCATTTGTATCCTCATTTACATGAAGTCCACCAATACCTGAACTACAATTTTAAAAATAACAATTCTGTATTTTATTACCTAGTGGTCTTGGGATATGTTTTTAGTTGCATTTCATACATCAGATGAAAGTCCTGACTGACACAGTAACTAAAAATATTAGTTTCTACAATCTTGAAAACTTTTTATTACAGCAGAGGAAACCACTATTATGAACACCTTTAAGTCAGACTTCTAGAGCACTATTAAAGTGGAAAAAAATAACAATAAGCAAACTTAAAGCTTCGCAGTTCGTACACTCTTAAGTTAACACTAAATTGTTAAAATTCCTTTAACAAGGATCTATCTTTACCAAAGCAAAAAGCGGTTTTAGTTGCCACCAAATCCAAATAACTATAGCACTTACTCAAAAAACTTCAATCACTAAACTTTATTCCAATTTAATTTGATTTTTCAATTCAATGTAAGTTTCTCCTATAGAATAAGGCATAATTTCCTCATGTTTAAGTATTATTTTATTCAATAATCATTTTCTGCTGTGAAAACAGAAAATTACTCACTGGAGTAGAAAGCTGCGTGGAGATCCAGATGACTGCCGAGGGGACTTTGGAGGTGGCTCTTCCAGCAAACACGTCGTTCCATTTGTCTTTTCAGAGGTAGCCAAAGCACGCTTTTTCCGTTTGCTGTATTTCCCTGTAAAATGACATTATATTAATTTAATGAAATTGCCAGTTGTAAAGTGTGCTTACATAAGTTAGAGTTATCTTTTAAGAAATCACTGTCACACCTGTAATTTTACCTGATTCTGCAAAGATACTTCTGCATTCCGTGCACTCCCAGTTTTGCTCCCATGACTTCATAGATGAACAGGCCAAATGAGTCCCACGAGAACCGCAGTACTGGCAACGCTTTATTTCCCATTTACTAAAATGAGTAGACAGAAGAATGAGGCTAGTTAAAACAAAGACTGTTCAATAGTAAGCGCAATCCAGACACTAAACCACCAAAGCATAATTTTGTCAGTCTGGTAGAACTGATTCTAATCAAGGAGACTTTCCTCATGCAAGGTGTACTCATTATCTGGCTGCAACAAGGAAAAAAACGCTACTCATATTCCAGCACCTTGCACTGAATGAGACTTAGTGACTCCAGGGCACTATTTTCTTCTCATCCTGCTAGTTAGCAAATCCTGTTTTATGGGTATCCACCAGTCAGCTTTTCCAAGTGCTAATTCTTTTAAAGAATTTCTCTAGGGAAACATTCAAACTACTGACCTAAGTCTACTACTTTAACAGTGACTTCTTGTAAAGGCTGCAAATATTTCAACATTTATTAAATTGCTGAATTAGTTTCTGAATGATACATACATAACATTCATTTAAGCACATGCTAAGTTGATGCACAAATTCTACTTCACAAAACGTCATTCTACTTACAAAAGGAGGACAAGGTAGCTGATAATCCCTTAAATTTGGTTTTCATGGCTTTTATAACAAGATCAAGTTAGAGAAATTTAGTATTGAAATATGATTATATTGAGTAAAAGAGATATACTATCTGGACAGTGTGTTGGCTTGACATTAAAACCTGATGCTGAAAAATATCAAAATATTTAAGTAAATAAAAATAATATTAATAAATAACAACAATGAAAACCACATCAAAAAACCTACTCCATCCTAAGTTATGCTCTCCCGTGAAAGTATCATACCTATCAGGTTCATTATAGTCTCTTCCTTTCTTGCAGAGACATCTTCTAACATCACAGTGTTGATAACAATGCAGTAAGTCTTGATATGCATTTTCTTCAAGTTCCCAAGATGCATCCCTGCAAACAAGGCAGAAGATTGGATACCAAAAGTCTATTTCTGATTGTTTTAATGGGTTACTCTCTATTTCAACAAAGATATAAACAATAAACATGAATATATTTCAATCATGTCATGTTCTAGGTAACAGGTAGGTGATCTAGGTAACAGAGGGACAAGAAAAGTCTACTAACTAAAATAATACTATGAAACACATAGATGGACCTTTTCTTGCATAAAGTTAAGTTTGATTTCAAGTATTTTTTTATTTTTCACATGACCTCAGTGCACATTTGCTCTCTGTCCCTCTTTTCTCTCACAGAAAACAAAGATATTTGTTTAGGGAGCCTACTCAAGTTACCTCTGAAACTGGTTTCACGAATGGTAGCTCAGAGTGTTCCAGGCCAGTATGGCAAAGTTCAGTTATTTTGACTCAAGAGGGAATTAATGGTGCTCTCTGAAGAGACTAATAGTTATTAAGGAAGAATACTTCTAACAAAGAAACATCATTCTGATCTCTTTCTGCCGTACTTTGAGCCTCATCAGGTGACAGAAACAGGAAAAACAGCTTGGAATTTTTGAAGCAGTTACTATACTAACATAAACTTTGCAATCCCTTGGCAGAAGACAGAAGCTGTATGGCTGAGTAATCAGTCAGTTACAATTCTATCCTGACAGAAATTCAGATAATTAAACTTGGGCACAGAAAATACACTTCTTAGCAATCTCTATGTTAAGGAAAAATTATTGTATTTAAGAAGCGCTTTTATCTTCTAATTGCATTTAGAATTTGAATCATGGCATTAAAAATGACTTCTCAGAGCTTCCTGTTTCATGTCTGAGATAACTAATTTCACCTTTGTCAATTTTTATGCATATCTAAAAGGAAACAGGATACTCTTTACCAAACTGAACAATTCTGCAATTGAAAGTAGAACTGATACGTCACATATTAATAGCTGAAGTTCTGTAGAATAACTGTTCATAACAGCCTATCAAAGTTTTCATACCAGAGTAATCATTAACAAAATTACTTACCTTTCTGGAATGTGTATGCCCATTCTCAACATTTCTTTTTGAAATTTGTCCTTGTTATTACATACTGTGCACCTAAAGAAAAATATCCCAGCACTCAAAGCTTGATACTGTGCCAAGAAAAAAAAAAACACAACAAAGAAACCAAACCAATTATTGAATTACTACCATCCTTAAGATGCCAATAAATTATGTCTTAATATTGAGATGCGTTACATTCATGGATACTGTCCTGACATGGGTGTTAAAGCTGATATCAATCATGATGTGACCTGACATTAAAGCAAATAGCAAGGATTTTCTCTTCCTCTAAAGGGAAGAGCTCATATGCTAGAGTAAGGTTCATTAACAAAAGCACAATCCTTTTCAGTCAGCCTCTCCAGATCCAGCGTAAGTTTACAAAAAGAATGTTGCAACTTTTTCTAGTCCCGGATTTAGCCAAAGAGAACTGATAATGGATAAATTACATTTTCAGCACTCAGATTCTGTCCATAATGACTCGCAGAAAAGCAACTACATAAGCTGAACTTAAATTCCTAAAAGTAGTAAAGGCATAAAGTATATATCATACATGCAGAAATATGGAGGGGCCACAGAGGGAGAAAATTTAATAGCACTAAAACGTGAAAATCCTTTTGTGTCCATAACACAATTTTGGCACTGGTCGTCAAACCTAGTATACTTCATACCTACTTCCTACACTTAACAGTAAGCAATTGTTCCATTATTTTTAAATAAATGTGATCTCCTCTGATGCAAAAAGAATGAAAGGGAGAACCTGTATTACCTGCAAGCATTCTCGATGAAACCAAGCATTTTTACAGCAAGGACTTTTCAATACAGTGTACAGTGGTAGATGTTCAACCAAGTCCAGGCATATTGTGCACTGTGAAGCTCCTCTAGGTTCTTTATCCACAAACTCTTGGACTGGTCTATGTTCCCAACAGTAAGATCTAAAAATAGTAATTTAAGGTTCCCTTAACAAAATAACATTTTATAAACCTTCTTAATAAAATTTGAAGACAGTAAAATTAATTAATTATTCCATTTTTCATGAGTAAGTGCTATGCAACAAGCTAAAAATGCAGACACACTGGTTTTGGCTAGGCTAGAGTAAAATTTCTTAATAGTAGTTGGTATGGTGAAGTTTTGGATTTCAGAGGAAATCAGTGTTGATAACACAGTGGTATTTTTAGCTGTTGCAAAGCAGATCTCGAACAGAGTCCAGACCTTTACTGTTTCTCACCCCTCCCCACCAGGGAGCAGGCTAGGGATGCACAAGGCACTGGAAGGTGAGACAGCTGGGATGGCTAACCTCAACTGACCCAAGGGATATTCCATACCACAACATCCAAGATATGCAGCTCTAGAAGAAACCTTTCTGAAAATCTTTACACACACTTGAGGTAATGGAAGTTGTTTTTTATTAAGTGCCTGTCAGACTTCAATCCATCCACTCTACAAACTCAGCTCACAACAAGGATAATGCACTCAAGAGTATTCTGACTACAGCCAAGATGCTGGACAGAGGACAGTAAAAAAACCCCCACATTTTTAGACATTTGATATTAAGCCCATTTCCCCTGCAGCCCATCTCTAAGAAACTTGGAAATACAAGAAAATGGCAGACACTGTATTTTGACTGCTAAGAGATACAGGTGGCCAAAGTTCTGCTATTTCAACAAAGGCACAGGAAACAGGCGAACAAAAAACCCCAAATAGACCATTATGCAATTTATTTCAGAATTTACTGCTCAAATTAACTACGTGTATAAGCATAAACTCATGTATTTAAAAGTGTTGAGAACTGAGTTTATAAATATCAGGTATGCAATATAACTGCTTGACTTTCATGTCTTCCATAAATCGGGTATCTGTTTCCTAGATAATCTGATGTCATTTGCAACTATCAGCCTATCCAATAATAAAGTGTGAAAGAAACCCAAGTCACCTCCTCTATAAATAGAATAAATTGAAAATGGAAAAACAACAAAGACCCAACACTCACTTGAAGTCTTCCATAAACTGGAAAATGCATTCCCTTTGTAACCCACAAGGAAAATGGTAACTTCGTTTGCATTTAGGAGTTACACATCCAATTGAAGCTCCCTTTTTCTTACAGATATTACATTTCTAGAAATAAGTTGTTTCAGAAACAGAATATTAACATCTTAAATACAAGTAAAATTACAGGAATTAAACTAATAGAAAAATTACAAAAAGTGTAAGAAAGAATAATAGCTAATAGATTAAAATTGTGACAAGACTAACGTGGCTTAGCTCTTTTACAAAGAGTAAACAATATGCAGCTATTTCACAGACTTTATGTATTGGTTTATATGCACATTGTCTTGTGACACTTAGATAAAATACAAGTTATTTTACCAGTACCTACAGTTTATATAGGTATAACAGGCATACAAATATATATGTTTATATGTAGCCATCTGTTAAGTGTCAGTTTCAAGCTCAGCACAATGTCATGAGGTATTATGAAAGTTTAAGTCACTCTTATTTATCTACAACTTACCCAATGAATAAAAATAGTTGCAAACTGTAGAGGCCCAGGGAAGCTGACTTCTGTTGTGGGATGGATTGTAACAGAGCATCCAGGCTACACTGTGATCTCAGAAATGTTCACTATGCTTCAGCCTGAATAGACTGCACTGGACTAAGCCTCTCATGAGGCCCATCAGAAACACTGTTTCCAGGAACTAACAGGTAGCAAAGCAAATGAGCTCTTGTTTTATCACCAACAGCCTTGGAAACTTATTTTTCTTGCCTGAATAACAATCCAAGTGGAATAGTACTTTTGTTACTGAAACTTCAGAGAAAGTTACCAACTCAAATTGCCTCCAGGACGGAAAAATCACTGAAACTGAAGCCCACTCTCTTGTGACTCCATAAAAAGTGGTTCGAAGTGAGACCCTTGGAGCTCCCAATTCCCAGAACACAAGGGGCTAATGTGCATGTGTCAAACACTGATAACCACACAGCTCTGGAGCCAACCAGGGAATGCTGGCAGTAACACACAAGAACTGCTGGTGATAACCAAGGACTACTGGTATTAACACACTGTGAGAAAGAACAAGATTTGACTGGAGCAGAGGGCCAGGCAGAAATTCACTTTGCTGTGAGAAAGAACCACAACACAGCACAGGAACATGTGGCAGGAAGGGGGGCATGGACTATAGGGTAGGATTTGGATTCCCAAAGCCCTCCAACCCATTTCTGGCAAGGCCTGAAAGAACATAACATAGAAGGCAAGAAATCTACCTTTGAGGTGAGAAACCTATCCTCAAAAAGATACCCCCCACAAAGCCCAGCCCAGTTTCCACACCAAGTGTGTAACTGACTAATAAAATTTCTGATCTCTAGTGGACCCTCTAACTTTTGTCACTGCTTTTGTCCAATGAGCATTCATGATTCTCAGGTGCTTTCTTCCCTTTAAGGGTAGATCATTACAATTTCTGCAGGGTTGTTTTTTTCCTTGTGGCTTCCACAAATGCAATATACTTGTTACTTAAACATAAAATTCCACTGCTTGAATGGGCTCAGCACACTGCCCGCTTGAGGAAAAAAAAAACAAACCCCACGTGCAGTACTAAGAGCACATAAAATTTACCTTTTCCCCTTGTAAGTACCAAATGCATCATTCTTACCAGTTTTGCAGCTCTATTTACTTCTTTTTTAATATCTGTGATTAAAAATCCATCTACACCTTCATCTTCTCCACCTCTTTGCCAAATGCCACTTGACATCAACTACAAAAACAAATTAAGTATCTTAAAACATTCACCTAACCTAAAGATTTAAAATTACATACACTGTACTTGTCAAGTAAGAGAGAAGTTTAGTCTAAAAAAACCTCACATGGAAACATATTAATGATTAAAAACCTGATATAAAACACATTTTTGTCTGAAATGACAATAACCAGTAAATGAAAATAAATACTTCATAACATCAAAGTATTGTATATACTATAGGGCCTGAGATAGTGGATTTTGGCTTCCTTTTTGAAGTATGCAGACTATTCAGATAATTGCCAAACAATTACTTTCAGCATATAAATCTTCAGAGGAAGTGAAATTAAATTAGCTTAGTTAATATGAATGACAATTGTGCTGTGGAGATAATGAAGCACAGTAGGAAGTAACTGTACTGAAGTGACACCTAAGAGGAAAAGTAATTCACTTTAGAGATTTAAATAAACACAGAATCAAGTAACTAAGCAAATCAGAAGAGCCTGATGATAATTTAAAGTTAGGTAGCTACATTACAACCTTCAAATAACTGAAGAGTTTCACAACTTGATGCTGTTTATATTCTTTACAATCTCATTTTATAATTTTAACATAGCACCATTTAAACTAGCTTTATCAATATTTTACTCAAAAAATGTAAGATTATATACCCAAACCAATTAAACACATTTTTCCAACTGTGAGACTTTTGGCAAAGAATAATTAAACTGTCACTGATGTGCCTCTTTGTAGAACTCTTTTCTTATATAACATACACTATAAGTAAAATCACAGGGTTTTGCTCATTTTTAAAAGAAGTAGAGACAAAAAAAAATATAAAAGATACTGTGGTGAGCTTCCTGCAGTTAAAATACCTTATAAGTCCTAAGACTCAGTACTACATGCATGCCTATTCCTAGCTGTTCATCAGGATAGGATTTTTTCTTATAATTTGATACAGCCTTATATAGGAGACAAAATTACCACTAGCATGGTATAATGGCCTCTATTTCCTTAAAGCTGCTTAAAATTTACTTAAAAACAAATATTTCTAACTTTATGTAACTTCAGAAAACCTCCACTATCCTTAGTTTTTAAAGGATTCAGTATCCAAACTATTAAACCATCTACAATCAACACTCTTTAAAGAAGTGAATGTTTAAAGAGAAGAATGTTGAGAAAACATACCCCCTACATTATTTCTGATACTCAACGTACATTTTAAAATTGGGGAGAACAATTCAAATTATATTTATTAACAAACAAAAGATTTTCCTTTTTGTAAAAAGTACTATTATTCTAAAGACCTGCAAAAATTTAGAATTTGAGAGGTAGTTTAAGCATACCTTTAAGAATATGAATCTTGGAGAATATCAAGGGTGATAAAAGCTGCAGGTTATATCCACAGCTTTGTTTAAATGATAAACTTCTGCTAATTAGTGAAACCATACTAAATATGATCATCAGGGTACATATAACTTTAGAAATTAGAACTTAAGAAAATTAGGACTTAAGTGTTACAATGTTCTGTGTAATGTCAGAGAATAGCTCACAGCCAGTAAGAACTATTGAGAAACGAGGAAAAAAACCTTTTCTCTACATTTTCCACACTGGTGGTGGAATTTTCACATTTCAAATTTGAAACTACACTTTTCTTAAAGGAGGGAATATGTAGGTGCAAACTGTTTCCTTTGTCTTAACATGTACCTTCATTGCTATTTGCAATGATAGGTTGGGAGAATTAATGGATTCCTTTAAATGGACCATGAACAGAATTAAGCTTTGAATAAAGGCTTGTTGGGATCTGTTGTACCTGACAAACACAAGCCTTCAAGGCCATGAGTTAAAGCTCACATTTCAAGCTTTACAACAACAACATTGTTACAACAATGGGACTGGTTATTAGCATTAAATACTTGATGCGCTTTTTTTTTTTTTCACATAAATCAGAAAACTCCAAGATCAGTACCATGTACCTACCAAACAGTAATAATGAACAGTGAGATTGTATTCCACATAGGTCCTTTTTTCTCCGTACTTTTCAGGGCAGTCATCTGTCCGTCCACAGAGAACACAGACTAAAATACAGAATCATGTTTATAACCACAGTGAGCATACTGGAATTACTGTGGATCAGCTACAGAGCAGTAGCTTCCACCTCTTTTAATCACATGCATCTCCAAGTAGATTACTGGATAAAGGACAATAGATATCCCTTTCCTTAATGTTGAATGTTATAATGATACAGAAGAATATACTAATTTTTCCTCCTCTAGTTACTAGAAATACTTCACCAGCCTGTTGATTCAGGACTGGTCTATCAGCCAAGCTAAATTCACAAGCAGACTGTGCTCCCAATTGAAATATTCCTCTCAAAACATAAAAAGAGAACTATCAAATGGCCAACAATGTCCAGGTGCATGTAAACGTTATCTAGTTGTTTTTAGTACTATACATAAAGTCATCCCCATATTAGAATCTAATCAACCACTTCTTTGTCTACCTATATGATAACCTTGGTGATAAGCATGTGAATGGTGCCAAACAATCTGCTACCAGAGCTTTTAGAAACATTTAACGATTTGAGACAACACCGCATTCAACTAAAACCTTGAGAATTTCCCACTCAGTGAAGTTTCTAGCCCACTATCATAGTTCCACAGACTTTTAACAGCTTCCCTTTAACTCCCAGAAGATGTATAAAATACATTTACAATATTCTAAGATTAAAAACAGTCACAGTAGTAATAAGAATAGGGTTACCGCTTCAGCCTAAGAAAGTCCTGAATGGTACATCTCAAACACAGCACTGTGTGATTTGGCTGCTAAATTGACAAGGTTACTTTCTTAACATCTGCAGAAAAATACTATTTTAAAATAGTCTAATTACAGCAAACAAACCCAAGGATATTTAAGTTGTTTTTTTTTTTTTCTGAGACAGGTGGTAGTTCCAACTCAATTTCACAGAATGGTTAGGGTTGGAAGTGACGTGTGGGGACCATTTGGCCCGACCCCCGGCAAGGCAGGGCCACCCAGAGCAGATGACACAGGACCTTGTGCAGGTGGGTTTTGGATGTCTCCAGAGAGGGTGAGTCCATGACCTCTGTGGGCAGCCTGTTCCAGTGCTCTGCCACCCTCAAAGTAAAGAAGCTCTTCCTCATGTTGAGAGGGAAGCTCTTGTGTTATAGTTAATGACCACTGCTCCTCATCCTGTCACTGGGCACCACTGGCATCACCCTCTTGGCACATGCCTTTGAGATACTTATATGTGCAAATGGGATTCCCTCTCAGACGTCTCCAGCCTAAACAGGTCCAGCTCCCACAGCCTCTCCTCATGAGAGAGATGGTCCAGACCCCAAATCACCTCTCTGGCCTCTGCTGAACCCTCAGGAGCTCATTCTCTTTCTTGTACTGAAGAGCCTCAAACTGGACACAGTAATTTGATTACTGGAAACTCACCTGCTCTTTGAGCCCAAATAAAACAAATTATAACTAGCATTATATATGCAGATTAAGTATTTCTGAAATTATTTGATAAAAACTTTACTCACATGTGCTTTGAACATCAAAATTATTCATTTTACTCATCCTGAGTTCTTCTGGCTGTCAGTCATGCAAAAGAAACAACGTATTAAATACATCCAGTGTATTAATGAACATTATACACCTTTAACATTTTTTTTTAAACTGCAAAAAAATGTGCATAAACTCAATAAACTAAAAGCGGGACTATGATAAAAAAATATAATAATTCAACTGTTATTGTGAGAGATAGGGGTTCAGAAAGCAGAATGCAATTGTCCAGAAAAAAATTCATAGACTAATGAGAGATACAGCAACTTTTACCTATTTCCGCAAACTAACAAGCCATGTATTTTATTTTCAGAAGAGAAAATAAACTCCAATGCAACAGGTAGTTGTCTACAAACTTAATAGTACAGAAGAGTTCTTATTTATTTTAAGCAACAGAAATAATGGTCCACAGATAGCCTAGGAAACAGCTCTGACTTCTGCTCAAATAAAGATTGTACTAATACAAAGAACTTGGAAACAAAAAGTAACAGTGTAGTGATGTGACTATGAACAGTTTCCACTGTTTGGAGAAAATGCAGGATCCTGTCCTAAACAGAGAAATCCCAACCCACAAAAAAGCCAAGAAAAATAAACCAACCCAAAAACTAAAAGATGAGGAATCCAAAACTGGGACATGCATATAAGGGAATTTACACCATGTAGGACAATGCATTTTACATTCTGAAGTGGAAAGTAATTTATTTAGAAACACTGATCTAACTTGCACTTCTTTCAAACATCAGGTGAGCTGCCCTTTACTGTGTGCCACACCGTGCATCCTATTCTAGCCCACCTTGGGAAAACAAAACGAAAGAAAACAAAAACAACCCAAACCAAATAACCCCCAGTTTCTTCACCACAGCACCAAGATGATTATTCTTTCTCAGAACCCTTCTAGGAACACATCTGTACATCGTTGATTTGCCTTCCCTTAGGAAGTTTAAGAAAGCATTACCTAAGTTTTGCAAGCCAAGAATCACGAGTGATGGCCTGCATCTCCAGGCTAGATCTCAGGCAGGCAGACAACTCCCTCTCGCACGCTGAAGCAAACAGGGAAGCAGCCAGTAACAAATCCGAGGTTCAAACCAGAAGCCGGATAGACTGTGAGCTATCTGTGGCTCGCCATTTACAGTTCTGATGACTACCAGATTCCAGCTTCAGGAAAAAAACTTCAGGCTAATTCAAACTATTGCAAATAAAGCACCGTAGCAATTTTACTGGAGATTTAGGGAAGGAGGCATATTGAGAAAGAAAGGGAAGCAGAAGTCTCAGGCGCAAGGCAACTGCCTATTGAGAACCGGAGTAGTTGCACGAAGGACCTTGGCCAGAAAAGCGTCTAAAAGGAAAACAAACCAAAAAGCACGACCACTAAATTAGACGGAAAGGTTTCTAAAGACACACCACACTGAGAGTCAGATTAAGTTTAAATAAGTGACTATTTTCCCAGAAACACACTTCCTTTTTTTCTATATTAGAAAGGAATAACTATACTTAAAACAGGTACAGAGAGCAAAAGACAAGCACGGAGCTCACACATTCCCTTTCTTCAGGATTCCCCCAGGATGGTCACTGTCAAGTTTCACCGTTCTCAAGCTCCTGCGGTAATACAACAAAGAAACTACCTACACACGGTCACACAAGCCGAGATTTTTTGTAAAAATCCCTACAGGTGGAAAAAGCACATATGTGGCTGGAAACAAGGAAATCACCTTCCCACCTTTCCTTGGCTCCAGCAAAATAGAAAGAAAAAAGAAATCGCTACACCACCCCCAATTCCCTCTACTTTTCTCAATCCTTTCAAGTGAACCCAAAGTTCGAATTTACAAGTTAAAAGACACACAGATCAACCATTGAGGCTCCCTGCATAAGTCCTCTGGGGCTTTTCACCCGAACAAAGCAATTCAGCATCAGTCTTTGCAAAACAGGAACGACCACATGTTATCGCTCAGTGTCTAGAAAATCGGTGTAAATAAAATGTATCTAATTTGCCTAAACAGGCTTGAAAAGTCCTCAGAGTGGGTGTTTAGATTTTGCTAAATTTCTGTAATTTTTTACTGCTCCATAACGTAAGGCGTCTCAAGAGTCCTTTAACTAGAGGTTGAAAAAAAAGAAAAAAACAAAACCAGCCCCAAGAGGCAAGGTACCAGCGCAGGAACAAAGAAACTCTCCCGTGCACCCTGTGTGTCCTGAATGTGCACACGGTGGGACCGTGTCCCGAGAAAGCCCCGTCCCTCGGCATCCAGCCCCGGGCGTGCGCGGCAGCGCTCCCGGCACGTCCCGAGGATGGGGCTTCAGGCGGCCGCGCTCCCCCCGCAGCGCGCAGGGCTCCGCCGCCACAAGGGCCACGGCAGGTCCTGTGCGCGGCGCCCGCCCGCTCCCCTCCCGCGCCGCACTCCGCGTCTCCCCGGGACGCCGCCCGCCTCCCGCGAGCGTGGAGGCACGTTCGGTTAGTTACTGCCGGAGCTCCTGCCGCTCCGAGCGGCGGGTCCCGAGCAGCGGCGGCTCCCCAGAGCACGGGCTGGGAGGCTGCCGCACGTCGCTCCCCGCACGGCGAAGGAAGGGGCTCCCGCCTCCGTGTCCCGGCAGCTCACCGAGCCCCCGAAGCGCCCCGCCGGGCCCCGTGAGGCGGCACTCACCGCTCGGACCGAGCCGGAACGGGCCGCGCCGCACCGCGCGCCAACCGACGGCCGATTCAAACCCCAACATCCGCCCCCTGCCGGAAGCGCGGCCCGCCCCGCCCAGCGCCCCGCAGCGCCGGGCGGCCGCCCCACAAGCCTCCCGTGGAGGATTTACCTGAGGAAACAAAATGCTGCGGTCTTTGTAAGAAAGCCAGGTGTTGTGGTGTGGGTTTTTTTTTTTTTTTGTTTGTTTGTTTGTTTTGTTTTGTTCTGCAGCTTGTTCTGAAGGGGCCTAAGCTGCTACAGTGTAAGGCCGTGCTGACCCTTTCCCCCCCACAGCTGCAATGAAATGGAGTTTCTCAATGAGTCTCTGTATTTGATGTTTGTGCTGATGTTTTTCCATTGGAATACCCCTGCTGGTGCACTGTGTCACAAGGAAGCTCATTCCAGCGGCTTTGGGATTTGGCGAGTGCTCCTTCCCTGGCCAGCAGAGCTGGAATGCTGCAGCGCCGAGGTCCGTGCGGTGGAAATGCTGAGCGGGAGTCAGCTCGACAGCCACCCCCTGCACGCTATCGAGAGCGGCTCTCTCCGCTCATCCCCGCCCTAGCCAGGCTGGTCTCTGCAGTACCTGCTCCAGACCTTTATTCCCCCTGCTAACTTGGCTGTTGAGACCGGAGTCTCTGCAGGTCTCCGAGCTAGATCCCAGATCACTTGCCCTGGCTGGAGGTTCTCTAGCGGCACACAGAGACGGAGCAGAGAGCTTATCTAGAATCTGGAGTTGGTTAGGCAGGTGTGGTGACCTGCAGCTTGTTTCAGCAGAATTGGCCCCATTGTCCCACTGCCTCTCTCCTTTCCTGGGCTTGTTCATCTATAAGGTACCTTCATCACACCTGTTCCCCTAAACATCTCATAACACATTTTTCATAATCATATAAATACCCTAAAATACCCCATAATGACTCTGTTCTTTCCTGACAAATATGTGATCATCTTTCCCCCTCATCTGTTAGAAAGTTCCAGTTTCATCTCCATGGGATGGATGTTTCCATGGCCTATCAGAGGCCTGGTCTTTGTACCTCAGTATGGTGGGTGTCTCATTTTATCCAAAAACCAATGACCTACCTGCTATCCAGAACAGCTTCCATTCTCCTACTTGGATTCAAATGCACATTTTCAAGAAGTGTAGAGTATCATTCTGGTCCATACCTTGTCTGGCTTGCTGACTATTCTGATATGTAAAAGGAATTGTCACACTGCCAATGGAAATGATAAGCCTTAACGTTGTCTTTTGAGAGTCTGATCCCAGTCTGCCACATTCTGGATATATCTGTGTCAAATAACAGTCTACCAAATAAAGGATGTTATTATTCTACTACTGCCATCTTCTGTAATATATAGCACTATTTCTATATATATTACAGAATATATTTGCTGTATAGCTCACGTAACTCTTTAAAAAGCACTAGCTTACTATTTATCACAAAACACAAGTGTTTTGTTTTCCTAGTTTGCCCCTATTATTTTTTCTATTCCTTGTTGGAATGTTTGATCTGAAATCACTTCTGACTGTTCTTGGTGTCTTAAACTCAAACATACAACCTCTTGGCAGCAGGAATTTCCTCACAGAACAGCAGTTTCAGGTCTCTTGGTCCCGGTTTGTTCTGATAACAGGCAGGTGTGTGAACAGCAGTGGTTGAGGTGATGTATCTCCTGCTGTGGGACTGTGGGGCTTTATCCTCCAGAGATCTTCTGTTGCCTGCATTGCTATGCTCATGCTGGGTCAAGAGCTTGGGCCTGTATAAATACAACAACCCTGTTCCCTCGGCTTTTCAGATAGGACAAAGGCAAAATTGCTTACAATTTTTTCTCCCCAAGCTAAAAGTATAAGTAGGTCTCTTTCATGTATCTGGACACTTGTGAGAACCGGGATGTGGGGAAACAACTGCATTTATTGAGTGAAAGTCATTGCACACACCATATCAGTTACCCTTCCTGAAGCTGACAAAGCACTTTAAAATTATCTTTCTACATGTGATGACCAGCTATAGTTTATATATCCGGTTTTTCACTTGATAGTTTGTTGAGATTTTTAGGTTAAAAAAAAAAAAAAAAAAAAAAAAAAAAAAAAAAAAAAAAGTTTTTCCTTTTTCATCCTGTCAGTGTCAGAAAAACTTCCATTTCTCCCAGTCCAGATGATCAAACTCTAGACTGTAGATGTAAATGTGCTGTTTGACTTCAATTGTTCATGTTGTGTTTTATGCTTGAAAGCTGTATTTAAATATCAGCTAATACTTGCCTTGCAGAAAGCATTTTGTAGAGTAGATTATGGGTGATGCTGATGAAATACTTTTGATTCAGAGAGTTATAAAATATTCCAAAAGAAAATTGTATCCATTTTTGCACAGTAAGTAGCTTTAGTGAAAACAGTTGGGAAAATGTTTTGAAATTCTACTACCACTTAGTTCTCTGAATGTTGATGCCTTCCAGTATTTCTTAAACCTTTAAAATAGGTTAAGGTTTCTTAAGATGTTTGTTTGAACATACAAATATTTAGCATAATTTGTGAAATAAGTAGCCTTACTTATCAAATTCCTAATCCACCTCAGGCAAGAATCTTACTTATAAAGGTGAGGTGAAGTAGAATATAAAACATTTTCTTTGACCATTTAAATAAATAGTTATTTTAAAGCTGGTCAGGGGTTGTTCCTTTAAGGGTTGGTGTCTTCTGTTTAATTTACTGTGGAAACCTTGTAAGTTTTATAAATAAGCAGAAGTGAGCAAACTTAGCTGAAATTTGGTGAACCAAAGCTTTTCAGTTGGATAGACTGTAGCCAGCTTATTCATCCAATGACAACTAAACATGAGCTGAGTGAAACAGTTACCTTAAGCAATCCAAGAAGACTCAGACGTGGGAGCAGTCAGTGGACACAGAAATCGGACAAAATTCAAACCTTGAAATCAATCTGAAGTGCACATTAGATGATAACTGTTGGTTCTCCCCTTAGCATGTTACTTCTGCCAAAATCTCATGGACAGTGTTACTGAAGAGTTGATTAGTACTAGCTTTTCTTTCTTAATAGTTTAGGAATTATGCTGCTCTTCAATGAAAATGTCAGAAAGAGATTCAGATTTTGGAAAGCATGGAAGCATTTGGAAACATACCCCTGAATTGTCATTGAGGGCTGACCATTATTCAGAGTCAACTCTAAATTCCTTTCACTTAGTGTCCAGTCAATCATATTTTCTTTCCCTTTCATAATGATGCCCTGAATATCCTTCACAATTTTTTATGGATACAAGGACAAATTTGAAATGTAATCTGCCCTTACAAAAATGAGTTGTTGGATTTTTAAAAATATATCTCTCCTTAAAAGACCTTTGGGTTTATCTGTGACAATCAAGATGCTAATTTTGCCTTTTCAGGCAATAGTGAATCATCCTTCAGTGCATCATGCAAACATTTTGTTTTCATCAGACCTGGACAAGACAGAGATGCAGGTCTACTCCAGCATGAAACCAGTGGTGTACCCTGATGGTGTGATTGTCATGTGCAACACAAATACCTTTGAATTACATATGAATGAAAATCCCAGCTCCAAGATGCAGAATGTCCGTTTTGCAGCTTTGTTGATTTGTAACAATTCTCTTTAAATAAGATTTTTATGCTAATATAGGAGTTTCACCACAAAAGCTTAGTACTGGAGTCTGACAAAAGCAGAAGAAAATGGTGATGGCCTTAGTGATTACTCTGCTGATTTATTTTACTTAAGTATATATGGGGTTTGCATGGCCAGGTTTTGGGGGTGGGGGTGGCTACAGGGTTGGCTACAGGGTTGGCTTCTGTGAGAAGCTGCCAGAAATTTCCCCACATTGGGCAGAGCCAATGCCAGTCATCTCCAGGATGGACCTGCTTCTGGCCAAAGCTGAGTCCACCAGCGATGGCAGTAATCCCTCTGTGATAATATATTTAAGAAGAAAAAAAGTTGTTGTGCAGATGTAACTCATCTCTGTGTCCAGAGAAGAGCAGAGAAAACGAGAACATGTGAGAGGAACAACTCTGCAGGCACTGAGGTCAGTGGAGAAAGTGGGACAGGAGGTGCTCCAGCTACCAGAGCTGAGATTCCCCTGTAGCCCATGGTGAAGGCTGTGATCAGTCAGGCTGAGAAAAGTCCCATGGGGGTCCACAGGAATGCAGAGATCCTCCTGCAGCCCGTGGAGGAGACCCACACTGGAGCAGGTGGATGCCCAAGAGAACACTGAATCCTTCGGAAGTGTAGCCACTTCAGCAGGCTGGCAGGGACGTGCAGACCTGTGCAGGAAATGTTGACAATTTTAGGAGCTCTCCAAACACAGACACAGAGTATGGTTTAGAAAGGAGATATTGTTTATTCCGTGCAAGGTGCAAGGTGGAGATTTCCACAAATCAAGCATACCAACTATCAAAACTTTTTACTATTTATATATTTTACAAACAGAGACATTAATGTTTATTGGCTATAAATTACATAGTTCCCTTGTTAATTAATATTCTATCTCCTATTGGTTAATGATTCTCTTGCTTCTCATGCTAATTAGTCTGCACGCTCAGTCTTTCTCTTGAGTTAGTCAGTTTCCTGGGTTGGTGGTCTGGTGGCTCCAGATTTCCCCCTGCAGAATTACCTTTTACTCAGTTGGAGCTGGTTAAGCACAGTTGCTGAGTTGCTTTTATTAGTTTCTTCCTTATCTTGGATGTTCTGCCAAATGTCTCATGGCCCATAAATTACGAACTCTTCTTCCAAAGTTTAGTTTAACCTCCCTTTAGGTCTGAGATCATTAGAGCATGTCAGGTCCTAAACCTTAAGGCCAGTTAGTAATTTGCCTTTCTAACACCTGGATGTCACTCAGACCTTGCCTGTTGACTGCTGTCTGTTTCACAGAATTCTTTTCACAAACAATCTTTGTTGTTGATTAGGCTTGAAAGTATATAAAGATCAAACATTAAAGAATATCCCTTCTCAAGAAAATTTTTACATATTCCACCTTTTGCAAGAGTAAGGCAGGACCCTGTTTCATAACCTCTTCTCATTCCCTGTAATTCTGGGCAAATTGTTAACATTTTTTGTGACTCTTGAGATGTCAGCATCAAGAGGAGCCCACACTAGAACGGGTTTTCTGTTAGGACTTGTGACCCTGTCACATGGGGGATCCATGCTGGAGCAGGCTGTTCTTGAAGGATTGCACCCCATGGGAGGAACCCCATTCTGGAGCAGTTTGTGAAGAACTGTAGCCTGTGGGAAGGACTCACACTGGAGAAGATTGTGGAGAACTGTTTCCTGTGGGAGGAACCCTACGCTGGAGCAGGGGAAGGACTCCTCTCCCTGAGCAGTAACAGGAACTGACTGAAACCCCTATTCCCTGTCTCCCTGGGCCATGGCAGGGAGTATGAGAGAAGGAGGAGATAGAACCCTGAGGAAGGAGGGAGGGCAGGAGGAACGTATTTTTTTAAGATTTGTTTTATTCTCATTATCCTTTCTGCTTCTGACTGGTAATAAATTCAGTTAATATCCCCAAGTTGAGTCTGTGATGCTGTTTGGTGAGTGATTTTGCCGTAGCCATAACTCAACTCATGAACCTTTTATTATAGTTTTTTTTTTTCCTCCTCTGTCCTGTTGCAAAGGGGAGTGAGAGAGCAGCTTTGGTGGGTACCTGGCATACAGCCAGGGATGATCCACAAGTAAAAAGCAGAAGATATCAGGGAGGTCACAATACCTACATTTTGTTGGCTGCAATTAAGAGTTGAGAGGGGGAAAAGACCTATGCACTGCTCTTATGAAGTTCATGGATAGATGTAAGGAAAATACCAGATGAAGTAAAAACAGCAAAGGAAGCAGCATTAGCTGGTGACAAACGAGTCTCAGTCCTGATTTTTGTATTTGTTACCAATGATTTCTTTTGTATTTACAAAGAAAGGGAATTTGATCATAAACCCCTCTATTACTTCTTCTCAAGCGCTGAGATGAGGTTTAATTCTCAGCTCTGAAATGGCTAGACAACCTGAAATCTTGATGGTTTTAATGATAATGATATATTCTGCACCTGATTTAGGCTATGGTGCACTTACATAAGCATTCTGTGTTTAGTTTACTATCCTCTACAAATTCTTCCTCTTGAGGAAGACCTGCTTGGGAGAATAGAAATAATTTAGCTTGAGATGTTGTCTCATATGCGTTATCCCACTGCAGAAATTTAGAGCTGAAATTCACTACTACAATCCATGATTATCCAGATTTCTCACATTCTGCAAATTGCCCAGGATCTGAAAATTGGCTAGACAAAAGATTAAAAATAGGTGATTACTTAATTCCTGGAATACATTATTTTATTGAATGACTATCAAGGGAAAACAGCCTTTATTCTTTATAAAAGTACAAACAGTTACAAATAAGGAATTTTATTATAAAATGGATAGTTTTAAAACTAGAGGCATGGAAAATTATTCCTATTAAAAAGTCTGTTCAGACATTTTTTTTTTCTCTAAGGTATGATTGTAATAGGAGAAGGAGGTTCTAATATACAGCTATAAGATCACAATATTAGAACTGTGCACTGGGGATCATCTCTATGGTATAATTTAAAAGGGAAACAGAAAAGTGCCAGTACCTGTGACTGGTATTTAACACACTAATTACGTTACTTGCAACTCTTGTTTGCTGCATCACTTACAATGAAAAATACAGTTACTGTATTTGTTTCAAGTACTGCATTTATTTTGTTGATCTACATCTTATTTATGAATACCAAAACATTAATCAGATGCTGTAGAGAATGTAATATATCCTAACTGTCAGATCTCTTACTAGGCTGCAATTAGCTCTTATTAAGATCTGAAGTCACCCTGTATCTAAATTACTTGAAAATTTGAAAAGAACTTTTCCTCTATTTTTTTTATTTTGGTAATCATATCTGAGAGATAACTATTCTGTGAAATTCCAGCACTTTTAAACTGACTAGCTATGGAGTCATTCTCAGTTGTCTAGGGAATTATTTCAAGATGCTCTGTTCATCCACAGGTGTTGATAAGGACAGCATATAGAATGCTTCTACCTTGTCCTGGAAGCAGTGAACATAACGTCTTGGGAAAACAAGTGTTAGTAGCTAAGAATTTCTTCAATCCAGTGATTTTTCACTAGTACTCTTGTCAAAGAGAAGACAGGTTTGAGTGGGACGGGGTTTAGCTGTAGAAATTCTGTGAATCAACTGTGGTTGACTAAAAGGAGCAGAAGGGAAGTAAGTTTCTTTATTGACATGTACTGTTTATACTGCTTTTAGGAGAGCACTGTGTTTGTCAAGTTTACTTCCTCTAAATAATATTTGGATAATTTCACCAGTGAACACTTTCAACATTCAAATTTTAGCTCTGAAAGCCCATTTCACTATAGTGTTAACTCTTCGCTCTTTTGGCTGTGCAGACTGTGACTGACAAGGTAGTGTTAATCAGCTCAAGCTAGAGCTGAACTCCAATCATCCTGCTTATGGAATGATGTTTATACCCATCAGTAGTTGATATTTTCCTCATATCTATGGACCAGCTCAAAATTTATAGATAGCTTTCCAAATTATTAATTGGGAAGAGTGTTACGTATTTGACTTTACATAGACCAGAACAGTGACATTTTTGTTGCCCTGTC
This sequence comes from Hirundo rustica, assembly GCF_015227805.2. Classification (NCBI taxonomy): domain Eukaryota; kingdom Metazoa; phylum Chordata; class Aves; order Passeriformes; family Hirundinidae; genus Hirundo; species Hirundo rustica. The sequence goes on from NC_053455.1 coordinate 35,919,312, forward strand.
GTGGAAACTCTGGAGATGAATACTGTGTCTCCTTTCTGAGGTCCACTATATTGCTTGAGTTTTCAAGTATTGTTGTAAAAACAGGAATAAAAATTAACATTTTTGATGTCCACATTCCCCCAAAGCCCCAAAACTTCACAATATTAAAATCACTTTTTTTCTATTCCTGTTCTTTAGATTCTGATCACTATGGACTTAATTTTTCTTTCAATGACCCTGAATAAACATGTGGCTTTCCACATCTCAGACCTGTCTGGTAGACTTACATTTTAGTAGTTACATAAACAAGATTATCTAAAATCACTTCATCTGGGTTAAATACTTTTGAAAATTTTTTGAAAAATTGCAGTTTGAAAAATGTTTTTGAAAAATTGCCGTTATTGCCCTGGAAATTTGACTTGTATGGTTCTGTTTATTTGTTTGTGGTTTTCTGGGGAGGGGGGGATGTTAATTTTATGGAATAAGGTAGATCATCTGTGAGCTGCACTGTAAATTTCTACATGTGATGCTGCCACTTTGATTAAATTGTACATTGTGGGGACTGAGTAAGTAGAACATGTTTTGAGGTCTGATTCTTTATATTGTCTCAGCAGCCTGCAAACATGGTTACTTGTAATGACTAAGGTGGTGGCTGCAGTGATATGCCTCCCTCCTCTAAGTTATGAAAAGGAAAAATACCATTTCATTTAATTTCATCTCATTCAGAGTATGAACCACCAATAGTCCACCGGTAATCTGAGGCAAAGATATCCAAGGAGATAAATTGCCTCAGTCATCCTGGTTCTTTGAGGGACAACCTTATGGCTGGGGATGCTGCGGCTCTCGTCCGTATTCTGCCACTGGCCAAAATTGTTTCATTTCCTTCCATCTCAGTTTCTTAAACTATAGTGTATGAAAAATGATGTGACTTTCTTTGCAGAATATTTTGAGCACTTTTCTTTCAAGAGATGTGGGCTGATTTTCTTGATTGTTGTTTTCTGTTGTTGTTTCTTGACTTGTAACAAATTAAAATGAAAGTATGGAATTGATTCTACTGAAGCAGTTGCAAGTGAAAAATTACAGAAAATTGCCACTAGATGGAGTCAATGATTTTCTAAATTATTCTTCATAGCTCAGTATAATAGAGTTGCAAAATTATTATGATCACCGAGTTAAGTGGAATATGATAATTTAAGTAGCTCACCTGTATCCTGTTATAATTGCATTACCTGTTCTTTGAACTTTACAATTCTATGATTTTTCACTTCATGTAAAAAGATTTTTTCAATTTGATGCTGAATAACAATATCTTAATAGAATTCTTTATCAGACTTCCAACATCCTGCACCAATGCTCACTTTCCCTATTCATGTCTCTAAGTTGTTCTTATGATTCTTCTCAATCCTGTCATTTCACAGGGTAAGTTCAAGTCTAGTGCTTTCATCCTTTTTATTAATTAGAAATTGATAAGTAGGGTGAATTGCCAGACAATTTTTAGTTCACATTTAACTAAAAAGACTGTTATGCATTGTTCTGAAAAGCAGCTTGGATGTCATCAACAATCTTGAAATGCCAGTTGTTAAGATTAGCTGTGCTAAATCTGCAAGCACAAAGATCATTCGGTTTGGACTTGCAAACTTCACCTTAGACCAGGATTATTGCAATCTTTTTTTCATGTTGCATTACTTAGTACAGTCTAGCTTCCTTATCTGAAGATAGCTAGCCAGTCAAAAAAGCCATTCACCTTTATTCTGTAAAAAATCCTTGTTTTCACTAAAAAGTTCTCAAGATGTTCCAGCTTTCTTCCAATGGGACATTACTAGTGTGTTATCTATGAAATTGAGCAGGATCCACAACCATTCTCGACATCATTTTCTGAAGATTTTATCTTGCAGTCAGACTCATTGCGGTTGTCTTTTGTACAGAATTAAAGATTTCCCTTCAATATTGGACCACTAGTAACAGGCAGATTTTTAGTAATTTGTTGAGGAAATAATTTCTTGCAAAACAAATACATGACAGTACTTAATAGGAACTCTTTCACCTTTTAGTGAATATGATCACTAGTTCAGAACTCTTTTACCAGCACTGAATCTTATCTAATACAGCTCTTGCTTTATTTTGTTTCTTCTGATAATAGCAAGGAAAAAAGTAATATGAATAAAAATTTCACATTACAATTATTGTTTCTGCTACTAGGCAAAGTAGTTAATGCCTTCAGTGTTTTAACCAGCTTCCAAGAATATTAATTTATACTAATAAAGGAAAAAATAATGACACTAAAAATCGAAGATAAAAGTTTTGGATATATATAATATATAGCGAAAACCCCACACAAACAGAAAGGTATGTGTTGCCTAAATACTATAGGAAAACTAATGAGAAAAGTATGATTTTAAAACCTATTGCTGGCTGTAAAAAAATCAAAATTGTAAGTATTTTAAGAAAGCAGATAGTTTACATATTTTTTAAAAAATTATCCTCATCATAAAGTGATACTGAAAAGAAATGAAGAGATTTATCTGAATCCCTTACTGGCTTGATTTTCAGCATCTTGAGTTTAGTGAAAAACAGAACTGATGAGGAAGAAAAGAAAAACAGACTTTTTTGATTCCAAACCTATACTTTTTTTATATTTCTAAAACCTGACAGTCATATTCAAACCTATCTATAGGTAGCTTTTTGTATTCATGTAGCTGAAAGCAGGACTGAGATTTTATTTAAATTCTGCTAATTATTTTTCATAGAATCATAGAATATCCCGAGTGGAAATGGACCTACAAGGATCATCAAGTCCAATTCCTGGCCCTTCACTGGACAGCCCCAAGACCATGTTCCTGAGAGCACTGTTCAAACTCTTGTTGAGCTATGTCAGGCTGGTGCTGTCACCACTTTCCTGGGGAGCCTCTTCCAGTGCCCAACCTCCTTCTGGGTGAAGAACCTTTTTTTAATATCCAACCTAAACCTCTGCTGACAAAGCTTCAGGCCATTCATTCCCTCAGGTCCTGTTACTGATCACCACAAAGAGATCAGTGCCTGCCCCTCCTCTTCCCCTTGCCTGGGAGCTGTAACTGCAATGGAGCCTCCCCTCAGTCTCCTCCAGGCTGAACAGACCAAATGACCTCAACTTGCTCCTCCTAAGACTTCCCCTCCAGGCCCTTCACCCTTTCTGTTTCCCTCCTTTGGACACTTTCTAACAGCTTTGCATCCTTCTTATTTTGCAGCACCCTAAACTGTCCTCAGCACTCGAGGTGAGGCTGCTCAGCAGAGCAGGACAATTCGGCTGGTGATGCTGTGCCTGATGCCCCCAGGACACTTGGCCTTCTGGCTGCCAGGCGACTGCTGACTCAGATTCATTTTTGGTTAAATACTGTTGAAAACACAATTATTTTGCAGACTTAATTCACGTTCTTTAATCAACTACTGCTGCAGGGCTATAGGCTGTATAAATTCAAAGTACAATTTCTTTCATACAATGTAGCAAAGAGTTTAATAGTTTGTGGTATCTTTTCACACCTAAACAAGTAAACAGGTTTATAAAACTGTTGAATAAAGGTCACACACTAACAAATTAGATAGAACACACCATATAAGCTTAATTTTGTAAAGTTTACAAAGATTATTTTTAAACCATATGTAGGCTCAGAGTTAGCTATGTTGTGCATCTGATGATATAGTCATCTCTTGGAAAAATCATTATCCAATCAATTATACTGTATGGATTTGACATGTTTGTTTTACGCATTCAGAGCTGTTATCAAGAACTTTAATGGCTTACTAACCCCCACTTCTGAATAAAGCTTTTTCTTTTGTAAAGCTGGAAGGATGTGGCAGAATAGAAGCAATAAGAGATTTTACACCTCCTCTTGTCAGTCTCAATGATTCACTAGTCATGGTAGGCTCTATGCTCTATATCAATACAATTAAATAATCAGTACCTGTAACTTAAATCACTTCTCACACCCACCTATATAAAAATATGACAATAAAGCTATTCCCATTATAGTTTTTTCTCTTTTCATTGAAAGTACTTGCATATAGTTTAGAGACTAGTGCTACAAGACATAAAAGGATACCTAAAACTTCTTCTCTATAGGTAATAAACTAAACAGAAGAAAAGATACATTTCTTTGGAAGTGCAGTATGTAATTTTTACAGGGAAATGACACTGAGAGATGGTAAAGTATCTTTTGTTTATTTAATTGTAGGCCCTGTAAATGTCATTAGGATTCTAGACAAGCGGTATTTTGGACTTGAGAATCAACTGTGTGATGCAGTAGTTATAAAATGAATAGATAAAACACTTTTTAAAAAGTGAAATACTAGTTTAAAACCTAAACTCATTCAGTAGGAAGAAGGTGCTTATTTTTTCTAGGAGTTGGCTGGCTAAATCTTCTAACAGCCTGGATTGAGTCTTGACAGCTCAAAAGCTCTGCTGAATCCATATAAAATCTGTAGTTCCTACATTAGATTTCCTTTAGAAATACAGGGAGCAGTGAAAGTTTTTTATCTAAAATGAAGTTGTTACCAATGTGGTTGCTATAAAGTAAAAAAATAACTATGATTAATAAGACTTAGTGTCTCTGAACGTGTGGCTTTCTCAGTCTACTCTCAGCTGTATTCAAATGCCATGAGAGGTCCAGTTCACTGTCTTTTTAATTTTAACAGTGCTTTAAAGAAATAGTGAGAAAATAATAAGGTTAATCTCTATGGGTTTATGTTCTAAAAAGATTCATGTTCTAGTGGTGGCTCTAGCTCTCCAACCTTGGGCTGTCTGCAGGTAAAAGATAAATCTTTTGCTGTGTTTGATTAATGAGTACCTAAAAAATGTAGTCGAGTCCTTTTGGCACTATCAGCACTGGTTTATGAAATAAAGCATTTCAGGGAAATTTACATATGAAATTTAGATGTTCAATCTAGACAGACAGTGCAACTCAGCATGAGTATTTTGACACTCTCTGTGGCATTCAACATACATGAAAGGTGATTATATGTATTATACGTTGCCCTTTGGTAACTTATAATGTCATTTTAATGGAAGGAGGATAGTGAAAACTTTGAAGGGATGCAACTGGCCATACATGAGCAAATGCTAGGAGAGGAAGAATTTCAAGATATCTTTTTCTAGTAACGTTTCATTTTGTCTTGTAAACTCTTATATATAACCCCATCACCCTGGAACTTTTTTAGTATGAGAAAATACTGAAAGTCTTTAGGGAAAATACTAAATTTTGGCTTTTCAGACATTCTGTCCCTTTGCCAGGTTTAGACTGAACATAAATGAAAATTAGTTTAGACTGGCTAATTAAAAGGCACATGAGTTTCTGTCTCATTTTGCAGTTTCTTGAGCAGGGAAAGTATTACATGAGGAAGTTACAGAGCAGAGCAGCAAATTTTGAGGAATCCATCTTGACAGACTCATTTTGTTGGCTTGCAGTGAAATGGACTGCAGACTTCATGTACTGAAATCTGAAAATAAACATAATTTGGCATTTATCCATGAGACTTAAGAAAGTTACCTTTGTTTTATAGTATAATGCAATGCCATCTTAGAATGCACAATATGTCTTCACTATGATAGAGTCTTAGGAAGAGGGATGGAAAAACTGGAGGTTTTTGGGACAGACACTGTTGTTAGTATTGATACATTATAGGATGTATTTGGTTGCAGGGAGCTTTTATTTTTGGATGGCTATGTAGTACAACAGGAGAATTTTGTGCTGATTTTAAAACTGGCACTTTTATTGCAGAGTTCACAGCTAATCATAAGTGAATAGGACAGAGTTAACACATCTGATAGATTACTGGTGGAAGATGTCTGTAGCCAATTAGTGCAGCCTGGGTTACATCAAGACTGCAAAGAGCCCCTACTGCCTTGCTCCTTCACGTTTTCTGAAGCACAGTTCTGCTATTTGTCTTTTAGCAAAATACAGGAATCAACCAGCCTGCATCCATGATGCTTTCTGAGATTCTTCTAGGGATCAAGCCATTCACATGTATGCCATAGGTCTTCAACATTCCCTGAGTCCATCCTAAGCCCTTGAGGTCCTGTGAAATACCATGCAAATGCAGGTATGCTGAAGTGGCCTTTGTTCCTCTGTAAATGGATTTATGGCATTATGTTCTGTGGTAGAGTTCAGTGTAGCGATGGTAGAAAGGATCAGAGAAGAGGAGAATGCTAAGAATTTTTGTTCATGTCTGTCCAAAAATGGTGGTATTTCAGAAATGTCTCAGCTGAGTTTATCAGCTGTGCCTCCAGACTGGCTTGGATATTCACAGGTGCTTCATGTCATCTGCTGTGACCAACCATACAAATTGGGATAAAAGGTCTTGTGGTAAGCAGATTGATGCCAAAGTGAGGGACAGCCTGGGGTGCCACAGAGAAGGCTGAAGTCTGACCTCCTTTTTTTTTTTTTTTTTTTTTGTGTGTGTGTGTGTGTGTGTGTGTGTGTGTGTGTGTGTGTGTGTGTGTGTGTGTGTGTGTGTGTGTAGAAAAGTACTTTTCCCAAAATCAATACTGAGAATAGGCTACCCTTTGACAACCCCTGAGAGAAGTGAGGAAAAAGGAATCTGCCCAGTTCGTCAGCTATTACCTTGCAAAATGGCCTAAGAGATACAAATCATACTTGAAATATGTCCAATTAACCACGACTAATAAAGTCTATGTGGTTGGGTCAGCTAGAGATATGAGAGTTTGTTAAAACAGGTTATTTGGAAATGCTGACAAAATGTGCCGGAGGAAGATGGGGCAGGGAGCAGAGGCTGTGGCAGGTACGGTGGCAGCTATATTGCGAGCCATTCAGGGCATGCATAGACAAGGGTGGCAGGACTGCCTGCAGGCCTGAGCATACATTATTCTTTGGTTTGTGACAATGCCAAGTTCCCCTCGGCAGGTATGTTACAGCGGTGGTGGCACAGCTGGTTCAGAGCACCAGTCCTAAAAACATGGAAGGTAATGGACTGTAATTGGTGAATTTTCTAAGCTTTGGGTAAATGTCAGTGAGTATCTGTTTTCTTTACATAGGTAGATGTCTGTAATGCCCCATTTCCCAAAGTGGCTTGAATTGAATTTTGGTCTTGGGACAGTTTTTTTTAAACATTTGTCGTGATTTTTCCAGTATTAGCATAAGCAGCATTTACATCAGAATGTGACTCATATCAATGATTAGATCCTTACTCACACAGTTTAGTGAATACTCTGCTTATAATATTTAAGTCAACTATTTCCTTTCTGAGACAGGAAGAGTACTTTGAAGAGTTCTGCCATGTGAATTCTGATTTTGTTTCGTAGATAATTGAGGTAATTCCTCCACTTTATTTATATATAATGTATTTTTCCCAATGATTGTCAAACTGGAGGAATGTCCTTGTATGTTTGAGACATATTTTGTACATATCTTTTTGTCTTTTTATTTAACTAAACTGTTTACTCAGCACTTAATATAAATAGAAGGATACAAATGAAGTTTTAGCTGGAGTGCTGATAAGTTTTCCAAGAGGAAGACATCAATGGCATTATATGTTTTTAAGATGCACAACACTGGTGATATTTATGAACACATGGTAGGTGTGCATAAGTCAGTATTTTGTGGCTTTTTATTGAAGAATCTGAGGTGTGTTGTCATGGTGATTAAAAGCTTCAAAATGCTATTTATTGGTATTAGTTTGCTGGGCATAAGGGCATATTAATTCTGCTACTCTGAAACTTTCATTGGAGAAAGAGCTACCTGTATTGCAAGGGATATTCTACCAGGATAAGTAAATAGAAATCCAATGAACACATTAGATGTAAAAAAAAAAAATATATATATATATACTGTTTTCTATTTTTTGATCAACAAAACAGCTTTTGTTTTGAAGCCATTAGAAGGTTGTCTTTCAACTGTTTAGTGTTTCAGGCTATTTACAAGCTAGCAGAAAACTGTCAACTTCTCCAAACCTCTCTACCCTCCATCAAGAAAAAAAAAAAAATCTGGTAACTGGTAAATGAAAGTATTTTCTTCAGATGGAAATGTTATAGAAATTAAAAGCACCAAATACGTTTTGCTGGTATTTGCCTTTACAATAGTATATACTCTATATTAAAAGCTAGAAAAATTCTGGTACTTTTTCCTTAAGTAATTAGGAAAAAAAAATTATAGACCAGTTAACCTTGTTAAAAGCAATGTTGTTTTCTACATGAGGTCATTGATGTGCTGCCATTAGTATGGCTGGTTTTTTAACAACTAAATCAATGAAAATGCTGCAACAAATGCTGCATAATACACAACATCATACACACTCTGAATGATTAATACAGTTTTCATAACAGACTTGAAGTGATGATTATTAACTGGAATTATATATATTTATATTTAAACTGACACTACAGAATTCTTTTGAGTCTTGACAGATCTGTGGAATATTTAAATGGAGTAATTGTAGTTACCAGACCTCCTGGGATTAACCTACTGGAAAGAAAGTGCCATTTTACAAAGAGAAAAATGAATTTATAATGTGGAAAAAAAGCTAAAAATGAGGTTATGGTGTGCCTGTTTATAACCATTCAGGAGGAAAATATGTTTATATGGAGTCACTAATACACTGTAGTGATATACTTCACTTACACTTAATTACAGAGGGGCTTTGCATATATCTTATTGGGTTCTATGTTTCCTGAAATAGAATAAACCATGCTGAAAGGAAACTTATCAAATTTTATTTTTATTTTATGTTTGGTGCATTTTCATGTTTAGGAGTTGACTCTCTGCTATTTGTGTTTTCACCATGAATAACTTTACTAAGTTCAACATACTCTATGGTAATAAAGAAAAAAGCCATCCAAAAGTAAAAAAATACCAACCTCTCCCTCTGTGACATGAACTACTTTGGGTTAATCACACCCTTTCACTTATAACTGTCAGGCATACTCAGATTTTCAATTAGAGTTGTTTTTTTCAGTGGTAAACACTGCCTGCTGAGCTTTCCTGAACTGAATAAAATCACAGAATCACCACATAATTTAGGTTGGAAGAAAAATTTTGAGGTCATCTGGCTGCACTCAAAGCAGGATCAACTTAACTAGGTTACTCAGCACCTTGCCTGATTGATTTTTGAGTGGTGGCAATGCCACATCTTCTCTGGGACACCCATTCCACTGTTTGACTATGACGAAAACATTTTTCCTATGATCCAGCTGAAATTTCCCATGTTGCAATTCGTGCTACCAATGCAGTAATTGTGCCCCACAGAAGGAGTTTGGCACTGTTCTTCCAGACCATCCTAGCAAGCAGTTGAAGACAACAGGGAGGTCATTAAGATCTCCTCTTTGCTTATTCTTTGTAGGAGTGAACAAACCCACCTCTTTCAGCCCCTTCTTGTACGCTGTGTGGCCTGGTGGCTGGCTGGTACACACCACCAGTGCCTGTGGAGACGGCTGGTTGCTAAGAGCAGAACTAGAAAAATTCAGGATTAAGTGGGAGGAAATGGTTTCAGAAGAAGGAAGTGAATGAGACATTAACTCTTCCCTTAGGAACTTATGGAGACCTTAATGTCAAGGATACATCCAATAGTATGTCCAATGCAACAAATAGTGCCATCCATGGGCTGGAAAAGGATGCCATCCTTTGCCATCCCTGGGCAAGGAAAAGTAAGCCATAAGAAACTGAAATTCAAGAGAAACATGGCATTCATGGGTACTGAAGTGACTTTAACCAATATGCTATCTATGTACTCTGATAGTGCCTACAGCACAAATGAAAGTGGGAGATGGTGGGTAACAACTGTCTTCCTACATTATAGAATTTTCATTTAATCATGATGTTTACATTATATATAATAAAAACAATATTTAAAAATTAATTAAACGTATTTATCATATTTTCTTACCATCTTTCTATCAGTCAGGACACCAGGAGTAATTTTCTTCTCCTAAATGCTCCAGACGAATAAACTGAAAATGCATGACCAAGATGAGGTGAAACACACACACCTTTCCTTCTCTGTTACATGCCATTTAGCAGCTGAAACCTGAAGTTCCTATCATTGCTTTTCCTGTAACTATGGTTATTAGTTAATTTCAACTGCTATTACTAGGAAAAAAAATGCTGCCACTAGTCTTTTCTTAGCAGCAAAAATGTCTTATTTTTTTTTTTCCACAGTAGAATCATTCAGCCTTTGCTGAAATTCAGCTACACTGAAAGCTAATGTCCAGAAATAGTACCTGCTGCTATGCTCTTTAATCTTTCTCCTCTTGACCAGGCAGCAAAAGAGGATTTTAAAAAATACATCTACTCTAATAATTGCTGTAATGGACCATGCAACTTGTTAAATAAATACAAGTATTTCTTTGCAAGACATTTGACCAAGTATTTCTTGAAGATAACAACATGCAGTTCCAATTACTGAATGACTACCCATTCCTTGAGAAGTAACCATGGAAAATAAGAGTAAAGGGAAAGAAAACCCCACAAGCATGCGAAGTTCCCTTTAAAATATTTTGCTCTGTTCTTACACTATCTTGTGTCTTCATCAGAGTAGTGTCACCATCTTGCAGCTGTGCATTAAGTTAAGTGTATAATGAATAGTTCATTCCCTTTCTTAGTTTCTCCTCGGGGGAGAATTAAATGTGCACACTTACATCCTGTTTTGGTGCAGTTTTATTTTTTAATTTTTAGAAGATTTTTGCAGAAGGTGCCTGAATTGCAGAAAGTTGTCAGAATGAAGGACTCGGGGGACAGAAAATTATAGAGCAGAACATTATTATGTATCCTAGTAACTATTCTTTTAATCCTGTCTCAGCCTATACAATGACAGAGGTGCAGAAGGAGGAATAAAGGCCTATTACCTTTATTGCTCAAATCTGCATGTCATTCTGCAAAGCAAGGCAAGCACTGAAAGGCTGAACTGTGAGCGAGCTCTGCTGGACAGAGGCATCTTCTTGGTGTGTGCAGGAAGGTAGGTAGTGTCATTCCACCCACAAGCTGTTCTAGTGGTTTTTCTTTTGAGGAGCTACACACAGCAGGGAAAACCCATTTTGGAAAGGGGTCTGGACATAAGTCTTTGCTGTACAAGGGATATATATCTACTACCTACCAAACAAGAGGTGATGGGTGTGTTTTTAAATTCCTCTTGTTTGACGTCACTTTGCACAAGTATTTATTCTTTATTTGAGATGAAAAGTTGGATAGATATGGGAGTCAAAGGGTTGAAGCCTGGCTGTACAGAGTTCTACAAAATATCTGCATGCCTAGCACCTATATATTAGAGAATTTTAAATAAGATTTCCGTCTTTTTCTGTATTTTTTCTTTTGGATTGTCACTGTGAAGGAAAGGGAACACTGCAGCAAAACTAAGTAGAATGTTTAAATAAAACTTAAAAAATGTCTCCTTTTTCCTACCTTATTCTTTCTTGTTTTGCTGAATATTGGGTGAATAAAAATGCAAGTGAGAGAGGGAAATATTTCCCTAATATGAAAGAGGGAATTACAAAATGAGCATTCAACTTGAAGAGAATGTCAGGGAACAACAGTACCTTATACTGCACTCTGAAAAATTGTAAAAAGTACAAAGGTTCATAACATATTGTAAAGAAAATTCTTTAGAACTTGCTCTGTTATCTTGGAGGTAACAGACACACCATATGCTGTGTCTGGCAGTTGCTATGGCAACTACTTTTAAAATTTAAGCATGGGGAAGCTATTGCCTAAAATCTCCACAACTTGGGGCCAAATCTTACTTGATGCTGAACACCAAGGGAGAGTAAAAAAGATAAAAAGGAAATACTAAAATATCTTTCTTGTTGGCTACTGAAATTTTATCTTGAAATCAATACTAAAGGAGATTTCAAGTCATGGATTCCTTAGCACATTGAAAAAGAGAAGAATGGGATGATTGCAGTATCTTAAATTAAATACCATACCAACTGTTTGCAGTTAAAATTAGGAAAAACCTATTTGTTCATTGAGGCATTTGACATAAAAATTATTATATTTGTATGAAAGTAATCTATCACAGTTTTACATATTTGAGAATTCTTGCTTAGAAATCAAAGATTAGTAAATCTTTGAGGAAATAGATAGGAAAGTAGTAGATCTTCATAAAATGTTAATGCTTATTAAAACTTAGCAAATGCAGACTTATTTCCTTGGAAAATTAGCTTTAAACTTTGAATAATGCTTGCAGTATCACACTAGCAGCTTGCATAACGCACTCCTAATACAAGAGGTTTAAAATATTGAATAAGGATGCTTCTAAGGAAAAAGCAGTACAAATAAAATTAGGAAGATACTGTTCTTCACCTAAAAAGGTCTATTAGACCATGGTACAATGAATGCTGTTTTAAGTAAGATCTGCACTTCAGTAACTAGATTTTTGTGATTAAACTGCATCACAAATTCTATCTTGCCCACATGCATTCTAGAAGGTCTCCTTGAGAGTTTGCAAAGGTGGGACATAATTCAGCTAGAAAATCATACTGGTGTATTGTAGCTCATCACAAAACTACCCATAAAAATTGAACTTGTGGCTTGGAGTAATTCAGTAATGGTCTGGCCCAATGTCCTTGAAATTGGTGCTTGTTCTCTCTATAGATGTCCCTGGACTGTATGTGAAGCACTGCCCATTCTGCTTGCCTTATATTAATACTTAGCAGATTTATCATTGCCAAGAATATCTGATGTTTTCAGCACACATCGATGTAACACTGGCTTTGTAAATGTAATTTTTAAAAATAGTATTAAAGATTCTTAGATTGTATGAGATCACAGAACCACAGAATATGCTGAGTTGGAAGGGTCCCACATGGAATATCAAATCCAACTCCTATCCCTGCATAGGACAGCCCCAAGAGTCACACCCTGTGCCTGAGAGCATTGTTCAAACACTTTGTGAACTCTGCCAGGCTGATGCTGTCACCACTTCCCTGGGGAGCCTGGTCCAACCACCATCTGGGTGAAGAACCTTTTTCTAATATCCAACCTAAGCCTCCCCTGACAGAGTTTCAGGCCATTCCTTCGGGTCCCTCTGGCCCTTGTCACTGGCCACCAGAGAGAAGATAGCAGTACCTGCCCCTCCTCTTCCCCTCACCAGGAAGTTGTAACTGCGGTGAGGTCTCCCGTCAGTCTCCTCCAGGCTGAACAGACCAAGTGACCTCAGCTGCTCCTCCTAAGGCTTCTCCTCCTGGCCCTTCACCATCTTCACTGCCCTCCCTTCAACACTGTCTAACAGCTTAATGCCTTTTTTATATTGTGGCACTTAAAACCACCCTAAGGATTCAAGGTGAGGCTGCTCCAGCTCAGAGCAGAGCAGGACAGCTCCCTCCCTTGCCTGGCTGGCCGTGCTGTGCCTGATGCCCCCCAGGACACACTTGGCCCTCCTGGCTGCCAGGGCACTGCTGGATCTTAACGAACTGGACACTGACCAGGATTCCCAGGGCCCTTTCCATAGCACTGCCTTCCAGAATCTCATTCCCCATTCTGTTTGTATGTCACCCTGGTTTTTCTGAGTTTTTTAAAGCCTTTTGATTGTTCATAAGATGGAGTCAGTCTTTTTAGCTTCTGTACAATATTAGGAGCAGTTTTTGCCTTTTCCCACACATGTAACATAAACAAATCCTTTGTTTTTCATTCTCTGTCCTTTGTTTGCATATTTCTACCCTGAAAGCAATTGTAACTGACAGTTGGCCTGGCCATTCGGCTGGGAGGTGATAACTCCAGAAGCCAATCCACAGCCAGACCCACAAATGTATAAAAAGTAAGAAATAAACAGGCTCTTGGCCTTGGCTCAGCCTTGGGCTCTCTCGGAGGAACATCTCTGCCCTGCAAATCTCTCATCTCCGTGTGGTTGCTTTGCGTGTTGCGATCACATTTGTATATCCAGGATTACCCAGTCCCAGACGTAGAATCTAGCACTTTCCCTTTTTGAACATGTGGCTGGTGATTGCCAAGTCCTGTCACTTGTCAAGGTCTCTGCAGGGCCTCCCTACCTTCAAGGGAGTCAACAGCTCCTCCCAGTTTTGTATTAGTGTCAAACTTGTTCTGTATCCCTTCCAGTCCTGCATCCAAGTGACTTCTGAAGATAATGTGTTGTAGCACTCTTTGATGTTATTGCTCTTTATGGGGATGAGACACATTCCCCTGGGGCCCTGTACGTCCCAGGCAGTCCCTGGTGGATCAGTGTAAAGAATGCAAGATGGGCCTAGCTTGCAGCTCCAAGTATCGTTTATTATAACTTAACTCGAAGACAGAGCAGAGGCTACAACCTAAAAATCTCTAGAAGAAAACCCACTGAAAAAAATCCCCAAAAAACCCCTCAAAAATCCCTGAAAAAATCCCTCTCCTTAGGGCAGAGCAGTGGGTTTTAGGGGACCACTTGGGGTGGGAGTTCAGGGTAGGGATCCAGTAGGAAAGAGTTACCAGGCAGGGATTATAATACTGAAACCAATAAGGGAACACAGTAGGAGGGGAGCCATCTAAACTACTAATACGGCATTGAAGATTGGGAGACTGATAAGGAACAGTCTTGAAGAAAGGGCAGGGTTAGGGAAGGATTGACAGCTAAATAAGCAAATGCAATCTAGGCATTACTAACAGTACAGGGAAAAGGGCGGGGGGGGGCGTACAATTTAGGACTAAATTATTAGCATAGGGGACAATGAAACAACCCATGTAACAAAAAAACATATCATGACAATATTGAAGAGCACAGGGCTGAGGATGGAGCCCTGTGGAACCCCACTAGTGACAGGTCCCCAGTCTGATATCATCCCCTTCACTATAAACCCTTCTGCCTGACCTTTGAGCCAGTTGCTCACCCATCCCATGATGTGTTTATCCAGCTCCGTGCTGGACGTTTTGTCCTGAAGGATCCTGTGAGTGACGGTACTGAAAGCTCAGATCCAAAAGGATTACATCAACTGGCTTCCCCTGATCCACTGGGTGGGTTACCTTGTCATAAAAGGAAATCAGGTTTGGTGAACAGGACCTTCTCATAAAGCTGTACTGGCTGTGACCAGTGACTGTTTTTTCTTCCAGGTGTTTTTCAATGGCTACAGAATAATTTTTCCATAACTTTACCAGACACTGAAGTGAGACTGACAGGCCTGTAGTTTCTGGGCTCCTCCTTCTTGCCATTCTTGAAAACTGGGGTAACATTTGCCAGCTTCCAGTCAGCTAGGGCCTCTCCAAGACCACTCAAAAATCGTTGAGGGAGGGTTTTTTTGTTCACGATCCAACGTCTTGCAACATTGCAGGATCCTTTCAAGAAAGTGTTATTCATCTTAAGTATCTTTTTCTCATGTTGTTATTTTTCACTGGGTTGAGTCTCGAAGTCCTCCCTCCAAAATAATGGATTCTGTGAGCTGTGGCTCTCATAAGCTGCTATGAAATTATCAACGCTATTATTGAGAAGAGAAAGAGTTAAAACTTAAATACTGGTTTAAGTACTAGTCTACTCAGGGCTCTTGAATTTAATTATTTACATTGTAAAGAAAAATTTGTGTTTTAAATGCGCTCTGTTCACTACAAGGATCATTATTTTATCTTCCTTGCTTTGTCTGCTGCTCTTTAATCAATGCCCCTTAATTGAACTTCTTGAAACATTTTTTGATGGACAGGAGCAGTGGAAAAGGCTGGTGACTAGCTCCTTCTTCTCTGTTCCATGTCCACTCACATTTGGGTCTGAAAATCATTGCCATGTCAATGAGAAAGACTGGTCTTGCTGACTGGTTGTTCCTATTCCTGGCCTCTGGCTCTATCCCATGGAGATGGACACATCTGTCCTTCTAGAAATGTCTGATAGTTGCTTGGCAGACCATTTCTGAAGGGGATGTGCATAATTTTGCCAGACATTTGACAATTCTTCGTGTCACGTTAAGATATTTGCTTGCAAAATCTGACTTGTTGCTGAATAGACACTAAGGCACTGATGTTCACAGTATAGCTGATAGCTGGTGGAAATGAAATAATCTGTATTGACACATTTGGAAGTTTCGCATCTTTTTCCACTTAACATGCTAACGTGATAATTGCTAGACTGATGATTTTTCCAGTGACACGTCTCCTTTTGTCAATATTTAGACCTGTGTATAGAAAACTTATCTATCACACCTGGCTAATTTTCACTTAATTTAAAAATAAATGAAACATATTTAGTTTGCAGGGTTAACAGAACAAAATGAGGTTTTATAAACATTTTTCTTGAAACATTACTTGAAGGATAGAAAAAGATAATGGCAAGTGTATATAAAATCTGGCTCAAATGAAAGTATATTCCAGGAAATTCTTTTAATGCTTAAATAAAACTAATTGAACATTTATGCTGAGAGTTCATTCTGCTTGCCATTTACTGCAAGTGAAACCTAAACATAATGCCAAATAAAAATAACAACAAATACCCAATAAAATCCCTTTGATATCTATCCAGGAGATGGGCGAATTTGTAGCCAAAGTGATTCTATGTTCCACTGTACATTTGTTCATAAGGTTTAAATATTGAATCCACACAATTAATTCATCTAAGCTTCTATCATAGCATTTCTTTGCTGTGTGTGCCATGACTTCTGCTATTAGTGACTAGGTAACAATTTGTTAGTGAAGGAACATAAGCTGTAGTATTTTGACTATCCTGACATAACTGTAACATTATTAGCTTTCGTTTTCTTTAGCTTTGCTGATTTTTGCTGGGCTGATCCTCAGAAATGAGTATAACCATACTGTTCTGCAAGAATAGCTATCATGACCACAGAATGAATCACTTCACCATTACTTTCAAAGGTTAAAGTCACTACTTTTCTTCTACATGTAATTATCATTCTTGCTGTAGTTCTGTTTTAACACCCATGTCTGGTAACTGTGTTTTACCTGTTGGGGTGGAAAGTTTATTCTCTTTTCTTTGGTTGCAGCTGTTCTGTACAAAGATATGTGTTCACTTACTGGGAGCTCTTACTCCCTAACACTTCTTGAATAGTTTACTTTATTGTGCCAAACACTGATATTCCAGTCACATGATTGAGAATTCAGTCATGGTCAGCTTTTACTTATTCTGAATGATTAGGAAATCTTACATGTAATGCATGTTTCATAAGGTTTTCAGTATTACAGATATTCCTTGTATCCTAATTTTGGATGTCATTAAGCTAGTTAAGGCATTTTTCTTTCACACATTTTCTTCAGATGATGAGAACCCACTTTGGGTTTTGCATCCTGAGTTTTTGTCTCGCAATCGGAAGGATGGACAGTATTCTAGAAAAGTGCCACTGTGAATTTGCAACATGCACTGACATATAAAAGAGGCACAATTCATACCTTTTTCCTCTTGATCATTGTATTTCCTGAGCCATCTTTGGTATTAATTTGCTTACAATATCACAAATATGTGATCTGAAAAATAACTTTTGTACATTTTTATGAAATCCAGTAAAGATCTTTTTCTGCACAACTGCAGTCATCACACCAGCTTTGTCGTGTAGGTTCATGCTTATTAGTACATTCCTGCTGTTTCTTGCATTTTGTGGTGCAATTTCTGCTGAAATGTGGAAGCTGACTGCTTTTATTGTGTGTCACTCAATGCTTCTTTGCTGAAAATCTCTGGAATTGTTTCCCTGTGTCAGAAACAAAAGTGATATTAGCCATTTAACTATATTCATATTCTGCTTTAATGCCCATTTAGTTTTTTTAGTTAAAAGGCATTATTTCACATGTTATCTCTCAATAGATGGTTTTAGTTTATCTTTCAAATAGTTGGGGTTGCTCATGAAATTTCTTGAATAGCTTGCCTTTGATCAGATATCAGGGATTCCTTATGCAGCTTTTACTGCGTTTTAAGCTTCATATACTTCACCATTATTGTGCAGGCCTTTAAAATCAGAAATGTGGGTAAGAGGAAAGAAAATGTGCTTTTGCAATCAATACTCTTGTTAGAAATATTCTGTATTATTCTGTCTTGTAAGCCTTGCAAAGGACTCTCATTCTGCAGAAAGATTATATCGTAGCTTTCCATAACCTGCAGACACAGCTGAGTATCTGATTTCCTGAGTGATAGTGCTTTTTTTCCCCTACAAAAATCTCGAAACATTGCCTTCATTTCTTTTACTTCTTAAGTTTCTATCCAGATGAAGAGATTTAGAGAACTTATTTTTTTCCAGAATAAAAAGAAAATTCCCCCAATCCCAGGTAAGTGTTCAGAACATTTTCAGAATGCCAGTTACTTGAAAAGTCAGTATTATAATAGGTTTGTACCCTTTCATGTGACAGTACCCATAAACTTCTGGAACAATAAAACTGAAGTGCAGCCAATGGATCCAATATTGTGATCTGGCTTTTTTCACAGTCTTGTGATACATGGTGCATTTCTGTATATTTAAGCTGCTAAAATTATTTGGATAGAGAGGGAATCTGAGGATTTTATTAAATAAAAAGACAAATTCATAGACTTTGTGTTCCTAAAAAAAAAAAATAAAAAAAATTAATGTATTATATAGATTTTCCAAAGGTTTTCAAAATGAAAAATAAATGAAATTCTAAAATGTGTTATTAAATGAATAATTTTAAGTATTTAAAATTTTGATCCCAAAACAAAGGACAGGAGGTGTTTTATAATTCTTGAATATTTCTCTCTGATAATGTTGTGAACCAGGGCACAATTTTGTCAAATCCATGCCATTTTTGGAACTACCAATTTTCCATATAAGTTTGTTCTTTTGTGGATATACTTGCACAGAAGAGGAACATTAGGACTCTGGTAGGGAAATACAGAGAAACAAACCGAGACACAGAGAGACTAATTTTGCCTTAAGACTAGACAATGTTATAATCACCCTCCACAGCTTTGGGAAACAGGAGTCTTGGGTTTGCATTTAAATCTGTTTGGCAGTATGCACTATGTCTCCCAGCCACTCGGTTATTTGTAGAATTTTCTGTATTCAGGGGGTTTGAAATACTTTAAAACAAATTGAGCTGAATGGGCATCTTAAACCATTTCCTGATTGGTGTGTCTTCTAGCCCCTAATGTGCCTTTCTAGGTCTTAGTTATTTCCTTTTCATAAAAAAATAATTGCTCTTAAAAATGTCTGCTTGGATTTCTTTTGTAAAGAGAGCCAAACTGAGGAGCTCTAGGCAGATTAACTGGACTGCTTCGTTTAGTAGGCTCTCTGAGCTTTGAAGAATGCTTCAGAAGTATGGAATAAAGCTCTTTTTCTTCCTATTTTTGCATGGGCTAACAACTTCCCAGTCTTTTAATTTGCTGTCCTGTTGCATTAGAGTTCATTATCTTTGTGTTTCAGTTTAGCAATTCTGTCTGAGTTCCTATCCTTTCTCTCTACTGAGACCCTGCCGAAAATGGCAATACAAGTAACACAGCAGAAGCTTGTATACAGACAGAAGATATAATGAGAATAACACTTCTCGTGGGAATTAAATGCTGCATCACAGGGTTTCATTTGTAAATATCTGCAATGAAAAAGTACATTTAAAAGTGCATTCAGATTCACTGTTTGGAGTCTCTTCCCTTTTGTACTATGCCTGCACTGTTCATATTACAAAACAAGGGATGCAGTTCATGCTAGGTATGTAAATTTGGAGAAAACAAGGCCAAAAAATGCTTTTAAGGCATAGTAAAAACAAAAATGACTTTAAATGCACAACAGAAGTACAAAACATTTGTGCAAATATTGGCTGATAATAGCTTCATAAATGAGAAGTTCAAAGAACAAAGACTTCAACTGACTTATTCAGTGTTGTTTGGCCAGATGGTGGCAGAATGCAGGTCTTCAAACGACAGTTCCCATGTGTTGACTACTCAAGGAGATCATCACGTTGGCCGTGAACACACAGATTGTTTTCTGAATGGAAAACTTGACCCGTCTTGTACCAGTCCAGTAGTCTTTTACAACGTAATACACGGTGGGGAGAATGGATATGGACAGTTCACACATGGAACTACTATTCAGTGAAAAGGCTAGCTGTTTTCATAACTGAGAGGAAAAGGAAAAAAAAAAGGGGGGGGGGGGGGGGGAAGAAAAAAAGAGAAGAGTTTGTGTGGAAAAAATTAGACTGGCTCTTGTATGAGATTTATTCCCTTTGGCCTAGAAAAGATCTTCCATCAACTCCTTTGCTTTTTAAAGAGGAAAACTGGGAAGAGCTTAAAATGTCAATGTAGGTATTTTTTCTTTTAATAAGAAAGAATGCTCAGAAAGGTAATCTTGATGTTCAAAGAGATCTTGTCAGTTCTGTTGATGTCAGTATCAAAAGAAGTTGATAATTATCTGAAGAAAACACATTTCTCTTAGTTACTTTCTTTTTCATGAAAATTTTTCAGGTTAATCACAGCAGCAGATCTGCAAGAGTATGTACTGTGCACCTTCACTTCTGCAACACATTGTCTACCAAGATTCATACAGGCAATTATAGCATTATACCTTCTCTGGCATGACTAAACTTTATGTTGGATAGACTGCAAAGAGCAAAACCTAGCAGTTTTCTTAAACTTGTATTTCTTGTAGGGTATAACTATATCAAAGGCATGGGTTAGGTTTTTGCCATCTATAGGTCACGTTTGGCCATGTTGCATTTCATTTAAGGGTGACTATTGCATGTGCTGAAGGTGAACAGGTAGCTCATGGAGAATTGTGAGTGCATTTCACTTCTGCATGATTAGTTCTTATTTAAGACAAATAAACCTCTGCATTATTTTTAAATAAGTTCTTCAGCCAGAATGGGTTCTATTCCGTGGAGCATTTGTCCTGATTTAATCTGTATGCCACTTCTCCAAGAGTGTTAACTTGTGAAGCCACTGGAGGACTTCTCAATGACAGTTTAATTTCTAACTGAACTGCCATCAAGATCAGTTCTGAAAATCATCACAATGATAAAAGAAATCAAAAGGCCTTACTGCAAATGAAGCAGAGATTTTTTTTTTTTTTTTTTTTTTTTTTTTTTTTTTTTTTTTTTTTTTTAATAAGGAACAAAATAAGTTCTAACACACTATTACTTTTTGGATTCCCTTTAAAATTTTTTCAGAATGCAATAGCATAACCCTGTCTATGATTTCCTTTGCTTGGGATCATACAGTGTGATTTAGACAATGACATCTTCAATTCTGCTCTACAAGATTTATCTGCAGAATAGTGCGCAGCAACATTTTTTCATTTATTATGTTTCATTTCACAGACTTTTTTAAGGTCTTATATCTTGAAAAGCCATGTGTTTTGCCCATTATGTTTCCTTCAAAGCTGCATCCGCTAAAAGAAAAAGGAGCTTGGAAATGCTAGAAATTCAAAATTTCTCACATACTAATTTTCTCTCCTTTGGATTTTTCATAAAGACAAATCAGGCAGAACATTTCTGTGCCTTAGTTTCCTCAGCTGGAGAAGGAGGGGGGAAAAAAGAAGCTGTGATAACTCCCACATATGTTGGGAGGATACACGCATTTGATAGGCTTGAATGGAAAGATTTACATGACAATATTTGCAATAACCAATGCTTTTATTTTGTCTGGCCTCTCATGAAAAGAAACACAGGGTTAATTCTGGAAGGTAATTCTTGGAGCTATGCTGTTTTATAAACCTAACCTCGGTATTATTCAGTACTATATTCTAAAAACACACTTTTTTTTTTTCTCTCTTTCCTCTCCACCCCCCCCCTTCACCCCCCCCAATGGTACTGCACCATAATTACAATTGCCAACAGAGCAAAGGAGCAGAGGAATTAAATTCCCCATAGGTGTCGCATATAATTGTTCCTAGAGAATCAGAAGATTAAACATGGCAACAATGCACAGCACAAGATAGCCTAAACCTAGTTTTCCTGCAGAACTGCAAATAGTAGCAAATCAAAAGACTGTTCTCCTCAATTACCACTGTATGAGGTATCAAGCTAAAAGCAGGCTCACTCTGTAATGTTTTCTATAGAATTACAGTATGTACATACAATGCAAGCCCTTATGCACCACCTAATAGACAATATTATACACACGATTATTTCTAACTCCCATTTTATTGGGAGAAATCACTGGTGAGCCCAGGACATTGGCCTCTCAGCTTCCCCAGCAAGCAGTATGTTGACTAAACTAAGGGAACAGTTTTACTTCCTGAAGCCAGCAGAGACTATTTATACTTAAACACATTTCTTCACAACTTACAGCCTGTTGTATTAGGTGAGAGCTTGTGAGCTGGAAGGGCTGCAATCTCCGTGAGGTTTGCAAGCTGGAGCTTGTGGAGTACTTCACGAAGTTTACACATTTTCTCTCTCTCTCTGTGCTCTGAAATCAGCTACCCTGCTGATCAGAAGTCCATTTGGGACTCGAACTCAAGTCAGCAAGAGTCAAAGAGCTGAAACAATAAAAACAGTGTGGGGTTTTGCAGAAGAAATTGTCATTCTTGTACACTGATCTAACATGTAGCAGTCTGATCAATATTTTCTGTTGTTGTTCTGAGCCAAAATAAGTACTGGTACAAGCTGAAATATGTGTCATTGTCCTCTCTGCCACTTCTGCCAGGATTTTATATAGTTTCATTTTGTTATTTCTTTAATCAGATTTCAACTGCTGTAAGGCAGCAAGGTATTCCAGTAATGAATTTCTTCCTATTGTAGTTTAACTGCTCATTGAAATTTCCATTCAGTTGGAGAAACCGTTTTGCTCTCTGACATGTTTTTACTGATTATCAGGGTTACTGGATACACTGTGCACTGAATTTTAATTGGCACCAAGCTATATATTTTTAGTGAGAAAAATAGGAATCGCTTTTCATTAAATTCTTGGAATTCAAGTGCTGTCTTTGAGGATAAAACGATTCATAAGATTTACTGATTTACGCATCAGAAGTAGATTATAAATCAACCTTCACCTGTGGCATAAACAAAAGAAACAAATGATTGTGATAGTCCTTATTTAAACAGTACCTATTTATGCAATTATTCATGCTGTAACAGGAAGTATTATTTCACTTACTGTATGAAGTCCCCAGCTGACAAGAGGATTTTAACTTTCAGTATATTCATCTACTTTTATCTAGAAACTCAAATACCTCAATAGTACTAAATACTATCTGAAAACAGTTGCATTTTATAAGGATTTCTTATAGAAATATAATTTATCTTTTTTATAATAATAAAATGATCTGCTGGAGATACAAAATATCAATACTTTGTCTGAAGGATGGAAAATGAACAAAGCCCAGGTAAGCAGATTTGCACTGTTTTTAATCTGAATAACCAGAGATGCACAGTTTTGTCATAACAAGTGAATCAGAAAGAAATACACTTTAGGAAAGCATCAAATAGTTGTTAATTATGGCATAGTGGACAATCTCATCCACCTAGGAAGCCCAAGTGCTGTCTTTCCAGCTCCTAGTTCTGAAATTCATTACTTCTTCTTCAAAAGAGAGAAAATATGTGTTCTCTCAAATCATCTCAGTCCAGCCAGCTGGGGGGCAAAAAATGAATCCTCTAAAGTAGCTTGTAATTCTACATATTTGCCACCAATTAATTAAGAGGTAATGTCCGTAATCCATATTTTCATTTCAAAGGCAATAAAAAGATAAAGAGAATCATGAAAGAAAAGAGAATCATAAAGGAATACTATAAATGAGGTAACACCACGTTCTTGTGTAAATTAGATAGATACGTTTGAGACCATTTTATTAGTGCTGATTACACAAAATAAAAATTTTCATTATAGGTATTAGGAAATAAGTTGCTTCTGTTTTATTAGTTTAGAAAGGATTCAAACATTGCAGAATGAAGCAGCCTGAAGATGAAATGTAGATTTTTTTTCTGATTTGAAGGACACGATAAGCTACTGTTAAGCTACAAATAACGGAAAGAGAGGAAATGAAAAATACACTAATGAAGATGTTGCAAAGAAACTGTCTCAATGATTCTCTCAATGCCTGAGTCTATTTTCCATCAAACATGGCCTGATTTGTAGTTGTTTGTACAGTTATTAATAGTTTAATTTTATTAGTTCACTGCAGAAAAACCTGATTTACATCTTGTGCAATTAAATGATGAGTCAGCCTCAATCACATACTAATCTCAATTTCTCGAATGCAGCATTGAAGGTGACCTCAATACGTTTTTGACATTGAACTTACAGAAAGCATTCTGGCAAACAAAATTTTGTGTTGCATCTAGAGAAAAGTACACCCCAAGAGACACTGCATCTTTCAAAACTGATGGTGGCTGAATTCTGATTCCATTCAGACCATAGTCAATGAACTTCGGGTTTTACACTGTTGTAAATTTTAGAAACGTAGCTGGTAGCCATCTGGTGAAAAAGGTAATCTTGCACATACAGAAAGAATATTTTAGGATGGGAAACAGTCTAACTTGTGTGCTGAATAGCTATGTGGGAATTTGCTGCAGTAATTACCCTCCTATCATTAGTGACAAGTAATTGCTATAGCAACCCTGCTGCCACCTGTCTCACACACTCTCTTTCAAACACACACACACACAGACACACACACACACTCACACACACGCACACTCTCTCTCTCTCTTACACACTCTCTCACTACATATGCATAGTTTTGAAACAAAAGCAGAAAAGCCAGTAGCTTAATGTCATTTATTGAATCACTGCTTTTTCTAATCATCAAAATATAACCTCTTTCTCCCCTGCCAACTCCTCATAAATATTTATTAAAAATAAAACGTTTGTGTTGTAGAAAATAGTGCTGTTCAACCAAAGTATCTCTATTCAGCACTAATTCTCTGAGGGAGAGAAAAGAGAATTCTCGCAGCTTGATTCCTTTTTTTATTTTATTGCATACATTGGGCCTGAGACTGAATTTGTAGATATGGATGCGAATTCCAACAAAGGCAGCCATCTAATATATGTAACTGCTTTGGTATTCACAACCGGGGCAGCTGAAATTTGTTTTCTTTGATTTAGACACATCCCAAACCACCGGGCGACTCTGTCAGCGCCAGGTATTTCTTTATTGCAAGCAAACACTTCCAATCCGCACACAGTATCTTTAACTTGTTGGCAGCGGGTGGAGACTGAAGAACGGGCTGGCTATCAAGGTTTCACTATGGCATACTTTAACCTAGGTTCTAGTTCTCTATTTTCCTCCTGCTTTTGACAATAATAGTGGAAACCTGACTTTGAAATTCTAGAATAATCTACAAGACTACCAGTTCCTTGTACTTGAAAGGTACCAGAAGTTCGCAATTCCCTATGATTAAGCGGTGAAAGAAGAGAATGGCTGCTGAGAATTTTCTCTTTCAGCTCCTGAAACGCCAGCTTTAAACCCCCAGTTACAAGCATTCCTCATTAAGCGATGACGCCGCTGCATCAGCGCGGGGCAGAACGCTGGCTGACATTAGGGCTGTCACCACTAGATGTCAGCACAACACCAAGAAACAGGGCTCAGGCGCGCACCCTGAACGCCGCGAGGTCTCTCTAACCCTATCGCTCAGCATGTTCCAAAGTGAAGATGAAATAAAACAGCGTTTGATAGATGAAAGAACAGTGAGGAAATTCGGGAACAGCGTGCCTCGACATTCAGCATTTGTGCCCCACATACTTATTCCAACTCTTCTGATCAAAAGAGGCCATTCACATTTAATTCTTAATATGTGTATTTCTTCCAAAATAAGACAGATTTTTTTCATGCTGCTCGCTCCATCTAAAAATAATTCTGTGCCACAGCTTTTCATGTTGCTGAGAAAGAGAAGGGAGATACCTAATGAAGTGCAAAAGTATTCAGTTTTTTCAGATAAACAAATTGTAAGGAATATTATTTCAGCTTGCATACAATATAAAATACTGCATACAATATTTTATATTGTAATATAAAAGATTGCATACAAAAAGTAAATTCTGTAATATTTTACAGAAGTGAATTCTATATTTTTTCACTGTTTTTTGGAATTAAAAAAAACTTTTTTTTTTTTTTTCCCCAAATCAGCTGGATAATATTTTTAATTTTAAAATCACCTTACAGGCTTTTTTAAGGGTGTTAAAAGCTATGCACCTCCTTAATATCTCCCTGCAACTGCCAGCAATCTGAATGTTTTATTTATCTGGTTTAAACACTAGCAGAAAGAAACCTGCTTCTGATCAGTTCTACACGGTTTAGTGTAGAATGGTTGTCCAGTCATGTGAAGCATGGGTAGACTTCAGCTTTCAAGAAGGAAATCCATGTACTGTCCGTTATACAATTTGTTTCATTTATTTCTGATTAAATTATTCATTCTTTTTCTGACGTTCTATCTCAAGACAATATGGCCTGTCAAAATACAGGGTTTGCAAGCAGAAAGTAGAACTCATTTCCCAGACATATGTAGTCCTTCTGTGCTAAATCTTTAAGCAGTATACATTAATCTGAGGGATTTCTTGGTAATTGTCCTGTATTTTGTCACCTGTTTGACTTGAATTGTTCCACATACTAAAGAACCATCTATTTTGTTAATGGGATTTTTTTGCCTCATAACAACTGGCAATAATTAAAAGACAAACAATAACAAAACCCCAAACTCTGTGAATATATAAAACATTAAATGCTGTCTCAAAAATGTTATAGAGAGAGCTATCTATTTATGATGAGGAGGAAACAAGGGATTTTTAATGTCCACCAGAAATAAATCAGTGCTATAAATGATTTGCAGGGGTTGCAGTGCTTTCTTCAAAAGTGCCAGAGGGGCATTCAGCCAATGCCCAATACCATGACGTGACTCCGCTCCACGGTACATGGAGACTATTTCATGTTTTACAGAAAATACTGGTCTTATGGATTCAGGTACCTATTTTGAGTACTTCAGAAAAAAATAATTCCAGAGATTTCCCTGAAGCTTAGTCTTAGAAATGAACAATTCACTCCATTACTTCTCTGTTCAGTTCAGCAAACAAACAAATAAACTTTGCTTTCAGCAATGAAGAAGAATCGGTACAATTTACCTTCTGAACATCAGTACACTATTAAAGACAAAAACCTATGATGGTGAATACAAAAATTCAGTAACTACTTATGACTCCAATTTAATAGCACCTGAGCTTCTAATTTCATCTCTTCCTACCAATTTAGCAACTCTTACCAGAGGAGGAGGCAGAGCTTCCTGGGGGCAATTCTAGGAGATTATAGATTGGTTGATGCTTGTGAGAAAACCCACAACAATGCATTCATATTTGCTGATGGAAACAGTAGGGACAGCTCTTGAGTCCATGGGCAGCAAGGCTGGTTATTTCTCTAATGTAAGGGAAATAACAGAAGAAAATATCCAGTTCACACCTGACTGTGGGTTCTGCAGACCTAAGGATCATTCTAATAAAGTCAAAGCCCATTAGCAGTGTGTAAACAACATCTTAGACACTGACTGTTCATGTTGAATATATTTTTACATGTTTTCAGTTCTCATTCAAGGCAGAAATGTCAACACTTTTGCCAGACAGTAAAGGGCAGACATTAAAGGGTGCTACAATCTTGAGGCTGCCATCTGTTATTCTTGAGTGCCAGTCCTGATGGAAAGGAGAGGTGATACTTAAGAAGGATGACAACAGAGAAGCAGTGGGAGGGATTCAAAGGGAGGAGGCTTTGTCAGGAAATTCTGTTGCTCTTTCATATTGACTTTTCACTAAAATCTTGCATATACATGATTTTTTTTTTTTTTTTTCCTTCCCTGAAGATGAAAACTGCTGTCCTCTCAAAATCTGCTTGGTATCTTAGGAAATCTCAGTGCCTTATGCATGTGATTCAAATACAAATAAAGGTTTGATGGCATTTATAACATCTTCTACAGAAGGCATATTGATGGGGATACATGAGTCACAAACAAATTGCACATATGAAAGCAAACTGTATTGGAACACATTGCACTTCCATCCAGAGGCTGTTTTAGGAAGATAAATACTATGTCTTCCTCATTATGGAGGAAAATTGCATTTCAAATGGTAGTGGAATATATTGTCTGACACAAACAGATAAAGAAACTTCTTTTCCTTTTCCTCTGCTGCCCAAATAGTGAGAAACACTGTCATCTTGGTAGGATGGCAAAAACTTGAGGATTGAAGAGGATGTAGATTGTGGTTTTTCCTTCCCACTAGACTTATGCTCAAAAGGAATTTCCAAGTCATTCCTAGGTAACTACGGATGGGGAAGTCAGAATATATTTTATATTTTCTGTCAAAGATCAATGGTTTTATTTCCCTTTCTGACCATCTGCTCTATCCTTAAAACATCAAATCTATATTTACATCCAGAGACTTTTGGTGAGATTCTAGATTTCTGGCTGTGATGACAGATATTTGGAATAATTTTCCCTGAAAATCAGTAGTTATCTGTCAGATAGATATAATAAGTATTCATTCAACTAATGAAGGTGGATGGTTACCAAAAGAGTAACTACATTCTGGAAACTTGCTGTGTACTTTGAACCTCTATTGTCCTTCTTGGCACAGTATTCAGAATAAATTGTGCGTCAGTAGACTGAGACACTCAGCAATACAAGTATATTTACACTGGTGTAGCTGGAAGCAAAGATAGCAAATATGAAAAGCATCAGACCAAGGTGTTACTCAGATCAAAATTATGAGACTGTCTGGTGCTGCAAAATCAACCATTAAACATCAAGGTTTCCATTTGGAAGCATCACTCAGAATGTGAGTTAAAATATCTCCCAAGACAGGTCATCTGGAAAATGATGCCAAGCTAACTGGTAAGTCAGTAGCAATCTGCAGGTTCTTTCTATCTTCTTGCAGACTGATTGTATTTTTAAAGTGAAAAACTGGGGTGTTGTGTTCAGGGGTTCTCAGGGAAACATTCTGGCACAGGGAAAAAGGAAGTTGGCCAGGAATTCAGGGGAAGGAAAAAAAAAAAAAGGGTACTCTTCATCTTTCATTTTCATCTTTCAGTGCTAGAACAGAAAACTGGGACACCTTGTAGTAAGGACAGGTTGGATGTGTCACCTCTCCCTGTCTTCACTCTCAAATTCATTCATTCACATCTAGCTCAAGCCTTGTCCTCTTATGTCAACATGCACACCATCAATTTTGTACATGATTTATTTTTCCATTTTTTTTCTGCTCTGAGTTTTGACAACATAATTGAACCATTTTTCCTCATGATTAAGGTCTCCAAGAGAAATTAAGCTCTGTCTTCAGAAATGTTATCCCATTTCATGTTATGATTTCCCTTCCTCCTGATTGATCATTTTACCCTCAGGACTAACACTTCAACACTGAAACTTCCATCTGACACTTTGAGGTTTAGGGTATTACTCTTTTATCTTTCCTTTTCTACATTCTCTTTCAAGACCAAAGCTTTTCATTGGTTGAAAACTCACTTTATAATAAAGCCCAAGCCTCACCATAGTCCTAACCCTCACATGTGCATACCCCATTCCGCACTACCACTTACTGACTGAAGAGTGTAAGCACATAGTTTGAAAGTCAATGATGAATTTTGCATGCTGGAAGATTGCCTGTGTTACAAACAGACTTTTCTACCTCTTCATTCTCCCCAGGAAAATAGTCTGCTGAATGACTACAATATGTTGCAAAATATTTAATTGGAACCAATAATTATCAGTTTTATAAGAAGAAGAGCATACACTTTATTACCATATCTCAATATGTTGTTAGCAAAAGATAGTAAGCAGTCACAAAACAATTCAGCAAACCTGCCTAGAGCAATGATGATAGAGGAATGCCTAACAGTTATCCAGCAATAACGCAGAAAATATGTCAGATTTTAAAAAAGAAAGTAGTTGGCAACCCATCACAGTAAGAATACTACTATGAATTTTTAAATGGTCATAATTTTAAGTTCTCATAGTTCAGTTTTCAGGTAGAACAGATGTTATCCAACAAAACTGCTCAGAACATTGTTTCTCAGACCACAAATACCAGCTCTTCTACTGTCGGAACTACCACATGAAACATGGAAACTTTGCAACATGGAAAACTTGAATGCTTTGGGATTCAACGGAGATAAAATCCATTAAATTTAAGCATGCATTACACCTTTACAGCCCTGGCACCTGAGTAGAAAATGCAGACTATACCATATAAATCTGTACAGTGAATAGAAATCTGCAAAGATGGAATTAAATTCAGTCAAAATCATTGTATCTACTCTATAAGGTTTTGATCTGCTTCTGGTTATCAAACTTGGAAGGTACTGTCGTTAATTTGCATTTGTTTTAATAAAGTAGTTGACCTAGAAGTAGGTTAGAGGTTGATGAAAACTGATGACTATTCATCCCCAATATGTGGTGAGGTTGTGGAGTCTTCATCTGTGGAGTTAAATCTTAACACCTGGCTGGACATTGTCCTGAGCAACCTGCTTTAGTTCACCCTGCTGAGTAAGGCATGGGGGAAATGACCTGTCAGCTTCAACCATTCTATGATGCTGTGATTCTCCCAGGCTTATTTCTTTCATTATCTAGAAACAGCCAAATTTCTCTACTAAAACTCTGTTGCTGCAAAGTAGGATATACAGAATATATCCTGTTTATAAATATGATCTTGTTACCACCAGGAAATAAACTGTCAGTTAATTTAATTAATTAAAAAAATAAAAACACGTCTCAGATGAAAGCTAGCTTGGAAGTAGCCCAGAGGTCAGAAACTGAAATCTTTGATGTATGCTTGATTATCTCAGTCCTCAACATATGTCCTTGCATGATGCTGTCTGTAAGTTTCTGAAAATGGTGAAGACACTCCACATTTCCAGTGGGTGTAGGAACAGTGAAAACAAGCAAGAAAGTGAACTTCCTGGATAATGCAATAGAAATAGCATCTCTATACCCATCTGAAACTTCATTTAACCAGCTAAGGTTTACAGTCAGTCTAACATTACAGTGCTAAATTCATTCAGAGGCTCAAACGGTTTACTGCAAGTGAAAACATTATTGCAGGCACTGATGCAATTTCTGAATTTGACACTAGGCAGAGATATTTTGGTGGGTTATAGGTCATTTGAAACTGAACATTCAACTCTGCCTATGTAAGCAATATCAAAACAACAACAATTTTTTTTTCAATCATAAGATGATTTAAAGTTCTAAAATAATTCTGCCAGTATTGAGGAATCTCTGCAAGAAATTAGAGCTGAAAGAGGTTAAAATGATCAAGTTTTCACTAATATTTTGCTAATTGAATGCATTTGGGCCTGAATTTTCAGAGCATTTTAAAAAAACAAGCAATTCATTTCAATCACAGCTGCGATCACTTGGCACTTGCATGGATCTGCCAAGGATGACTCAAATAGGTACCTAGAAAATGTGGCCATTTTTAGCAGTCATTAGCAGCCATATGAACATTTTAAATTAAGTGTCTCAATTACCATCACTTTAGAACTTTGTGCTAGATTCAGTTCTCACTGTCACAATTCAAATCCATTATCCTTCACCTGCCATTTCCAGACACACTCTGGTCCTACAGACTTTCCTAGTTACATGATGGATGAATCAGTTTTCTTTTGATCTTTATTCTCCATTACAGTTTATCCTTGATATGTTTCCAGAGAAGTGTAGTATCTTCAATTAGGGAAAATGTGAAAATCTTCTTCCAACAACCAATAAATAAGGATCTACCACCTATAAGGCCTGAATTAACATTGTATCAATCTTAATTCTCGGGTTTACTAAGTTTTGAATGCAGAAAATTAATATTCTTGCACTGCAATACATATGGTT
Organism: Hirundo rustica; assembly: GCF_015227805.2. NCBI lineage: Eukaryota > Metazoa > Chordata > Aves > Passeriformes > Hirundinidae > Hirundo > Hirundo rustica. The sequence continues at coordinate 35,950,907 of NC_053455.1, forward strand.
TCTGAGTGTGGGTGTTGTTGTTGTTGTTGGGTTTTTTATTTTTTTTTTCCCCCCAGAAAATAAATAGGAAAAATCAGATGCAAAGAAACCATGTTGCATCTTGCACGTAATCAACATCACAGAACTTTAGTAGCCTATCTGGAAAAACAGGCTATTCGTTTTAAGCTGATATGACAAATATATTCCCAGCATGCTTCACAGGTATTTTTCTCAAAACAGAAACATTCCAGAGTAATTAAGATGGAAATAGTATAGTTACGTTGGCAGATTGAAGCCCTGGAGCTAATGAGCCTGTGTTCTTAGCACAGGCTAAGTGGTTTAGAATTTGTGTATCAGAATGGATGCTGTTCGGAGCCGACATGCCTAAACCACTTCTGGGCTATTTAAATTGGAATACATTGGACTGTACGGGCATGTCGGCTACGGGGTAGAGGTAAAGCGTATCTAGTGCACAGTGTCATGCACTACTGAATTAAGCATGCTTATTGTTCAGGAAATTATGTTGCTCAATTCTGAAAGCTTCTTACTAAGATCTAGTATGATTCCTTACTACAAGATGAACTGTAGTATTTAAAAGTTCAAAATTTGGCTGGACAAAACCAAGGTTTTGCTTCCAAGCAGACATAGGCTGACAACTCCTTGTGAAAGGTTTTTATAGTATGAGGAAATATTTGAAAGATATTCAGCAGCAAACACCTGACATGAGACTCTCAGTCCAGAGTTTGAAATTTTAGGAAGTTTATATGCAAGTCAAATTTGAATACTAAAATAGTAAAGTGTTAGACAACCTTTAAGTCTAGATATTATCTAAAATTAGTGTCTTTTATGTGTAGGAGCATGTGCAAAAATGATAACATAAAACTGTTACTTTTCTGTTAGCCCACTGCTTATCTGCTTTCAAACAAACAAAAACAGCACATTATGGCTTCTTCGTTTCTATATTCTCCCCCATACCTTGAAACATGTATAATTCAGGTTTTACGAGGCCTTCTCAGAACGGAAATGGATGTTTGCTTCCCTTTCCTGTGGTGGCAAGTATGTGACTAAATACTGTCAAGGATGTCTAAACTTGCATAAGTAATTTCAATGAGGAATTAACAGGAAAATAATGCAGAAAAAACTTAGTGTTACAGATAGAACAGATGCATATTCTCCATCAGAAAAAGACAATCTTCCATGTTACTCACCACATTATTGTGATTTTCTCAAATGATGGGTAAACCAAAGACTGGGAAGAAATTTGGTATGGTTCTCTCATGATATTACTAATATTTTATATTGTATGGTAGTGATGAATAACCTTTCATGTATATTTACAAAGTAATGGCATAATTGTTCATGCTTGCGTGATAATTAAATGTGTTGATGTTTACAATTAGATGTAATAACATAAAGATGGTCTGAACATTTGCCAATGTATCTTCTATCTGGATCTTTTAAAAAATAATATACAGTAGCAACTAATTAGGTGACTAATCTTTATGACAATTTATGAATGGTCTGCATGATACACACACAAGCAGACACACAAACACACATTCACATTCTTATCTACCTTCACAGAATGATGTGGATAGAGTCAGTATGTTTTTTGTATAATACCTTACTTCAGTCTAAGGCACATTATCCTTACAGAACACTTGACTGAGTTTGGAATTGGAATAAAATGTATGTAATAGTGAAGTATTTTATAATAAAGTTTACACTATCTGATATAAAAAAAAAATCTTAGTGCTCTGATTTGTATGTATATTTTAAACTAGTAGCATGAATCAATCAGCTCCTGTGGAGGAATGACAAAAGGAGTCTTTTAGACGTCTGACATGAATTTGCATAAGAATAGATGGTTTTTGTATTTTGATAAAGGTGTTTTTCTTGTTCACTGAAACTGAAAACTTTGAATGATTTTTTTTTTTCTTGCATTGATATTACAAAGGACAAAAAGGTATAAGTATTAACCATTCAGAAACATGCACAACACAATATTTAACCACTGCAATTAACCACAATTTCCTTAGAGAAAACTGATGAATCATGGGCTAATAAAATGTCTCTAGACAAATACTAATATGTTTTTATTTTGAAATGTTCTTTGGGAAATTTTGGCTTAACTTCTAAATTTTCAAGGACTTGGGATTAATGTGGCCCCATTTTTGAAGTAACAAACGTTTTATTAAAACTAACCTGTATGAAACTTAAACACAGCAGGAGCTTAATAACCTTTGTCCGTTGTAGCTTTTCAGAACCCAAAAAAGGGGACAGTGCATAAGTTCTGCTTAACACATCTGATATGTTACAGTTGTAAAACTGTAACCATGAGCAGCTAATCTAATTAAAAAAAAAAAAAAAAATCGGAATTGATTATTAAGCTTCAAGGGAGCTGTGAACAAGGGTTAGTGATTGAAAAATATAGGGACTTCCATTCAAACAGTCAAATTAAGTGTTCAGCCCCTATTTAGGAGACTTTTCAATATATTTTATACCCTGGGGAACCTAGATCCAACCAAGAGCCATGGCCTGTGGTTCTTCTGTCTACATTTGCAACAGCTTGAGGTATGCCATCTCACATGGTTTAGGGAAATTGCTGCCAGCATAAGACAAATAATTCCCTCCCTCTGGTCCTCAAGAATAGCTGGAAAGTGTAATCTCTCATTATCAAACCTTCTGCTTTATTCTGTCCTGCTGTAGCTCTGTGTCATTGGTCTTGTTCACAGTCATCTCATCTTTGTCACAGATACTTTTTTTTTAATGTGACAGAACTGCATTTAGTAATCATGAGCTTGACAGATAAGTATTTGTAAAACAAAAAATCATAGAGGGTAAATTTGAAAGCTTCCATCAGTTTAATGCAAGAATGCATACATTTTTCCCATGTAGGTTCACACATTTCAGCTGAACACATAAAGCCTTATGATGTAATCCTATATGTTCTTCATTTAAATAATAAGGATGTCATCCTACTTGAAGATTCCTTGTATTTTGAATTTTTTCTCTCCATCCTAATAATTCCTTCAAATTTATATATTTCAATAACTTCAAATTTAAACTGTAAAATAAAAACTTGAATTTTAGATTTGTCAGGACCATTATTTTATTGCTTCTTTAAATGTAGGTAAGTCTATTCAGTGTAAACAGATTTCACTAAGGATAAAATAGTGCTCGTTTGTCACTGTCAGAAACCAGACCAAAGGTACAATCTCACCATTCATACATTCAATCTTGATTTTTACAGCCAAGAACTTTCAGATATAATTACTTTGGCTTATTCAAATTATTTCACCTGACTCTAATCAGCAACAGGGGTACACTATCTCGTAAGATCTGAAAAATCTGGAAACATTAGGCTTTATAGCTCTCTGTAGTGAATGAGAATATTGCTATTGCTCAAATTGGCAAGTCAAGCTAAAAGCAAATGAAAGCCTCATGGTCTTTTGGTGACTGCAAAAGCTCTCAAGCAGATCTCACCCCCTTCTGGTGTATAATAATACACTTATTATACGAGTGTAATCAGTAGAAACAGGATCTTGATTTCTGAGTAGTAAGGGAAAATGGCAGAGGACATGCTCCAACATCTTCAAAGAGCCTTGTCAGAAAGGACAGAAACTGTTACTGGAAAATCTAGGAAGAACAATGAGTTTGATATTTTATAGCAAATCAGAGGAAGAATCAAGACCAGCGTAAACATTTTTGAAAAGCAGTTCTATACCTAAGCGCTGAAAATTCTACATAAGACAATTTACACTTTTTTTCCTAGCAACTTTTGTCTACAGAGATTATTGGATATTAGAGTGTATTGTAGGTGTAAAGCACAATGATAAGGAAAAACAGGAGGAGAAAAGTATGCCTCAATTTATATACCCAAAAATATACACTGAGAGTTGCCCCAAAGGACCACTACAACAAATTGTCTCACTTACACAAACTCAGTGCTCTTCTCTTTGAAGTGGGATACAAATTTTTTCTTTTTGAAAAAGATATATCGAGAAGAAACAGCAAAGGGTTTACTAACAAAGCGTATCATATCCCATGAACACAGAGCTCATTCCCAACCACATTCTGGAACCTGATTTTACTTATCACAGCTAACTTCCAACTAATTCCTCTCAATAAGCACCTTTAATAATAATTGGCAAAAAGCTTCCCTCTTCTCTGACAGATTTCCAGTATAACCTAGGTTAGTTACTTTCCTCAAAAGAACAAAGAGCACCAGTGCAGCTAGAAACAGTTTGAGATGAATAGGGAGAAAAGAATGGCTGGACAAGATTGTCTCTCACAGTCCAATCATTGCACATTAACTCACTTATACTAGGTATATCTGTTCTCTCTACAGGTCAATGGCCACCCAGCCTCACACATTTTAGTTTTTGGAATAAAATTCGATTTATTGGAGGGTTTTATATCCTCCAAGTTAATTTCCTGGACTTTATCCACTCTTCACTGGTTTTACTGCAGGAAAAGATCAAAGCATGGGAATGTTTATATGATTGTTACATCTATGTTGGGAATTCTTGAGAATACCATCTATACACTTTCCTGGAAATTCAGTGATCCATCCCTTTCAAAATTCCATGCTCTCACATTTATCCTTTACTTAAATTGCACACACATATAAAAATGTCATAAAAACCTGCCACCTATACAGGTAACACAATTAATACACTGTGCCCAGTATTGCAGATGCCCCCATGGTCAAACCTTCACTATCATACCAGTCATTTCAAACCCAAACTCCATCTAATCCACCTACTTATACTGACATTGTTTTAAATTTATACTCTACTGAAATTTAATCTAAATAGATGATTTTCTTAAAAAGCTCACTTTGAATAACAATGAAAAAAATATTAAACCTTAAAAAAAAAGACCCATATTTTTATCCCAGTATTTGTTGTGAACCATATTTAAGATGGAACGGGTGTCAGTATTTAAAGTTTTTTTGGTACTGTTTTGATGTTATTATCTAAGTGGTTATTATAAGCACCTCATCATAAATTGTTAAGAATTCTGGAGTATTTCCTTCTGAAGAAGGATAAAAGGTACATAATGTCTAGGAGAAAATGGAAGGCAACTGCTCTTTCGGTGTTTCAGGTGATTAGAGCAGCATAAACTAGGCCTTTGCCTGCCTGATGTTGTGTAAAGCTGAGATGTGAAATAAAAGGGAACTGGCATATCAAAATCATCAAGAAGAAATTCTGTTTTGTTAAAGTCATAGGTGGAAGCAGAAAAGAAAGCAAGACTGGTACAAAATGCTGACAGGTATTTTTCAGAGATTAAAAATAGCAGGAACTTATCTGACTCGTAAAGGCATTGGAGTTACTTGTCAAGTGAGAAAACAGGTGGGAGCATAAAGAGGTTCTTCACCCCTTGGGGAAAAACAGTGTTACTAAGCACGCTGATTATTGTTTCAGAGTCTAGGAGTGGAGGATATTTTTTTTTTCCCAAATCACTAAGTCCAGCTATTGTAACTTGATTTTTGGTTAGGAACATGGGTTTGTGTGTTCAGACAATGTTTCTCTTACTGAGATTCTAATTTTATTATATGGAAATTTGAGGAGATGGCAACTTTTCTTTGTTTTACACTGAACCAGATTATGTTGTGATAACTGAACCTGTAAGTGATGGTTACTGGCTTCAGTGACTATTATGATGTAAATTTTATCCTCTTATCCAGTTTTATTACTAGTTTTTAAATCAAACAAGAAAAACCTCTTTCACTCAGGTCCTGGTTTCCTAAATTACCATTTCCTTTTTATGTAACTCATCAGTAATGACACCATCCCAAGCAAAGGATGAATGGGTATTTTGACCTAGCTTTTAAAAGTGCTCCTTTTCATATTTCATAGTGAGCTGAACAGAGCAACTCTAAAGAAATTGGTCTGAGACAGAAATTTTACTAACTAGTTTACTAATGCGCTCTATACTGATGGGAAAGTAATATTCCTACAGCTATACTGTCAGCACATCATCTCATTAAAAACATGTTTAAGAAGATCATACTTCTGCTCCATCTTTCTTTTTTGCTCTCAGTTATGACATGTGGGCTAAATTTACATCAAACTACACATGTACATTCCCCAGTCTTTGCTAAACTTTTTTTATCTTAGGCAAGTGACTTTTTAAACTTTTATTCTTACTGTTACAAAGCAGTTATCCTTTCAATTACTGTTTTTCTGTCTTACATACTTGAATGTCAGAAAGCTGCATCCACTACCACATGACCTAAATATTCACTTAGAGTGAAATATTTTCAAAGCAGTGACCTTCCACAGCAGGCTACAAAATTGATAGTAAAAGCCATTCTATTGATGCTTCTCTTTTCCTTTTTTCCTTTCTCCTAAGGAAAGTAGATTGGAAATACAGCAATTATTCTGCCTGGATATTGAAAGGGATTTCTGAGCAACCTTGCACAATTGAGCTGGCACATGTAAAAACTGTTTCTGACTCACTGAGCTGGCATATACTGCTAAATCAGCATTGGCAGGACTCCAGGCAGCCTGTCACCAACACTGGATATTGCAGTAAGTACCAGTTCTGTGTATTGTATCCAAATTGGTTTTATTGAATTGTTTCATTCAGTGCTGCAAGGTCTGGCTTAAGAAACTAAAGCCTTGGACTAAAAATAAAGAGACCACAGTGGAACTAAACATGTGCCAGCTGAGCTGTGGTAACTGAGTATACTATTAATAAAAAAGACTTTGCTTAAATTCCTTTTAATGCCCATATTTTCTTACTCACAGGGACTTTTAAACATTTTACAAAAGTATCAATTAGTTTACAAATTATCTTTATGAAAGAGTTCAGAAAATAAAAACAAAGACCAAAACATACAAAGAGTGATAATTAAATGAAATACCCATGATTCTTTTTTTTTTTTTTTTTTTTTACTTTTCTGGAGGGGTTACTTTAGAAACTGTGCTCTTTTGCAGGTAACTAGGCAAATCTTGATATGGTAGTAAATTAGTCAACTTCTCACTTCAGTTTTAGCAGTGCTGTATTTTCCTTAATTCCCGCAGGCTAGGAACATCCTCAGAGAGACCAGTCACAGTTCAGCCACTCATACAGATTTACTAGTCTGTGACAATTCACTTGAATCTGGGCTGTATCCTTGGTGTTTAAAAAGTGACACCTCCTGTGGGCAAGATTAGTCCCACATGAACTTAGGCACACTTCCAACACACTTGACAAAAAATAATATAACTAGGTCTACAGTAAGATTCATTTATTAAAGGCTCTTAACTTTAGAGAGAGAGAGAACACAGTAGAGGTAAAAATTATCAGGAAATAGGACATTAGAACAATGGGGCCTGAGATCACTCATCCTGGATGACAGAAAGCCTGTAGAGATCTAAAAAGTCTGTGAGATTTTGTTGCTCTTCCTGCTTATGTAAATTGGATTAAAGACAATCTCTGTCACCTACCTGGGCTTTAACACTCTGACTGCATAGTAGGCTTACTCATAGGCTTTTGGAAAATAGGAAAAGACCGTAAGTCTATGGCGCATAGTGCTGAAAGCCATATGAGGGCAATATAAATTAACTGTCTTATTATATTTGCACACAGACAAGTTTACACTTTTTAAATATGCATTAGCATGGATATATTCAAACAACATATTTCAACACACAGAAGTTATAGAATGTAAATGAATGCAACTATTTCAGATGAATGAGCATTACTTTGCTCAAAAAATACAGTTAAATTCATGTATATTTCTTGATACTAGTATCAAGAAAGGCTTCTCAGAAAAAAAAAAAGAGTACATGAAAATCTACATTTGATTCAGCTTCAATGCCTTAACAGTCCATAGATAATCAAATAGGCCTCAAGGTTTCTGAAACAGAAAAATGCCAAGTTTTTCCAACTCTCCAGCTGTAGTCAGCTGGTTTTCTCTATCGCGTCATTATTTTTTTTCCACCTTCAGCTCATGAAGATCTGAAGGATGAAATCCCTTGAGTCTGTTGCTCTTCTAGAACTGACCAACCCAAAGGAATTTCGTTAGAAGGACAGCAGAATTTCAATCCAGGGTGTAAGAAACCAAATTTGGTTATCACTTTAACAAAAATGGTTTCTTGTAGAAATAGCTTCCTCTTGCTGCTGAGGACTCCAGGACGGTGTAGATGAATGTAGACGAGAGATCTCTGAAGTTAGGTTTTAGAAGATGAGGTTTATTGTAAGGGATGTGGGGGCCTTGCTCGGAGCTGCCAGGCTGCAGCTCGTGGCAAGGCCTAGGAAAGTGGGGGAAGGGAGAAGTAGGGAGAGGAAATTCCAAGAGAGGAAAGTCCTCAGGGAAGGGTGCAAGCAGAAAGAGACCGTCCAGCCCCCCGGGACCCCTTATCAGGGGTCTTCAAGGTGGGCTGGAACAAGCCTTGGGCCAATGGGGTTACAGATACCTGATACTTCAGGGGAGGGGTACAGGTGTGGGATGAACCATACATTGAGGGGTGAGACAGAACATTCCATTTGACCTGTGGGTCTGGCTGCAGGTAACTTTCAGATGGTCACATAACTGTTTTCCCAGAGATCCAGTATCTAATACATCTCAAACATCAAAACTTACTTTCAATTCTATCTCAGTTACAGGTTTCACATTCTCAGAATAGAGGCAATCATATTTATAGGGCTTTCTGGCTTCATCCTCCCCAACAGTTTCTGTCTTTAATGGCTGTGTGATGTATTGTGTAGTGTCACTCATTCTAAAAGGTTTGCTAAAAGTTCTATGGTTAGATAATCATCAAAACGGAAATATTTGGATCGCTTTGAGCAGATATATATAGCAGACTAAATACCTTTGTAAGCCACTCTGTCAGGGATTATTCAGTGATTTTGCTTTGGAAATCTTTGTAATACCTATGACCTATACAATTGAAAATAACCCATCAATTCACAGTTCTAGTTTTCCAAAAGCAGAACAACGAGAAGAAATAACATACTTTTCACAAAGGACTTGGTATTATCTGAAACCCTATAATAAAAATCTCATTCTGTTTCTTCAATTAATTGATTATTTCAGTAGGCTTGTCTGCAATCCAATCAATTTTAAAACAGCTGTAAAAAAAGGTTTCATTCTTTAAGGGATATCCTACTCATGGATCAAATGCAAAGTTAGTAAACATAAAAGAGAATGTGATGAATTACAAATCTTTTGGTAGTACCATGCAATTTATCCCAAGACTGTTGATTTGTCAGTGATATTTGGGGTAATTGCTCCTTTGGAAACCACTAATATAGCTCAGGAATAGTATATATATAAATTCTTGCTTCATCTAGCAGCAGAGAGAGGTTTCTTCGCAAAAAGATCTTGTGAAACACCATAATAACTGGTTAACACTCATCCGTAAGTTTTAAAAGGGTGTTTACATAAATAAAATATAATAATTTTAGACATACAGAATGTTATAGTTGAGATCAGATATGGTAGCCTTGCTAATACTTTGATCTATGTGTGTGTTCTTTGGAATAAAGGATGTTTTTGTTGAAACTAGTTCTCAGAATACGAGAGACAACTGAATGGCGACAGCAGTCATTCATTGTGCCATATTAAGAATGTTTCTGGTGATAATAAATTACATTTCTCTCCTTTAAGGCATGATGATTATGAAAAGGTTGGGAGTGGGGGAGGCCCGACATGAAACACCCAAAGAAAAACACTGAAGTGTTTTGCAGCACATTTCCACTTTCAATAACAAAATATTAGTATTTATCTCAGTGTTACAATGAACACAGAATAAGGAATATCTAAACAGGAAAAAAAATTGACAAGCACAAAAATTCAACAAATTTCATGATTTCATGCTTCCAAAGGCAGAGAGATCAGAAACAGACAGGATGCAACAGGACTTCCACTTTGCAAGCAAATTCCCTGGGATTGTTCTCTCCTGCTTCCTTAGTCTAAATATGCACTAAGAGGTAACTTCTAAATCCTCAGGCAAATATAAGAAATTTCTGCTTCTATTTGTGATAATAGGTTAACAGTTTTAGGAACCATTTATTGCAACTGATGACATTCTAATACCAAATATTCCAAGATATGAGGGGAATTGTCCTTATATCTGCTACAGGGTTAGTTACGGTTACTACACAAATCCATACTGAAGGTCTAGCAACTTCTTTGTGCTGCTCTGAGAATAATGTGTTCTGAGAATACTATGTCTGCTGAATCCTTTCTAATATAGCCTACTTGTAGAATGTATCATGTTATGCTCCTCTGCATATTCAAATGCAGAGAAATGATGGCTGTTGGGGGATGTTTTTTCCAGGCTCATCACGAAAGCCATCACCCACTCAAAGGTCCATTTCTAGTTGACCAGAGGAGCACAGGGGCACAAAACCAGGTGAGAAATGTAAATTAAGAATGGAAAGGAAGCAGCGTCCCATCAAACCTGTGCATGTCTACCTGTTTGTCTGAGATGGAGATCACAGGAGGAGCTGACTGTTGTGAAACATGATTTTAAAGAGTTAAGATTTTAGCTAAGGGTTAGAAGCAACTTATATTGATCAAGATGTAAGTTAGATTAGTAAATGCTAAGTTAATGACTGTTAGCTGCCCAAGCTAGAGCTAACTGTTATATTATGAGCTTGTTTATACAAAAAGTGGAGTAAGTGAACTGTCGTAAGAACAGATTGAAACCACTAAGCACAATGGCCAGCACCTGGACTTGGTATCAATCAGTCACGAAGCAAGGGACCTTGGATCGTGCCAGAGGGTCACAGAGACCTGATGAAGACTCTCCTGACTTCATCCTTTGAGACCACCGACCCAATGCAAGAGAAGAACTGTGCACGCGTGAAGGACTAATAGCCTCATTTTAATACAGAGCGGGGATGGGAGGTGCTGGGGTTATGCATAAGTATTGTATGTAAGATCTTGGAAAATAAATAGAGAGCAAAGAGCCTTGTTCGGGACGGCCACACCTTTCGGAGATGACTCCCGTGCCACCCGCCAGTGAATAAACATACCACTTTCTAACTTTAATTAGTTAGAGGGTCTTTGTCCATGACTATATTGGTTTTCAATATAGTTGAAACTCAGTTGGAGGGAGCAGGGGACTTGAACCTGATCCAGAGAACAAACAGAAAGACTGTGGGATCTGCTGATCTCCAGAGGTGAGAACTGACGTTTGTCTGCAGTGGTGCCAGAGTTGTTTTATTAAGTTATTAAGTTATTTTTGTAAGATTTATAAGTTATTTTTGTAATGGTTCAGTCCACTGTACCCCCCTGTGTTCTGTAATAGTTTTTCCCCTATGAGTTAATTAGATAATCAGATGTTTTATGCCAATCATTCCTCCCCTGCACCTGTCCCTGTCAATCCCCCCTCTCTCCTCGTGGTCGCCCTGTCTGTCACTTCGAGACCCTTCCCTAGATTCTGGAAAGATCCAGGAGAGTCGTCAAGTGATAGGCTGGTGCCCAGGTGCCCCTCCTACCCTTCTGTGATTTGTTAAGAGTTCAGAAGTTGACACCCCGTTACACCCCCGTGTTCCCTGGTTGGCTGACCTGTTGTCACCACCCCTGGATCCTCCCCCGTTTATAAGTGGCTGCAAGGCTTTGATCTCTGCTCTCTCTGGGCAGCAGTGGTCTGAGGCGGAGCTCCTTGCCAGACTCCCCTTAATAAACTACCTTCTACCCTGCTCAAAGAGAGTTGACCCTTTTTCTGTCGTCGCAGTCGCAACTCCATCAGGTCCACTCACTGGTGTGGGGAAGCAAGAACCTACTGGGAGGAGGTTACTCGCCCTGCCTGTAACCCCGACCGATCCACGCTGTCGCAGTGCAAAACTGAGCTGGCCTGCGCGCCTGCCAGGAGTGAGGGGACACTGCAACATTTGTCTAAGTCATAGGGGTCTGTGAACACTGTCATCACTCATGGAGACTCTGCTAAAGTGTTCCACTGTCCCTCTTCTGACTTCCCCTCCATTACAGACAATGAACATTTCACTTAAAAGGTCACTTTATGTCTTTCCAGTACAAAAGCTCATGGAATGAAGTATTCTGCATCAGTATAATTTCAAATCCCTGGCTAATGAAGGAAAAAATATTACTAGATATATGCACAAACATGCTTCTGTCTTGCAAATGGAAGCTAGATGCAATTCTGCTGAAAATAAACATATAAAAAATAAGAGGCATGTGTCATCAATTATATCCTATATATAATGTACAGTTGACTCACAATTCAGAAGAATTAATTCTTTCTTCCCAATTGTTTCTGCTGAGTTACAGCACATTGAAGATACAGGGAACTGTCAGTAGAATAGCTGCTGCTTTGAGAGACACTGAAGACCTTCTTGTGTGAAGGTGATGATGGAAAAGCTAAACCTGTAGTCAATTACAGTATCACCTTTACATTCAAGGCTATCTGCAAACAAATGGCTTTTCCTTTATGCATCATATCTTCAGTCACTGTTACAGTGAGGATAATTAAAGTGATTAAAAAGAACTTTAAAAACTATATATTAATTTCCAATAGTTTTGTGTGTTATTTTCAAAGTGTTTCATACAGCCTGAGAATTTAATTCAAGTTTTGAAATTAGAGACTTGCGTAGCTACAACGAAGTATCGGTACATTCTTGGTGATGCTGATATCAGACTATTAATGTTGTTTTAAGACTCTCCCTGTGAGTATAGTTTATATTTAGATGGAGAATCCTACAGGGATTCCATAAATCTGCAAAATGGTCAGACTTCCCTGCTCTTAACAGGTCACTGCACAGCAGCATTTTTGTCTATGAGTCAGGAATAAAAAATGCTAGGTCAGCTTCACATTAACAAGCCAGACATTTACTTTTTTTTTTTCTCTATTATGAATGATGTTTTAATTTTTGATATTGTTTATTGATCTATCCTCATTTCTTTTTGTTATATTACTGATTTACATAGTAACAATGGAAAATCACCCTGCTTTCCTTCTAATGAAAAAAATATTCACCTTAGACACTCAGAATGAAGCAGCTTCTTTTTAAGATTTGTAGAAAGGTGAGCTTTTTTACGATTTAGTGATAAAGCACCAGTGGTTGCAACATTAAAACCAATATGTATTTTTGTCTAATATCATGAAGTAAGAGTAGAAAAGAATTAGTCATTCCAGATATGGAGAAAGGCATAACTATATTGCTACATCTTTGCAGTCAAGTAACATCTTGTGTGCTCCTTCATGGTCAAAGGTTTAAACTATTGCATTTCACTAAAAAATGAAATATTGTTGTTAAGTGTTCAAATGGAGCATACATTAATGCTCATTTACTAATTAGATCTTTCTCAAGATGGACCTACTTGTGCTTGGCAGAAAAGTTGCAATAAAACTTTTTAACAAGCAATATGGATAGAATGAGAACCCACATACTAGAATGTGTGTCCAGGTTATGTACAACCAATATTAAAAAACCAAACAGCTGTGATCCTCTGGGTCTCTTCATACAGGCACATATGTGCCAGAGAAGAGAATCTTGATGATTTTGGTTGAAAGGCACCTTGAACATTTGGGTAAATTTTGTTACAATTATTTATCCTATGCTACAACACCAGCCTGCTAACCACAAAGGAATTCAGGTGCATGCATAACAAGCATGCATAAAAAAAATCTGCTGTTGCCATCTAGAAAGTGCAGAACTTGCACTATTTTGAAATAGCACACCAGCATTCTGTTCCCTTAATGTGTTCTTGAAGATATTCTGTGGCTTTAGAAACCAAGAAAAGAACTGTCCTGTCCTTAGATAAGATCCGTCTTTCTTTTTGCAGTTGTCAAGTATTAAATGAAATTTTTTTCAAAGTATTTGATTCATTAATAGATGCATATATACTTCTTTTATTTATACTGTGTATGTCTGTTATTCCTGCATCCAGTCAGAAAGAACATTTTGAAAAACTGCATCATAAAAATCTATAAGCTTGGATTTGGTACTCTTTCGTTTAAAAAAAAAAAAAAATCCAATTTAAATTCATTTACTGACTGACTAAGGTTCATGGAAAATGCAAACTGTGCTTCTTCAGTATGACACAAATCTCAATGTGTCTTTTATGATCGAGTAACACATTTAGGGAGTTTGTATTCATCTAACCAATGAATACAACTGATTTACAAAGTCCACAAATGACACAGGGCAATATGAGCATGAAACTATTTGATGTATTTCTTAGAAATTTGCAGGATATGAAACCTAGATTGCAACTTTTAAAATTGTGATTCATGACACTATCTGTATCTGCTTTGGTTTTAGCTTTTTATTATGATAGATATACAAAAAATGGAAAGGCCATTCATGAAAATGTAGTTCAATTTTAGGTAAAGAGGAAATTCACAAAAAAATGAGGGCTGCAGAGATAAATAAAGCACCATTTTTGGCAAAATGGCAGTCTCACTTTCATATAGGCAATTTCCCCTGTCTTAAAACATTCTTAGATATTGGATTCTAAATGATGAGAAACAAAAAAATCATACACTTTGTAGAGTGTGCTTGAGGTTTGTGCCAAAGCTTACTTTAATTTAAAACTCTCAGCTTATTTCTATATACATGGAGCAAGCTAGGACATAAACTGTATGAATGAAGATGTCAGTTTTGAACATTTTGAGCTGCAGTTCTGTGACTCTATGCTAAGCTTCTACAGAAAGAATTAAGACACTGTTCATGCTATGTCAATGTTACTTGCTCTGATTTACATGTATGATGAGATACAGAGAATGCAACTTCACCTCTACTACCCCCTCTAGAAATGTTGTATTATTGGCACTCAGAGGTCTGATCTTATAGATTTAATTTCAAATAAATATATTTAAATGAGACAAAAAACATATGAGAAGACTAGAATGTCCAAGTAATTAGAGTTTTACCTGAGCCTCATCAAAAGCACTACTTACCAACCTCTCCATTCATGGGCCTGCAAAATTTTAATGGCACTAATGACACTAAGGAAATGTGTATCACAAAGGAAACCCAGTGTTCCACAGGAGTTGAACACTAAACCTAAACAAGGTTATCCTTTTCAGATGGTATCCTTATTCCAGCAGCAGTCAAATTCATATTGGGCTCTGAGAGAGAAGGAGCAGCAGCAGCAGGAGGCTGTTCTGCAGGGGTGGTAAGCCAGGCCAAGGGCAGCAGGGCAATGGCCTGACAGACAAGTCCCAAAGTACCTGAACAAGGAGGGCAGAGCAGGACAGTCAGCTGACCTGGACAGCAGGGGAGTCCAGAAACACTAAGGCAGGTATAAGGTCAAGCCAGGTAGTGCTGGCCAGTGGGTCAGGTTCAGATCAGTCAGCTATGTGGCTGGGCCCCTGCATGGACGCTGTGCACTCCAGAAAAGGAAAAAGGGCAATTGCTCAGATTAAATGCAGCTCCCGAGTACAAGGGAATGGCCTCTGCTAAGGCTTCCCACAGCTCCTCCTCAAACAGCTCTCT
Organism: Hirundo rustica; assembly: GCF_015227805.2. Lineage (NCBI taxonomy): Eukaryota > Metazoa > Chordata > Aves > Passeriformes > Hirundinidae > Hirundo > Hirundo rustica. The sequence goes on from NC_053455.1 coordinate 35,966,291, forward strand.
GAATCCAGGCTGCACAGCTGCGCTGCTGTCAGTGCTGGCCCTGAGTCCAAGCAGCCAAAACCCCATGAAGGGGATCCGGCACCAGCTTCCTCCAGTTCAGCCTTTCTCATTGCCTGATTGCAGCCAGGAAGTGGGAAACCACAGATCTCGCAGATTTGGGCACTGTTCAGAGAGTGACTTGTTGCCCCATTGAAGTGAGCATTCATACTGTGTCGTTATTTCCCTTAGTGACCTCACATACCTATCAAATAGGATGCGGCACTTTATACGGTCTGTACATGTGCATCACATAGCCTGAGAATATATGTTTAAAGTCTCCTTATTATCTCTCTATGAGTATCCAGCTATTGGTTTTGGCTGACACAGAGTTAATTTTTTTCATCATGGCTAGTATGGGGCCATGTTTTGGAATTGTGCTGAACACAAAGATAATATAGAGATATATCGGAGATGTATTTGCCATTGCTGTGCAGGGCTTACACAGAGCCACTTTTCTGCTTTTTGTGGAGCCAGGCTAGAGAGGAAGTTGAGAGGAGATACAGCAAGGACAAGTGATCCCAACGGATCAAACGGATATTCCAGACTGTGTGACGGCATGCTCAGTATATAAGGTGAGGGGTTGAAGGAGGAAAGTGGGGGGGGGACATTTGGAGTGATGGTGCGTGTCTTCACAAGTCACCGTCACACATGGTGGGGCCCTGCTCTCCTGTATATGGCTGAACACCTGCCTGCCCATGGGAGTTGGGGAATTAATTCCTTGTTCTGCTTTTGCTTTTTGAGTGTGCAGCTTTTGCTTCCCCTGTTAACTGGTCTTTATCTCAACCTATGAGTTTTCTAGGTTTTACCCCTTTGATTTTCTCCCCAGTCCCACTGGTGGGGGAGTGAGTGAGCAGCTGCCTGGGGTTTGGTTCCTAGTGGGGTTAAACCACGACAAAAGTTCAACTTAATTTCAAGCTGAGAGATGGCATTAGCTGCATACAAATCCTGTGTTCACTTTTGTCAGTCTATTTCCCTCCTAAAGTGTATATAAATTCAAAAAAAAAGAATATAAATATGTGTAATACCCATCTATTTCTTTAGTGCTCAGAATCTTTTAAGAGTAGAGGTGTAGTCTGTGCAACCTAAGAGCTCTTATTTTAAACGTGGTGTGCACATTGCTAAAATGTTATGATGAATTTGTATATAACCTTTTCTTTAAAATCTACACTGTCTCAAAAATTTGAGAGGTCCTACATTAATATTTCAATCAATATAAAGTTACTACAGCCAGTCTCTTAATTTCTGTATGAGATACTGAAACTCTGGAGTAATTATGATGTTATAATATGTGCTCCTATAAAAGTAATTTCACTCCTCTCCGCAGCCTATTAATAGTCTCTAAATTCTACAAATCAGTATAACACTAAGTGTACTATGGTCAAATTTACCTGAAAAAGGCAGATAGAAGTATCACATAAATCTTGGCAATTTGAAGTGACACCCATAGCTCAGGGCATTAGCACTGGATTAGAGTTACTCTACAATATAAATGTTTATACTGCTTTGCAGTGTAATGCAGACAAGAGAACACAATCAAAGCTTTCACAGACATAAACAGACATCACACACTGTAATTATATTTGTCTGCAAGACAATAATAATCATAGATGGCAGGTATTATAAGGAAGTTCTTTTTTTCTGGTTAACCCATTCAGTATCCTCATCTTAGTCCAAAAGCAATTTCCATAAATGGAATATTATCTATTATCTAATATCTATTATCTAATCTATTTTATATTTATATTTATATTTATATTTATATTTATATTTATATTTATATTTATATTTATTTATTAAGTTTTGGGGTGGGGAGGCCATTGGCTATTTGTTCCCATTTCCAACCTCCCTGCAAAAGAAAAGACGGTGAAAAGAATCACAAGGCATGCAATAGTCAGTGTGCGTTTATGTCCTTGCCAACCCAGACTGCTTCCATCATGCTGACGAATATGGGGCAGAGCCTCTTCACCTGAACCCCTGCGAGAGGAATATATCTAGCAAAGGACATGGTACAGTAAAGAGCTTGTTTCCCCTTCCAGTTTATATTGAAGATTAATCATCTCTCCAAACCTAATGACAGAGAATGGCTATTTTGCTTAAACAGCAAATTAGTCAGGAGACTGATTAAAGACTCTGTTGTGAATGAATTGTTAAAAGGCCAATCAGTCCCTTTTAAAGGCCATTTCCTGCCCTGAGTCATTCACAGAGGACTTACATTGAATTCAAGGAGAATTCAACACACTCCTCCAAGGGCAGAATTCATCCCTCGGTTTTAAAGGCTGTGAACTTTGAAAATCCTTGGAAACAGCCTATATGCAGAAGAAATGGTACTCACCTCAATACAATGCCTACAGTCTTAAACATTAGAGTCTATGAATCTTACTTGTTGAATTTTATTTGAGAACATACAAAAAAAGAAATTTACATTTTAACTGATGTATAAATACAGAGCATTAAAGGAAACTGTTTTAAAAAAGGAATTCTTAACAATAGTCATGTGCTAACACAAAAAATCTTTTGGATATAATGAAAGGCATTTGCATCTGTAACTGCTAAAAGTATGCTTAAAGTTTCAACAGGAAAGGTGTATGTTATCAAAGTTATCAGGTTGAACAAGAGGTATGCACAATATTATTTTATTTTGGATATGCAAGACTGGTTGCTTGTCATCCTGAAAAGGAAAACAAAACATATATTTTCCTGAGCATAACAGCCAGGGTTCAGTTCATATTTTTAAATAAGACCATTTACGTTTTAAAGTAAAAACAGTAAGACTTTTCACTTTTTGAAAAAGACTGTTTACTCCATGTACATTAAGCAGAGAACATAATTATCATTGCATGTATTATTGTGGCTTCACACTTTAAAAAGTGGGTAATAAATATTCAAAAGTGTTTCAACACTCAGTGACTTAACACAGTGCTATTATTAAGGAACTTAAATTTTGTATATTTTCCAATTGATCCGTTACTTTTCATGTCCTTAGTTCACACCGAGGCATAAGAAGAACACAAGAACTTGTCTATAGACATGTCTGTAGATATGCTCTCTTCAACAGAACATTTTTAGGGGGTTCAGGTGAAAAGGGATTCCACATATCAAGAAACATATGTATCAAGAAACAAATGGAAAACAGCAGAAGTAGCTCTTAAGGCTGGGAAGTAGAGGTTAAGATTTCTCTTAGTCAGTCTTTCTCTTAGAACCAAGTCCTATTGTATGCCAGTATGAAAGGCTTCTTAGAGATCACTCCTGTTAAAATCCCTTTCAGAGCAAGTAACTTGCCGTCTGAGCCAAGCTGTATTTTTTTCTTGCACTGCTGGCCTCCTCGGCAGTCCTTACATTGAGGGCAGGCAGCTGCTATTATCTGTTCAACTCATGGAGGACAAGTTAACTCTATCCTCATCAGGCATTTATGAATTATCACAGCATGAAAAGAAAGACTGTACCTCAGCTATTGTTCCATTGTGAGTTCTGATATCACCACACAAAGCGAATATCCCACGCTTTTCTGTAAACTCACTATTATGTAACTCACTGCCCCCGATAAAAATATGTGCACGATTCATATTCATACATAATTGAAATTTATCTGAGTTCTAAATATGTGATCCTGTATTTCAGACCTACTGCAAGGGTAGAGGTCAGCTGAGCTGAAACCCTGAATCTGAAATTTTCACTAATCTAACTTTGATTTGAGTTGTTATTCCAAGCAGTCTTTCTGCTTGCTCCCTTGTCTGTACCCTCCACTCTAGTAGCTGAATGTCAGCCCTCTTTTTGCTTGTGTTTGTACAGAAGTAAAGCGGTGGTTCTGGTTTTCTTCTACTGTTATGATATAGAAAACTGTAACAAACACACTGCTAGGAAAAATAATAGAATTTTAATTCTATTCTGTCTCTATTCCAGCTCTATCATTTCTGCTCATGGAATTGCACTTATTACCACTGCTGTAATGTTTTATTTACACCTACAAATTGCACATCTTGTATGCACTAACATTTGTCAAACTTCTATTTCATCCATGTTGTTTATTTGCATGATCATAGTATTTTACAGCATATGAACTACTTAACTGTATTTCAATGGAAGTATTTAACTGTACAGAAGAGTTTCTCATAACTATGCCTGAACATAATATTGAAAAATGATAAGAATATTTCAAGATTGCAAAGAAAATTTAACTTCATTCAGTTAAAATACCAGCTGCTTAAATTGATATTTGTCCTTACGCTTAACTTTCTTTTATATTATGACAGTTTGTGATAAGTAAATACAAGCATTTTCTGTCAAATGTAAAGCTTTGATCCTTAAAGAAATAAAGTACTGTCAGGTACAAAGATTATAAAAGTAGAGCATAGTTTTCTGCTCTTGAGAAATACCTTCAAGAATACAGTATTCTACCTATACAGTAGAAATTGGAACAGACAATAAAAAAGTACAGTGACCCTCAAAAATGTTCAGCAAACTGCAGCTGTAAATAAAACATGCCCCACAATCATCAAGTCAGTAAATTCAAAATGAGCTTTTATAATTCAGCCTTATTTCACTGCAAAAGAGACTGATAGAATGAATAGACTTTGAGAAAACTAAAACAAATCTTACGAAGTTCAACAAGAACAAATGTAAATTCTTGCATCAGGAGTGCAGCACAGGCCGGGATCTACCGGTCTGGGAAGCAGTTCAGTGAAAAATGTTCAATGTTCAGGTGGACAACAAATTGAATTTAAGTGAACAGTGAGCTGCTGTGTAAAAGAAAGCCAACAGGATGCTGGATTGAATCAACAAGGACATCATCATAGAGATAAAGAAGTAGTTATTGCCCTCTGCTCAGTGATTTTCAGGCCACATTTGGGAAACTGTGTTCAGTTTTGGTCCCTGCTATACAAAAAAGATGTAGACTGGCTGGAGATGGTTAGAAGGGCCACAAAGATGGGGAGCATCTCATATGAGGAAAAGTCTGAGAGAAGTGGGGTTGCTCAGCCTTCAGAAGAGGCACAGGACAGACCTTATCACCATGTTTCAGTATTTAAGAGGTGGCTAAAAAGAGAGAGACTCTTTTTTTTTTTTACAAGGAGTTATATGGCAAGTTACTCCTAGGGAGATTTCAATTTGAGACAAGTAAAATTTTTCACTATGAGAAAAATCAGTCATTGGAATAATCTCCCCAGGGAAGCAATGGATTTCCTGGCATTGGAGAGTTTTAAAATTTGCCTGGACAAGATGTTGGGCCATCTTATCTACACTGCAGTTTTGTCAAGAAAGGTTGGACCAGATGATTCTCAATGTTCCTTCCAGCCTTATATTCTATGAATCAATGTGTTACAAATGTCTACAGAAAAGCTGCATAATATTTCTTTCTTGGTAATTGCAAAGGCTGCTGCTGAAATACCTTTTCAACTGAAAAAGCCTGGACAGAGACTGTGGAAGAAGCAATTGGATTTCTGAACAGCCAATTATGAGTTTTCTTAGAAAATTATAAAGGCCTTAACACTGTAAATTCTGGTTGGTATACAACACTTTGCAACTGATTTCTGAAAATGAGTGTAGCATGTTTAATTTATTTTTCAAGGTATTAAAGGACATTCTCACAACACTCAGTAATGTATTTCCTGGTTCATAATATTTTTGTCTATAATCCTAACTTGCATCTATTTAAACTAGATCATGGGTTTAGCCTTCCAAGTCCTGAAAAATGCAACATGACACAAATAGGAGAGACTCCAAATTGAATATAATATCAATATTTATCATAATCATATGGAATTTGATGAAAGAATCTTGATATTATTGCATACATTATTTCATTGTTAATAAAAATGTATTTCTGTTCTTGTTTGTAAAAAAAAAAAAATTAATACAAATGCAATGGAAGGCAGTGCGAGTTCCATCTAAATCAATGAAAAATAGAACACAAGGCTATTATTGTGTTTGTCTTAGATATTGCTACATGACTGCTGATTAAGTTACACTGCTCAAAACAAGGCAAAACATCAAAACATGTAAATGCTTGAATATATCCAATGACATTTAATAAAGCTTTCAAGGATGCAGCTAATTTTAGCACAGTACATAAAACCAAGAAGACTGGAGTAGCAAAACAAGACTTGGGTAGACAACACTCGATGGATTCTATGGAATTTGAAAATAATGCCCTGTCTACATTTTCAGATATTAATGCCCTGTCTTCTTATTCAGATATTAGTCTTTCATGAAAAAAGATTTTTATCCTGTCCTTACTGATACCTCGAGAGGCTGACCTAGAACAGAGGCTAGACAGGGTTGAAGAATAAAGTTAGGCATTTAATAAAAAGCCTTAAAGGATACACCTTGGGCAGTACAAGACCCTGGCCAAGGCTGCACCCAAGATGGACCCAAATAGTCACCAAATGGGTGGTCAGTCATGAGGTTTCACACCATGTCACACCAGTCCTAAGTTTTTGGTCCATTTGCATTTTGGGGTTAGTTGTCCAGTTACAGCTTCAGGTTATAAAGCCTCATCCTCCTTGTTTACTCTCTTCAGTTCCCCATTGTTTATGCTTCTTGGGCCTGAAGACTGTAGCGGTTGTCCTTGGTCTCAAGCTGGAAAAGGATAGTTTTGTCTACCTGCTCAGTGAACAGATCTTACTAACACTTGATATGAAACTCAGAGCTACACACCTAGGCAGCACAGAATATGAAAAATATGAAAGCTAAAACTTAAGGCATCATTACAAATTCTAGCAATCCCTCTGAGGCAGGCCACAATGGAGATATATAAAGTCATCTCTCACTGCTGATGCATTTAGGGAGAAAGAATGTCTACGAGGCAAAGTATGAAAATGTGGTGGTAGCAATAGATGGACAAATCAAGAAATGGAGGAATGAGCATTGAAAAGATCTGGAAGCATCCTCTGTCTTCTGCTTATGTAAAAACAGTATTAACAAATTCCTGTGTACAAAGTAATGCAGAATCTTAGGCAGTATAGGGCACATATAACCAGTATTTTGCTATCTGGCTTTGTGCTGAAAGGGCATTTCCGGAAGTTGCTGGTCAGTAGAAATCTGTTGGCCGTGGTTGCAGTTTAATAGAGCTCTTTCTCCAGTGACAAAGGATGCATGGCTTGTATAGCTGAACTTCAAATGTAACCCAACTAAAAACCAACCCTACTAAAACATTCCTTGTTTTATTAGAACTGGTGGCCCCACTTTTGAGGTCTCTGTACCATATTCCCTTCCACCAGCAACCATTATGTGAACAGCTGTTTACTCCACTGTGGCCTGAGATGAGTGAGTTCTTGTCCTGCATGCTCTGTCCTGACTAAAGTATCAGTTCTAGAAAGAAATTTCACTCAAAACCTAAAATGGAGATGCAGTTAAAATACATTGGAATATTGTCCATCCTATCATCTTCCTAGCTAGCATAGGAACTTTTCATAGAAACTAAATTGCAAAACTGAAGCATACAATTGCAAACAGAAAATACATTAAAATAAAAGAATAAATAAAGAATTTTAAATCCACAGAAACAGAAATATGGTAAAGAAAGAGAAATGGTAGTTTGTGCGAATGGCTCTGAGAAGCAGCAGGGAAAATTTAAATCAATGGATGTTCTGATTGCCAGAACAAGTCCCAACATACAAAGCAAAATCTCCATAAACTGAAGATTTCCCAACAGGCTTGGGATAAAAGCAGGATGCAACCTTAGGAGTCATTCTTGAAATTGAGATAGCCAACATGCAAACGTGTTGAGGATTCCAACAAACATGTAGTTGATCCATGCAGGATAATAGATTGTATAGCTCTTTTCAGTACACCAGATTTTCAAAACACAATAATTTTATAGCTACATTTTAAAACTTAATTCCCTGAAACATTAGCAGAGATGTTTGTTTTCTCTTTGTCATAGTTTTTTTGCCTGCCAGATCCTAACTTTCCTTCTCATCCTTCCACTAATGTCTTTTAAGTAGTACAAATGCTTAAAAGTGCTTAAAAGTGCTTAAAAGTGTCAGAGCTGACACTCAAGATTTGCCTCTAAACGATGAAGTTCATTGCAACTGAGCTGTACAGCTATAGCATTTTTGAGGTAATCACTGTGTTGAAATCTATCTTTGTTAATGAATAAAGACAATAGCATGGCAGATGGGACAAATCCACTTCATAGTTTAATGAGAAAATGCATATATATATTATCTGATGATATAAATACTGAAATGCATCCAAATGTGTATTATTGAAGTATGTCTAGGAGAAGCTGGTCAAATACTTCAAAAGACTCTTTATAAGTATTTGATTAATTTTTGAACAGCTATTGAAATTAACTGTGCTTATGCACCTCATTATGTGCTATTTATGAGCACTCGTTCCTATCAACATTCTGGAAGTTCTGTTCTTGAGAAAAAAATAAAGAAAAGAATTATGAATAGCCTGTTGTTTAATATACTTTCTTTTAAGTTATTTCTGTTTAAAATGTAGATATGTAATAATAGTCTATAAACAAGTTATTTTACATTTTTGCCACATACCCCTAGGTATAAACAATTCATTAGTAGCCTTAGCCTGAACTTTGCTAGTATAAATTGTCATTCAAGTCTTTTTAATGGCAAATAAACTTGAACACCTCAATATCCAGTCTTAAAGACTGTCTAGACTGTGCTCAGTTGAGCAACAAGAAAAAAATAGCAAGAGTGACTATGCCACTATTGTGCTGACAAAGCCCTCGGGTTAATAAAGACTATTTTGACCTTATGGCACAAATTAACACTGCCTCAGGGTTCCTTTAATTTAGGCCACCCTGCAATAGGCTGTGGCAGTCAGGGATTATTGGATGAAAGAAAACTGGTTTGTTGTGAACAGAGGTTCAGGAGACCCTCATTCAATTCTTGATGACACCAAATGGGTGATATTAGGAAGTATTAAACTTTCTGTGCCTCCAGCAGCTGTATGATGAAGCAACAGCAGCAGTTATGTACTTTATAAGACTGCTATTTAATTAATTTAACACATTTTTGGAAATGTTTTGCTCCTAGAAGTGCACTAGGAGCTTTGTCAGTCCTTGGCTGTCTGTGGCGGAAGAGTTCCTGACTCTCATTTGACTGCTTAGGCTTCAATACATGAAGGTTTTTTTTCTTTTTCTACATATCTTTTTAGCATGCAAAATATAAGAAGACAACCACAACCACCTATAAAAACCAGGTTTGTTAGAAATCCCTGGAATATATGCTTCCTTGAAATAATACACATACCTGAATATGTAATAAAAAAATATTCTGTGCATGGATTTGCACGTATGCATGGATTATTTTTGTGTAATGAGACATCTTCGAAGTCCAGTTTTTTGGGTGTATTGTAGTCAATACACTGTTTAGGGAAATCTTCTGTATGAAAGAACTTGGATATAATGGGTTGTGGGCAAATTCTGAAATGTATATTTTGTACAGTTTTGTCATTCAATTGTTTATTTGGCTACAAAACTGTCAGTTTTAGCATACTGAATTCTGTTATTACTCTGTAGTGAGCTAATTACTTTACTTCTAGTAGTACAAAAGTTAATTACAAAGTTCCAAATTTCATTGTTTTTCATTGAGTTTCAAAGCACATTCTCACTGATATTTCATCACACCTTGTATGCATGAATTCCATAAAAATGGAATGAAAAATTAGCTGATTTTTTTCTATAGATTGACATTTAAATAGCACATACCCTATTAAATATTCTGAAGGTAATATAAATTAGTAATTTTCTTACTATCTATATTGTCTGAATAAAGTAGCACATCATATTATGGAGAGAGAGAAAAAAATAATTCCTGAGTTCTAAATAAACTAGAAAGTATACATTTTGTACCTAATACAAAGAGGTGATGTTCTCAGGTATATAAAATATTTATGGGCTGGCTGTAATATTGGCAGTGGTGACAGGTTTCACTCAAAATGCTTTAAACTTCCTTTGATTACTTAGTTGATAGATGTCCAAAATTCTGTGTGGAAATTTTCCCTTTAAGATAACATTGTGAATCCTGTTGCCTTTTTATCATGGTGAGAAATACATAAATCATTTTCTGGGGCTTTTTCCACATAGTGTCTCTCTTAAGGTTAAGAAGTAGGAGAATGGACACCAAAGGAAAATCTTTCTAAGTCTTGAAATAGTATTTTTGGAGTCAGATTTGCAGATTTTGTGCCTGTTATCAGTTTATGAATACTTATGCAAATAATTATGCAAAAAAATGACCTTGTCTATCATCCAAAGTCATGTTTACCTGATTTCACAAAAAATAGTCTAATCTCCAGTACAAATAGTAAGGGTATATATGTGCATACTTGCATGCACATCAAAGTTGCTTCCAGTTCTATGTTTCAAATTTCTTCCCTGCAACAACTGAAATCATGGATGTTGCTTTGTAGCAACAACCCCTTCTTTCATGTTAGTAAAGCTCAGCAATATTATTTATGAACACTTGCAGATTTTACACTGGAATGACATATGTTTTATGAAAATAGCTTAAAACAAACCTCAAACTGTCATATATACCTACGCAGAGCAACAAAATATATGAAAAAGAATGATAAAGCAGCTATATGATGTTTTATTATATAGCCAAATATGCTCTATATCAAGAATAATAACTTCTTTATTATTTATATGTTGCCATAAGTGTACATAGGCATCAAAGCCAAGGCTTCTAGAATAATCAATGAACCAAACAATAAATATTTTCAAAATGCTCAGAAGACCTAAGCTAACTCATGTCCCACCTGAGGAAGAGGGCAAGATCAGAGCAACTGGGGAGTGATGAGAAATTAGACATGCTATGAATGGGGCAGATATAGCCCAAGTGCACAGCTGTTCCATGGGCTCACAAAAAGCTAATGCATTAAATGGTTAATCTTTCATTAAGAGTGTGTAATCAGTTGGCATGATTTGCTCAACACATAAGAAAACTGGTGACTGTTCCCTTGAGAGTATGATTCCAAGCTTCAGCACTATCAGTCTTTGAGTAAACCTCATCTCTTAGTTTTAGATACAAAATATGACAAGTGAAATTTTGTTCTTTCTCAAAAGTAAAAGAAGGAGAAAAAAAGAGAGAAAAAAAGGACGATACCAAGACAAACTCTTGACCTTTGTTGGGACTGAGTGAGGACCAATACCGAGTTATGAAAATACTTTGCAGATTAATCTGTAGATTAATACACTCCATCAGCAGCACCAGCCATTTCAAAGGAGCAATAAAAGGTTAAGGGAACAAGATCAAGCAAGAATTTTCTTCAACTGTGATTCCTCCTTCAGAAAGATGCCTTTATTCGCTCACTAGAGGAGTTGAGTCCAGCTCCTGGTCTTGGTGTTGATGGTATAAGGAGGAACAAGGAGGAGTGAGATGGGGGATGGGACTCCAGGAAGTCTCTTCCACTAGTTACAGCCACTGGGGTTTAATGCGATCTATAAACTCATCTGTCTGTTTACATACCAGCAAATGATACATCTCTCTGATCCACTTACATTTTCAAGCCTAATGTATACACAGGGCACTGACGTTGTGTATACAAGACACAGAGATAGCTGGGGGCTGTGTGCTATCCCTGCTTTCACAGCACACTGTCACTCTTATAAATAAAGCATTCGCTCAGGAAAAGAGTCTGAGAGCTGAAGAGCCACATTGCGTGCAAATCCAGCTCACTGCCTGAGCCTCCTCGAGGTTGAAGCTAATCCTAACTGACATGTTACAGTAAAAGTACTTTATAAAATCAATATTAAATTCACAGCCTTTGACATCCTGGGACATCAAAGATAAAGGGGAAATAAGCTGTGGAGTAAACAGTCCTGCAGCTATGCAGTTGCTCAAGGAGAGAGGCAAAGGAAGACACAGGAGACCATGGGGTAAATTAGTACAGTGCTAGTCTTGTTTTTATACCAAGGTCTTGACATCAATGAAAACATTATAAAAACAGCACGCGAACTCTTACACACAAGGAAAAAAAAATATGAGGAAAGACTTACTCAGTTACAAATTCGTACAACCTTTTAAGGTTAAAGGGTTATAATGCTCCCTATGCAGGCCACATTTATAGCTTTCAATAAATTATACCTGAGAGTGGTAGTAAAAACCTAGTAATAAAACAATGTACCACTGAACTAAAGAACTGGCCTAGAATTTGACTGCACAGTCATAACATGATATGATCATTCCAGCTTTCTGTGATGTACACCCATGTACAGTCAGGCTGACATACAGTCAGCCATCATAGTGTTTGTACTATGTGTGTGAAATACAGACTGTATGAGTCAAGAGGAGGAGAGCTTGAACGATGATGGAGCTACTTGCCTGCTTAATCCCAAATTCTGTCTTTCATATGTAGAATGACAGTCACAACTTATACTTTAAATGATAACACTGGCCTTGATCAAGGGTAAAAGGAAAACCAGAATCAGCTCCAAAGTGAAAAATCTCCCTTCTTCACCTCTTGCTATCTTCCTCAAGCCATTTCCTACTGATGAATGAAAACAGCATGTACTCTTGATGCAAGGTTGTGTAAGTCAAGGTGGTGAGTTGACAAATCCTAACTGGAGATTTGCATTGTGTGAATTGAAGATATTCCTTGACATTTTGTGGTTCTTGTGTAGTGAAGTTTGTAGTTCTAATGGCTCTTGGTGGTACTTGTATCAGCCTTAAGAACAGACATTTGATATACAAACACTTCTAAGAATACACATTGAAAGAGTAGAAAAATTAAATCTTTTGCACTATGAAATTTGCTAAAATTCTAATTTAAAAACATTTGATTTTTCACAAGAAATAACTAGTGAATTTTCAGTCATAATAAACTGGCACACTAACTTGCTGTACTGCATAATATTGCTACCAAACATTATCCTCAGGTTAGTATCTATGATGAGACAACTGTTATGCTTTAGGAATGAGAAAGAAAATTAGTATGCTTACTAAAATTAAATATGGAAGAGAAGGCACAGTAACAACTGTTTTTATTTAGTTAATTTGTCTTCAAGAAAAAACGTCTTTCCTGATGCTTAGGAAAATGTAATTTCAACAGTATTCAACCCTAAAGTTAGCAGGGACTAGATACCTAAACTTATTCTGAATAGTCTGATTGCAAATATTTTAGGACAACAGACTAAACTTAAGGGGAAAGGACTGAAGGAATGATGTGGTGAAAGTGGTAGATCTGATAGGACTGATAAAGGAAGAAGCCACCTCACCACTCTACAGAACACACACATTTTCTGATATGCAAATGAATATTAGTTTTTCTAGCCCTTAGGCTGATGTCAACATTTAGGAAATTATAATTAGGGGGTGAGGTGTGATGTGGTGTGAGAATCCTATCAGAACCAAAAGAAAAAAAAAAAGAAATGAGAAAAACAAACAAACAAACAAACAAACAAACCACAACAAACCCCAAAAAAGAGAAAAAACCACCCAAATAAAACTCAATCCAAAACAAAACAAAAACCAACAAAACAAAACAAAACAAAACAAACCACAAAAAAGAAAAAAAACAAAAAAACCCACAAACCCATAGCAAAGAAAATACTAGAAAGGTCAATTCTAACATCTTCTGTTAGGACACATCTATGATGCTCAACTGATTTTAGTAGGATGAATAAAATCTTTGTCAGCAAACAGGATGGAACCATTTTAATAGCTATTACAAAGACCAAACCAACATTTAGCCTAAGGCTATTGTCTTCATTTGGGAAATAAAGAAACCCTCACTGCCTCTTCTAAATATACTGCTGGGTTTCAGTGACCAACAACTGGTAATGACATCTATGGCTGCCCTTTTGGAGCTTTCACATGCTTGGCAGCATGCCAGTTTTGGAGTTAGGAGAGCCAAAAGCTGGGTTAGACAATTACTTTATGCATTATTTTACCCTTGTAGAATAAAAAAGCAAATATGTTGATTTCCAGAAACCAATGCTTTTCAGTTTGCCTTACTTAAGGGCATAGAGGATTTGGTTCAAAGCAACCTGATACTTCTGAAGGCACTGAATACATCTGGCTGTGTGGAAGATCCATGGTGAGAGATCTGAGGATGACAAATAACTTGAAAAGTACTCCTCACATCAAAAGGAAACTCAAGAAAAAGAATTTTTGAGAACAGAAAGGAAAGTAGGTATTTATTAAACCAATTCAAGATTCAAGCAAGTAATTTGAGTTTTTGAGAAAGATATCCTTCATGTTGCTTAATGTAACTATTCCACACAAGAAAAAGCACTCCTACTGTTGTATTAAGGACTTACCTTTGTATTGTACTCTATGTGATGTTTTGGGTGTTGTTATAGAAATGACAAACCCAATTATTTTCATGTACAAAAACAATATAAAATGTATGAGACATTTGATTTTCTTGAGGTGTCAGCATTGTTTATCTTACTGAATGCTATAACTCATATAATAAATATTTTTATTATGTTCCATATATATTTGCACACTGCACTTATAATCACATCTTAACAGCTCATAGCAATGTACCGAGCAACAAGAATAACATCCATTACAGATTATTTGCATTTTTCATTCCCCAAAAGAGGAAGCATATACAGTCAGGGCCTCATTTGTGTAAGGCTGATTGGATACTTTTTGCTGTTTTTTTCCTAGGATATTTTTGGGTGGATCTTTTTGTTGGATATATTTGCTTTCTTTTACAAATTTCCATGGTGCTGTACACTTAGGTTAGAGATAGAAGTGTAAAAGTATTAGATCTTCTCTTGGGATGAACATTTTCTACAGCTACTGTTTTTTTACCTTTGCAAACATTCCATGATAGATCAGTTCCTTAGATATTTTGGCAGTTTTGATGAAGATATATTGATGGCCATTCAATAGACTGCAGTGCGCCCAAGAGGTTGAAGGTTAAATATGTCCCTATAGTGAAGAACAATTTGTATATGGTAAGCTAAATAACTCTAAATAGCCCTGTTTTACAATCCTTCCGAGGCAAATATGATATGGAAGTCTGTTCTTTTAGGTCCAGGGTCAGATTTGATCAATCATACTCCCTACTGTACTTTGAAGACAGTAAAACAATGATTGTGTGTCAAAGGAAACATTTTAAATACAAAGTACCTAGGCCATCACTAAATGGAGTTACTACATTCATGCCTGATAACAGTTTGATTTTAATTGGACAAGAGGTTGGCTAGAAAACATCTTTTACTATGTAGCAGAGAGGGATATCATTACATGTTGAAGTAATAGAGCAGAATTATACTTCTGCTTGTTCCTTCAGGAAATAACACTTCAAATTAAATATCTTCTTGCAAAATGTCCTGGAGGGTATAACAATATGCTCAACATAAAATAGATATGCAATAAATATTCAAAACATTACATAACATTATGAATTCATATCATCACAAATGCTTAATTGAATGGTTCACAAATAATTTATCACGGCCTCTCAAACTGTTTTTGTTAAGACTTAGGTAAAACCCTGAGATAGTAAATCCATAAGATAAACACTTTAGCACAAAATGTTAAGCATACTAATCTTATACTTCATTATTCCTTTTGTAATATTCAAATGTACTGGGCTCTGTCTCTTATCTTACAAACATATTTTGAATTAATGTCTTAAAGTCATCTCCTGACCAGCAGGAAATTATCAAATTAAAAATTCCTGTGGTATGCAGAAAAATGATATCTGCTTTTGCTTTGCATGCCCACTTCTTTGTCTATACTAGTAACGAGAGAGGAGACAAGAGATTCAAATAAAAGATTTTGTTTTATATTGCATATTGCAGTTTTTATCTCACCATGCCATGGTTATTTATGGTTCATTTCCAGGTAGTCATGCGTAAGAATATCAGCTATAAAGTCTATGAAACGCAGTGGACTACTGTGCTAACATAATACTTCGTATACTGATAAGAACATAGATGAAACCAAAGGGTAATTCTTCATTACTACAAACTGGTAGATAGAAGTGGCCCAAACTAGGTGACACATTATGATAGCAGTTACTAAAAAGTCAAAATCTGCATATCATCATTACATATTCATTATTCAAAAATATGTAAGATAGTGAGGCTATCCATAGGACATCACAACTGTACCCCAGTATCACTGGGTTCTAATTAAATAATGGGGATTTGAACAGAAATTCTTTGGTTGAGCTTGTGTAGGAAGCTTGTATTAATAATTATACTCTTAAATAACAGTTATCTACTTCTATTGATACAAAAGCTTGTTTCTTCCTGCAAGGGATGAAGTCAATACAAATAAGAAAACATTTTTCTCTTTGACTGAAATAGCCTCTGTGTTTTATCACGTTATTTTTTAAAGTAGCACTTTTTCAGATTGTGAAGGAAGTATCGCTTCATCACTGATGACTGATTAAGTCTCTACTCTGCAGATTGTTTTTGATGAAATATTAATGTGACCTCAAATATACTGGAAAATTTAAACTATTTGTGAATCACTAACAGTGAATCTCATTCAAAATAACAGTCTCTATGGTACCTGTACTTCTCTAAAAATTAGCTAACAGTCAACTTTAGTGGTATAATCACAATCAAATGTGTCTAATGCAGCTATGCCTTAACATCTTGCCTATTTCAGTCTGATATGCAATTAATAAAATAAATAAATCAAACATATATGCAGATGACACTCTGTGTTTAAAAAGCACTCACAGCTTCAGATCTCAAAATCCTTGTTTAATCCATTTTCTTCTCTATGTTTCCTTTTTCATTCCTTCTGCATAACCAAAAAGTATGAAGTGAAGAAGTCTTGAAAGGTCCTTTCACAATGTACATCATTGTGTGCATATTGTAGAAGTGAATGCTATTCACCCACATGGGTAGCAGGACCAAGAACATTTGCTGGAGCAAGTGCTGTTGAATTTGCATGAAGGCAGTAACCTCCTTCCAAAATATTAATGCATTAGAAACAATACAAAGATGAAGGGTTTTTTAAACAAAAAAACTTAATAGCATTATAGAAGTATTAGATCTAAACTATAAAGGTCAAAAGTTCCTCCATGCAAGTAATACAGTTTTCCACTTTCAGTTGGTTTTATAAAGAACCCCAAAACTCAACACAGAAAGCAGAACAGTCTGCTCTCCCAGAACTATCTCAAAAGCAAAAGAGAGATAAACACTTTTAAGGAGGCAAAATCTAAGAAATCTAGGCATGGATTGCTGCTTCCAGAATTACCAAATGCCAGTCTTGGGTTGCAATCCAGTTTGCATCAGCAGATGAAGAGAACTACTGCATTACCTCTGTCTAGTGAAGATGGTTTCCATGCAGTTAATTAGAAAATGATGGTCACAAAGAATACTAATTAGGCCTCATGTTTGCTTAATACCTCCCCCTTCACTCCCCAGTTTTTCTTAAATGTTTTGTTAAGTACTATAACGTAAACTGTTACAGAGAAAGATGCAACCCCTTCAAACTCTCCAAATTTGAATCACCCATGGTCATATTGAAACCTATACTGTCATTTCCTTTGCTTTCACTGGTATGTGTAAAAACCTTTCTGGTTTTAGATACTTTTAGAGCTGTCTGTATGATGTTCTCATATTCATCAATCCCTAACTGGACTAAAGTCTCATATGGGTATATACGCCCACAGTCAGCCTGGTGTTTTGTACCAGATCTCCTCTGTTATGAGTGTTTTACTTCTTCGGCCTTTTTAATTTTGCTTGAAATAGGTTGCTACACTTTCCAGTGGTAACCAAAATTCTGGTGTAATAAAAATGCTGGGAAAATAGTTTTAAGTAGAATCAGTTCTGTCTTTTTTGTGGGTTACCAGGAAACATAATGTAAAGCTCCTTGACTGAACTTCAGACCAGAGTTCCTCAATCAGATTATCACCGTGCCAGTTTCACAAAGGAACTTTCTCATTTGGTTTCTCAGCCACTGTCTTAAGGACAAGGGGAGATCAAAACACTTCCTCAGAAGAAGTTTCCTACATAAGTATTTCAAGGTCCTTATAATTTTTCCAGAAAAAAAATGGGTACAGCTGACCTCTAGTAAAATATTTGTCTGGAAGCAATACTGAGTACCAGAGGCTGAGTTGAAGTGAAAAGTCTTGAACTAAATCAATACTAAATACTTCTGAATCCTGATGAATTGTTACACAGCAGTCTTAATCAACAGAAAAAATGAGTCTTAGGAAGCTTGGGTCTTACTTCAGTCTCCACCATTTATCTGCTCAGTTTGATTCCAAGTCACTTTGCATCCCTTGTGAATTCTCACGTGTGGCCTCGTGTGTTTAGACAAAAAGATCTTTGGGAAGAGATCTTGCTAAATTTCAGTTCTGTGGCTAAGCCAGCAAGGCTTTATGTTCAACTGCGATTTCTAATCTCTCCTGACCTAAAAAAATGTAAAAATGTAAAGCTTACCAGAATGAGGAAGTTGAATGTTAGCCTTCGATTTATTCTTTAAAGAAGAAATCTACTGCAAAGAGCAATTACTTTAAGTAAAATTCAATCTTAATATTATTGGTTTTCGCACATAGATGTAAATCAGCTGAAAGTATTTTGTGAGGAGTCAAGCACATTATTGCCACAGAATCATTTACGTTGAAAAAGAACTCTGAGATGGCCGAGTCCAACCTTAGACCATGTCAACTAGACCATGGCACTAAGCACTATATCCAGTCCTTTCTTGAACACCTCCAGGGATGGTGGCTCCATCATCTTCCTTTGGCAGTCCATTCCAGTGTTTAACAACCCTTTCCATGATGAAATTCCTCCTGATGCCCAACGTATATCTCTCTTGGCAGAGCTTGCGGCTATGCCCTCTTGGCCTGTTGCTAGATGGGAGAGGAGGCGGACCCTCACCTCTCCTTTCAGGCAGTTGTAGAGTGCGCTAAGGTCACCCCTCAGCCTCCTCTTCTCCAGGCTAAACAACTCCAACTCCCTCAGCCGCTTCTCCTACGACTTACCCTCTAAATTTTCATTTGATAATTTCTTTTGTAATATGCATATTGTATCACCTTCATTTGTAATATTTCTGTTACTCTGTTTTTTCTTGTGCTAATATACAGTAAACTCTCCCGCCATCAACTTTTAAAATACAATAAATACAGAGAATCATTATAAATAGTAAATAATAATGATTACTGCCATTCCAGGTAATTAACAGAAGAAAAACTTATTTGTTTTATTTGGTTTAAAACCATATCATTGACATATAAATTTAGAATGTGGACATTAAGAAAAGCAGTTCTGCATATAAAAAGGACAGAATCTTTGCTATTAGTACTATGTGACAGGATCTCTCTTCACATATGCAGGTATATATTATGTATGTAATTAACTGCAGGTGTTATTAAACAGCTGTGTCTGTAGGAAACAGACCTACAGATTTAACCCTATCTACAGGCTGATGCAATTTTGATTTAATGCCGATAATATTTTGATATAATAGTAGCTTGTAGTCTTCAGAAACAGAAAAAAACCTGCCAAGGCACTTTAGGGTATTTTAGCACATGACAGACAGTCCTTTTTGAGAAGTGTTTGTGGCAATTTGATTTAGAATGTGTTGATATTATGCATAAAATCTTCTTTGCTACTTGAAGAACAACTTCCAAGTACTTCAGTTCACTAGGAAAGAAGGAGAGTCTATTGTAGCTCCTGGGGTGCATCAGAAAGAGCATTGCCAGCATATCAAGGGGAGTGACCCTGACCCTGTAATCAGCCCTTGTGAGGTCTCACCTGGACTGCTGTGTCCAGTTCTGGGATCTGAGAAAAGAGGAAAAGAGACACCTGGATTTCCTGGAGCAGGTCCAATGAAGGGCAACAAAGGTGGCTGGAGCATCTCTGCTATGCGGAAGGGCTGAGGGAGTTGGGCTTGTTCAGCCTTGAGAAGAGACATGAGAGGGGTTTCATCAATGTCTGTGAGTATCTGAAGGGAGGTACCAAGAGGATGGATCTGGGCTCTTCTCAGTGCTGCCGAGCATTAGGACAAGAGGCAACTGGCAAAAACAGATGCACAGGAAGTTCCACCTGAATGTGAGGAAAAGCTTTAGTGGGTGGGTGACCACGCACTGGAAGAGGTTGCCCAGAGAGGTTGTGGAATCTCCCTCCCTGGAGATATTCAAGAACTGTCTGGACAAAAACCTGTGCCTTGTGCTCTGGGATGACCCTGTTTGAGCAGGGAGGTTGGACCAGAAGACCCACTGTGGTCCCTTCCAGCCCTACCCACTCTGTGATTCTGTGATTCTGTATAGACTTCAGTGTTCAAGATCTTTCTAATCTTTATTGATCATATAATTTATCTTTTTATTTACTTTCTGGGTTTTTCAATTATTTTTCAGATCTCAGGTGCATTACAGGTAGCATTGAATTCTAAATGACAGGCTTACCTATTGGGTAAATTCCCTGAAACTTTACATTATAATACAATTTCTCCATAGCTAATTTCTCTGAAACTGTATTTTTCTTCGAGATATTTTTTGCATGAATGAAGTAAAACCTAAAACTCCTTGTAAGAAAGAAAAAACTAAACCCACCTAAAACCTAAAAAAACCTAAAAACTAGAAAAAACTAAAGCTTCTTGTAAAAAAGAGACTATCTGTTATATGTAGCTGTTGTATTTTAGAGCTCCTCATTTAGACAGTGATATTTGTTGAATAATATTCCTTCTGCTACCCCTACAAAAATCTGCCCAAATATGACACTGTAATGAAAGACCCAAATAAACTTGCCTGTTGTCTGTAGTGTTAGTAGAACTAAATTTCTACTATTTTACAACTGATGTTCACTGAATGTACAGAACATTGGGAACATGCTGTATAACACTTGCTGCAACTGCTATTACTAATTGCTTAATGGAGGAATGGGGTTAAGCTCTGGTACACTATAGACATTATTTTATTTGTGCTTCAGCGAATTACCTAACCACATGGATGAGAAAGAGGTAGAGATAAAGGTCAGACAAAGTACTAAATAAGAAACCTGGGAAGCTGGTGCTAAAGAGGCTTAAAGCTGCTAAGGCAAGTGAAAGTGAGTAAATAGGAAAACTGAGGTTAGAAATTATAAAGATGTCTAAGAATTATGCTATCCAGACAGTGAAGAAAAACTGTCAAGGAAAATGTAATAATGTACAGTGAACAGAGCCCAGCCCCTCAAGCCTCCATCTGGGAACTGGTGCTCCTGGTGTTTGACAACATAGTCGAATCAAGCGCACCCTCAGCAAGTTTGCCCGTAACATGAAGCTCAGCGGGGCAGTTGTGGGTGCCCCATCAAGGCCAGGTAGGATGAGGCCCTGAGAAAACTGGTCTAGTGGGTGGCATCCCAGGTCATGGCAGGATGTTGGAATTAAATAATCTTAAAGGTCCTTTCCAACACAAATTTTTCTACGATTCTATGACATAATATCATTATAACAGCATGTTATAATGGCTAGAAATTGGAGAGAAGGGGAGGAGTAAGGTCTCAAGGATATGGGGAAAAAATAAAACAAATGTCATTTTCAGAGCGTGCAGTGAAATTCATTATTAGTCTGCATACTGTATAGTCTGTTGATAAGCTTGTCTTTGTGCACTGTCAGTCTTTGGAGAGTTAAGTTACTTCAATGGCTTAGGTAGCCAACCAATTTTCAGGGGATCTAAAATAAGAAATTCATCTTGATTGTGGTAGTCTGATTTTCTTGAATAGCAAGAATTTACATTTGCAATAGAAGAAGTTGGGCTATAAAAATATAAATTATACTATAATTCTATACAACAGATTATATATACTATAACACATGCAATAAATTATTCTACATATGAGAATTGAATATGAGTTTCTCTGATTTGGGATTTTTATTTTAAGAGATGCATTTCCCTTTTCTCTCTACCTCTGTGAATTTCCCACCTGTAAAGTGAAGACTTGACCCCCACAGTCAAAAGGACCAAATAAACATAAATTAACTGTTGTGTGAAATAGCCAAACAGCAGAGTATTGAATGCCACAGAAAAGATATTAATGAATTCTGTCTTCTAAGTAAAGTTTAAATAATGAAGAGTAAAAAAGTCATAGGGCTACATATTGAACAATGAACAGAAAACAAAACTCTAAATAAATGCTCATTAAGAAAGTATTGTCCATCCTCTGCAGGGAATGTGACAAGAGTCCTGTGAAAACCAGTGTTTGTGATGCTTTAATTAAGCAAAATAATGCTTAATTATGAGCATGAGATGCAAGGGTAATGATGGTCAAGAATTAGGTTTCTGCAGGCACCTTTACACCAGCCATATTGAAAGTTTTGAGTGCCTGAGTTTAAGTGTCCATGCATTTTGAAATATTTTTTATAGTTTAATATTATAGGGTATCAATTTACAAGACAGTAGATGATGGAAATTTGCCCTAAATAGCCCAGTTCCATTTCAACTTAAAATACACGTTTTATTATAAACATATTCTGTTGTTTGTATACTGTTATATTAAATCAAATTGGCAAGCATCAGTACTTAAAGGTCTTTTTATTCCCTAAAATCTCTGTGTTTTAGAGAATTTTAGAGTGTCAAGACGACTACATACTCTGTGGCTGCTTCCGGCTCAATTTCCTGAACACCTATTGCAACTTATCTTCATGCCCTTTTTTAAGCTGTCAGTGTACATGATATCTGATCTAATTTTGGGAACTTTCTATGACATGGAACCCTTCAAGACTCACAAAATACTTAAAAGCTCTAATTCTAATATAATCACAAATCTCAAAGAAATGCCAGTAAAAGGATTCAGCTCAGTTCTTGCTTTGGAACAGAGCTGAAGACAGGGGCAAGAAGCAGCAGTGATCCTCATGTATCATCTGTTCAGCATTCACACTGCTTGGCATTTAAAATGTGCACACTGTTGCAGATGCACTGACCTGGAGGTTTGTGTACAGCACAGGGATGTGGAAAGAAGGAAAAAATCTTCATACAGAATCAATTATAAGGCAACTGGAATTTCATATGCAATACTAGCTGCTTGCTTGTGTTGTTAACACTATGACAGAAATATGATATTTAGCAGTATCTAAAAGTAATAATGAAGAAAGTGACTCACCTACATATTCTAGTGTTATTTCTATTACTGGTTCTATACAGAGGAAAGATATTTCAAAAAATTACTGAATAGCAGATCTTTGATTTCAATAAATTACAAGCACTCCAGATGTTAATTATTGTTTCATTTGCACAAATAGCCTTGCTTAAGACTGAATGTATTTTCTGATATTTTGTATTATTTATTTTTTCTAAAAAATATACTGTGAAAATTTAATCAACTAATGTTCTGGGTAAATAATTTGAAATCCAGAAAATTGAATATTTGCCCTGTTAATTTTGGCTGGAGGAAACGATCATGTTTTGTGATTTATGTGAGGATGGACCACTTAATATGATTCATAAAAGGAGTGATCACATTTGAAAGGATTGAAGATACACTTGAAAAAGAATAAGCCCTGTTATGTGGTAAGATACCTTTTAAAAATAAAAGCATATTTACTCCATAATGTCTGCATTTAACTCAGAAAATTATACCCTAATGAATAAATGTATCAAAATTGGGCTCTATGGGATTTCTTGCAATCTCCTGTCATGCATCTGTTACTAGCCATTACAGGAAACAGGATACTGAACCAGATGGACCATCAGTCTGTTTTGAGGGAATTGGTTTCTGATGCAAAACCAACACTTAAAGTAAGTACACCAGCACAAATTTGCTCAGAAGGCCCAGTTAAAAAAAAATAAATAAAAAAATTTAAATACATACGTATATACTTATTAGGAAAACAAGGCAGGAATGTAATTCTACAATCAGAAACTGAGAAAAAGAACTGTAAAAAAAAATCTTAAAATGAACAAAAAATGCAGAGTAGTGGTTTTTTTCCTCATATTCAGCTGGTTGGCAGAGTAATTATACCTCTTCTACAAAAGGACCACCAAAAAAATAATTCCTTTAATAAATGCCTTTTCCTCAAAAATAACAACCCAGATTAAAATGTAACTTTAGTTTTCATAGTTTTGTAATGTTTCTGAGGAAACTTAGCGGAAGTAAACTTTACTCATGTTAGCTATGGTCTCCACATAGATCTTAAAGTGGGATTGTGCTTATTTGAGGCCTATTTATTGAGCTTATTGCAAGACTACTATGTTAAAATGGAATTTATTTAAAAAAAAGAAGTAGAAAAGTGCATATTAATTTGAAGATGAACTGCATTGTCTCATAAAAATAGAACTGTTAGCATCCTAGCTGCATGCTTTCCCTTTGAGTTCATCTTTCTATACTCAAGGCCATCTTGCTGATAAAACACAATATGAAGAAACAGATGGAAGGAGCCTCTGTCAAAGGTCTCCCCCAAAGACTTCGAAGGAGTTTCAGCAAGGCTCTTTTCTGAGTTTCTCACTGGTTGGTTCCTGCTTAGGTTATCCTGGAGTGGGGCAGAAGTCATGCTTATGTCTATACCTTGAGAGGTACCTCACCAAGCCAAAATTTAACCCTGACCTGTGTCTGACTCAGGACAATGTATTTGGACCTGATCACCTCCCCAGTTTTACCTTGGATCTGTTTCATCATCAACTTGGTTAGTGATTTGGATCCTAGTTGCAACTGATTACCCTTGCCAGAACTTCTCTGCTTACCTTGTTTCAGTGCTGTGAGACCCTCCGCCTGCCTTGTTACTATGCTCAGCTTCTGGCTTGTCCTTGCAGGGCAGCCTCCTCTTGCTGCTCCCTGATATGGAGCTACTGACAATTTCCTCCAGGATGTGTTAAGAGAATCTGGAGAAAAGAAAACGATGTTAAACACAACAGAAGTCTGACCAACATTTATCTGGAATGGACACAATCTCCTTGACAACTGGACACAGAAGAAAGTTTAATATATAGATATATAAGAAATACCTGTTTATTTATGTATGGGGGGAATATTTGCAGGCACACCAGAGCTTATTCCATCAACACTGCTCTAGCCAGATGTGAGCTGGTTGCTAGGAAAAGCCACAACAGCCCCAGCTTTTTAACCCATTAAACTCAGATTGAAAGCAAAATGTATTTTCTTTAGCACCATACTGTGCTAAGCCATCTAGGACCATAACAGAGTAGAACAAGGTTTAGTCTGTCTACAAAACATATGTAAACATACTAATAAAAAATCTTGACCTGTGGGCTTATATCTTGTTTTCTTGTGACACTCATCCTGGCATTTTTAATGAATTCAGCTAAGGTATTATAAACTTGCTAATGAATCCTTTGTCCGTCTTCCATGGTTATGACTATGTTCGTCAATGTGTCTAACTCAGTTTACTGATTATTGGTATCAAGTTAATGTTTACAGACAAATCTTGAAATGGTATGTTTCCCTAGAAGTATAAGTCGTGATTATGACATTTACTGTACAACATTCTTTTTGTAACAGTGCAGCATTATTACAAAATAAGACCTCAGCTTTCAAGATTAAATACACTTTCCATGGTAATATCAGTCCTGTGCATGCAACGAGTGTTCATAAAAGTCCATAAAAGTGAGTTTTTATTCCATACTCATATTTAACACAGTAAAATTTTTACATTTAGTTTATATTTATAATTAATACACAAAAAATGTTTGAGATGTAAAATGAGAAGAAATAATATATGAGAATATATATGAACTGATGGAATTCCTTGTCTTATGTGCTACTGTTAACACCAGCAGGTTAACTAAACTCCAAATAAACCACTCCCCTTCCTCAGACCCTTCCATTAAGGGACGCTAATGGGTTGAAGTAACAACTTACTAAAAGCACAAAGCAATGGAATAAGATATTCACCATAGCAACAGCAGTAGTAACAGCAAAAGTAAAAAGGTGTTTTACCCCCAAGGTGTTCAACACCAGGAACAAAAAAAGACAGCGAATGCTTCCTGTAGATCACGCCTGCATGACTTCCCCATTCAAAAGTGATGTGGCAACTGTCCCCATGCACCACTGATGTGGCCATAGGAACAAAGGCAAGATGGTGGGGAAGCTTCCACAGCTAACATTTCCTGCCCCAGCCTGAAATGAAAAAAACTTGACAAAACAAATTCCCTGGAAGCTGGGTGGTTTGACAAGGGTTTGTGCCACTGCTCCACTGAGCTCAGTTCCACACAGCTGCCTCCAGTGCCTCTTCTAACACTCTGCTGTGTTGTGAGGTTGCCACCACCAGTCCTCTCCCACAGCAGTCTCTCCACCCACGCTGTCATTTCTGTACTACAGTCAATTTGCATTTTTGATGCTGTCCCTTTCAGCACAATGGTTTGTAGCGGCATTATGGAGGAAAAACAGAAGTTAGCACCAGCAGGGCAGCAGAGGAACCAAATACAGAGGGGTTGATGTTGACACCTTCCCAGAAGGAATTAAAAATGGCCCCTTTCCAGAAAGGGCGCCTGTCTTTTCCTGCTGAAACCACGCCCTGCCTGCCTCCCTGCAATGATGTGCGTGGTATAGAGTAACAGCTTGGCCACATCCACACAGTGCTAAACTCCATCTCTCTCTCTCTGTAACTAGGACATCTCAAAAAAGGCAGTTGAAGAAACAAATCTCTGAATATTCTATTAGTACTACTGGCTGATCAAAGTCTAAACTAAAGTCTCCATCAGTATTCACACTACCCATTATTTGGCTCTTGATTGCCAGGGTGGTGTTTGAGCTGAGAGTTCTGTGGTATTTCACACTATGCCTGTCTAGCCAATGGAGGTCTTTGATGTGCCTTATGTTATATATAACCCCTCTTTCTCCATCATACAAATACAAAAAAGATTCACTTTTCAATGATTTTGCATTTGTGTTTCCAGAAAGTTGTCTTCATTGGATCTTTATTTCCTGTGTTTAATTTCAGGATGAAAAGAATAAAAACTTGTGTACAAAGTTTTTGATAAGAAAGTGAAGGTTTTGAATACAATGATCTCTATGAATGATATAATGAAGATGATTACATTACCTTAGAGGAGCTTATTCCTGGATTCTAGATGCTAAGAGAAGTAGAAATCATAAACCCCATTTTTTTCAGGTCAGGAAGCAGCAGGAGTAGGCTGCTCTGCAAGGAAAGGTGAGCTGAGATTGGCAGTAGGTACAGGGCTATGACTTCACTCACAGGAGCTGCAGTTACCCCTGCACCTGATACAAAACAGCAGAACAGATCTGGTGATGTTATCCAGAGTCAGTCAACAGCTGAGTGACTGCCAAACCCCATTACAATAAAAAGGGTTTGATGTCAAGCCAGAAATTTAGGTCTTGCATATGCAGGCTTACCTGCAATATAGCACTGCGAGGCTCAAGTGGGAACTCCTCACTTAAATGTAGCTCTTAAGCAAAGTGGGAGGATGAAGCTTCTCGTGACCCTTTCTCATACTGGACTTTTCCCCAGCACTTTGATCCAAGGCCATACAGCTGGATTGTATTAAAGATGATGTTGAATATAGGCAATTAAACCTCTGAGCTGGGCATAGGGCAGGGGTAAGTGATTGCAGTTTTTTGGTGTACACAGGACCCTGACATTTCTAGACCATACCTCTTTATCTCACTGGTACTCTGGTACACTGGTCAGTGATTCTGGTAGCTTTCATGGTATCAGTCAATGGTATTTCAATGGTATCAGTCTCTTGATACCATTTTAGCCCTAGTCAATTGTATGATCTTACGATGGGCAAGAAAGAGCCACTGCAAAACTGGGGGCCTAATCCTGCCTGATCTTCTTTCTCTCTCACAATCTTTATTAGACATTGACTATGAAAAATTTCTGTATGTTAAGAAAAGTGAAGTGTATGTTAAGAAAAGGTAGAAAAGCAAACTGTTTAGAAATAAGCATTTTCTAGGCTATACATTAGTAAAATGGCATAATAAAAAATTGTGTGGAGTATTGATTTTGAAATGCTTATATGTGCTCTTTAAGGCTATTCAGATCTATTTAGTGCTTTACAGTGAGTGTTTCCTGTACTTTGTACTCCCCTGTATTCACTTTTTTTTACTAAATTCTGTGCCAGTCTGACACGTCACATAGCCTTTCTATCTTGAAACTGTTACAGGGGGCTTCAAGATACAGACGTCTCAAATCGGGCATGTAATTACCATGGATGTGGGCACAACTAGCTTTTTTTTGAGCTACTTACTAATATTTTTCCCTATATTTGCCTATTTCCCTATAATTCACTGATTTTCCCCCATTTTCCGTTTCTAAAGCTACTTTATTATTTTTATGAAATTAAGGGGTTAACAGTGCTATTGACCAATATTGTTTTCTTTTCTTTATACAGAACTGTTATTTTTCATCTAAATATAGCCTTGTGAATTGGAATTCACTGCACATGAAGTAGAAGATCTTAAGTATACTAATGAAATTTCATATTTAAAGAACATGCTCCTATGTCTTTGGAGGAAAACTGAAATTATACATCAGAGAAAAGCAAGCTTTTATTTTTGCAAATCCACTAAATATTCCTGCTGTGCCTCCAAGTTTGTAATTGGTACAATACACAAGAAAGTCTAAGAACTCGACATGAGTCAGACCAATGTCCAGCTGGTATCAAAGCAATGGCCTCCCTGGAAGTCAAAATGTGTCTCCTTCTTTGCCTACCTCCAGTTTCTATTGCTGAGTGTGAAGTTGTGTTACAAGAAATATATTCCTTTGGCCAATGTGGGTCAGCTGTCCCAACCATGTCTCCTTCCAACTTCTTGCCCATTCCCATCCATAGACAAGCAGAATGTTGCACTGTTCAGCAACAGCCAAAACATTGACATGTTATGAACGCTGTTTTATCCAAAAATCCAAAAAACAGCACCAAAAGGGCTACTCTGAAGAAAGCTAACTCTATTCCAACCAGACACAGTACAGATAAGAGGTAAAATAAAGCCTATTTAAAAATTTTAAAAAGATCTCTTACACAAAAAGGCCCATTTCAACATTAAGCTACAGGATACATTTCAAACTTAATATTCCTCAACTGCCACAATTCATTCTAGAATGGCACAAGAAACTGTCAGTGATGACCAATGTCGTGAGATAGAAAAAAATAGTTTGTGGAATGAGAGCCCTTAGAAAAGATTTGTTAAGTTTGGTGTGGAGCAGTAGCTGGAATAATGCGGTAGGTAATAACTTTCCTATTTAAATGATATTTTGTCTCATATGAGATCTTAATTCATGGAATTTGATACATTTTAAAAGCTCCTTTTTTAAGATAAGCCTTTATTTAACAAACCGAACAAGTTGTTTATTTTAAAATACTGATGTTGTCATCATTACCACAAAACACTGAGTAATAATTCACACATAGAAAGTGATACTTGAATGTGTCAGTTTAATATCAAAACAATTAACATAAGAAGTATCTCAGTTTGATAGGTTAAAGAGAAAGATGTAAAAAAAAGTGGCAACATGGTCTGAATATAGACCTTAGAGCAAGAAATTGCATCTCAGTTCCAAATACAGGCTCCTTAAATTATCTCAGGGAGTCCACAATTTTCTTTGTTTCCCCACACCTAACAGAGGATAACACTGCCTACTAATCTGTATGGATGTGCCCATATTTTTTGAATAATGCTGATCCTGATGGTAACTCTCTCTGGGACTGTTACTTGCAAAGCAATAAAGAGAGCAGCAGCAGATACCCCAGGAGCCAACCAAAAACTTTGTTAAAGAGCTTTCTGAACAGTGGTGAAGGAAACTCTTTAAGATACATTAGTATGACTACCTCCTTAGAAGATGTACATTTCTAAGTCAAGGTCAATACAAAGTTCTAAAGCAAAAACTCTGAACCTGAAGTTACTAGAATGTTGAACAGATTTTAAAATTCAAGGCTATTAAAGCATGAGTTTTTCTAAAGAATTGCTTCTGTAACCTCCATCCTTCTTTTTTTCCTGTTGCGTACCATATAATAACCAATAACCAATATAATAACCATAACCAATAACCATATAATAACCACATCATTCTTCAAAGTTCGAATGTAATTTTACTTATGTGCATTGGAGTCCCCAAATCAGTCTGAAAACAGGTATTCCTATTACACTGCTCTCCTACCCCATCACTCATTGCTCTACTACATCTTGAAGCCCTGCCACCAGATGCCACCTGTGTAACAGAGAAAAGCAATGCAGTACTTTTGGACCAGGCCTGAAAACAATTTGGGTGGGTCTATTCCTGTTGTAGAAGGCAATGAAGGGTGTGCCCTTGGCATATTGTCCAATGACAAAAACAGTTTCTCAGTTCCCATGTCAAAAATATTTCCATGAATAATGGAAATGAGTTATGAATAATATGAGCTAGATGGGAAAAACCCATCTAACTGATGGGATAAATACCCATCAGTTACCTGCCATAATGGCAACCAGTTAAATAGTTATATTCCTCTTATCTAGTCTTTCCTTTCTTATTAGCATTTAGAGTGTGCCCATCACCCAACTAACTCTGCTCTAAATATAGAATTGATACCTGCACAGAATGTACTCTATAATCTGCCTTGTGTCATTAGTGATTTTAGCTCCTTAATTAGTGCTATTGCCTCCTAGGTTATGCATGCACCAGATAAAATAGTATTAACTGAAAATTCACACTAGACTTTCTGTTAAAACCATTTGATCTTTAAATTCAATATTTTTAAAAATAATCTCTCCAGAGGAATAAATTGATTTATACATACTCGGCTGTTCTTTTTTTTTTGTTTCCTATTATATTTATAACATTTCCATGCTCTTGGGAATCATAATGCCATCTGTATATATAATGACATGCTGCAAATCCTTCATTTGGGAGTATCACTAGGTAATTTAAGACCCAAACCCAATTTCTTTTCCTGTGTTTTGGCTGCAGAACTCTCTCTAACAAGGATCATTAAGTACCTAATAAGGTTTCATGCAGAATTCTGCATTTAATAAATTGTTTAATGACAGTAAAAACATAGAGATTCAACTGAAATATCTTCATCTGTTGGTTTCATTATTTGGCTAAAAAAAGCAGTCAAGCTGGAAATAATTTGCTTTGACTAAATGAATTCTTTATATTGCTTATAATTCAATTACCAGTTGAAATTTTTTTTTGATACTTAATTTTATTATAAATTAGCATAATACTAGATTATTTCTGGCAATTACTGCCAGGATTGCCATATTTCCAACAGTTTCCACTCTAAAGTAGACATTAGCTAAACGGGATAACAGAGACCAAAGTTATAGTCTTTTCCATACATTTGGAAGACAATTTTTTAGAAATAGCTCTGGTCTGTGAAATCTAGTCACTTCTCTGAAAGTATATAGATCACAAAGCCTTTGAAATTTGTGAAAAATAATTGACTAACTGAATTCACTTAGCTATTTCAGACCTCTCCATTTTCCTGAACAGCCCAGTTTTCCTATCTTTTGCATTTTACCAGCATCTTAATGACTTGGTGACTCTTTTTGGTGACACTGATCTTGTAAACAAATCCAGAAGAGTACTTAAGGCCCCCAAAACTTTCAAAATCCTAATTTATTAGTAGATTTACTTCTGTAATACATCTTTCTCTGTGGTACTTTTGCAGTAAGTCTTTTTAACCTTTAAGCTCAATTAATTCTACTTTGAGGTATGATAGAAGACAATGAAGCAGATATTTACAGAAAAAAAAACAAGCTTCATAATTCTGATTCTGCTTTGAATAATATCTCTAAGGGAAAAAATGAAATGGGAAGGGGAAGTGAAAGAGAGAAAAGGAAGGGTAAAGGAGAAGACAGAAGAGAAAGTACCAGAAGAAAATAAAGGAGAAGAGCAGGAATGAGAAGTGAAATGCACGGTTCTACAATTCTAGCAAATGTTCTTGTTTCTATACCATCAATTAAAGTGACATCAATGAAATTTGTTGCAACACTTACTGTGATCAGTCACATTAGTAAAACATTAAACCTTGCTTTGGACAGGGTTTGGACCATACAAGAGTAACTATAGAAAAAAATGCACCTGTGTGGTAGCATGGATTGAGCCAACTACATTGACTTTATGTTAGCTAGGATGGGTAACAGTAGTGAATATCAGGTACACTAGAGGAAACCCCTCATCAGGACCTAGCTTCAGAAAATTACTCTAGAAATCTACAGTGCACACTACAATGCCCTCTTTCCTCTCTATTCCCTATGCTGATTAGCTTAAACAAGCAGCTATATGATAATTACTTCTACCTTTTTGTACTTTCACATGTACAAAGGCTATGGCTCTCGTACTGCAGTCCAATCCACAACACTTGTTTCTACTACAGCAGAGATAAACTTTTTTTGCTATTGAATCAGTTTTTCCCATCTTACATGAGAGTAGTCTGCAGGAAAAATGAATTGTGACAGGCATTCAGACCACATAGCTATGAAATGTGAAAGAGAAAATTCATACAATCAACACTGCAAAGAGGCATCACAGGATTTTGGATTAAGTACCTGCATAGCTTGTTCTGTAAAGGCAGGTTAGTCTGTTTCCTCTGTTCTGTTGCTCAGGTTACAGGCAAGAGCATTCTTAGTACTGGAACTGAACAAGTGCTAGAAATAGAATGATCTAATATTACTTTTCATTTTAGAACATTCCCAAAAGGACTGAATACTGACATTTTAAGTACAGGAAACTTTAGGAAATTATTCCACTGAGTCATCAGTACTGCTTACCATATGAACTCCTCTTGTCAAGCCTACTTGCTAGCTAGCTTTAGAAACCGAGTTAGATAGTTCGTTCCAATTGTATTACTGCAAGGTTTAATCTTGAACCCTGTTTTCCAAATGCTGTGCCTGAACTTATTTTTGATTTCCTGACTTTTCTTCGTTGTCTACACATGTCCTGTAGCTGCACCTACTTTCTTAAATTTTTCAATCTCAACAGAATTGCATGTAGTCTACTGAAGAACCCACAGCCAACAGTCCAATGGGGGCAGGGCATCTGACAGTCTCTGAGACACCTGGATTTAATTTTCCACAGTACTAAAGACTGCCTCTGTGCCAGACCTATATTTGATAGAGACCTTTGGGGTCCCACACTGCTCTGTAGAATTCAGTGTTGCCAGTTCTAATTAATCCCATCTGAGTGATGAAATCTTCATTAGGAGAGAAGCTAGTTTAGCAATTATGTGAGAAACTTCTGCTTTTTTTTCTCAGTTTTAGACAGACTTGTAAGAAAATCCTTCTGAGTGTCTTCTTGCCATGCTTATTTTTCTGTGGGACTTTAATGATGGAGACGTTGAGGAGGATGTGAGAATTCTATGAACCTAAATGTTAGGTTTAGTTGCCCAGGGACTCCTTGCGACTAATACCTTACCTGCCTGTCCATCATGCACTTTGTCTGAAAAAAAAACTTTTTTCAAAATACTTCTGATTTATTTTTATGAAATGTCCCTTATTAACAAAATAACAGGTAGAGTCATCAATACAGAGACTCTTAGATCCCCTTTCATGCCACTGGATCCCAACACCTTGAGTACAGAAAATATTTGTACAGAATGAATGACTATGGAAGCTAGGCTGAAGTCTATGTCACTATTAAATAGACTGCTATTATTGTAACATATGGCAGCTAGAACAACATATTTGAAATGAAAATACTAAGGGGGGGCTCCTTATTTGAAAATATTAGTGCCTTTATGGTGTATTGCTAAAGCTGAGCAAATGTTATATTTAGATCTTAGAAGCAACAGGGTATGAATTATTGCACACTAATTCACAACTAATATGTTGCTGCGAATGAAGCTAAAGGCTGAGTGCAATCAACTCCATTCCATCAGAACAACATTAATTCACACACTAGAAGATCTTACTGCACTTATAAAAATATTATTCAAAAAGGTCACAGAATCTAAAAATAAATGGTACTGTAACCAGGGTCAAATTCCAAGAATTATTATTGAGCAGCAGTTTGATCTATATATTTAAAAATAATCACATGTATCACAGAGAACTTGTGTATGCATTAGCCAAACCTAAGCACATTCCTGATTTCAGCAATAAAGTTGCATGTAAAATCACTGAATATGGAGTTCATGGCTATACATGGAAAATAAAACAAATCTGCTACATCTGTTCAGACAAACCGGTATAAATCAAATAGATACAATACAACATTTTATTCAGCTGTGATATTTGTAAAGGACACATCTGGATGTACTTCCAAGCGTTATGGGCTACCCAACTTCCACATGTCTAGGCCTAAGGAAAATAATAATTTCGTTTTCTATTCCATCTACAGTTTTGGAGTTTAAATACCTGGAGATTTTTTGGGGGAAGTGTTTTGTTGTATTTTATATATTTATATATTTTATGTATTTTTGATTATGCTGTATTAATTAGGCTTCCCAAAATAAATATTTTATGAAGATTAAGTGTGGTTTTAGGGAACCTAATGTAACTTACTGCTAATGTTTAAATATAAAGTATGCACTGATTATGGCATTGTCTAGTACTGACATATTTTTAAATAGGTTTGAAGAATATTTAGAGGTTTTTATTTAACCATGTAATGGTTTCCATTATGGAATAGACCGGAATAGGTTAAAAACAAGCTGTGAGGGACATTTTACCAAAGGATAACTGGGGTTATGACTTTCCTGCAGCTGAAGAAGCTATCTTGTCTTTCTTCTTCTATTGGGACTGACAGGAAACAGAGCCAAAGAGAAAGGCTGTGCATGTATTCCATTTGGAGCTCTGTCCTAAGAAACGGTAGCTCTAAAAAATAGCCTGTAGGGAGAGAAAAGTTTTGAATAAGCTTAGGGTCATCAGCTTAGTGGTGAAGAAAACAAAGATTTGAAAAAGTACAATTCAGCAGTTAAAAGATTTCAGATCCTAGAATTTAGCTTTGCCCAGGAAAGAATATTAGTTACTCCAGGACTCATGTTAATATTTCTATACATTCCACCTCAATATACTTGCACTTCAACATATTTTCAATGCACATGAACATGAATCTCAATACTAATCCAAAGATTAATCCAATTTTTAATATTTCATTCTAAGGCCAAAAGCCTCACAATGATAATTTCATTTTCATTAATAAAACTCGAAAAATTTTGTGTGTGCTGGAATTTCATTAAGAATATTAGGACAATTATACTGTTTTAAAGTTAATCAGATTTATTCTATCAGAGGAAAATTCTAAATTTTAATTCTTAAAAGGAATTTTGATTTATCAAAATAAAATTTATACACTGCACCCTCACCACCAAATTCACACAATGTTGAATGAAAAATACTTTATTATGGACAGTGGATTTACACTGAAATTAATGTACACAAACTTTGATTTATTTAATTACATTTGTTTAATAAGATTAAAAAAAATATTGCCAAGCATAAATTTAATAAATTCATGTACTCTTTTAAGAGTGAGATGAGGTAGTAGGAAATAATATGATGTTCTTATGGTAACTTAGCTATTCTACTCATATTTGTGAAAGGTTTCTTAAGAGTCATTTGGAGTGATAAAGAAAACAACTGTCCTACTCAGTTAAAACACGTCTCTCAGGTAGAAACGATCTCTTCTCCATTACAAATGTTTTGTGTACTATTAAATAGGTAGGAAATTCCTAGAGACAAATTACAGACAAAATATTGTTGGTATTACAATAAAGAAAATTATTATGCTCCTGACAAGAGGAAGATATGTCAGAAGATGGCAGAGCTGTGCCACGTGAGTCAAAGGGCTGAAATGTTGTCTAGGGCCCTTGGGGAGCTAATATCAGATCTCTTCAGAGATGAAAAATAATAATTAAACACTGCTTATCAATTAATGTCAACTTATAGGAAGGTCCCACACTTAGCTTAAGTGAGGAGATTGGGTTGCTTGAAAACAGCAAGAAAGGAGAAAGAAAAGGACTATGGAATAATGACAGATGCAAGGAAAAAGCAAAAATAATTAAACAGACATGCACTTAGAGTTGGAGCACTCATATTTCTAATTAGAATTTCAGCACAGAGCTCAATTTAACCTTAGGGAGCCTTACAGTGATGCATGGCACTCAATCTAATACTGATATACCAGCTCGAATTTTCATATTACATTTAGCAGGATGCTGTTATTTATATACATAATATATTTCAATTTTAGGGGCATTGTAGTGGCTGTCTGCAATATCTGCTTGTGAGAAGGGTTTTTATTGAAAGCCTGAAAACTGACAGCTAACTGTTGTTTTCTCATTCTTATATCATTATGAATGCATGTATTTAGTTCCCTTATTGCTTGAATTGACAAAAATCTCATATTTTTGAGGTATTATACAGTATTGTAATTATTTCAGAGGCAACCTTTTTTCAATATATAACATATCCAGAGAATGCACAAAAACACTTAGGCATTTAACAGGTGAAGAATGTGCCCGAGTGAAATGGCCATAATGATACTACAAAATCTGTACCCTCTATTAGTTTCCAACCTCTGATGAAGCCTGTAAACTAACAGAAAGTAATTTTCTTTATTTTGAGTCTTATCTCCCACCTAAACAGATGTGTCTCATATTGAAAGAGCAGTCAGAAGATCAGGAAGCTAACTAGACAAAATAAAAAGTTCTGGAAAATATTCTAACAGAAGATTTCCTTAGAAACTGTAGCTAAAAACTTAATTTATTAACAGTTTTTAGCTCTGTCAAAGAGCTATTTCTCATTCCTAAAATCTGTTCTCTTCAAAACACTTGACAAGAGCTGAAACATTTTAAATATAGATGAAAATGTAAATTTCACAAACAATATTTGGGTCTTGGTTTAGATTGATGGCATCTTTATTTCCTCTTGTATTGTCTAAACTATCATGTACATGTCATTCTCTTTGAGCAAAATTCCTCCTAGTTACTTCACTACTTAGACAGATTTTAGTCAAGTTTCGTGGGTGGCAAGAAGGGTTGTGCTGGAAGGGTTAATTTTCCATTTCCCCACCAACAATGCTCAATGGGGCATATGTGCTGCTGGTCATGTGATGCAATTACAGCTGACAGCCTGTCCTGTCCCCTGAACAGCTGGGTCTGATCCTCAGATTAACGTATTTAAAACCGTAAAATCTTTGTAAGTTGCAATGATCAAGAATGACAACACTTTTTAGAGTATGTCCCATATTCCTACTGACCAATGCTTTTCATGGGAAATTACTGGCATATGCTCAAACAAAACAGAGAAAAGTAACTAATGAAATACTTATTACCTGTGAATTTTATAAAAATATTTGGTTTGCAATTTCATGTGTCTTTATTCCTATTGATGAATTTTTAAAATTACCCTTCTTTAAGCCCCCCGAATGTTTACATGGTCCTTGCACACTAACATCTGCTAAGCTTTTTTTTTTGTTCAAGAGGAATAATTCATGCCTCTTGAGTTTGCACACGTTTCCCATATGCCTAGAAAATCACATGCTATCACTCCTTTCTTGTCAAAGGTTTTAATTCTCCATACATTTATCAAGAAGAAAAACTGCAAACGCACTTTATTTTCACAAGTTTTTCTCCAACCACTTTACATTTTGAGTCCCTATACATTTACAAAATTGTTCCCATGGAAACCAGAAGGAAATTTTCTCTACAATATTCTTGATGGATGCAATGCAAGTAAAAACGTATTTAATAATTTTAGCGAAAACTTTCAGTGCTTCAGTTCTAGCTCAGATTTTTAAGATTATATTTTGAGTGTAGGGTTGGGGATTCATAGTAGGGAGCTCTCTCAACATCCATGAAAATATTCAGATGCTAGCAAACCTCTGTGGGCTCAACACAACCCCACCATGACTTTTCTGCCAGGGGTACGGTGGTGACAATAAAACTTCAGAAGCTCTGATTTTGACCACAGACCTTAAGTTTTTGAAACAAGAGTTGCCTTCTATATTGCTAGCTTAGATAAGAAGAAAATTCATCAGTTTGCTTTACAGGAGAAACTCTAGTGACCTCATGTAGGCCCTTACTGATGAGAAAGAAATGGCATTACTGCATCCTATCACTCTTGATTTTTTCAAATTTCAGGTTTCACGGACTCAAGAAGTTACACATGACTAGGGTGGTAGGTGAGGTGAGAGCAATAGATGTTTTACATAGACTTCAGTAATACTTTTAGCGCTGTCTCCCACAAGATTCTCCTAGTGACACTGGTGAAGTATGGGCTGGATAAGCAGACAGTGAAGTGGGTTAAAAACTGACCGAACAGGTTCAGAGACACAACATCTTGCGTGAGGCCAGTATCTAGTGGTGTACCCCATCTACGAAGCCTGATTATTTTCAGCATCTTCGTCAATGAGCTGGATGATGGGGTAGAGTCTACTCTCAGAAAGTGTGCTGATGATACAGAATTGGAAAACGTGGCTGATACACCAGAGTTGTGCTGCTATTCAGAGGGACCTTCACAGGCTGGAGAAATGGGCTGACAGGAAGTCACTGACCTTGTGCAGTTCAACAAAGGGAAATGCAGTGAGGAACAACCCCATGCACCAGCATTATGCTGGGGACCAACTAACTGAACAGCAGCTTTGTGGAAAAGGACATCCAGGACTCAGTGAACACAACACTGAATGTGAGGCGGCAATGCACCCTTGAGGCAAAGATGGTTAATGGTATCATGGACTGCATGAGGAGAACTGTTTCCAGCAGATTGGGGCAGGTAATCCTCCCCCTTTATTCAACACTGTTCAGGCCTTCTCTCAAATATTGTATCCATTTCTGGGCTACTCAGTACAACACAGATCTGAAGCTACTAGAGAGATTAGTGCAGGGCTACTAAGTTGGTAAAGGCACTAGAACATAACTTCTAACAGAAGCAAGATGAGCAAGATGAGACTCTAGCCTGGAGAAGAGATGATTTGGGGGGATCTTATCAATGTGTTTAAATACCTGAAGGGAAGGTTCAAAGACAACAGATCCAGGTTCTCTTCAGTAGTGCCTGGTGACAGGAAAGTGGGCACAAACTGAAATACAGGATGTTCCATATGAAAACAACAATATACTTTTGTTTGTTTGTTTGTTTTTTACTGTGAGGGTAACTGAACAATGGGACAGGTTGCCCTTGGACATCATGGAATCTCGATTACTGAAGATGGTCAAAAACCAAAAAACAACCAAACAAAAAAACCCACCAAACAAACAAAACAAACAAAACAAACAAAATACAAAAGAAAAAAAACCTCCCACAAAAAACACCACCCCAAAAAACCAAAAAACCCCCACAACCAACCAACCAATCAAGCAAAAAACCACATTTTGGACATAGTCCTGGGCATCTTGCACTTGTTCACCCTTTTCGAGTAGGGCAGTTAGACAAGATGACCTCTAGAGATCCCTTCCAAAATCAACTGTCCTTTGATTCTGTAACTGTGGTCTGTCAACTTAATTGCTAAAACCTGCCTTTCAGTTTTTGAGTCTACATGCATCTTGGTCCAGAAACAGCTTTAACAAAAACTTTCTATTAAGAACTCAGCTATACCTAACTTTTGCTCCTAAAATCACATTCTGCAAAATAGGTCAACCTAGATACATGATAGAAAGGTACTGGTATGACATATGTGATCATGTAGTCAAGAGATGATGTCAATTTTATAAGTATTTTACATTTGTAAAGTATAACTACGTCTGACTGCTATGTAGATTTTTTAAAGCTACAAACCACAAATAACTTCTGATAATAAAAAGGCAAGAGTAGGGGATCGGAATGAAGTGTAAGATATGTAAAAGAGTACTCATTTATGTGAGAAAAAAAGCAATGTCAGTAACATATTCTATCAAGCTTTTGAAAAGCTTCATCCTCTCTAGTAACATTTTTTTCCCCAACAAATCTATGATTTCTCAGGTTGCAATGAGTCATGTCATGTAATTGAATGTGTCACATCCAACTGCGATATGATGAGAAACAACATTACAAAAAGTGACAAGATTTAACATGACAAGTAAGAATGAAATGCTACAGTGGTAAACACCAGTTTTCAGCAATTTGGTATGTCATGCTTTTTTAAAAAGGACACCTAACAGTATGATTCTCATATAATAATCACAGCTCCTGACAAACAGAATTACTTAGTTTTCAATGATTCATGTTTTCAGACACCCAATGGTGATTATGCTTTGATATGCAGTTGAAAAATTGTTTTTTTGGCTCAATTAACACTGATATACCCAAGAAAATTAACCATCACTGTGAGTTTAAAACAAAGGTGTATACTGTAATCAGCTGAAATGGGACAAACTTGTTAAACAAATAATTGCAATTTATATTATTGATAGGGAGAACTGCTTAAAAGAACAGTGTCACTGCTCATTTCACAGCAGCTTGTAATGACATGATTTCTTAGTGAAAACAGGTGATATCACTAAGAAATCAGGTGATAGCAGATGATATAAGCTATCATCTGCTAGGAAAATTTCCAGGTACAGAAAAAAAAAAAAAAATTAAAATTCATCAATGCACAGAGATTGAAAACTGAAAAATTTAATTCAGACTGGAACCAAAAAGACAAAAACATTAAGTCTGGGAGGCAGAAAGAGAAAAAACCAAATTGGAAAGAATCAACAAACATATAGGAAAGAAGAAGCTAAATCTCACCATACAAATTTTTATTTTCAAAAGTTTCAAAATATTGGTCTAAAATCAGTATTTCTTACTTTTGCAGCATAAGAAGTATGTTCTACAATTTTTTTTCCATTCTTGACAGCTTGATAAGCTAACAAAATAAACTATGATTTTCACTACAGGGTATTTTGTAGATTGTAAGAAGCAAATAGATTTTAAAATATGAGTAGGTCTAGTTCTCCATTGCTGCAAGATCAAGTTTTCAACCTCTCTGGTGTTTAGCAAAGTTCATCATAAAGAAAAGAAGGTAGTTCAAGGATTTCTGATTTTCAAAATCCTGAAAAGAATGTTCTGTCTTTCTCGATTTTTAATTTTCATTTAATAGTAAACTCACTTGAAACTACCAAAACTCTTGTATTCTGTAAACCCTTTTGCTACCATTTCACTACTAAAGACAAAGAAACTGGAAAAACACCCAAGAATCACTACTGCAGCTGAATTGCATCTTTAGTGCCTCTGAGAATGATGCATGTATCACCCCCAATGAACAATCATAGTCCGGATTTTTTAATTTATTTTGCAATTACAATCAACAATATGGAAGTCCTAAAAAAGTTTTTATTGCAGTGGAATAGCTTAATTGTGTATGGTCACTGGTGAAATGTGCAAAAGCAAATTCACAAATAAAAAAGGAATTGATTTAAACTTCAGATGATAAGACAGAAGTTTACATTCACTATCAGAAAAGAGATAATGAAGCCTTTGAACAACAAGAATTATCAAGACATAAACAATTTTTACTTAGATGCTGACTATGATTTTTCCCTTAGATGATCACAAAATGCTGCAACTGTGTGCCTAATTTACAAGAGACCAACATTACAGAAGCCATAGGGCTAGGACCTTGGCCAAAGTGCCTAACTGACAATCACAGTAGAGAAATGCGAGCAGGTGTCCCTTGGGAATCTAAACATTAGTAAATTGAGACAATAATTTCCATAGTGTCAAGCGTTTAAAGTTCTGGCTCTATACCCTTTGTCTAGAAAGAAAATAAATGCAGACTAGAAGTTTGCCAGACTTAGACAGAAGTAAATATAAACCACCACTCCTTCCTTCTATTACACTTTCAGGATTGCAGAAGCTCCCTTAGGCTTATTGAGGGTAAAGCATGTCAGAATTATCAACAAGAGATCTCACATTTTGAGAAATGCCTGTGTTTTACCACTAGGCAGTCACACTTCCAGGCAACAGTATTACTGCTGTGATTACAATATACTGCAGAGTTACAGGTCACTAAGCCAAAAGGTATTAAACCTTTTTTTTCCCTTCAGTTTGATTGTATGTATCTAGGAGAGACATGCTAGAATTAAATCTGACTCTGATCCACCAGTCTGTGAGCAATGTTTAGGTCTAAAAAAGATGTTCCATTTAGGTGACATAATTGTCAAGTATTGAAAGCGCCTACCACAGATGGGGAACTGCTATGGCCATAGCTCCTATCAGCCGCAGCTTTTGGTGCTGCTTCCTCGTACTCATTGCCAGGATTGCCTCTGCTGACACACCACAGTTGTGTTGTTACTGCTGCTTTTCAGACCCTGAGTTTGGAGCAAGAGCTCACATCAAAGCACTTTTCTGGTTCTCTTCTTGAGAAAAGGTCTAGCATGTGTTGTCAGTATCTGTTCATTTCTTAGAGGTTTTCCAAAGAATTATGGTTAAGTTCCTCCATCTATCCATAATTTCCTTGAGCTGCCAGAAAGTTTTTGGCACTCCCCCAAAAATATGCTCCCACAAGTTCTGCTAAGATTCTCAGAGCAGATTTGCCTACCTAGAGCAGAATATCAGAAGATGAGCTGAAGCTGTACAGCTAATGTGGAAACAGTGTACCACTGGCTCCTAAATATGAAAGTACACCGATGTTACAGGCTCTGCAAGACATCTCAGCTTTTGATCATACTTTTCAGGGAATATTTCCCAACTTTTCCTAAAGCCATGCTGCTATACAGGAAAGAATACAAAATTCTATGTATCTAGAAGAGCATGAAAAAAGGAATGGGGTTCTCTGCCCCAGCAATTTGCTTGCGTGGGGAGAAGGACTTCTGGATTCTGACATCTATAGTTAGGCTTTTGTATTTTCTATGGACCTGTCATTAATTAAAATGTATGGAAGAAAGGGGAGGTAGCAGACTATTTAAATTAATTTTTAAATGTGAATTCAAGTTTCAGCATTATTGTGCTCACCATGAAAATGAATAACAGAGTTTAAAAAAGACGTGTATTTCAACTTTTGCTAAAAGCATCTCCAGACACGTTCTACTGTCTTGGAATTTGAAATTTGACACAGACTACAGAAATATAAGGCAATGAAATGGTCAGTTCTTTGATGGAATTTTTGCTTGGAGTTTAAAAAAAAAATAAAAAAAAAGCACTTTCAAGGGACCTAGAAAGACACTTCATAGGCTTAGTTTATCATTATCCTTTTCTGTGCTTTCCACACAGACTGGAAGATAATGCACAATGGAGATGAGATCAGTTTACTAAGTAATATTACAGTATTGCATGAGAACACTTTATTGCCTGTATTTGCTCAATTCAGACAGTAAAAATAAAACACTAATCAACAGAATTTCCAAACTTAACCCAGCCATATGAGACTCAGAAAGAGTTCCTCAGGCAAGTCTGTTCTAAATAAAAATTTTATGCAGGCAAGGGTAGCATAATTAGTATGATGCATACATACCTATGAAATAATTTAATACTTAGGATTGATGAATTAGAATTCTTAATCATAAATTTCTCAGCAATATCTATAGATGTAGTGTTTTATTAGAAGACATGTTGATTTTTTTTCTGATGTGGGTATTAATTTGGAATTGAAATGCTGTAAAACATGAAAACTATGATCTCAGAAGGATAACCAAAAGAGTAACAATTCAAAACACTCTGAAATGACTGAAGAAAATGAAAGTGAACCTTCTCGTATACTGTGCACACTTTTGATCCCTTTACTTGTCCTTCAGCAACAAATTCACAAAATGAGGATAAAAAATGACCATTAGAGGTTAGAATATTCCAGTGTAGCCTGAT
Source organism: Hirundo rustica (assembly GCF_015227805.2). NCBI lineage: Eukaryota > Metazoa > Chordata > Aves > Passeriformes > Hirundinidae > Hirundo > Hirundo rustica. The sequence continues at coordinate 36,009,795 of NC_053455.1, forward strand.
TTTGAGACTCGTATTTATAAGCTCACTGTCACAACAAAAGGAAAAACAATTTTAATGACCAAATTCCATACTGATGTTTTGAAATGCCAATTATGATGCATAAGATATGGGCATAATTACTAGTTATTTGAGTAGTATTCTGAGTTCTAGATCACTAATCCTACTGTCCTATATACTTGGATAGTGTTTAGAAAAATACGAATCTCTGAGGATTTATTTTTATTTTTTCATTTTATAACCTATATTGACAAGAATGCTTTTAAATTTTAAAAAATACACAAAACTCTTAATTGCTTTTCTTTTGATATCTCATTATGTGATTTAAATAATTGGGCTATTTTCAAACAAACATTTGAGGTGGCTAAAGCTCTATGATGTGTAGTACATTTTCTCCCCAAGATGTTTTCTTCTCATCTCTATTCCATGAGGGTGTGGTTTGTTTTTTTTTTTAGTTTTATACGGGCAATCTGAACACATTCAGACAGTTGTTGGGTAACTTGTGTCTGATTCATGGGCAGGGAGTAAACTAGAAAATTCCATGTCATAATTCTGTCTTGAAACAGTTACAAAAATATGTCTTTATTTTTTGTCCTTTTATATATCATAATAACGATAAAAATGTATTTAATATTTAGTATTCATCTTTATTGTTTATATGTCAAGTCCATAGGACCTGTTTCCATATACTTAAAAAGAAAGAATATAAATCTTATTTTATTCATTCCTTTAATTACGACAACGCTTTCATATTTTGTGTCTCAACTGGACTGCCTAAGCATTTTTTATGATTATTTAAAACTTGAACTTTTCTTTTTGAGTCACGCACATAATTTTTAATCACTAACTGTAGCTCATGCAAAAAAAGTAACAGCTTGCTACTTGTATGAGTCAGAATCTAAACAGAGCTATTTAAAAATCATTTGGAAAATGTGTTATTAGCTAATTAGCATAATGTAGTTATAGAGAAGATATACAATCTAACATGTTTCACTGAATCAGTTCATAAACAAAAACTGCAATTAGCTACTATTTCCTTTGCATTATTATTTTCCTTCAGATCCTATCATATGGCCAAGCCAACCTAAGTGTTGTCAAACAGATTTGAGATCTGAAATGCTGTGCTGCAGTTAATGTACACCTTTCATTTTTCATGTATTACATTCCAACACTCTACTGAAACATTTGCACCAAATTTATGTTTGATGTCTTAATAACTTTATAATTATTTATATGCATGAGGAAAGATATCATATTCTAGCTCACTCTTACTATTTCCAATTGAAATGCCTAGGTTTAAAATCTGAAACAGTGAAACTGAGCAAGAAGGAACAATTTGTTTTTTCCAGACTCAATATTGAGTTGAATTTGTGTTGAATTAAAAAAACCCCACAGTTAAACAGGAAGATTAACTTACTTTTCATGGCTATTTTAATTAGTTGTTAGAATCTTGCTCAAAAACTGATTAATTGCAACCATTTGATCATCATATGGATTCCATGTCAAGTAAAAAAAGACAACAGTCCATAACTCAGGCCTGACTGGTCTCTGAAATTTTCATTCATCTGTTAACTTTGACATATCTTACAAAGCGTGGCCACATTTTCCTTGAGGTCAGCAGAGATTGCAAGATATGTGCCTTCCTCCAGAATCCCTAAGCTCCCCAGTAAAGCAGTAAGGCCTGAGAGATTTCAGGGATCATTTCTTGACATTCATAGACAATCTCTGCATCCTAGTTACACTATGTTTCCTAGGCCTCTAGAGAGAAAGAATGACAGGCTTTTAGCCACCATCTAAATTTTCCCTGATCTACACAGACTTCTGATATAGTCACGTAAGAGCCAGCACAGAAACCAGGATAGGGGAGGAAAATGAAAGAAAGGATAGTTACATTAGAAACAAAAATAATTTTGGATTTTGAAAAGAAAGTTCAACACAGTGTAAAAAAGTGATACCATCTGCATTCAGGGTGAATATCATAGTTATTTCCAAGAAAAAGGAAAAATTTATATTAAAAAAAAAAAAATCTCGAGGACACACTGACTGAGTGTTAGTGATATTTAATATTGCTACTGGTGAGGCCAAAGTTTAACTGATTTTAGACTACAGAAACATCAGGAACATCAAACAACATTCATCTGAAGCTTTGTAAGCAAAAAGCAGTATTTTCCAAAAAATGTAGTGTAACTGTAAAGTTAGAGGAGAATACTACCTGTCACTGGGCATCTGTGGTTATTAAACTGTTCCCAACATGTCATCTTTTGTAACTCTGACTTATAAAGACTGAAAATAATTAGGGGTTTTTAATCAGAGTTCCCAAGTATTTAATCTTGCAAATATCTAGATTTCCTGGTCTTGTGCCTTGTGTTCAGTGACAGTGCTACAGATGGTCTGGGTAACCTCACAGACAATTTTCTAACTGAGATCTTATCCTGATTCTTCAGACTCCTTCCAAAGGCACATGCTAATTGTTTTTTATGACTGCCTTTCAATATTTTCTGGTAGACAGACAACATCCTGCATTAAGTTGCTTGCAGTAAAAATGAAATTGAAGATTAATTTTCCTTGTATTTTTAGGTTAAGTTTTGAGATGAAATGATGAAAACTTAGACATTAGTAGAAATGGACATTATAAACAAGAAGAAAAATGCTGATGTACATCCAATTAAAATAAACAAATGCATTTAATTAAAAATAATTTTAAAAACCCAACAAGGCAAATAGGCAAATACCAACAGCTGCTGAGGAGGACTCATAATTGTAAACTGAACTGAGAGGAAAGGATTGAGGGAGTATTAAGGTAAACTCCAAGACCAGTGTTTAATGCTCATCATCATCAGGGATTTGCTTCCTTTTCTAGTACTGAGATAAATTAACTTCCTTGTGAAGAAGGAAGATCTCATTTGTCAGTGGATATTCTAATCTTGGCAGTACCTGACCTTCAAAATTGGTCTGCACAGTCATGCACTAGCTCAGACAGTTGCACAGGATTTTGGTTTGCTGATATGAAAGAACAATCGGACATTTCCTTGGGAAAATCATGGATATTCTTACGTCGCTCCAAACAGTTCTCTCTCAAGGGGAGCTACAGAACTCTCACTGATAAAGCACTGGTACTGTCAAAACCATCCTTAAACTTACTGTTATCCTAAAGGCCATTTTCTTCCAAGACAAAAAAGTCTGGATCTGAGGAGATGAATATGTAAATCACCTTATTAGTAGCATACCAGTTATAGTGAATGTTCCCAAACTCTGTACAAGTTGTTCATAAAAATGTTGCTATAGTTTTTCTGGGATATTTCAGAGTTTCAGCTTCCACATACCATCAGTTTTACATCTTTCATAGCACAGAAACTTTATCTCCAACAGGAATCACCTTCTAGATTTATTCTGCCAACCGAGCCGCACAATGTATTTTTTTCATAGTCTCTTTTTGAGGAACAGATTTTAAAATATTTAATGAGTAAGCCTATGTTGTGCAGTTGACTGGAAACATAAATTCCCTCAGCATTTTCTATCAAAAAGCAAAGAATCACTGCTTTCTCACCCAGTTGCTATATAGTTACCACATCATTTGGCATCATTGTAATAATTATTACAGTAATTAAAAAACCTGAAATTTGTATGAAGGCTACAAATCCATGCACCTAATCCTATAAAATTGTCAACAATCCAAATGAAACATTTCAGACAACTACTTTCCAGGTAAAACTGTGTTTTGAATATTCTCACGATACCATAACAATATAAATATACACCCCAAGAGGAGATATCACTTTTTAAAATACCACTTGAATACGATGGAAAAATTTATATGAAAGAAACACTGAACTCTGCTTGCTGTCTAGAAACTCTTGCTTATGCCCTAGAATATCATTAAAATTATTAATTCTATTCTGAAAGATGAACAGGAGATCATACTTTGCACCTCAAAGTCGTCAAAATTAGGAAGCCAGTCTCCATCAATGTCCTTGTATAGGCAATGAAGAGAGCTTGTCCCCATGAGAATTCCTAACACTTCTCTGAGATACACTCTGAAAGAATCTCTCCTACATTTGCAGTGCACAGAACATATGGAAACTGTCCTACTAAAGCAGGAACTATAAGTAGTAATTTTGTCATCAGACAGAATAGCCCACTTGCCTGTTTCCAGATAAGTAAATCCCTCAGCAGTATGTTATGGAGAAATCACTGGCAGTGATTATTTTTAATTATTGGTTTATTTCACTTTTATCTGCAACCATGTTGTGCAATTATATTTCACAGAGAAGGCATAGATGGGACATTACTGCTACGACTTCTGTAACTGCTCTTCAGGAGCTCATTACCTCAGCCTCAAAGCCCAGTTTTTGACCCATGCCAGACTGGCATTATTTGGACCCATGGCTGTGAGTCTGCTTCAGAAAAAGTTAATTTCAATGTGATCGCTCCAGCCCTTCAGATCCTGTGTTCCACAGGACTTGAGAATCAGGACTTTTATATAAAATTGATGATGTATTTGAAGAGGTGTTGGGGTTTAGGCTTCTTCCTTTTGTTTCTTTCTCTCAGGGAATTTTCTCCCATATGTGTTGCCAGGAGACAATAATGACTGGGTACTTACGAGAGACAAAAAAGTTGCCAAGTTCAGGGGAGGAGGGCACTTAGCTGTAGTCCTCTTATCTGAGGGCTTCTCTCAGAGGGCAGAGATACTGTGGGAATTGGGCTGGGAAAAAAGGGGCTGGGGCAACTGCTAGCTGCTTGCCCACTTGGCATTTGGACAAGAAGGAGGCTGTAGTCAGTGTGGGAAGAATCCACCACCACCGTGGGGTTCTGTCTCCTGCTGCCTTCTACTGTGAGTGGAGCACTGCTCCTAACAGCAGCCGTTGCACTGGGACCTTATTAACACCCTGCCTCACCATCAAAGGACTCTTTCTCCATCTGCTGCAGGTGCGGAGTTTCTGCTGCCTCTTGCTTGCTGCCTCAGGCGAGCCCGCCCTGCCGCTCCAGCCGCTGCTCCGAGGTTCCCGCTGAGGCCCGTTTCGCCATTCAGCCCCGCCGCCATTACCGCGTGCTCCCCGAGCCCGCGCCACAGCGCCCCCTGCAGCCGTGGGGGGATCATCGCACATGCCCCGCCCCGCCGGGAGCCCCCAGCGCCCCTGGTGGCTGTGAGCGGAACTGCAGCGAAGGGGGAAGCGCCGGCGGCTGAGGAGGCTGGTACTCTGTTAATGCCGGAGCTGGTGGTGGTTGTTTGCTTTGTTATGCACACTAGTAAAGAACTGTTACTCCTCTTCCCATATCTTTGCCTAAAAACTCCTTAATTTAGAAGTTATTATAATAACTCAGAGGGAAGGGGGTCATATTTTCCATTCCAAGGGAGGCTCCTGTTTTCCTTAGCCGACACCTGTCTTTCAAACCAAGACAAGAGGAAATACTTTGTCACGACCTGGGAAACCAAAGTAAGAACTCTTCATTCTTTGCAAATGTTTAAAAATAATTCAGACCTAAATTACTGTCTAGGTCAAGTAATTTTGCACAGAAGCTCTCTAGCTCCACATGGCTAATGCTTTTCAAATACAGCTGCTTTTGAATCTCAATTGACTATGACTGCATATGTTCCTTTTCCAAGTTAAAAATTTCTAATGCTTCCTTTTTACTTAGAGAAGGGAATAGAAAATAGTTACAGCAATAAAAATAATTAATGGAAAATTTCAAATCTATAACCTAGAAAAGATTGAGCCATTTTGAAATTAGGCAAGTATGAGACCTGACAAGATAATGGAGATAGATGATTCTCACCACCTACACAACAGGAGATGAGGATGAAGAGACAGAAATACTGAAATATATTTTGTAGCATGTTTGCTTCCCTTTTAAGTTTGTACAATCATCACAGAAATAGCAGAATACTTAATGGATAGGTAATCAAGACTGAAGGATAACAATGATATGAAAAAATAATTAGGTTCAGACTGCCCTTTAAAGGATCAGTAATAGTTAGGCAACTTAATTGGGAGTTTGTTTCTTTAGCCTGTATTTTTTTTGTGGCATATATATTGACTTCTCAGATTATGTTGAAGGGCTGTAAAGAAGAAGCAAACAATAAAAATACAAATTGAGAGTTCTTTGCAAGATACTTGTTGAGGGGATACTGTGCAGAGACTCACCGTCTTAGTCACTCAGGAAGAAAGTTGCATTTTGGAAGAAGGGTTAATTAGCTTTTACTATTACTCACCTGAGATCATTGTGCCTAACTCACTGCACACATACTGCCTTGCCTACAATCTACAAAGCCTACTTCATGTATCTAGTACATTAATTTCTGTTAAGGATTGGGAGTGGGTTTTTCTTCATTAACTACGTGAGGGGTCCCAAATCTCTTATCCAGGTTTTTCAAGAGGAAAAGCTACGTTCCGCAGTCAGCATTGCTAACAAACCTGCTCTCACACACTAACTCAGGCCTGGGTAAAATTTGTCTACTCTTTCCTAAATTTTTCAAGAACATCTTAGGTTTTTTTCTGGCAGCTGCTTAGAGGGTGACCCCTTCATACTCCTGGCCTGCAGCATTAGCAAGTACAAGGGAAGAAGGAAGTTTAAAGCAGCATTTTAAAATTTTTGTGAAAGAGCACTAAACCCTGATGGAAGAGGCAATTGAGGACTTAGATGCAGGATTTCTATCTCAAAATAGGGTTAAATAAGGTATTGTCCAATAGATAATATCATTGTCTAGTAGTAAAATCTTAAAAACACTCTTCCATACACCTGAAAAAAGAACTATTATTCCAGAAAATCCTCTAGACATGGAAAACTGAGGAAATAATTACTTAAGTTTAGATGTGACTTTGATGGCAAGGGTTATACACACTTCAGTAAAGTCTTTGACTACACATTTCTGTATGGAAAATGAGCCTTGTTTTTCTTTTCTCAACAACACGCATTTGTTTATTTTCCTCTTTGCTCTTTCACATCTACAGTTTTTTTGTTGGTTTTTTTTTTTTTTTCCCCTTGGATATTTTTTCAAATGGACTTAATAGTTAGCAAAAGAAATTCTCAGTTTCCTAGGAATTTTCATTTCTTGATGAAGTCAGTTATACTGGATATTTTACATGATAAATGGCAATGCTTTGACAGGAAGATGTAATCAGGGTCAAACAATCATGTCTAAATTCATACATGCACATAAATATATGCATTAATAATATTTACTTGCATACATAAACAAAGCATTTATAAAGCAATGTGCTTATTGAGTTGCACATTGCACATTGAATCTGAACTTGCAAGTGCAATGCAAGCAATGGATCAAAACTCTGCTTGAAAATGCACAATGGAGGGTGAAAAAAAGCCGACCCTGAAAAAAAATCCTGCTATTTTAATTATTATATAAGACATAAATTGGGATTTAGATTATGCTCTACACATTGACTCAAGATAGCCTGAAACTAAAGTTTTTAAGATTTAATTTTCTGTTGTTATTAATGAATATTACAACAGTAGCTGCCCCCTGTGGCTTGGTATAAAAAGCAGTGTATATACCTAGCACAACATTTGCAGACCTCCTCAGTTTTGTGTTTTTAATGTGATGAAAAATTGTACAAGTAACAAAGGAAAATGTCATGGTAACTAAAACATTTCCTATACATGTATTTTAGAGGGAAGCTAAATCAAAGGTCTTCAAAGAATTACTAGGGTTCTTTCTAGGAGGTTATTGACAAATATGTAGTTTGTCTTCTGAGTTTGTGCCTCTTTCACAGATTGGTGTATTTGTGATCCCACAGGCAGGAATAAGTGTCTGTAATTCATTTCTCCTTGTTAACTAGTGTGCTTTTGTGTGTAGGATGATTGACAGCAAACTCGGCTTAGTCCCAACGGATGAGCTTGTTAGCAAAACCCTAGCATCCTATCTCTAATAAAGCATATCAGCAGTACATTTTGTCCTATCTATTAGCCTCTCTGTTTCTTTTTTGTGAAAAGCTGAGTGTCCCTTTGAAGCAATGACAAATAAACCCCTGAACTGAAGTGCTAGGCTGCCTTATGGACAGCTGGATAGTAAATGTCACACCGTGTATAGAATGCCTATTATCAGAGTGAGCCATTTGTTCCATTCCTTTCAGTATCTTAATGTAATACAAAATTGCTAAATCAAGCCCCATGTCTGTGACAGAACATAATTAATGAGAAAGCAGGAGCCAATTCAACACTCTTTATTGGGACCTAATTGGCTCAGGCAACAGAGTTGTCACTCAACAAGAGACTTCCTTTAAAGCAATTTTGTTCTTGGTTGTATTACAGAGCCTATTAAATTGTCCCCTCCTTGATCACACAAAGAAGTATCTGCATGCAATAATTAGCTTTTCCAAGGGGATTTTTTTTAACTCTTTCAATAATAGCACATTTTCAAGCACTGCTGGAGGAAATACAGCACAGGGATATGTGCAGCCTCTGGACTGAATAACTGTAATACATGCATTTTGGGAAAGCCTGTGAGGATTGCATCAAAGCTATGGCCAGGACATAATGGGGTGGCCTGATTTCAGAGAAGGCTGCAGGTCAAGCTGGGCATCTGATAGTGCACTCAGTGCAAACTGTTCAGCTAAAGGAGCAAGTGAAAGTGTAGAGGTATGGATTGTTTAACTGAGCGCTTGCTTTAATAATATTAAGCCACCATGAGGAATGAGAGGTCCTATTTC